>NC_139807.1:21031497-22231497 GCF_963457635.1 Microchirus variegatus
CCACTAATGTTCAGTCACATACAGGGACGTTTTTTCTTGTTATTGTTATTCACTAACAGCACAAACGCGCTGATGTGCTTGAATCATGTGTGAATGACACAGCTTTGTGTATGAAGTATTGAATGTGATGCTAATGATTTAGCAACGAGTTATGAGTTAGGACATTATCAGCTCATTCAGTAACATACTGATCCATCCACACTACACCACAGAGACACTTCAGTGTATTTTATTAGTGTTTGATTTGATATTAGAAATATGTTTCTATCTTTGATCCTTTTCTCGTAACCTCTTCTTCACGGTTGCCCCGGGGATCGGGGGCATCGTCAGATGCAGCGTCAAAAGCGTCATAAAACCATATCTAACTTTAACAAACACAGATATGCTGCATACCCACAGAAAGGTCAGAAACTCAGCTAAAAGCTCATATAAACCATTCTTATGTTCACGAAACACAGTTAAAACACAGATGGATCAAACAGCAGGAGCGTAAAAAAAACGTCGCACTCATTGAAAAGCGGCACCGGAACATCAGCGTGATTATGTGAATAAAAAAAACGTGTCGACTGGACAGCGGAGAATCTACATATTCCAGTGGTACAATTTTTATCACTCTACGACCAAGATTCACGGATCCAGCTCCAAAAGAACAAAACCACTTCTAATGAAGAACTACACTTTCCAGCATGCTTTGGGAACAAATCCCGGTCTGATTGATCATTACAGAGCGACATTAGATTTTTCCGATTAGAGAAGGGCGAATGTCCGCACAAATGCTTCGTATGCATTTATGTCCTTTTGACTCGCTAATGAAGTGATTCACACGCATTTGGAGACCGGGGTCTGATTCTACCAGTTCAAAACGAGCTGTCAATCACCCTAATTGACCAAGGTAAGCCAGAGCTATGGCGCTGCGTAACTGAAGAGGCTGCAGCCACAGAGTTGTTATTACGCACCGCACAGTCAATCAATCAATCAATCAATCTTTATTTATATAGCCCACAGTTTACAAAACACAGTTTGTCTCACGGGACTTCACAGGGTTGGTAACATCCTCTGTCCTTAGACCTTCGACCAGGGTAAGGAAAAACTACCAGGGAAAAAAAAACCCTTGTAAAAGGGAAAAAGGGTAGAAACTTTAGGGAGAACCACAGGTGAGGGATCCACTCCCTGGCCGGACAGACGTGCAGTAGATGTTACCCAAAACATACAATACACAATGAATAGAATAAAAAGTGAAAAAGTCTTTAAATGCCAGGGTCCATCTGGATCACTGGGTTTGTCACAGCCTGTAGTGAAGACTGTTGTGGTCAGAGACTTGAAGATGACTGAGTCCTCTTTCCTGTCCTGACCTCATGTCGTTCACTGGTGTCAGCAGAACTGTAAGAGATTAAAATCAGTTAGAGATGTGCTATATGTAGATTTATGTGCTACATCTCACCGGGGTACATCGGGTAAGTGGTGAGGGATGAAAAATCGAGGACGGGTTAGAGAAAGTGCGGCTCGTGCAAAGTCTGTGTGCTCATTCTAAGTGCATGATGGGAAATTCCCCCATCAGTCTAAGCCTATGGCAGCATAAGATAGACTATTCTAATCAGGACATACCTGATCTAGCTTCGACTATAGGCTATGTTAAAGAGGTAGGTTTTCAGTCTCACCTTAAAGGCAGAGACAGAGTCAGACTGTCTGACTGAAAGCGGAAGTTGGTTCCACAGGAGAGGAGCCTGGTAGCTAAATGTTCTACCACTGATTCTACTTCTAGTTATTTTAGGAATAACCAGTAGACCTGAGTTCAAGGAGCGCAGCGGACTATTCGATTGATATAAAGTGATTAAGTCACAAATGTAAGAAGGTGCCTGATTATTCAGGGCCTTGTATGTGAGTAGAAGTATTTTAAAATCGATTCTACTTTTCACTGGGAGCCAGTGAAGAGAAGCCAAGACAGGAGTTATATGATCACGTCGTCTGGTTCCAGTCAGTATACGTGCTGCTGCGTTCTGGACAAGTTGAAGGCTTCTCAAGGACTTACTAGGACATCCAGACAGTAAGGAGTTACAGTAATCCAGCCTAGAGGTTATAAAGGCGTGGATAAGTTTCTCAGAGTCTTGTCTTGATATAATGTTTCTAATTGTCTTGATGTTGCGAAGGTGGAAGAAGGCTGTTCTACATATATGCTTAATGTGTTCATCCAGTGATAAATCCTGGTCAAACAGGACTCCTAGGTTCCTTACTGTAGTGCAAGGGACTAAAGTGTTACTGCCTAGGTTTAGAGCTCCAAGTGCTGCTCTTATTTCTTTTGGCCCAAGGACCATGACCTCAGTTTTTTCTGTGTTAAGCATCAGAAAGTTACAAGTCATCCACGTCTGTATGTCTATGAGACAATCCTGGAGTTTAATAGATGGGTTTGGGTCGTCCGGTCGTACAGATACATAGAGCTGGGTGTCGTCTGCATAACAATGAAAATCTATGTTGTGTTTCCTGATGATGTTGCCTAATGGCAGCATGTACAGGGTAAAAATAATAGGTCCGAGCACAGAACCCTGAGGGACTCCGTAGTTGACCTTAGTGAATATGGAGGATTCCTCGTTTACACTGACAAACTGAAATCTGTCCGATAAATAGGACTTGAACCAGACAAGTGCAGATCCTCTAATCCCAACATCTTGTTTTAGTCTATGTAGCAGGATCTCATGATCTATGGTATCAAATGCTGCACTGAGATCCAGCAGGACCAGTATAGAAGCCAGTCCTTTTTCAGATGCCATAAGAATGTCATCTTTTACTCTAAGTAGTGCAGTCTCTGTACTATGGTGGGTTCTAAACCCAGACTGGAACTTTTCAAATACATTATTGCTACACAGGTGATCACACAACTGGATGGCTACAGCTTTTTCCAAAATCTTTGAAATAAAAGGAAGGTTCGAGATCGGTCTATAGTTACTCAGAATGCTGCTGTCGAGAGAAGGCTTTTTAAGTAATGGCTTAATTACTGCCATCTTAAAGGCCTTTGGGACACAGCCGCTCAGTAAAGACATATTTACTTGATCTAGTAAAATATTACCAACTTGTGGTAGAGCTTCTCTAAGGAGTCTAGCCGGTATAGGGTCCAACTGACATGTAGTAAGTCTAGAGGAGGAGACCAGTGAGGTCAGCTCTGGGAGGCTTATAGGAATAAAATGATTCAGTACATGTAAAGCTGGAGCCGCGATTAAGTCTAGGCTCGCTGTACTAAACTGGTTGTTAATTCTATCTCTGATCGTTTCTATCTTATCGTTAAAAAATGTTATAAAGTCATTACTACTCAGCGATCGAGGGATCGATGGATTCGTTGCATCGTGGCTCTCCGTCAGCCTGGCTACAGTGCTGAAAAGGAACCTGGGGTTGCTCTTTGGTTTTTAATAATTTGGTACCTAAGAAATCTCAAATGGCACAGATGGTGCCAAGCTGTGCCAAAAGTGAGAACGCCCAGACATCTCTTTAATAAAATCTCTGTAATTTCATTCTGCTTCCTTTCAGCAGCATCATACTTTGCACAGCTCATGTCCACATGTTGTTATATGACCTCCGTGTGTTTTTAGGGACCTACTGCGTATTTTAAAGGTGATATTTGCTTTAAAATGCAAAATTTCTTTAGGCGAGAGAAAAAAATCCTTCAGTTATGCTGTGTTCCATGTACATTTACTCTGACACAGTGGCATCTACAGTGAAACTTACATCTCTGGTGGAATCTCACAAGTGTTATCTTAATTTTGATACCAAGATAATCTACATAGAGCTTGTAACTGCAGAGGTTTACTCTATTTACTTTGGGCATGTCATATATATATAGTATATTTTGTTTTCATGAAACAACAAAAACAGATCATGGAAATACAGTGGTATGCAAAAGTTTGGGCACCCCTGTAAATGTTCATGATTTTCCTTTATAAATCATTGTTGTTTGGATAAGAAATTTCAGTTAAATATATCATATAGGAGACAAACACAGTGATATTTGTGAAGTGAAATAAAGTTTTGATTTGAAAATGATTTACAGAACGTCTGCAAATCAGCAGATTCTGGCAAACGTCCAGGAATCACTGACAAAGTTGGAGTTGTGTAGGGGTAAACCATCAAACCTGACTGAACTGGAGATGTTTTGTAAAGAAGAATGGTCCAAAATACCTTCCTCCAGAATCCAGACTCTAATTAGAAGCTATAGGAAGCGTTAAGAGGCTGTTATTTCTGCAAAAGGATACACAAATGTTTTCTCTTGTGGTGCCTAAACTTATGCACACGCCTAATTTTGTTTTAATAATTCTTGCACACTTTCTGTAAATCATATAAACTTTAATCCACGTCTCAATTATCACTGTGTTTGTCTCCTATATGATACATTTCAAATCTTAAGAGGATATTATGTCCAGTTTTTTCATGTATTGCATGTGTATTGTTCTGTGTAGCAGTGTAGCTCACAACAATAGTATCTGTGCTCAGAGAGGTGTGGTTTCACTGACAGCTTAGACCAGGAGGGGGTTGTTCTATGTAAATGTGATGATTCTGTCTCTTGGCTCTCAGAAGGTGTAAATCTTTGAGGCAAAAATTCTCCCCAAAGCAGTTTGAGGAGTGCCTACATTCAAATGGCCATATCTTCTTCAAATATATTCCGATTTGCATGTGTTGGACATTGTTTGGAGTTACTTCCAGAATCTGTAAATAACTCCAAATGTCCCTAAGTAGACTTGTGACCGGTTTTGCCATGGCTGGACACATATCTTGCTCTTATTATTATTGTCTGTATTAAATTGCCATGTCTGCATGCCATGACAGTTAGGGGCCTGAGTGTAAGAGCAGATTTATCTTAATTGGTGTGTCATGGTCTGACTGCGATTGGCGGGTCAGCTGATATTAAAGCATTGGCTTAGCTTCTACAAAGGATAACAACAGTAAAACATAAGCAGGACCAACCATAGCAAATTATAAATACTGGAATTAAGTCATATCTGGAAATGATAAAAGTGTGTTTAAGTTTTGACTTCACTTACCAGAGCTGCTTTAGTAAAGCAACTCTGTGCATGAGAAGTCTCCAAGTGGCGTCTTAGCTTGTTTGGTTTCATCCTGTCAGAAGCTGATATTTTGAGACACACAACACACTGTGGTCTCTCTTGATCAACCACCGTTGTACTGGTGAAGCCGAGGGCGTTATGCCTCATCACATTTTCTTGTCTTTGTTTTGGTAGCATTTGGTATGGATTCATCTTCTGCTTAGTGTTTACCTGGCAGTATACCTTCACAAACTTTTCCATGATTTGCTAGGTAACAGTGAAGAAGAATGGATGATTTAAATTTAGCCTCACTGTGCCCCCCGTCATACTTTTTTCTTTTTCTTTTTTAATTTATTTCGGCTGCTCCCTCTCTAGGGGTGGCCACAGTGTCAGTGAAATCCAGATTATTAATTTCACTGAACTGGAAAAATGTCAGAAACTGCAGATGAAAGGAAGTTATGTGTGGACTGATGGAAACTACGATATTCCCTGACTTAATGCAACCCGCAAACAGATTACAAAAAATAATGGAAAGCAGAAACAAAATGCTTTTGGAGCTTTTTTATTTATGTCGGCAAGTTGTGCCTTCTTATCCTTGGGAACCTGCTTATTCAGGTGTTTTTTTTTTTTTTAAATATTACTTTTATTATTTTCCCTCAGCACCCTGACTCATCCAGTCTTTTTGCCTTCAGACCTTCATTTTCTTCAACACAAAACTGAATCCATGTGGAATTATTATGATATGGTTTTGTCTTGTAAACAAAAAGGTTTGGGCACCCCTGTTATTTTCATTTGCCTAATTGTGTTTGAATAATTCTTGCACACTTTCTGTAAATCATATAAACTTTATTTCACTTCTCAAATATCACTGTGTTTGTCTCCTATATGATATATTTAACTGAAATGTCTTATCCGAACAATCAATGATTTATAAAGGAAAATCATGAACATTTACAGGGGTGCCCAAACTTTTGCATACCACTGTATAACACAATAGGTTCACAGAGTCACAAAGACACTGCACTTCTGCCACCTGGTTATTGGAAATCACAGCTTTTTATAAGGCCATGTCTGGATTGTATACTGTTTACAGAGCAGGTGGTGGTGAGAAATGTTGAAATGATGGAAATAACAAATCATGGGGAAAAAGCAGCTATTCAGTAGGTTTGGACGATATGAGATTAAAACTATCATCGTGCTATAGTAAGGATATTTCACAGAAATTCAAAATAAAATTGACATGGACCGATATTTATTCACGATAACAAAGTGCTCGTGATGCAAGATTAATGTATTTATTTAAAAAAAATATCAAGTGGCAGACCACATGAAATGGATTGGAGGGAAGTTTGAGACCTCTGGTTTACATGAACACTGATCTGAATACCATCCATCCATCCATTTTCTACCTCTTTATTACAATAACCAGTCAATAATATAATACCATATAACACTATGGGGAAAAGTTGGTTTGTTATTACAATATTGCCCAGTTATTACACGATTGACTTTTATTACATTACAAAGAGAAAAACACTTAGCCTGTCTGAACAACTGTAGCTCAGTGGTAGAGAGAGTCATTTTAGCTTTTTTTGTCTAACCCCACATTGCTCCTGAGCTGTGAAATTAGATGCACTATATGAATGTGTGAGTGAATGGATGAATGAATAAACTGTAGTGTAAAACAAATTTGATTTAGTCTTCAAGACTAAAAAAAACTGGCTGCTATGCAAATGAGTCAATATTTTTTTTTTCAAAATATCAAATACAATAAATAGTTTCTTCAAGTTATTTATTGGTTGTGTTGGAACAGTTTCACACTACATTTGTATGGGTTGGTTTGGTATTGCAATATCTGCCTGGCCTATTTCATTAGAATTGAACAAAACTATTATTATAAATGGAGAAAAGCTCAAAATAAAAAAATAAATAAAAAAGACTTGAAACCCCTCTATCTTGTCAGCCTTAACTTTCCACCCTTCCTGGTCATGTGCATGTTGCTCGGTTGCAACCGTTTAGATAATATCGTCTCTCCCCTTGATGTCCCTCTCGAGGACACTGCAACAGCTGAGGAGAGGTGAATAAACATAATATTTATTTCATACAGACCCCGTAGAACCCAGTCCAATCGTGCATTTAAGCACCCCAGTGCTAAACTCAACTTGATTCTGAACAATTAAGTTGAGAATGAATTAACTTTTGGTCTATGAATACGGTCATTGCATCCTATAATGCTTTGCCACTAGGCTTTATACACTTTACTAGACTGATGACACAATGTTTAGGAGAGCACTTACCTGTTTTTGCTTCTGTGTTACAAATCCATGGATGATTCAAAGCCTGGCTCGGTGTTATCCGATTATCTGGATAATAGCTAAATAATGAGGTACAAGAACATAATGAAAATATAAAAACTGTGATAAAAGAACATTCTAAAGATTTATACCTGAATATTTGAATGTTTACTGATTAGTAAACCCCAAATTCAATCTCTGACTTTTATTTTGCTCTCAGCATCTAAAGCTGTGTTTCAATCCAGTTTGGTTTGGTTTGGCACATAGGGCATTAATGACTTCTAATTCTAATTATTTGTGGTTATATATAGTCATGATTTGACAGAGCATGACTATATATAACCACAAACAATATTGCATGATGTACTGAGCTGAGCCAAACAGCACCGATTGGTAACGTTATGTCAAAGAATAGTTGTGTCAATGGCCAGACAATACACACAAAAAAGGATAAATCATCACAGCTCCTTTTACCCTTCAATAACATCACTGTTTGTTGGTCGTTTGCCTGCTAACCCACACTAAAAACTACATTCTTGCATTCAAACTGCAGGCAGGTGCCATGGCAACAATGGTGTCCAGCTTTATTCCAATACTTTACATAATTTGTCTATACGTAATCATCACTAGTGTTTCTAAATGTGTGTACTTGTACTTACTCAAGGCAGGATTTAATAAAATCAATAAAACTAGGATTCCTGGATTTCAGCACTTGGTCCAGAGTGAACCAAGTGTCACTCATCCTCAGTGGGACACCTGAAGCATCTGCAAAACCCAGGCAAATTAACAAGTCATTTTCCTCAAGAGCATTATTATTAACTGTAGAAGCCTTGTGAGAAAAAAAAATGTACTTACCAAAATACTTGTATCTGTAGGGTGAAATCATCAGTCGCTCTTTAGGAGGTACACCCAGCACCTGTGATTAATCACAATCAAACATTTGTAAAAGTTGAAACTTTGTTAGAAGACATATGACAATACTTTGAGTGCTTTGAAATCAGCATCATGTAGCATGTACCTGTATTATACTGATGAACTGGCTTTCATTGTCATGCCCTTTAAAGAGAGTGTTACCAAGATGGAGCTCAGCTAATGTGCAGCCCAGGCTCCATATGTCAGTGGGCGGGCCACATTTTTCACCTAAGAGAATCTCGGGCGATGCGTAGTTCAGAGTATGAATGAGGGGTTTATCTGCGAGGAACGATGCAGGAAAGCAATGGAAAAGAACTGTTACTGTTGTGCTCTTTCTGGTTTTTGCCAAAATACTTGCAAATGGAAAATAAATTAACATACTCTCATAGCCGTCTTTCTTAAAGTAGCTCCCTCCAAAGTCAGTGACAGCTGCATGTCTTCCAAGGGCCTTTCTCTGGATTAGTATGTTTTCCTGGAACATGATGTGAAAGAGTGGGTTTAGTGACTGCGAGATTGCCTCATACATCAACAATGGACAGATTTTAGTTGTAATAATAAAAATATTTTTTTTTGACACCTAAGAAGATTTCTCAATCCTAGTCATGGAGACCCACTGCACCTGCATGTTTTAGAAGTTTCCCTGCTCCAACACACCTGATTCAGATGATCAGCTCATCAGGAAGCACTGCAGAAGCCTGATAATGCCCCATTTATTTGAATTTGAAAGTTATAAAACACGCAGGGCAGTGAGTCCACAGGACCAGGATTGAGAAACCCTGGTGTAAATTATGTCATTGTGATGCTATAATGAAAATGTCATTATGTTATACAAACAGCAGTGTCTGATTGGATTATATACAGCACACATGTATGCGTTTCTCCTGTGACACTTTTATATGACTCAGTTTCCAATAACCACAGTTATGATCACGTGAGAACTTGGTGCAAAAAACACATAAAATCCCTGCGGTGAATTTAAGTACCAAATGGGTATCGAAAGTAAATTGCTTCCATTTTGTTTTGCTTTTATGACCCTGAACAGCAGTTCTTACCGGTTTTATGTCACCGTGGATGATTTTCCTAAGTTTAAGCAGCTGCAGACACTTCAGCACATCAATGGCATAATTTCTCAGCTGTGTCTCGTTGATTTTTCGCATTTCAGTTTTTAAGAGCTTTTTGAGGTCCATTCTGAAAATTAGCACGAGAGGCCAGCTTTAACTTCAGTGTGAAAATACTGGCACTGCCAGACAAAATAAAATGAATGCAACTTTTGTTGCCAACTTACTCATAGAGCTCAAAAGCGATGCAGAGGTGGTTGCGAAAGTAGAATTTTTCTTTCATGTGGACAATGTTGGCTGTGTTTGACCTGTCAAACTTTTGCAGGGATTCTAAAATGTCGAGTTCATTCTTTGCCATCTGAGGAATCCTGTAAAAACACAGGATCACAAGAGTGTTAGTACATGCAAGATGGACAACTCACGTATTAAAGACATCATCTAGAGTTACAGACCAAATGTTTGTTACCAAATGACCATCATGTGATCTGGTAACCAGCTTAAACAGTGGAAAATCGCTGGATATGTGATTTCTTTCTTCCACAATGTGCTGCTTTATAGCTCATCTGGGATGTCCTTTTGAGCAAAACCAACACATTTGTGATGAAATTATAACACAAAAGAAGAGCGAAGAAAGAGGCACAGACTGGCACTATATCAAATCAGTGGCCAGGCATTACATTTTTCTGGAGGGGGGCCTCGTTATGTCTTACATTTTTTGACTCAATAACACTCACAAAGCAGAGTTTGGTATGAGATCAACTGCGCAGTCAACTATCAGACACCCGTTTATATGTGCGCATCATTTACACCACAGGTTTAGGAATATTTTACCTGTAATTGTTTCGAATTATCTTGATGGCCACCAGTTCCATAGTTTTGTGGTCCTTGCATTTCACGACATGCCCAGAGAATCCTTTCCCAAGGATCGCCAGTATTTGATAGCGAAAGATTAAGTGGTCGTTGATAATCTGTGGAGTAAAACACGAGTAGCTTTATCAAAAGTGATTAAATGTTCATGTTATATTAAAAATTGATTCAATCGTTGATAATAAAACCTGAGCTCATACTATTTTGTAGAACCCCTCCGTGTTGTCATAGCCACAATTGTTGGGATTGGTGTCAGAGCCATTTATCTTTTTGATCATCCCTCCGAGGTACCATACATTTTTGTAGCGCTTGATTTCGTCCAGCTCATAGGTTGTCAGATATTCCTTGCCATGTTTACGTGCAACTGTACATGGGGTAAACACTTTCATAAGACAAGATTTACGTCTCAGGTGAAAAGGAACACAAATAAGAGAAAAATGCCTTACCTCCTTGGATCAGCTGTGGTTTTTTGACAGTTGTCATCACCATAGGAGTTTTCTTAACAAAACTTCTGATGGTTTTTTTTTTCCGGACAACAGTTTTCTGTAAAATGACATGGTGATACATTTGAATCAATGTGTAAAAGAAGAATTATGGCTTTGACAGTAGGTGGCTAAGATGGTGTCTGCATGGGTTTCAGGATGGTTACAGGAAGGCAGGGCCCCAGCAGGTGCCTCTGCACCAGATACAGCTGTTACTATTTTGTAATAGTATAATTCCACTTTTATTTTTGCTGCCCATCGCTTTGCCTAACTTTTGTACTCAGTTTCTATCGTCTTTTTTGTGTGGGAACCTGTGAATCCTGCGTTACCTAATACCCTTCTGCTCTTATACATCATGTTTTATGCTGTAGCGTCTTTATTTATATATTTTAATGTTTTCTTGTCATATGCAAAGTTATTTTTATTGTTTCATTGGTTTTATGAATTTTATGAATTAAACAGAGACTGCCTCCCAAAGAGTTTGTGGTCTTGGCCCGACCTTTACTCAACACAACACAGGGTGTGTGACCACACGGGTTACACAGATAGTAGGAGAGCTCTTGTTGGGGACAAAATATTTTTGGGTTTTAAGTATATGTTAATTAGGGGGTATATCCTTTCCGCATGTACCCTCTGTCTGATCATTATTCCCTTTTTTGGTTTCAGTGTGATTTCTAAGAGTTAGTTGTTTTATCAAGACTCACTGCACTGTAAGAGGGGGTCTTCTTTTTGCATTTAGCCGAACAGAAACATATTACTTCTCCATCTCCTTTGTTGTTATGAGGCATGCACAACACTTGATGTTGCATTACTGCATTCCGGATTTTTCATTTATTTTTTATTTGAGAGTATTTGCATTACTGCGTGCTGATCAAAGATAGATCAAGCAATGGGATCAAAGCCAACATGACTTTGCATGGTGATGACATCATGCAGTGACAACACAATAATTTGTGATTTGTGGTGTTTGTTGGAAGATGGTATAAGCAGTGTTGCATGGGAGAACATTAAACGGAGGAATTAAAAAAAACACTGAACTGTGAAACTGCATTACACCTCTCAGTGTACCTGGAAAGAGATGAAGATACGAGAAAAAGAAGAGGCTGAAAAAGACAGCAGACAGTGCTGTCTTCTCTCATTGTTATAACTTGAGCATGAAGTGGACTAAAAGCAGGACGCTTGCGATCAGGTGGACGATGCTCATGAGGGGAGACTAATGCTTTGTTCCTTTTACATTGGACGTCGGAACTGGGGGCAACAACACCTCTGAGTTGACTACATTCCAGAAGTCGGGTTTGCCATTGTGCGCAATATCAGTTGATAACAATGGTCTGTCTGACAGTCAATTGCACACACAAACAAGCATAGCAACATGTCCACAGATAGAAATTGATCAATACTATGTGTACGACTAATAAGACAGAGGTGCAATTACCTGTAAGTAAAAGAGTATTTTAACAAAATGAAACAAGAAGCAAATGTTACACTCCATCTTCTGGCCTTGACCTTTGCTTGTTTGGTGTTCTATGGCACTTTGCATCCAAAATATAAGAGGTGACTTGAATAGCTGAGCTCCCCAAGACTCTCAACAATGTCAAAGTCATAAGAGGAAAGCAGTAATGCTAACATTATGGATTAATGTCAACTGCTATTAAACACCACTATATGACTACCTGTGATGATGTAGCCACTCTTCTGACATGTCGCTGTGTGATGTGAAGTTCATTTGCCTAATTGCAACTGCTGTAAAAAAAAAAGCACAATTCATGAAAAGCAGGGTCAGAGAATTTGTAAAAAGGCTGAATACTTTAAGTGCCTTAAATTAGAAATGCCTGAATGTATTCTTAAAATGACTCACTTTTAAGAATTGGAAGTCAAATGACATATTTTCTACTTAAGGACTGGAAAGTTTCATTCTATTTAGATTTAGATTTACTGTCAAAGACACAGACTTTGGAAGGAAGAAAAAGGCACCTCTTGTTCTCATGTTCTTTTAGATGCAGTTTTTGTCTGTGATAAACAGTCCCATTCATATGCAGGTGAGTGAACAGGTGTATGCTGTATGGAGTTAGATTTGTGTCTTTATTATTCAATCAAAAAAAAGTTTGCTTCAATCAAAAAAAATGTTTTCAATCAAAAAAACCTTCAATTCAATCCAAAAAAAACTTCTTAATCAAAGAAAAAAATTGTTTGGATGCAAAAATATATTTGAGACTCAAAAAAATGCATTTGAACACTGTTTTTCTTTGTTTGAAAATGTTTTCTTTGATCGAAGTGAAGGTTTTTTTGGTTTGAAGCAAGTTTTTGATTGAAGTAATGCTGTTTTTTGCGTTTGGGCCATATTATGGGTAGGACATTTGTGTCTTAATTTGTGCAAAAAAAGTTGCTTTAATCAAAAAAAAAAAATTTAATCAAAGAAAAATAAATTAAGTGTGGTTGTTTTTTATTGAAAATGATTTTTTTTTTCGATTTGAAGTGAAAAAAGTTTTGAAGTGTTTTTTTTTTTGATTGAAGTGAAAAAAGTTTTGAAGTGTTTTTTTTTTTGATTGAATCATTTTGACACAAATGTTCAACAGTGGGCATGTGCTTCCTCATTGGTCAGATATGTTTGAGTGACAAGTGTCTACACCAATGATGTCTTTCTGACAAGCAAGTCATGGTCGCCAGCAAGTCAGGTCGCAGTGCAGTGGCAAAACAGTATTATAATGATTTGTGTCATGTTATTATCCCACTCTGTTTGATATTTCGATTGAACATAAAGCTTGGTGTTAGATATCTCACGCCGTCATATTGTCAGGCAGCCTAGCACGGTGCACGAATGGCTAGCTGATAATGTAAGCCCATGGCTCTGCACACTGAATGAATTGTTTATTTTACTTAAGTACAGAGGCTTGCTATGTGCAAGTGCTATGTTATGTTATAATAAGTAACGTAATTAGTGGTCAAACAACAGTCCACAGTCCACAGAGCAGCCACTTCCAGCAGCAGCAGCCGCTTCCAGCAGCTGACACTCGCCACGAGGGATACTACCCACACGTCACCTAAAAACCGAAGCTAAGTGGTCTTTCTTATAGCTACTACTAGCTTATCCATAGTAGTCTGTAGACCAGTGCAGTACTCTCCTTCTGAGTCGGGTGCTAACAGCCTAGCTTAGCACATTCACTAGCAATGGCTTCTCTCTCTCTCTCCCACTCCCCTGCTCCCTCTTGCTCCCCTGCTCTGTTGTGTGCTCAGTGCTCGATGTTTAGTTACTCCTCTGCCTCATTTAGCAGTAATGGTATGTGTATTAAATGTAGTGTGTTTCTGGACATGGAGGCGAGGATTAGCCAGCTAGAAGCACGGCTCCGCACTGTAGAAGCTAGTCCTCTAGTCTCTAGCATTAGCTATCCTTCTCCTAGGAGTGCGAGCCCGGTAGCAACCGCAGCAGCAACTGCAGCCACCGCTACATCACAGTTAGCTACAGCCCCCTCAGTAGTTCCCGAGCAGCCGGGAAATCAGGGAGAGTGGGTGACTGTCCGCGGTGGGAAGCGTAGCTCTAAACCGAAGCCCCGGCTAGCCTCCAGTCAACCCACGTTTCGAACACATTTTCCCCACTCAGCAACACACCCGCTGAGGATACAACTCTAGTTATCGGTGACTCTATTTTACGGAACGTAAAGTTTTCAACTCCAGCGACCACAGTCTGTTGCATTCCTGGGGCCAGAGCGGGCGACATCGAATCTCATTTAAAACTGCTGGCTAAAGCTAATCGTAGGTTAAACTCGAGCGTTAAAGCTCAGTACACGGAAGTTAGAAAGAACGTGGCGTTCCACACATAATGACAGTCACTATTGGCGCTTTTCCACCGGCCCGACTGTCAACGGCACTGCGCTACACTACACGGTTTAGCGAGTGTTTCCACTAGCGTAGAACGTGGAACCAGGTACTATTTTTTGTACATGCCCTGTTGTGGTTCCAAGTCAGTGGCGCAGGTACTATGCAGGTACTATGCAGGTACTATGCGCTGATTAGTCAAAACTGCCGGCCACTGATTGGCCAGAAGTGTCGTCACTGGGTGCGTCATGAGCGCGACACAGGATGCAGGAATCAAATCCACAATTTTTCAAAAAATAGTAGCGCGCAAATACTTCGACATGGCGACTCTGCATAAGAACATTCCATGGTCCAACGACGAGGTCCAGACTGTCCTGTGTTTTGTCGGAGACGACAAAATACAGAGTGAGCTGGACGGAGCCGCCCGTAACGAGCAGGTCTTAAGCCCAATTTATACTCCTGCGTAAAGTGCTCTGCGTAGCTACGCAGAGTCCTCTGCATCGACGCAGAACCTGTCGAAGAGCCTCTGCGTCGTCTCCGGGTGCACGGAATATTTTTTAAGTGTCCGTCACTCCGTCAAGGGACTACGGAGACGGCAAGAGCTGCGATTGGTCCTCAGGACAGGCCGAGCTAAGCTGCTCTGTGCCGGCTCTCAGTGCGCTCCGGGCGTCCTGACAGAGGCGGAGCTGATCCCCGCCGATAACGCCGCTGCCGAACTATAAATACGTCATATCTTAACACACACAGCACATGTTTAGACTCTAAATGGCCAATTTCTCGCCTCAAATTATCTTAAAACTGCGTTCCGTGACACAGAAAAGTGAGAAACGGCCAGACAACAGTCTTTCTCTCTCTTTCTTTCTCGGACGCCATTGCTCACTGTAGCCAGAAGCACAACAACCTTGCGCAGCGACCCCTACTGATCGGGCGGGAAATTGCAGCGAGTGTCCGTCACCACGACGCAGAAGTATAAATGCTCGAGGCGTCTCCGTGGTGACGCAGACGGATAACGCATACGCAGTCGGAGAAGTATAATGTGGCCTTTACCGGGAGTCGATGTCCGCTCACGGCGTACACAGCAACGCCAACAACTCCGCACACGCCAACGGTAAGTGTTTTTTTTCAGCCTGAGAGCAACATTTAACTACTGCTGAGAATAAACTCACTTAAACAAGACATTATAAAAGTAACATCATGTGTGTCGGTAATCTCTGTCCGTCTGTTTACACGAGACAATGTAGTTGGCTAGCTAGTTAGCAATGTCGCTATTAGGTGCTCAACCTACAACAAAACATTACGTAAACCTGTAAAAGAAACCAGATTTGTACAAGTCATGAATTAGACTTACTACTGTGTAACGTGATGTTTTTACGTGTTAAAACAGACTAGACCAGAATATACAGTATGGGTTCGATATTTACATTATAGACAGAGAATGAGCATCGGATATTATATGTCTATATTGCACTTTTGTAAAAAATACAGTATATTGCACATGGGATGAGGAGCCTGGTTATATGTTGTCTAATGAGAGCTAACAGCTGCAGCGAGGAATAAAGGATAATAATAAGGATAAAGCTCCTTCATTTAGGGTGTTTCAGTCTGTGGCTTTCTTTTCTTTTTCTTTTAATTGTGGCAGCCTTTACAAACCGAACGTACACAGACAAAAGGAGACATCTCTGCAGCAAGTACAAACTTTTATTCGTAATTCAGTGAAAAACAGTACAATAATAAAGCATTTTACAAATTCACAAGTGACACATCAGGCCCTCGCATGCATCTCTGCTCTCCTCTACACCATGTGCCACTGCCACCACAGGTTCAACCACTGTAGCTGCTGTGTGTGCATCTCATTCAGTATCATAAGGCTCACCATGATTTTCACACAGGTTAGGCACAGCACAGCAGGTCACCACCATGGATTTCACCAGCTGGACATCACAGTCATTCCTTTTCAGGAGTGACAGAACCATCTGAAACACACAGGCAGCATGCTTACATTAATACCAGAATACCAAAAATAGAGGTAGCTTTCGGTCATTACTACGCTGTACACTTGTACAGTACTATGTAGAAGTCTTAGGCCACCATTAGATTTGTTGCTTGAGCAATGCTATAATGACAATAGAGGATCATTATTCCTATTTCACTTTACTGGAACACATTCAGAATATGTGTGTGCAGTTTTTTGTTGTTTAAAAAAAACATCCTCTACAGGTGTAAAGTATTTAGTGTGATCTACCCTTACACTTGAACAATAACACAGCTCTGTTAATACTGGAGTGGAACCTTAATTAATGTTACTGGTAAATCGCCAGGTTTATTCAAGACATGCGTGATTATATATACTCAAAAAAAACAACAGCGTTTCTGCACAGTACTGTAAATGAGCTAGTTAGCGATAGCAACTATATTTAGCTTACCCTCACTCGTCATCTCGTAACATCTCCTCTTCAGTTTCATGTTGTATGACTTCCCAAACTTTTCTGTACTCCTCCACAGTATTTCTTCTTGCCGCCTGTAGCTTTTTCTGGCGATCTTCTCTTCTGTCCCTGCTGAAAAAACCAGCTTAGACCAGCTTAGGATGGTTGATGGTTTTAGCTGGTTTTAGCTGGTTTTAGCTGGTCTTAGCTGGTCTTAGGCTGGTTTAGTTGGTATACCAAGCTGGACAAGCTGGCCAGGCTGGTGTGTCAGTCGCTGGCCAGCTGGTATGGCTGGTCACCCAGTCAGGCTAAGCTGGTCTCAACCTGCCTGACCAGCAAAACCCGGCTGGTAGGCTGGAGTCAGCTGGTCTGTCTAGCTTGTCAGCTGGACAGACCAGCAAAACCCGGATGGTAAGCTGGGCAAGCTGGTTGGATGGCCAGCCTCTTAGACTGACCAGGCTGGACTGGGCAAGCATGGCTCATAATTGTCATGATATGTATAAATAATACATTCTGATATATATATATATATATATATATATATGTGTGTATATATATGTATATGTATATGTATATGTGTGTATATATATATATATATGTGTGTGTGTATATATATGTGTGTGAGTGTATATATATATATATATATGTGTGTATATATATGTATATATATATGTGTGTGTATGTGTGTGTAATAGGGAAGCCACAAGGCAGTGTTGGTTAGTAGATTAAAAGTTATGGCTAAAACCTACAACAGGTCTATCGTATTTGCTCTACAAAAATATATCAAAACAATAATAGTCCCTCTTTCCCATGAAGAGGCAAAGGCAGGTTGAGAAAATGAATTCATGAACTATTGTTTTTAGAGGATTTACATGGACTGTCCTAATACCTGTGATCCATTCAAACCATGAAGAGCAATGAAAATTATTTCCTCATATTTTGTTTCACAGTTTATATATCAATGACACACCAATACTCCAAAAAGTGATCGGTGTGGTCAAAGAGAAAAAAATATCATTATTTTGGCACATGTACTTTATGTGCCAAAAAACTTCAAAACTTGATTGGGTCAAAATCCATCAACTTTGTCTGTGCGTCCAACGTCACACGTCATCACGTCGACAGAAGATGACGCAACACACACCTCCAGGTTCTGAAGACCGCGAAGCGCGAGCCACCAACGGGGAAACGGACCGGCGAAGGAAAACGGGAACAAAAGGTCTGTGCACACTACATACGGTATATAATTCACACTTTCTGTTGCGTTTTCTATTAAAGTAGTATATTTATATTGTAGAGGCTGGTGGGTTGGTTTGGATAACAACGTAGCTAGCCATTTAGCCGCTAGCATGGAAGCTCACATGCTATCGTCTCCACCGGAACGTCTCTCACGTCGCGGGCTAAATATCCCGAAGTCATGTAACGTTAACTCAATTTACTTTTTTATTTATGTATGCAATTTATCACCTACACGTACACACACGTACACAGACACACGCACACACACACACATACACATACGTACACACACGCACAGACACACGCACACACACACATACAGTTTTGAGGTGAGTTCGGACGGAGTGGGATTTCGTCGGGGTGGGGGTGTAAGGGGGTGTGTTTCGGCGTTGATGGCAGACTAAGCGCAGTGCTGTATATTATGTATGTATGTGTATATTACACATATATATATATATATACATATACATATATATCTGTGTATATATATATACATATGTACATATATATATATACACATACAAGGGGTATGTTTCGGTGTTGATGGCAGACTAAGTGCAGTGTTGGGAAGGCTGTATATTATGTATGTATGTGTATATTACATATATATATATATATATATATATATAAGGGGGTGTGTTTCGGGGTTGATGGCAGACTAAGCGCAGTGTTGGGAAGGCTGTATATTATGTATGTATGTGTATATTACATACATTTTTATATATATATATATATATATATATATATATATGTATTGGGGCGAGAGGGAGGATTGGTTTCTTTCACCCACAAACAAGCTTGTTATCTTCACATTGGATTACATTCTGCTGCTTGAATGCATTGCTTTTGGCATGGTGATATCTGAATAGTTAATATAGAGCTGAAACAATCGATTGCTAAATTAATCGTCAACTATTTTGATAATCGATGAATCGGTTTGAAGCTTTTTTCATAATTAAAACAAGATTTCTGATTGTTTTAGCTTCTTAAATGTGGATATTTGCTTTGTTTCTTTGCTCCACATAACAAATAAATCATTAAAACTGAATTGTTTAGGTTTGTGGAAAAAAACGACATTTTAGAGCATCGTCATTTCCAGGTTTGACAAACACTGATCAAGTTTTCTGTCATTTTATGGAGCAAACAATTTCTTTTTGTGTTTGTTTCAGATCAATCGCGCATTGTCACCAACACTCTGACAGAGTGGCAACTGTCAGAGCTTATAGTAATATTTAAAGGTAAGAAATAACATTTTTTCCACCCATCCACAGCATATCAATTCTGCACTACTCATAGTGATAATTTGGATAGATATGGAGTTGACTGCATTCCTTTTTTGTATAAATTCTTATTAAATATAATTTCCTTTTTTTTTTTTTTTTCAATAGGTGGGCTGCACACATTTTCAGAACATATTTATTGTAATGATAGACCCTCAATTAATTTGTGGCTTCTTAGGTCAGTTCAGGTCTGAATCCTTTTTTTAATTGTTTTCTGTAATGTGAGCTATATGCCATAACCATTAAGACTTAAACAAAAAAAGTTTGGAATATTTTGTTATGTGTTATGTTTTTTTTAGCCTGGAGCAAACATGGTGGAGTATCTTCATGAGGCCAGATCCAGACCCTACACCTATGTCCTGACACTGGGGAATGACAATCACCATCCATCAGGCTATTACTATTGTTGCCGGAGAGGCTTTGGAGCATGATTCAGGCCATTGATGTCTGCTTTAAGGCAATTTCATCTTCGACATTGAATATCCAAAGCAGTGTAAGCATGTGTGGGAATTCCTACAGAGCGCAGTCTATAAAATGCCAGGAGGGGAGTCCAAACAGGTGAAGTTCCTTCAGACAGGAGTACTTGCGTGCAAGTAGAGCTAACTACCTTTTCTAATTTAAAAGCTGTTCTTGAGGCCAACAGGTGTTGATTGTTGACTTATTTTATTGTTTGTGTTCCAGTGACCTGAAATATGCTGAATTTGATTTTATATTGTAGATCATTTTCAATAAATGTTTTCCAAGATTCCAGTATTGTTTAAGTGTTTATTGCATAATATATGCTTTGCGTGACCAAACTCTGACCAGCTTAACCAGCTATACCACTGTGACCAGCTATACCACTGTGACCAGCTTAACCAGCAATGGTGACCAGCTTAAGCAGCTATGGTGCCCAGCTAGACCACTGTGACCAGCTTAACCAGGTATGGTGACCAGCTATACCACTGTGACCAGCTTAACCAGGTATGGTGACCAGCTATACCACTGTGACCAGCTTAAGCAGCTATGGTGCCCAGCTAGACCACTGTGACCAGCTTAACCAGGTATGGTGACCAGCTAGACCACTGTGACCAGCTTAACCAGCTAAAGTGTCCAAAACCCCTCTAAACCAGCAAACATCCCAGCTTAGGCTGGTCAGGCTGGTCAGGCTGGTCTTCCAGCCTGACCAGCCTAAGTTGGACCATTGTGACCAGCTTAACCAGCTAAAGTGTCCAAAACCCCTCTAAACCAGCAAACCATCCCAGCTTAGGCTGGTCTGCCAGCCTGACCAGCCTAAGCTGGGATGATTTGCTGGACCACTGTGACCAGCTTAACCAGCTAAAGTGTCCAAAACCCCTCTAAACCAGCTTAGGCTGGTCAGGCTGGCGGACCAGCCTGACCAGCCTGGTCAATCTAAGCTGGTTTTTTCAGCAGGGGTGTGTGAACAAATGCCACAGACCGAGCAACAGAACGCCTCCACGTCCTCCATTGTTTATGTGCGTGTGTGTCTCGTGTATAAGACGTCACAGCAGTTTCGCGCAGCCGCGTTGTAGCCGTGTTGCGATAACCACGCCCACATTGATAAGGTACGTGCTCTGTAGTGGAAACACAACTAAACCGTGCCGTTTAGTGCCGTGTAGCTCAGTGCCGTGTAGCCTAGAGCTAGTGGAAAAGCACCATATGTCTTGTGGAAGAACAGTTTTGATATCTATAAAAAAGCTCTTAGACATTGTGGGAAATAGATAGTTTTCCTGTTCCCGTGGGGGGTTAGTGTAAGGTTTTCTCCATGTTGTTAAAGATAACAATTAACCAAAAGTCAAGCTGTGAACACACAATGGGATCGTAAAAGCAGGGGTCGGCATGAGTTGCACAGGATGATATTCGTGGGTCGTAAAGAAAGTGTGTTGTCTTGTTTCAAATGGATGTTTTATGGTGTTTGTAAGATGCTTTGATGTTACTGTATATATGTTTGAGCTCTCTGAAGGGAAGGCAGAGAACAATTAGACCAACTTTGGGACAGATTCTCTCCTTCATGCATGCAGTAAAGACATGATTTAACCAACACCGATGACTCCAATGAAATTTCTTTCACAACATGCAAGAACTTCTTATTACTCAGAGTTAATAGAGAAAAATAAGAGCAACCCCAGGTTCCTCTTCAGCACTGTAGCCAGGCTGACGGAGAGCCACGATGCAACGAATCCTTCGATCCCTCGATCGCTGAGTAGTAATGACTTTATAACATTTTTTAACGATAAGATAGAAACGATCAGAGATAGAATTAACAACCAGTTTAGTACAACGAGCCTAGACTTAATCGCGGCTCCAGCTTTACATGTACTGAGTCATTTCATTCCTATAAGCCTCCCAGAGCTGACCTCACTGGTCTCCTCCTCTAGACTTACTACATGTCAGTTGGACCCTATACCAGCTAGACTCCTTAGAGAAGCTCTACCACAAGTTGGTAATATTTTACTAGATCAAATAAATATGTCTTTACTGAGCGTCTGTGTCCCAAAGGCCATTAAGAAGAAAAGCCTTCTCTTGACAGCAGCATTCTGAGTAACTATAGACCGATCTCGAACCTCCCTTTTATTTCAAAGATTTTAGAAAAAGCTGTAGCCATCCAGTTGTGTGATCACCTGTGTAGCAATAATGTATTCGAAAAGTTCCAGTCTGGGTTTAGAACCCACCATAGCACAGAGACTGCACTACTTAGAGTAAAGGATGATATTCTTATGGCCTCTGAAAAAGGACTGGCTTCTATACTGGTCCTGCTGGATCTCAGTGCAGCATTTGATACGATAGATCATGAGATCCTGCTACATAGACTATAACAAGATGTTGGGATTAGAGGATCTGCACTTGTCTGGTTCAAGTCCTATTTATCGGACAGATTTCAGTTTGTTAGTGTAAACGAGGAATCCTCCATATTCACTAAGGTCAACTACGGAGTCCCTTAGGGTTCTGTGCTTGGACCTATTCTTTTTACCCTGTACATGCTGCCATTAGGCAACATTATCAGGAAACACAACATAGATTTTCATTGTTATGCAGACGACACCCAGCTCTATGTATCTGTACGACCGGACGACCCAAACCCATCTATTAAACTCCAGGATTGTCTCATAGACATACAGACGTGGATGACTCGTAACTTTCTGATGCTTAACACAGAAAAAACTGAGGTCATGGTCCTTGGGCCAAAAGATATAAGAGCAGCACTTGGAGCTCTAAACCTAGGCAGTAACACTTCAGTCCCTTGCACTACAGTAAGGAACCTAGGAGTCCTGTTTGACCAGGATTTATCACTGGATGAACACATTAAGCATATATGTAGAACAGCCTTCTTCCACCTTCGCAACATCAAGACAATTAGAAACATTATATCAAGACAAGACTCTGAGAAACTTATCCACGCCTTTATAACCTCTAGGCTGGATTACTGTAACTCCTTACTGTCTGGATGTCCTAGTAAGTCCTTGAGAAGCCTTCAACTTGTCCAGAACGCAGCAGCACGTATACTGACTGGAACCAGACGACGTGATCATATAACTCCTGTCTTGGCTTCTCTTCACTGGCTCCCAGTGAAAAGTAGAATCGATTTTAAAATACTTCTACTCACATACAAGGCCCTGAATAATCAGGCACCTTCTTACATTTGTGACTTAATCACTTTATATCAACCGAATAGACCGCTGCGCTCCTTGAACTCAGGTCTACTGGTTATTCCTAAAATAACGAGAAGTAGAATCGGTGGTAGAACATTTAGCTACCAGGCTCCTCTCCTGTGGAACCAACTTCCGCTTTCAGTCAGACAGTCTGACTCGGTCTCTACCTTTAAGGTGAGATTGAAAACCTAGCTTTTTAACATAGACTATAGTCGAAGCTAGATCAGGTATGTCCTGATTAGAGTAGTCTATCTTATGCTGCCATAGGCTTAGACTGCTGGGGGAATTTCCCACATGCACTTAGAATGAGCACACAGACTTTGCACGAGCCGCACTTTCTCTAACCCGTCCTCGATTTTTCATCCCTCACCACTTACCCGATGTACTCCCATGAGATGTAGCACATAAATCTACATGTAGCTCATCTCTAACTGATTTTAATCTCTTACAGTTCTGCTGACACCAGTGAACGACATGAGGTCAGGACAGGAAGGAGGACTCCGTCATCTTCAAGTCTCTGACCACAACAGTCTTCACTACAGGCTGTGACAAACCCAGTGATCCAGATGATCCTGGCATTTAAAGACTTTTCACTTTTTTTTCTTGTCATTGTATGTTCTGGATAACATCTACTGCACGTCTGTCCGTCCAGGGAGTGGATCCCTCACCTGTGGTTCTCCCTAAGGTTTCTACCCTTTTTCCCTTTTACAAGGGTTTTTTCCCTGGTAGTTTTTCCTTACCCTGGTCGAAGGTCTAAGGACAGAGGATGTTACCAACCCTGTGAAGTCCCGTGAGACAAACTATGTTTTGTAAACTGTGGGCTATATAAAGATTGATTGATGATTGATTGAACTGTTGCCCGCAGCAACAGGTAATGCAGAGCATGGACATCGTTGGTGTAGACACTTGTCACTCAAACATGTCTGACCAATGGGGAAGCACCCGCCCACTGCGGAACGTTTGTGTCAAAATGATTCAATCAAAAAAAAAAACGACTTCAAAACTTTTTTCACTTCAATCAAAAAAAACATTTTCAATCAAAGAAAAAAAGTCGTTTTGATTAGAGAAGGGCGAATGTCCGCACAAATGCGTCATATGCATTTATGTCCTTTAGACTCGCTAATGAAGTGATTCACAAGCATTTGGGGTCTGATTCTACCGGTTTAGAGGTTTAAAACGAGCTGTCAATCACCCTAATTGACCAAGGTAAGCCAGAGCTATGGCGCTGCGTAACTGAAGACGCTGCAGACTCACAGAGTTGTTGTTACGCACCGCACAGGAATCATCGATTTATCATACTAAGTTATCATACTTTGTTTTTTTTTTTCAAAACAATTTATTTTTTAGATCTGTAGTGACATATAAATAAAATTAAATGGGTTTTTAATAATTTGGTACCTAAGAAATCTCAAATGGCACAGATGAGGCCAAGCTGAGCCAAAAGTGAGAACGCCTAGACATCTCTTTACTAAAACATCTGTAATTTCACTCTGCTTCACTTCAGCAGCATCAGACTTTGCACAGCTCATGTCCACATGTTGTTACATGACCTCCATGTGTTTTTAAGCTCCTACTGCATATTTTAAAGGTGATATTTGCTTTAAAATGCAATATTTTTTTAGGCGAGAGAAAAAAATCCTTGAGTTATGCTGTGTTCCATGTACATTTACTCTGACACAGTGACATCTACAGTGAAACTTACACCTCTGGTGAAATCTCACAAGTGTCATCTTCATTTTGATACCAAGATAATCCACATAGAGCTTGTAACTGCAGATATTTACTCTATTTAGTTTGGGCATGTCATTTTCGAGCAGGGACTCCAAAAAGAGGGTCAGGGAAGAAGTGGTTAATATACCATGTAAGCTGGTATGTGCTAGAAATTAGTAAACCACTATTAGTGAGTCTGCCCGTGAGGTGGGGGCACCACCGCGCCAGGTGTCCCACATTGTCCCTCAGAAACATACCCCTTGTCCCCCCTTGGGCTTATTTGCAGGTGGTCACCCTAGTGCCACCTAGTGTATAGGAATGTGTTCACTAGCTCTGCAATAGCTATTTATTTAATTTTGGCACTTTCTGAACATGAAACTATCAATGAAATAGTGAAATTGTATATATATGTTATTGCATAAAATAAATGGTATTTTAACGAATTAATGACACATTTAATAACACATTAAATGAATTAATGACACATTTAATTAATAAATTACACATTTAATTTCACATTTAATTAATTAATGACACATTTAATTAATTCATGACACACTTAATTAATTAATGACACATTTATTTATTTATTTAATTTCACACTTTTCATCCTCCATACTCACATGGTCTTTGAAAGCAAGGACTGCTCATGGTTCCGTCCAGCCATCCATTTTTCTACAGCTTTATCCTCCACAGTAGGGTTGCCGTGGGTGCTGTGCCAATCTCAGCTGACATAGGACAAAAGGCGGGGTCACACCCTGGACAGATCACCAGCCCACATGTAGAGAAAAACAACCATTCACACTCACAGCTACGGTCAATTCAGAGTACCCATCCATCCATCCATCCATCCCTCTTCTACCCCAGGGGAATCCCGAGGCGTTCCGAGGCCAACCGAGAGACAGAGTCTCCAGCTAGTCCTGGGTCTTCCCTGGGGTCTCCTCCCAGTGGGATGTGCCCACCTCACCAGGGAGGTGTCCAGGAGGCATCCTAACCAGGTGCCCAAGTCATCTGGCTTCTCTCAATGCGGAGGAGCAGCAGTTCTACTCTGAGCCTCTCCCGGATGACTGAGCTTCTCACCCTATCTCTAAGGGAGAGCCCAGACACCCTGTGGAGGCACCCTGTGGAGGCACCCTGTCACTACCCACAGCTCATGACCATAGGTGAGGATAGGAGTGTAGATCGACCAGTAAATTGAGAGATTTGCCTTTTGGCTCAGCTCCTTCTTCACCAAGACAGACCAATGCAGATTTTGCATTAATGCTGCAGCAATCCATCTCTCGATCTCTCGCTCCATTTTTCTGTTGCTCGAGATACTTAAACTCCTCCACTTGGGGCAGGATCTCAACCCAACCCGAAGAGAGCACTCCACCCTTTTCCGGTTGAGGACCATGGTCTTGGATTTGGAGGTGCTGATTCTCATCCCAGCCGCATCACACCCAGCTGCAAACCGCTCCAGTGAGAGCTGGAGAACACGGCCCGAGGCAAACAGGACTACATCATCTGCAAAAAGCAGAGACCCAATCCTGAGCTCACCGAACCAGACTCCCTCAACGCCCTGGCTGCGTCTAGCAATTCTTTCCATAAATGTTATGAACAGAATCGGTGACAAAGGGCAACCTTGGCGGAGTCCAACTCCCACTGGAAACGGTTCCAACTTACTGCCGGCAATGCGGACCAAGCTCTGGCACCGGTCGTACAGGGATCGAATGGCCCTTACCAAGGGTTCCAGAACCCCATACTCCCGGAGAACTCCCCACAGGAGTCCCAGAGGGACACGATCGAATGCCTTCTCTAAATCCACAAAGCACCTGTAGACTGGTTGGGCAAACTCCCATGCACCCTCCAGGATCCTGCCGAGAGTATAGAGGACCACGACCAGGACCACGACCTCTTCCTCCTGGATCCGAGGTTCGACTATCCGACGGACTCTCCTCTCCAGGACCCCCGAAAAGATATTACCCGGAAGGCTGAGGAGTTTGATACCCCTCCGGTCCCCCTTCTTAAAAAGAGGGACCACCCCCCAGTCTGCCAATCCAGAGGCACTGTCCCCATGGGGTGTTGCAGAGACGCGTCAACCAGTGAAGAATAATTCCGCCACCGACCCACAACGTGCCGAGTCAAAGCCAGGTAGGACTCCTTCTTCAGCTTGATGGCATCCCTTACCACCGGTGTGTCCATCAACGGGTTCGGGGGTTGCTGCCGCGACAGGCACCAACCACCTTGTGGCCACAACTCCGGTCAGCTGCCTCAACAATGGAGGCGCGAAACATGGCCCATTCGGACTCAATGTCAATGTCTCCTTTTTTCAAACTCGAGGTAGAGATTACTAATTTTTTCATATATACCGTGACGATGCAGCAGTTTGTTACATTTTAAAGGGCACCTATTGTGCAAAAACAACTTTTTAATAATTTTAGTACTTATATTTGGGACTCAGGAGGCCATACCAGTCCCCAAAATGTGAAAAAACAAGACTCAGTCATGTTTTAGTGGTTCCACTTAGTGTAACCCTGGATTTCCACTGGACGCGGAACGGCCGCGGAACGGAAGCGGCGCGGTCGCCGTTGCAAATCGCTTCCATTCTAATCAATGAGAGCATTCCCACCGGCCGCGCTGCGGAGCGTCTCAGCAGCGGCCCAGAAGCGGCTCGCCGCGCCGCAGCGCTATCGATAGGAATCAGTTCTATTTTTTCCGTTGCCGCTGCTGAACCTCGTAAATTTCAACGAAGCAGATCGCACCAGACAGGAAAAGCGACACAGAATCAAAGTAAAACATTTCCGCCCCCCTTTCAAAATAAAACACAATACGCAGGTAATATCGCCTGTCACAACTTCACATCAACATTACGTCGTCACTGCTGCTGTCAGGTAATCAGTCAATTAATCAGAGCGTCTCTGAGAGTCATAATGAACGACGAGAGACTGATTGTTGAAGTGGAGAAACATAAAATCATTTATGACACCAGATCAACAGTTCTTCCACGTTGGAGAATGAAAAGAAGCTGTGTTGTTGTTGTTTACTTTATACACACAGTCTATCGCTGGATCTCGCGAACTCACGTCCGTTCGAGATTATCGCGCGATCTTCCGTGAATACCGCCGGCTCCCAAGGCTCCGCGCCGATGCCGTAACGCGCCCGGTGGGGATTGACGCCGGGCAGAGGACGAAGCAGAACCGCGCCGCTGCCGTTCCGCGTCCAGTGGAAATCCAGGGTAAGTATAGGCGATAAAACACGCGACGTTTAAACCTCCCGACCAAGTGACGACACAGCGGACATTTCACCGTGTATGTTGGCACTCCGCCAGGCAGAGTACTTCACAGCTCCACCGTAGCTCGAGAGTGCAGAGGGAGGAAGAGTGGCTGCACAGTGGAGCACAGTGTTTTACACAAACTTCCAGCCCCAGAGGATTTGTATGTCCAGTGGATATATTTTATGTATAAAAAAATGTGCCGGATAAAGTCAGCAAATGTGTGTTTGTGTGTTCGCACCACTTCGCATCAGACTGTTTTGTGAACCTCGGTCAGTACAATTCTGGACTGAGCAGTAGACTGAACTGAAACGGTGAGACGGACCAGCTGTCCATGGGGAGACTGCAGTGGAACTAACTGTAAGTATTCTTTTAAAAAAGCATGCTTAGTTTGTCATTGTTCGTGTAACGCCAGCTAAGGCTAAGTGCGGTTAGCTTCAGAAGCCCTTGACACAATTCCGTGTCTATTAATCGTGATTTCAATATCAATTAAATTAATCTTTTTTGTTATTACCTATGGACATACAGCCACACCAAAGTAAGCCAGTTATGCAGCTAAATAATGTAAATCATTAATTTAAAAGAAACCAACTAATGTTTACCTGTTAAATACAAAGAGGTGATAAAATAAGTCCTACATTTGAAAATAAATCCCCATTGTATGAATATTTTGGGAATATGTACAATGTGTACTTATTCTGATTTAGCATTTTATTCTTTTGTCTCCCAACACTTTACCTGGCAGGCATGCACTTCAATGAAAATACAGAGCGTCTGATGGTGAGCTGCTGTTCAAGTAGAAGAAAGGAGATGGGGTGTACTTGTACATCCACATGTGACAAATAAAAATCTTGAATCTTGAGAATGCACAGCAAAGCCAACGTTCAGTAAGTTTCTTTTTAACTTTTTATTGAAAGTCACACTAGAAATGTAAACGTCCATTAGAAAATGTGTGTAAACAAAACAAATATATAAATTACACTCGTAAAATAAATAAACACAACAAATTAAATACAATATTGCACTTTATGTTATTGCAGACAACGTGGATGAAATAGTGGACCTGGTGTTGGAGAAGGTGTTTCTGCACTGTAAGATATAATTAGTTGGCTTTACTCAAAAAAATATGCAAACTTATTGCCTTAAACTAACTGAGTTAAGTAAACTTGATAAAGTAAGTACTTGTAACTTATTAAATATAAGTGTGCAGTACTTGCAAGAACTTGTTTATAATGAGTTTACTATACTAAACTAAACATGGGTATTTTGAGTTCACAGCTCTTGAATTAACTTGCTTGTTATGATTGTATTTTACTAAAATAACTAATTTATTGCAACTTTACTGTACTGAAATAAACTTGTCAATTCTGAGTCTACAGTACTTAAAATTACTTTGTTATCACTTAATTTTAAAGAAAAAAATACTGCGAAAAAAATGTCATCTGCATTCAATTTATTTCAAATGTGCACAGAATTAACAGTATGCAGATTTTGTGCTCACAATTTTTGATGTATTATTTGCTGGCCACATTATCCAACATATCACATTTCTTTTTACACATTTAACACCTGCATCACAAGAAGGCACTGTTGTAAAAGCACTGAACAGGTCTGAGTATCAACTGAACAATGAAATGACAATTGTGTTTTCACTTCACTCTTTAACAGTTCAAAATGCTATTTAATAAAAGCATCAAACCTCTCTTCTCTGTCACAAGAAAGTATGCAGATTTAGTGTGAATCTTAACACAGAATGTATGCTGGATTACCGGTATTCGCTGGCCACATTATCCAACATATCACAGTTCTTTTTACACAACATTTAAACACACAAGAGGGCACTATCTTTACCACCAGTCGTGTCCACTGCAGGGGAACTGAAGGCCAGGCTGGGGTTTGATCTGTCTGAAAATTTGAAAATTATTAGAACATGTAATTGTAGCCTGAGAAATAAACAGAGAGAGAGAGAATCCTCACCTTGGATCAAGCTGAGCCAGTAGGAGAAGCAATACTCCAGAGGGAACTGAAGGGTTGTTGGGTTGTGGATTTTGTTTTTCCTTTTTCTTTTTTCTTCATCTGAGTCTTTTGTGTTAGGGCTGCATAATTGAGATTAAAATCCTCTTATGCATCACCAGTGTGTAGACTGTTTTTGTGAAAGAGATTGTGTCCGTGTGCGTGCGTGCGTTCATTTTACTATGAGACGAATGTGCGCGTGTCAAAATAGCAACAATCATGCAAGCACGATGATGAGAACCCACCAGCAAAAACATAAAAAAAACATAAATCGGTGCCCCTGCCATTCGATCAGCTGCTTGTCATCTGACAAAGCCAGGACATCCTTCTCAGCTCAGTGCTGCCCCCTGCTGGCAACTCCTAACCACTTAAGACACCTCTGGAGGTCTCTTAAATATCTGGGAGAGTAGGAGTGATTCTTAGACTTAAGAAAGTTGATGAATAGCTTTTATTCTTAAGTTTGAGAGTACGACTAAATTTCACAAATTCTCAGGACTTAAGTGTAAAACGGCACTCTAAGACGCTTGATAAATACGGCCCCAGGTCTGTAGGTCCTGATGGTCCTGCTGCTTGCTCATCAGAAGCTGATGAAGGTCCCCCTGGCTCTCATTGAACTGGATCTTCAAAATATTTCAAAATTGCTCCTGCAAAGACAAAGCTCCTTAGGTTACCAAGCAATCAGAAGCAAATATTAATATCATATAACTGCAGCTGTGTTGCACTATGCAAACTATTCTGAATCTGTTTATATTAAACATTACAATATACAGTGTCCCTGTTTAAGCATCTATTTCTGGTTTTATCGCCACATTATACTACTTAATTAATAAAAATGAAGGTAAGTATAATTGAGTGATGAGCACCATATGATATAAAGGGAATATATTTGCATATATCTTGCAATGCATTACAAATTGGACATTGGCAACTAGCAGTCCCATGCAGTATAGGCACTTTAAATGTACAGGTTTGTTCAAATTAGTAAACTACACAAACAACATAATATATTCTAATAATTTGGCAAGGGGAATTCAACTAAATCAGCAGATTTGTCCAGTAACCAAATCACAGTAAATACAAATACATTAGAGCAAATAATTGGATAATATTTCATAGCACAGTGATCATTTAAAATTCATAGTACTATATGAATAATCCACTGGTATACTTTTTTTTATTTCAATTCAATTCATTTTGTATTGCACCAGTTCATAATAGATGTTATCTCAGGACACTTTTCAAATAGAGCAGGTCTAGACTGAACTCCTTCTAACGTTATTTACAGAGACCAAACACCACAATGAGCACGGAAAAACTGCCTGTTAAAAGGCAGAAACCTAGGACAAACCCTCACTGCTACTACTACAAGTAACAGTAATCAGTTTGATAATAATTGGTTTTATTTTTTAAAATAGTAGCACAGGTCTATGCTTGAGATTAGGGTTGGGAATCTTCATCATCGGAGCGATACGATACGCATCTCGATACACTACTAACGATTCGATACATTAACGATTCATGGAATTTACCAGCGATACGATACGATTCTCCCACCTATTGCGATACAGTGCGATACAGTACGATTAAATTTGCGATGCAGAAGAAAATTATACTATGGAATACATAGTAGTTCTCAAGTTATGGCACTTAAAGCATTAAAACTGGCTGTGACTTTTATTTTGAAACATAGGAAATACAACAGAGATCAGAGAGAGCTTGAATGTGCTGAGACACTGTTTTGAACAGGTATCTCTGGAAATGATACAAGTGTAACCTTATATAAATCTGAAAAGATAACTGTTATGTATGAGCCGAAATGTGTTATACCATTTGCTACCAGTAGATGGCTCTAAGCAAATAGTGCATACGTTCTTGTTTATAATAAAAAAAAAGCACTGAAGAAGTGAGTGAATGTGTCTGTGTAGCTCTGTGTGTAAAAGTGTTTACATACACCTTAAAGTCATGTCGCCGCTTCAGGTGAGGAGTGAAGTTTGTTGTGCTGCCAGTGTATTCAACAGCGACACAGCACAATGTACATATCCGTTTTGATTTATCCAGCTCTCCACCACGCTTGTAAAAGCCGAAACTTTTCCACACACTTGACTTGACGCCAACCAGCGAGTTTATAGTTGTCGGCAGTGAAGCTACAACGTTGTAAAAGTAACGTTTGATAGACAATTACACACACGTTATATACACGTAAACTGTTAGCAAAGTAAAGTCACCTTGCTTTCGCTGGAGAATAATGTCAGTGTTATTCAAATGTTTTAATGTTATTCATGTTTGTTCAAGAAGCCTATATAGACAACATTAGAATGTTCACAGGGGTAGAATGTTCACATAGTGGGTTCACAGCTCACCCAGTTGGTATATTTTGCTGAAAGGTTTGTTTTCCTGAAAAAAATTAAATCTTCGTTCATATTTATGTGTAATTGTATTCCTTGTCCTTTACAGTTGAAGCATGGATTAATCAAGTCTTGGAGAAACTCTTCATAGTGTTATAGTGTTTTAAAAATTAGGTTTTTTATTACTATTTGTAAGTTATTGTAATTTACGTGTTTCATGCGTGTATATTTGTGATCTGTGCTTTGTGTTCTCTTACTGCAGCAAAACGAAACGCCCCCTTGGGGACAAATAAATACATTGATTGATTGATTGATTGATTGATTCACATCATCCAGCTCTGCTCTTCTTCACCACTGTGACTCCTCCAGCTGTCCCACATCAGATTCTGTCACCGCTCTACACGTTTCATTATTTATTTTTTGTTTGCATATTGTGTTAGACATGCTTTTAGATTTGGATCCTTGTTTATTTTAATTTATACTCTTGAATATGATGGTAAAACATTTTCCTTTGTGAATAATAAAGTTATTTTTTTCACCTTCACACCCTGCATGCATTTGTACACTTGTGTAAAGTAAAGACTTGAGGAAGGAGGCAGAATAGTTACTAATTTTATTATATTACTATACTAGACAAGTTAGATTTACACAATAAAAATGATGCAGTTGTCATCAGTAAACAAAGTAGCTCTAATTCTGAAGTGTTTATCAACCCTTTTTCTCCAAATGAAATCACTTTTCATCTAATAATACTCTAATGGAGGAACACTAAGGGCTAGAAAATAAACCACAACATATATGAATTTAAATTTTTTTATATTAATAGTCATAAAAAGAAAAATCAGTCTTATTATCAACAGTCTTCATAGACACAGTGCTGTTATCAGGAGCTGCGTATGTTCTTCTGAACAACACAGGCAGGTAAAACAAGACGATCGTCTTTCCCCAGTCTGTGGTTCCACTCCAGTGACGGTAAGCTGTTAGTGATATGACTGTCTGTAAAACAATGATTATAGCATTAGTGAATCAAAGTATCTGTTCTTACATTAGCATAGATGTAAATGAACTGTAAATATGCTAACGTTAGCTCAGCTGGCGTTACATATAAACATGGATAAATACGGTGGTAAAAAAAATCTAAAACAAAATACTCACTTTATATTGAGGCGGTCGTTTATCCCGTTTCCTTCATCCACCGGACAGGCGCCCGCTACCCTCGTTGCCCGCCCGGCCGAGTTGGAGCGAGCTGCTCCAGATCCGGCCAGTGCCAGGCCGAAGTGCGTGCAGCTCCACTCCGCTGCGGCAGCCAGAGCCCGCGGCGGCACATTCAAGTGCCCACAAAAAGTTCTCCAGGTACCCGGTTCCGGCCACGGGCAACACCAAAAAGCAGGTCTTTTCCCTCGCAGCCATGTCGGTTTTTTGTCTTCTCAGTTTACAAGGCCAAATTAAAGAGAGCGAGAGCCGGTGGTAACTTTTAGCAAAGATGGCGGACACTGTGTTTACATTCTGGGAATGAATTCTCGTCCATTCTGGGAAGTCTCGTCCCCCTGTGGGGTGCAGAACTAGTGTTGTAGTTCCAATCTTGACGTTGTGCGTTCCCTCCGATATGACACGTTATATTATATTGCGTCATCGGAGGGGAGTAAAAATACTATTTTTTTAGAAATCAGGGGAAAAATAAGGGAGAGAAGCACACTTTCTAAAAAATAATAATGCCACAAAGCCACATGCTAATCGGTGAAGTATTCCTTTAACAGAAATGTAACTGTTCCACTCTATACACTTATTTGGATACATTGACAAAAAATCTTGATTTTACCACTAAGACTGTGGCAAACAAAATTAACATATGTTAATTGAACTATCCTGGTGTGCAAATTTAAAAATGTCTATTTGTATATGCTACATTCCATTTTTTGTTGACGGTTTATCATTTAAATATGAAAAATTAAACATTGAACTTCATCTGGACGGTGTAACGTGACAGGACTGGACCCAGATGCAGAACGTTGGTAACTGTCTTTATTTAACATGAAAAAATAACAAGGCAGGCAAATGGGAACGAAGATTCTCAAATATGCGTGTCTACGCAGGCACGGGATCATCGTTTCACACTCGACTGAACCAGCAGCGTTCAGAAACTAAACATGCTCAAAAATCTTCTGTTAATTGACAAAAAACCTAAGATGAAGAGAAGCGCTCAAAAAGTTTGTGCAGCGAGGTTGACGTATGAAGACAGATTCACAACAAGACAATGAAAAGGGTGTGGTTTAAATACACTGAGGAATCACAGAGACAATGAACAGCTGTGAAGAACAAGACACAGGTGAAACAGGTTGGGGTAATCACTGAGAGGAAAAGTACAGTGCACACAGACAGGGACAAGAAAACTTCAAAATAAGAAGGATCTTCACAATAAAATGACATGGAGAGCATGGCAGTCGGAAAAGAAGCAAAAGAAACATCATTGCTTTTCTTGGTAAAGACATAGTTATATAGCTATAAACCAGTAATGTGATACACTGGTAAAAGGGCCAGGACCTCTGTGTAACCTCTTAAGAAGAAAAGTTGGACTCCAAGAAGGAGATGGTGTGTGTAAGGGAAAAACATTATTCGGCCTTCTCTAAAGTTATCAGCTCCCATTCCTAAGCACAAGCCTAAACAATGCAGGACGTTGCGTGCCACAACTATCCAATCATAGGGGCCTTGGGGCACTGGCTCTAGTCTGTTGTCTACAGAACTCGCCTCTTCATATTTTGCTGAGCCTAACCGGATGGGGGCAGATGACTGACGCTAGTTGTGCAGTCCTCCCCAAGGTCAGCTCCATGTATCAGCAGAGAAAGCACCTTTAAGTATCCTAACTCTGGGACTCACAGGGAGACTGACAGAGGATGCTCAACTGTTAACATACTTGTTTTATGTTCGGCATTGTCTCAGTTCTCCTCAGATCTGAGTTGCTTCCAATAAAGCTTTTCAACTTAACTCATCTCTGACTCCAGGAAAATCCATCTTTGGCCGACTCACTAAATAATAAAATCTCCGCAACAGTGTGTAGCGGAGACAGTTATATTCTTTCAGTGTTTGAATAAACAGCAATATACAGTGTCCAAGTGCTGACAGGATCTGAGAGGGTTATCCAAAAGTGAAATGGTTTTGCTTTGGGAGTGACAGGATACAGGAAGACAGATGTCACACACAGAGGAAACAGTCATGATTAATCCAGTGTGCAGACCCCCACTTTCCAAAACAGGACACTGAACAGAAATTTCATTGAAGTAACATATATTTATAGTTAACCTCAGTGGCGTCACTAGGCCTATGTGTCTGAAGCCCCCCTAAAATATTCTACACAAAAAAGTGCCGACAAATTCTATATTAAATGGTGATAATCTGAGTTTAAATAAACAATGATAAAACCTGTCATTATTCACTTAAATATGATCATAAATCTGTCAGTTTCCCTTCATTTCATAGTGAAACCCCGGATTTCAACTGGAGGCGTTACAGCCGCGGCACGTCAGCGGCGTGGTTCTGCTTCGACCTCTGCCCAGCGGCAATCCCCACCGAGAACGCTCACATCACTGAATATCCATTCCACGTTTTCCCTGCTACCTTGATTGTGCACCTTGGAGCACACAGAGCCGGCAGCTTAGCAGCAGAATAATCAAGAATGGATATCAGAAAGTTTTTCAAGAAAGTAAATATTCATCACTGCTGGTCAGTGGTGGAAGAAGTACTGAATCTCAGTACTTAAGTAAAAGTACTATTACTAGTAATAGTTACTAGTAATCTTCGACTGCGTGTGCGTTATCCGACTGCGTCAACACGGAGACGACTCGAGCCTTCATATTCTGCGTCGTGGTGACGGATACGCGCTGCAATTTCCCGCCCGATCAGTAGGGGTCGCTGCGCAAGGTTGTTGAAACAGTGGCCGTTTCTCACTTTTCTGTGTCACGGAACGCAGTTTTAAGATAATTTGAGGCGAGAAATTGGCCATTTAGAGTCTAAACATGTGCTTTTTGTATTAAGATATGACGTATTTGTAGTTTGGCAGCGACGTTGTCGGCGGGGATCAGCTCCGCCTCTGTGGACGCTCGGGTGCGCACTGTGAGCCGGCACAGAGCAGCTTTAGCTCGGCCTGTCCTGAGGACCAATCGCAGCTCTTGCCGTCTCCGTTGTCCCTTGACGGAGTGACGGACACTTAAAAAATATTTTGTGCAGTTGGAGACGACGCAGAGGCTCTTCGACAGGCTCTGTGTCTAAGCAGAGTCTCTGCGTAACCTACGCAGAGCACTTTACACAGGAGTATAAATTGGGCTTGAGTGCTTCCCCGGGCCCCTCTCCTCCCGCCCGCAGCTCAGTGTCCCGCCGTCGTGTACGTCAGCCTTGGGAGCGGGTACAACGACGGGACACTGTGCGAGGGTGGAGAAAGAACGGGTCCGGGGTCCAGAACTTATCAGAAAATGTAACGAAACGTATTGTGAAAATGTAGCGGATGTAACCGATGGGTTCTTTTTTTATTTAATTTCACCAAAAATCACTTTATTTAACTGTTAGTTTTCATACATGGTTTTCTTTAAATATTCGGTTTTGGGGGCTTTTATTTTGTTAGTTTTATTTTGGTAACGTAACCCTTCCTTTCTGTCCACATCCTGTGTACGTCGCGCCGTTTCTCTCAGTGTAAAGAATGGCCGATGAGAAGAGGTAGGGGTAACGTGCTCTTGCTCAGAACGTTTGTTAAGAGTGTGAAATGTATGTATTCTCTATGTCTTTACCACACGGTTTTAATACCATGGTTTTTTTGAGCTAATTGAGTGAATGGGTATGTTATGGGTGCAATTGTGAGTGCAGTTTACACGGCGTTCTGAGTGACGGTCGCGAGTCTAAGCTAGGCTAGTATCTCATGCAGTTGTTGTTCTTCCCCTCCTCTAGAGGTGTATGAGACTGAGAAGAAGAGTGCTGTGCTGTACTAACAATAATATTACTGTACACAGAGAATAAATCTCCCCCTGCTGGTCAAATCGAGAACTGTAGTCCTTTTCCTCAACTTTGCAACACAACGCAGACCGGTCACACGGAGTAGAAGTTTAGATAATTGCTGCAAAATGTAATGAAGTAAAAGTAAAAGTATACACTATTTATTCTACTTAAGTAAAGTACAGATACGTGAAAAATGTACTTAAGTACAGTAACGAAGTATTTGTACTTCGTTACATTCCACCACTGCAGTTAGTTAGCTCCAGCCCCCAGCTAACAGCTAACAGCAGAAAGTCACATGTAATAAATGAACCAAGTGCTCCCTGTTTGAAAACTATAAACCTAGTTTGCACACTGGGTTAGGGTTAGACAATCTCTGCAGCTGTGTTTCTAAAATTTATGCATTCATACCGTGTCAGGTCCTGAGCTCATTCACGTATGATTATCATCAGTGGATAAAAATAATAATACACCAAAAATAATCACTCCACCACCCCTATTGACCTGTAGGAGTCAGGGCAGAGGAGCACAGGGAGTGAGAGGAGAGAGACCTCTACTGGAAAGGTGAGTCTAAAGGATTTCACAGGATAGAGTCATTTGTGATCCAGAAAGTCTTGGAATTTTATGGAACTCAATGAATATGAAATATGAAACATTTCAGTCAACGTGCACCATATAAGACTTATTTAACTTGAGCTTTCATTGAGGAGAGTAATGATTAGAAAGTGGAGAAAGCCAAGATATTTCTATAAAAGCATATATTAGCCTGACCCAATTATAACAGTATCTTAATATTAATTTAATGTAGGTAATCAAGTAATATTTTTTCAGGGCTTGAAATTGCAACCATTTTAGTTACACATGCGCCCAAAATTTAATCTGTGCGACTTCAAAATATTTTGAAGTCGCACTGCAGCCCTGCACTGTAAAAAAAAATCTGTGGAATATACGGTAAAATACTGGCAGCTGTGGTTTCCAGAACTTCACCGTAAGAAATACGGTGACAATGTAAAGGACATCACGGTACTTTATATTCCCAACTGTAAATTTTATAGTTTAAACAAGTTGCTTTTCAGGTAAATTACTGTTAAAAACAAATAAACTGTAAACCTCTTTAAGGTAATTTCCTGCTAAAACAACATCAATAATGTAAAGCTGTTTACAGCAAACTACTGTCAATAAATATTTATTCTGTGAACCCTTTTACATTCTTTTACTGTGATAAACAGGTCACAACTGTATCACATATCACAGTATTTTACTGCAAAAAACCATCAATAATGTGAAGCTGTTTACGATAAATTAATGTGAAAAAAACTAATATTCTGTTAATCGCATTACATTCTTTCACCATGAAAAACACACCACAACTGTATCATACATCACAGTACTTTATTGTAAAGTTTAACAACCTACAGTGAATTACCGGCAGCTGTGGTTGCTAGAATACTACTGTAAAAAATACAGTAAAACACACAAGAAAATACAGTTGTTGCCATTATTTTTTATTACAAACAGCTATTTTTTTTTTCCATTTTTAAAAGGAATAGAAGCCGCACTTTTACAAACACCTGGCATGGCTTTTACATTTGTTTTTCAGAATAATGTGTGCACGCACACCTTACAGAACCTAGGACAAACAGTGTGTGTGTATATGCACCTTACAGAACTTAGGACGAATGGTGTGTGTGTGTGTGTTAGTGCATCCACCTTACAGAACTTAGGACGAATGGTGTGCATGTGTTAGTGCATGCACCTTACAGAACTTAGGACGAATGGTGTGTGTATGCACCTTACAGAACTTAGGACAAATGGTGTGTGTGTGTGTGTTAGTGCATGCACCTTACAGAACTTAGAACCAATGGTGTGTGAGTGAGTGCCTTCCAGAACTTAGGATGAATGGTGTGTGTGTGTGTGTGTGTACACACGCACCTTTCAGAACTTAGGACAAATAGTGTGTGTATGCACCCTACAGGACAAATTGTATGTGTGTGCGCGCCTTACAGAACTTACGACGGCTGGTGTGTGTATATAGTGCGTGCGCGTTTGTACATACTACAAAACACATATTTCCAATTTAAGAGGCCACACTTTAAAAAAGACCTTGCATGGCTTTCACATTTGCATAACCCTTGCAGAATTACAAGGGGAAGAAACTAATCTTGAACTAACACGACCAAAACAGACCTTCGGGTTTACCAACAGTTGCTCCTTGTTCTTCTTTGTTTCAACTCTTGTCCCTCTCTGGGTTGATTTTGAAGAAACACCTGTGTGAACAACCATACAACTCAAATTAATGATTTGTTCTCAATATGTACAGAAGAATAAACAGTCTTTGGATGAAAAATCTTTCTTCTGCCAAAGAGATGAAGTTAGGCCATCAAAATGTAAAAAACATACCTCACAGTTTAATTGGTCTCCCTCCACTCATGATCAGCGAGGTCAGCGATGAGGGTGAGGACCTTCGGGTTTACCGACAGTTGCTTCTTGTTCTTCTTTGTTTCAACTTTTGTCCCTCTCTCTGGGTTGATGTTGAAGAAACACCTGTATGAACAACCATATACATCAAATCAGTGATTCGTTCTAAATACAGTCATGGCTGAAAGTATTGGCACCCCTCAGGATTGGTTAGTTTTTGAGCAAAACTCACACACTTTTGAAGGTTTTTAGATGAAATAACCAAACCTAGATATTTTCAATAGCTCAACGCAACAAGAACAACCGATTTCCTCAAATTCAACATAAAATACCTCTAAAATGCAGTGGGAAGTAATCTTGTGCAGTGATAAAAGCATACTTTTCCTTGTTAAAAGCCAGTGCTTATGTTATAGGTTGTCAGATGTCAGCTCTGGTAGCATTCCTGAGAAATTCCAATCCACATCTAATGTACAGTAGACTCCAATTTACTCACTATACATTTCTATTGGTTTCTATGGACAGTATGAGGTTTACTCTGAGGATTTCCAAATATTTCAATAAATCTACCTGAAGCACACACTGAAAAGTGCACCATGTCTAAACTGATCTATGGCTATAACTAGATCATACTCTAGATTCATTAAAATATTTGGAATGCTTGAAGAAAACCTCCTACTACCAATATAAATGTATAGTGAGTTTATTGTCCGTTATATATCGACTAATATTTCTCAGGAATGCTACCACAACTGACATCTGACTACCTATAACTAAAGCACTGGATTTAAACAAGGAAAAGTGTGCTTTTATCACTGCAAAAAGACACTTGTTGTGAAGGACGACAATACATTTGACTGTGGAGAATTTGCTTCCTGCTGCATTTTAGAGGTATTTTATGTTGAATTTGGGGAAATCAATTGTTGTTTTAGTTGCGTTCAGCTATTGGAAATATCTTGGCTTGGTTATTTCATCAAAAACCTTCAAAAGTGTGTGAGTTTTACAAAAAACAAACCAATCCTTAGGGGTGCCAACACTTTCAGCCATGACTGTATACAAAAGAAAAAAAAATGCATGCACACTTACCTCTGAAGCAGCTCGAGCGTGGAACCCAGGTCTACTGGGTAGTGGATGTTTAGGCAGTAGTAGCTCCCAAACATTAAGCAGATGGCTGATACAAAGTTTGAGATTTCGTCGTTGACAATCTTGCCGTCTATGCTTAGCATGAACCTGCTTCCAGTATAGCAGGAGGTTCCTACAAAGAACGGCACATTACCACTCAATAGTGTAAACACAATTATTTTTTTTGCTGAACACGAATTTGAATAATAACATTGAACATTTTGGGTTGTGCTACCTTTTTCATCCATTTGAATAGATTTACATTGAAAATCAATCAATGATTGAATGTAAATCTGTCAGGGGGCTGAAACTGGAAGTGCAACCCAAAATGTTCAATGTTAAAGTGTAAGTCTGGTGTAAATTGAACCATAGTCTTGTTGTATAAGCTAATACCACCTATACAACAGGACTATGGTTCAATTTACACCAGACTTACACTTTAACGTTCAGATTCATGTTCAGCATGGTCAGATCTTTCATAAAAAGTTTTTTTCGTGAGAGATGGTGCACAGTAAGGCCCAGTAGCTTGTGGCCTACAAATTCTGGAGTTATTCAAATGTTTTGAATGATGTACAATAACAGAACAGAACAAACTTACCACATACAACGATGCATGGTGTCAAGCTTTCCACGTGTACTTCACTTGCAAGACATGTTTCCTCCACATAGCAGAAGAGATCCTCCTCTTTCTCATTGAAGTACGAGAGAAGCAGCAGCACCATGTCCTTCAGGTCACCTGTGCAGCCCGGCTCCAACGATCCTCTCATAAAATTCAATTTGGTTAAGGTTTCAAAGAGCCGTTTGCTTTTGTCTGCAAAAGTTTTCATAAAATCCAAAAGTCGTTTTCCCTTTTTATCCACACTATTGAGGAATGTCTCCTTGAGTGGTACCCCTGTCAGCTCTAGGAAATGGACCCCCATTCCAATTTCTTTGAACAAAAAAGGCCATTCCTCCAGAAGGCATTGGAGATCTTTTCCTGTGTTTATTGCTTTACGTTGTGAGTAGTAAGTGCACTCCATAAGAGTTTTTACCTCTTCTGGACTGAAGGCACGCTGTTCAAGAAGCATCTTCATTTTATCCTTCTTTTCCTGTTGGGTTTCCGGGGTCTCACTGAGTGGCATGGACTTCAAATCCCACTTTATGCAGCCATATGTGTCCTGAACAACCGCCCTTTGCTCGAGTGGAATTTCATCAGTGTCAGACTCGCCTGATTCCCTTTTACGTCTCTATATCTTCAGAGTTGTAGACCGCTTCACGTTATCAATGCGGGCCTGTAGCTGTTTCACTAGTGAGTGATATCCGCCTCCAACTACCTCACCTTCAATGATGTCTTTCAGGGATTGTGGATACTTGCCAACAATTTTTTTGGCAACTTCTGTAGTCTCTACTTTACTGGGAGATGGGCAAGTGTTCATCATTGCAGAGATGATAATTCGGATCATTTCTCGCCGCAAACGTGCTCTTGGCCTTTTCCCTCTCTCCAAGCACTGCATCAAGTCGTCAGGAAATTTCTCCCACGGAATCTGAAAGCTGTCAACCCAATCTGCACTTCTAATCAGATTGCTCGGTGAGGGACAAGGTGAGAGTGAGGAGCGAGTGGAGCTAGGAGAGGTGAGAGGTGAAGGACTGACGGCTGACTGGCTGTGAGTTGCAGGGCTCTGACCTGTAACACAAGAATCATTAAATTAAATGTTAAATTGATTAGTGGCCAAAACGTAGTCCTTCTACTTGATTTACAAGGTAAAAGGCTTAGAAATACTTAATATTTTGGCCTTTATTATTTAGGAAAAGCCAATAATACCACTAAAACCATACATTTTCTGAAAGCTAGATGTGACATTCAAAGACATATGTCACACCTCCCCCTGGCTCATGGACAGTCATGTTCCTCTAATGCCTTTTCAATGCATTTCCAATGGAGGGAAATACATTGAAATACAGTGAGTACCTGAAACTTTAACATTTTCAATGTTAACATTTGTTAACATGTTCAGCATGGTCAGACCTTTCAAAAAAGTTGGTTTCGTTCGATTGTAAGGAGGGTGCACGGTAAAGCCCTGTAGCTTCCCGAATCTGTTGAAGAAATACTCATACTATCCTTAGAAACCAATAGAAATGTATAGTGAGTAAACTGGAGTTCATTGTCCATTAGATATGGACTGATATTTCTCAGGAATGCTATCAGAGCTGACATCTGACTACTTATAAAATAAGCACTGGATTTTAACAAGGAAAAGTGTGCTTTTATCGCTGCACAAGACCCTTTTTGTGAAGGGTGCCAATACATTTGACTATGCAGTATTTACTTTCTGTGGCATTTTATGTTGAATTTGGGGAAAACAATTGTTGTATTAGTTGTGTTGAACTATTGAAAATATGCTGGTTTGGTTATTTCATCTAAAAACCTTCAAAAGTGTGTGAGTTTTGCTCGAAAAGCAACCAATCCTGATATGAGGGGTGCCGACACTTTCAGATATGACTGGATATGGACCTTGATATGTATAAGTAAACTCTGTTGATTTGTACTTACTCGTCTGTCTCCATGCAGAAACCAACCGTCTTGCTTGTATCGGTCGTAAAACTGACGCGAGATCAGCCTCCTGTACAAAGTGAAAATCCTCAGTAGTCTCAACACCCAAAGATTGTAGTGTTTCCTCCACAATGTTCAGAATTGGCTCAGGGAGGCCTGGCAACACCTTGGTAATTGAACTTCGAACATCATTTTTCTCTGAATCATCCATTTCTAATTTAAAAAAAAGTGAATTGTGATTAGTTTAGACCAGAATTATACACAATAAAAAGAGATACATTATTGTGACAGTACACCGTGTTTCAATGGAACCAATTGATAACCATCCTTGTGGTAAGATGGCAACGGATAGAAATCAGTTAAGTCGCTGATGTTCAGACAGTGCATCCTGTCATTGTCCTTCCTAACGGAGTACATATGGAAGTGAGGCAAGAACTCAGCAATGTACATTGACACAAGAAAATGAACAATGTCATTTTTGAGAAAAATAAGCACTAATTCACCAAACTCCACATTATCCATATTGCCAGTCACAACGAATTGACCCTTTTTGTACAATGTTCCCTTATAAGCCATTTCTACTGTGACCTTTGTATCCATATCAGTGAAGCCAAACTGCCTGACTGCATCTTGAATGGCTTGACTGTAGAGTGCCAGGTAAAATGGGGAACTGTTTTTAATTTGCAGGACAGCTTGGGCAAGTGATCCTGCTGAGAGGTAAGCCTGCAGCATTTGATGCGGTTCAGAGAGAGTGAAGCAGAGGTTTTTGAAATTCTTTAAATTTCTTGCACAATTTTTAAAGTAACTGCGCTTGCTTTCGAATCTCATTGTCCAGAGTTTGATCAAGGGGCCGAATTTAAGAATGAGTGCCGGATAATGTCTTAAATAATGATGCTTGGGTTTCAGCTTGGCATTTGGGAACAAAGCTTTTCTTGACTCCAAATAATCTTGAATAAGGACGTCAAGAAATGCAACCTGAGGGACAGAGATTTTCTGGGCGCATACCATGTCTACAATGTCTTTTAGCTGCAGAATCAGCATCCAAACATCATCAGCTGTGTCTTTTACTCGGTCACCAATTATAAGAGGCAGCAGCCTCAGAAAATTCCAGTTCTGTATGGCCTGTCCTGACAGTTTCTTTGCTAGATGCTTGACTGCACATGGCTTCGTAGAAGCATCGGATCCAGAGTATTTGAACTGATTGATGCGCTGATTCAGAGTGGAGTAAGTTAACCATTTCTTTGTCTTTATGAAATATCTTAGACACAGCGCAACATCATAGGACAAAATTCCTTCGAAAATGTCATGGCCTAGACAGGGTGGCAGACCTGGCTGACAAACATGAAAGTGATTTAAAGAGTTGAAAACTGACCTGAACTTCACTCCTTCTGGTATATCTTCAGTCTGAAGGCGGTCAACGGCAGACTCGTACCTCTCAATGGTCCGCTCGGGTCCAGACAGATTTGGATCGTCACCCTGAAATTCAGATCGAGTTATGAGACAGTACCGACAAAAATATTGTGAGCAACTGAAATTTTCATTGAAACCACCGATGCAATGTGAGCCCAAATTATCACCGGCAATGCAATACAAGGTCCCTTTGACTACAGTTGAATCTGATGTTACTATCCCATTCTCCTCCAATTCCTTCAAGTCGCCTAGTAATTCAGAGAACACCTTAGCATGACCAAATTCTTTGAAATCTTTCTCTCTACACAATAAAACAAGTGACATGTGGTCAGTGTCCGAACGTACATGAGGTGGCAGATTAGCAACAGACACATAAACAGCTAGTACTTTATGTTTTGTCTTTGCAGAGCCTAGTGGATTAGCAACTTCAAAGGCATCCTGGTATAACACCAACTTTAAACACGACGGGTTTTCCACAAAAAAATATTTGTGTTCAAATATTTTACCATCACTAATGTCACTTGAAACATCCGCAGGAGTCTCAGTCGAGTGTGCTCCTGATACACAATTCACCCAGAGATCAGACTCTAACAAACATTTCAAAGTCTCCCTCACTGGAACATAATAGGCAAACCTTTCTCTCCGATTCTCATCTCTTCCTAAAAACAATTTCTTAGGTACCACAAAGTTGAATTTTTTTTTGAAAGACTGAGTTCTTGAGTATGCGGTCCTCATCGGCCCCTTATGACATTCAGAAAACAAATCAAAACCTTTGACAGACTCACAAACTTTGGTGATGTCCTCATCTGACATGTGTGTCATTTTTTAGCAATGAACTAAGTTTACTTAAAGTATACGTCTGACCTAACTCATGAATGTTTTGCATCTCCTCGACAATGTTCTGAATGGTCGAGGCAGGTAACTGAAACTGTCCCTGTAGTTTCATGTAAAACAAACTGACATTTCTCAGAAAAAGATCCCTGAAGTCTTCTGCTATCTCCATATCACCTTCATCTGTGTCTACCTCATTTAGTGGAGGGCCAAAGCTACCCGATTCAGTTGCAACTGTTGCAAGTGATGACTGGGATGCAGATTCTCTGTACAAATCACTAATATGGCTATCTGAAAAACCCCTGTGTTTCCGTGTCATGTGAGATGTAAATGAAGATTTTATCTTGAAAAAACCTGTGCACCCAGTCACTGGACAACCTACTGCACGTCCTTCAGCAATGTGTTCTTTCAAGTGTGTTAACAGATCCTTGATCTCTTGACAATTGTGTTCACACAATGCAGCTGGACATCTATATGCATTAACAACAGCCCCAGCAGTAGCTGGGACAGTAGGTATGTTATGTTTGCGGTAAAAATGTGCCTTAAACGCTCCATAACTGACAAATGTCCTACCACAACCGACACCCCAACATTCAAATAAACAATGTGGTTCATTCCGATGAAGAACATAACCTCTGAAAGTCTTTACTGACTTACCGCAGAAAGTACAATTTGACATTTTAACCTACACGTATTACAAACAGTTGATAGGCTATGCACCATCAACTTCAACTAAAGACAGTAGGAAAAAATAGTTCTCGAATAAAACTGCAGGTCTATTGGATACAACCACCCGGACAAAGTACCACTGCAAGACTGAGATCTGTCACTGACACTGACTGAACAGAAAAAGGCGCAATTCTTCTAGTCAACCAACCGTTTGCCTATTTCAAAAAACAATACTAACATGGATAGGTTCAAATAGGTGGCACAAGACTAAGCCACGCCCATATCACTTAAGCGAGGGAAAATAAGCGAAGGTTCATGAAGTTTACAATGAAAAACAACCTCTCAACGTCTGTACACAAACTACACTCACACAAAACGGCAATTCAATATATCAAGTTAGCTACCGTTACATTTAACTTTGAGGGCGATGCAAACTGTTGACATGCACCATGCAAAGATAACCTTGCAAAACTCAACTAACATAAAACCGAACGTTTCGAATAGCTCCTTTATTCCTCGCCAACACAGAACGGTGTGCTATCGAACATGTCAAGACAAACTCCCAGAGTATCACTAGCTAAAAAAAAACCTAGCAGCTAGATATCTTGCTGGGCTAGTGAGAAGCATACGAAAAAAGGCGCGAGTTAGCGCTAGCTAGCTAATGCGAAAACATAATATTTCTGACATTAGCCCGACACATTAGAAAAGGCAATACTATAATCAGTACATGACGACAACAGATACTGTGTAAATATATTACCTCAGCTCTTGGACTTGTTTGCTCAAAGTGTCTCCTCGAAGCCTCGTGCGAAGCCACCAACTCTCAAACGTTTCGAGGCGCCTTGCCTGCTTCAAACTCGTCTCCTCTTTAGATGGAAAATGTTCCAGTTGGCTGTGATTTCTTTAGCGTTCTTTATGAATTGCAGTGTGCCCCGGGTGTTCAAAACCGTTAGTGGCAGTGGCACGAATGCATAGCTGCCAACGCTCTCGCATTGGCCGTGAGACGCACGCATTTGATTGACGTCTCACGCTCTCACGCCACACCTCCGATTTGTCACGCTGAAGTACAAATCACGGTCAAAAACGGTTCTGAATACCTGACATCTTACTTTATCTGTGTTCTAATCTGTTGAGCCTGAGAAAAGCCACTCGTGATCAATAAGTTATGCCTGGAGACACTATGAGGAGTTCCTTCTTGTTTGGGACTAAAGTGATGGTTCAGTGGTTAAATAGACAGACTACGGTATGAAAGGTTGTAGGTTCGACTCCAGGAGACATTTTCATTATTTAACTTTTATTGTATAAAGCATTATAATTATTAAGCATTATTAATACATCAACCATATTGTGTAAAACATTAATAAGCTTGGGATGTATAAAATATTACTATAGCAATACATTTGCCCCACATGCCACAATGTCTTCTCAAAAGTAGACAGCCCTTCTAATGTATAAATAAATGGACAGATTGTAGGCTAATAGGCCCACTGCTTTTAACTGATTAACTATTTGAAAATAAATGACATTATACAGTTCTTCACGGTTATTTCCCACATATTATGATAGTAAAAATAAGTGGTGTGACGCAGCCTACTGTTTTGTTTTTGTTTGTTTTTTTAAATACAGCCATTTACTGTTGACAGTTTACAGTTCTTCACTGTTACTTCCCACATATTATGATAGTAAAAATAAAGTGGTGTGCCGTTTCTTGATTAAGGGTAATTCAATGTATCTATACAGTGATGTACTGTTTTGTAAGTAATGGTTTATTACTGTAGCCAATTCACAGTTCTTCACTGTAATATTCAACATATTTTGACTGTAAAAATAATGTTTTGTACCATTTCTTGATTTATTTATTTATTTTTTTGTACCATTTTCTTGATGTTTTTTCTACAGTGATAAACTGTTTTAGGTTTTATGGTCTAATACTGTTAACTTTTCACAGTTTTCCACTGTACTTTTTACAGACTTCTTTTACAGTGTGCGGCAGCAGCTGCAGGAACTGTGTGTTCAAACCCTCTGCTCTCAGCACCCTCCGCAGGCTGACTGTGTGATTGGCTGGCTGTGATGTCATCACTGCTCATTATAAGGGCTCTGACAAATAGTCTGGGAGACACATTAGAGGAAACACTGCTCAGTGGAGGCACTGAGTGAGGCACACAGCGATAAAGAAGAGACAGATCAGAGGAGGGCAAAAGTGAAAAAGTGGTGGTAGAGTGAAGAGGAGATAAAGGACAAGTGACATGGAGGACTTTACAGGAACTACCTGAACAAGCAAATGTCTGTGTTATATGAGACCAGGAAATAAGAAAAATACCTGCGGAGGTTTGTACTTTTATTTTAAGTTTGCTTGTTCTGTTTGTTTTGTTATGTTGCTATAGTAATGTTGGTATTCCTTTTTATTTGGAAAAAATATAAACAGCAAACATATGAAAAGCAATGCACTTCTAGTTTTAATGCACATACAATGTCTGTGTGTGTGTGTGTGTGTGTGTGTGTGTGTGTGTGTGTGTGTGTGTGTGTGTGTGTTACCCTCATATGGCGTCTTCAGATGGGAAGCACAGCCCCCCCAGTGTACCTCAATGTGAGTGCCCAGATGATCAACTCAACATCAGTCCCGCCAGGGCATGACAACGGTTACAGTGAGCCAATAATGATTCTGCTGGGCATGATCATGTCCCTACTCGTCCTGTGCATTGTCTTCGGCAACATCCTGGTCATTACAGCAATCGCCCGCTTCCAGCGTCTCCAAAATGTCACCAACTGTTTCATCACGTCGCTGGCCTGTGCTGACCTGGTCATGGGTCTGATCGTGGTTCCTTTCGGTGCCTGTTACATCATCTTTAAGACCTGGCATTTTGGTAGTTTCTGGTGTGAGTTCTGGACTGCGACTGACGTGCTCTGTGTGACTGCGAGTATCGAGACCCTGTGTGTCATAGCCATAGATCGTTATTTAGCCATCACCTCTCCTTTCCGCTATCAGTCCATGCTGACTAAGTGCAAGGCTCGCATTGTGGTTGTGCTGGTGTGGGTGATCGCTGCTTTGATATCTTTCTTGCCCATCCACATGAAGTGGTGGATATCAGATGATAAGGAAGCTAAGGAATGCATTGAGGACAGTCAGTGCTGTGAGTTCTACACCAACATGGCTTATGCCATCACGTCCTCCATAATCTCCTTCTACATCCCTTTGATCATCATGGTTTTTGTCTACAGTCGTGTGTTCCAGGAGGCCAAACGACAGCTAAAGAAGATTGACAAAAGTGTTGGACGATTTCACAACAGTGACAGTAGCACCACCAAAGCTCTGGAGGTCAACAATGGGCGTGCCCAGAAGAAGGTTAAGTTTTGCCTGCGCGAACATAAAGCCCTAAAGACACTGGGCATCATCATGGGGATCTTCACTTTGTGCTGGCTCCCCTTTTTTCTGCTCAACGTGGTGGTGGCCATATGGAAGGTGGGAAACATTGAACTCACCTTCAGGATACTCAACTGGATAGGGTACGCAAACTCTGCCTTCAACCCGCTCATTTACTGCCGGAGTCCAGAGTTCAGGTATGCTTTCAAAGAAATCCTCTTCATGAAGAGGAACCGCCTCAGCAACTTGGGACCTGAGAATGGATACATCTTCAACAGGCACAGCTGGCAGAGTGAGCAGCAAGGCAGGAGTAAGGGCAGCTCAGAGGACAGTGAAGCCAATGAAGCGTGTTTGGGGAACGTTGCAGGGGTCTGTGGTGTTGTAGACACAACAGTGGACCCTAATGGAAATTGCAGCAAAGGCATAGCAACTGTTACGACTGTCCTTTAAACTTGAATCAACATGTTGGACCAGACATGTTTACACTGTTTTTTGCCAGCTGACTTTCAAAGGTAAGGCCAGTCACACTGACTGGCAGAGAATGTGGAGACTGCCTTAAAGAAACTGTCATAATGCAGTTGATTTTATTTATTTTTATTTTATTTATTTTTGTGTCTCTTAAGATACTGTACGAGCTCACGTTTGTTACATTACATTAATTGTTTTGATTTTACATCTACCTCATCACATCTTCTATTTTTTTTATTATTTCTACAACTCAAGGACAGTTTCTCCTCTGTTCATTTGCTCAACCAAATGGTCTGTGGAATATATAATAGATAATTATCTTGCTGAGTTTAAGTCTGTAAAATACCTTTGAGCATGCTGAGTTGTCACAGATAGTAAGTGGATTATATTTGTTAAAAAGCAGTAGGGTATTGAGATTAAAATGTAAAATCTTTTTCTTATTTAAATGCATTCCGGTTCAAACTACAACCATTACTTTGCCTCATTTACTTTCCAGGTGTGTTGTTAATGGACTGTCTGAGTCCAAAAGAAGATGAGAACCCGGTGCGGCAGAACTTCTCTTCGCTTCTCTTTTTTCTGTCCTCACTGCTCAGTAATATAGTGAGGCCCTCGTCCAGACTCAAGTGTTTTAAGCCTATTGCATGGGAGTTGCTGTTGCCAGCAGATAACACTAGACATATGGATTCTCACAGTTATCTCCCTGTTACTGATGCACACTGAGAAACTGCTGATTATTCTTTCACCCCCTTTTAAATATTCAAAACAGGGTGACACTTTGGTACAGTATGTAAACTTTACATAAATGCAAGGCTGTTACTGTTAGTGTACTTGTACTTGTTCCAATTTCTGCACAAGCCTTGCTGTTTTCAATAGATTTGCCTTAATTTGCTGTGTTTCACAATATACAGTGTTAACTGAAACCAGAGAAGCTTTTTCCTTAGCTGTGGCATAAAGGGTATAAACCTCAAACAACAATAAACAGCCTGTTGAAATAGCCAAGTGATAACAGAATTCCTGAGACACAGTGGTGGTGACCAGTCAGGCCAATAAACAGAGACGGGAAAAAACAGACGAGGGACAGAGAGAGAGAAGAGAGAGAAAGTGCACATTTGTCACTGCTCCCTGAAATTTCCCAGAGTCTCCTCACTGTAAACGGATGTCTGGATATTAACCATATCAGTAAAACATCTGAATAAGAGACTCCACCAGAGAATCCACTGAGCAGGGCTTCAGCTGCTCCAGTTGTTGCAGTCAGTCTCCTCTAGATGTTTCTTGGTGTGCAGTCTCCAGGAAATGCCCCCAATCAAGCTGAGCCCAGCCCAGTTAACACAAATAAATCCATTATGTTTGCTGTTTAGCTGAACAATCAGATAAGTCGTGACTAAGGACAACACTGATTTTCGGGTTGGGGTGAGACGGGTCTCTTATCACCTGTCTTAAGACTCCTGGGCAGGTTACTTCCTGACCTCAGCAGCCATGAATGTACAATGGACACCTAGCAGGCATTAGAGCTTTAATTGGGGAATTTGTTCCACCTTTTCTTGCACCAAATGGCTTGAAACCTTGAAATACTTTCAAGAGCAGCAGTGTAGGCCTTGCTCCAGAACCCAGTGACTTTAGCAATCTTCAGTATGTTCTGATCAAAGTGGCAGCATGCTAAATGTGGCTCCTGAAGTGGGGGGAGCAGGGAATCTGTGCCAGTCTAAATCGGTGTTAGTGACCCATGTTTTAGTGCATGTGTTACCTCTGGTGTAAGATCAGCTGACACCGTCCAAACTGTGAACTTTGTCCCCTCCGAGGAATCTATATATACTGTATCACTGTGAAGTCAGGACTGTTGTCCCAGACCACAGGGAAAGACGTAAATACAAAGTCATCATACGTCAGTGTTTGCCCTGTGAAAAAGAAGCTTTCAAGTTTTTTTTCCCATGGATTTACAGCAAAGTAAATGCAGGGGTTGAATGTCAGAGCACATGTTGTCTAGCCCCAACCCTTTACTCACTTTACAGAATCCATGAAGCACAAAAAACATGAAGATCGTAGACCAATATATTAACATATATATATATATATATATATGTGTGTATATCTATAGATATACACATATATCTATCTATATATATAGCTATATGTATCTATATATGTATTATATATTTAAACTCACTGAAACATTGACATTACATTAATGAATCACTAGATTTAAAGAGGTTTGTATTTCAACCATCTGTTTGTAAGAGCAGCTTGTGAGTGACAGTCTGCACTTCTGCTTTGTATTTGTAGTGTTGTGTTTGGAAGATTTTGGTGACATTTTCCTTTCAAAGTGATCTATTTTTTTAGTTCAACTCTATATCCACACTGCTCCCTCCTGGCTGTGGGCTCACCTTTCGTCTCAAATGTCTCAGCGTTATAAATGGTTATTGCTCCACTGATACACCTATATAACAGCAATGTAATACATGTCTCCGCCTCCCACTGCTGGAGGACACACCATAGTAATGTCCTTAATGATTACACTACAACATTCCAATTCAAGCTCATGGTTTGAAGCCATATGGCATGATTACTGATGCATATAATTTACTATCAGTTTTCTCCAAACAAAGTCTCAACACAGATTGATTTTGACCACAGTTCTGATTTTAAATGAATTATGGGTTACAGATGAGTCTTAAAAAAATTGTTATGGATCAACACTTTTTGATAGGTTTACTTGGGCTAATGCCGTCCTCACTGATAAAACATTGTTCTTATTCAACAGGAACAGCTCCAATGTGATCTTGATTTTTCTCTTCACTAACAGGAGCGCTATGTAGCACTTTGATGAAACATTTGTAGAATATGTCAACAACTGAATCCATGTTTGAGTTTGTGAACTAAAAATAATGGCTGACGAGTTAAAACTTGTAACATAACACTTTTATGTGCAAGTTCCTTTTCCTGTACGGGATTCTAAATGAAGAGTTGTGTGAAGCAGTCACTGCGGCGGCGGAATGTTCTGTATGTTAATGTGAAACTTATTTGAAAGTTAAATAATTCTTCAGCTGTCACATGGAAAATGAACTTATTATATGTGAACTTCCTTTCGTGAGTGAGAGAGGCATCACCCTGCTGAATGTTTACTTAATATTAGCAAGCTATTTTCGCAGTTTCAGATTTATGAAATTTATGAAATAAACAAAAAATGTATGTTCAGTAACATTTGTATTGAAATAAATGATGTATATGTTGCATTTAACGTCCTTAGTCGTGTGTCCTTTATGATCATTAATGTAATGGTTGAAATACACACGTGTATATACAACAACATGAGGGTGAATGCATGTGACCTGTGCAATGAGAGCATGAAAACCAGTCACAACACCATAAAATCTAAGGCTGGTGGACATTCATATCTTCATATTTGGCACAAGTTAAACTGTTTTGTTTCCTGTTTTTTTTAAGCATAAATCACGTTCATGTACAAGATTAGGATTAAAAATAATGCATTAGGTTAAGAAGTGACATTTTCACATGTATGTCATGAATAATAATAAAAAAAATAGTGGTAACATTAACGGTCATTATCCCAGTTTATCATTTAATTATTATTTACATGTATTTCTACAAATGTCAAAAATAAATGTCTGCTGTAAAAAGTGGGAAACATTTACATTTGACATTGCTTTTTATTTTATTATTTCAGCTCAGAATTTACATCATAGATATTTCAGGGTAACTGAAGTTTAAAGACATAATCTACAATAAGCTCCAGTGTCATTCAGTCAGGTATTTTGCGTTAAGACATGTGGTGACTATATGATTGAGAGACATACCTTCTTTTGTATCTCTCCATCTTATCTTTGTCTCTCACCCTCGCCCTGCAGTTTCCACATTAAGAACACTGACAACTACAGTTGCTATAGTAACTAAGCATTATCTCTCAACACCATTTTCAATTAATTTGTGAAAGTTCAAATTACATATTTCCCCATTATGTCAACAAACCTGAGCAGGTCCACTTTCTTACTTATTAGATATGGACAATCAAACACTCCATGCAACCGCAATCATACTTGTCTGAATCGCATATACCAAACAAACTGGTAGAGCCACTCCTCATCCCTGAAAACATGATATGCTCTCATGTTAAAAGCAGAACAAAAGCTGACTTTATGTAAATATGTGAGCAATGCAGTCAAACTGTCACAGTCTGTCTCTTTTGACTGTAACTGTCTGTGACTTTGGATCTTCAGATATCACGTTTGAATCTATCTTATTCTTGTATTCTATCATGTCTCTGTTTTTGGTTTGTCTTGTGTATTTTGGATTAGGTGTTTTCCTATTTTATAGAGTTTATTTTAATTTTTCTTATTTATGTTGTTATTTTGAGTCTCATTTCACCTAGTCTTCTTGTTTCCCCACTTGCCTGATTACCATCACGTGTTCAGTTAGTTTCATCTGTTACTCATTATTCCCTGTACATAGTTTAGTATATATTCACCGCTCACCTTTCACTCCTTGTCAATGTAATTGTGAACACTGCAGCAACCTCCAGCATGTAAAACTCTTGGACTTTTCCAGCTGCCTTGTGATTTTGTTCCTTTGCTCAGTCAGACTGTCCACCTCTGTACCAGACCCTGCCTTTTTTTGGAAACTTGTGTGCCTTTTCCACACATTTAGGTTAATCCAGTGTTGAATGTGACACAACTATAGGTTTGTGTTTGCATACACTGGGAGTCTCTCTTTCCTTTTACATTCATTCTTAACTGAGGATGAAGGTGACCAGACTTGTTATGTTTACTTTCAATATTCCAGCATGAATAAATAAATCAGTCATTTTTTTCATCAGGCATTTCAGTCATTTCTAATCACAAATAACAGCGATGTAAAAGCTGAAGGGCATGGCAACAGTAACCAGGTGAACATTAAATTAGCCATGCTGTGGCCTATATAAATTACAATAAACTGAGGATTTGGCTTTTTGGCTTTAGACTAGAAAATTTGAGGTCAAAATGGGGCATTCTGAGGCTTTTTGAAAGACCATTATGGTGACTCATGAAGTAAGAAGAAAAAAAATATTATTAGGCCAATTCTGTAACATTGTATTTTAATCTAATTTTGTTGTTATGACTGGGACTGTGTGTACTTACATCACTAAAGTCAAGGCATTGCAATTCTAGAGGGTGCCCCTCATCTGGTGTAGGGATGTCACGGTTAACGGTGTAATGGTAAACCGCGATAACATTTTTGACGATAATATTTACCGTCTTCATTTAAAAAAAATTTATCATCTCGGTGAATAACCGCGCCCGCTTCGGCTCAGATCTATTTTGTGTCATTTCCAACACACTGCTGCTTCATGCATTGATCTTCCTGCTGTCAGCATAGCCGTTATCATCTTATCATTAACAATAACTTTTGTAGCAATCCTCACTCTTCAAAACCTATGACAGTGCCTAATATCATGTATTTTATCCGTTGGATGATTTAATTGATTGAAAAGAAAGACACACCAAAAATAATAGATGCTATTTTGTGTTTTTCTGGTGCACGAGTGACACAGGGATGAATAACACACCACAGGGCAGACCAAGCACTGGCAATGAGAATGGTGATAATCGCCTGTTTTAGTGGCTTCACCTTGTTTAAAAAAACAAAATAGCCTTCAGATATGTTAAACAAGTTAGGGTGTGAGCTTGTGAAAATGCTTCTGTCTGATAAGTCAGTCTTTGGTGACTATAGTGGTGCCTATGGACTATAGTGTCCAAGGCACCATAATGTCTGCAGTCCCCTCATTCTCAAGGCACTTAATAACGTGTGTGGATTTCTGCGCACATATGTACGCACCTCAAATCATAGCTTGTCTCCCTCCAACTGACCCGAGGTCATAAAAGCAAACATGAACTCAAGAGATGTGCTAGACTCAGTTTTTCGGGCCAAAGAAATGTCTTCACATATTTAACTTCAAAACATAAGGTGCTCAAGCCTTTGGCTGCCACCACAAATTAAGTTCAATTATGCTGTAACTCTCATTCATAGCCAGCAGGGAGCCATATGTGAGCGCAGAACATAAGAGGATACAGATATTCTCAACAGTATAGTGAAGAACGAATGTCTTGAGCAGAGAGTGATGTCACACTCCTTTGTTGCTATCAAGCCTTTGTTTTGGTAGCTGGTCAAGCTGTTTGCATCTGAGTAACACAAGAAACTCCAGACTGTATATGAATGTGCTACCCTGTTTACAAGCTGGGCACATTTGAACACTCCCCCCTCATATTCATGACCTTTTAAATGTTAGGTTCTCTAAAAGCTCAGATTTCAGGATGCCCTGTATATGTGTGCACAAGTTCCACTTCAGCTGAAGACTACTATCCACATGTACCTCCAAAAAAGCTTGTTCTGTGCTTAAATGGCTTCAGACAAAGACAGAGATAACACCAGATTGGTCATAATTGGTCTGGCATTTCCTTGATGAGCTGTACAAGTTGAAAAGGGCTCCAAAATGACTCAACTCTTGCCCTTATCCTCCTGCCCTTATAAGTAACTTCCGGCATACATAATTTCACTTGTATGATGTCTTTTCGGTGATAGGCAAAATAGCTTAGTGGCATTAGCTTTCACAATCACTTTTGTTTAAGACTGACATGTTTGCTCAACTAGGATAACAACTGGTAGTTATGTATTCCATATCGGACCTTCTTACAATAACATACATCAGAGTTAAGGACAAATATCCATGTTCATGTGACATTCACTGCAAATCAATTGATAAAATACCACAATATCAATAAGATTAATGTAACCCAATATACAATATTGTGATCAGGGGTTAATCATATAATAAATGACAAATCTCTCTGGGACATGATCCCACACGTTCCTTTTTTATCTTCTTCTGCAAGTAAAAGGGATAGTTCAGGGTTTTTCTTTTTTTTACAGGTGATTTTAAATACGGTTGTATTGACTTGTTGTTCACAGCCTTCTGTCAAACAGGTTTCTGCCACTCAACAAGAGCCTCACCTAATGCAATCTTTCTTGACATTAGACAACCTTTCCTGACTGGAACCTGAAGAATGTGTTGCTTAGTAAAATGGTAATTCTTAAAGATATTTTTTTACTTAAGTGGTTGTATGTATTATTTGGTGACCCTTTTGTTAAGTGGGTAAAATCTGTTAAAACCTGCTGGCAGCCATTTCTGCACTTATAACGAGTGTAAGCATCTGTGCAATGCCTTAGCTAATCTTTAAAAAGCCTTAACTGTTACTTTAAAGCTTAGTTACATATATAAGTACGCCTGCAATTTTTTTCCAGGTCTGACTTTAATCACTGGTGAACCTCCAGGCTAACATCGAAAGTTACGAATGTAACTACGTTTCTATGAATACTGGATGACCGCCAGAGGCGGTGCCTAAAGCACTGGATATCTCCACCTCGCGCATGCGCATTTCGAGTACCTAATACCAACAAAGTCACCTGTGACCCTCCACGTGACACCGGGAAGGCTATAACATCCGGTGTCGCTAGAGGATCTGTTCCCAGAATCTTCTTGCGAAACCACAAGGATTCTGAGTGACTGGACGCTCTGGCGGTCATCCAGGATTCATAGAACCGTAGTTACATTCGTAACTTTTGTTCTATTTCATCCTTACTGACCACCAGAGACAGTGCCGAAAGCACTGGATGACTCATACCAACAAGGTCACAAAGAATCCAACACCCACCTCACTCATCAGAGACAGCAGAGCTCGGACGTAGGATCACATCCATCGGATGGGGAGCGGCGACGTTGACACGATAAAACCGTGCGAATGTGCCAGGCGACGTCCATGATGCCGCAGCACAGATTGACTCCAAGGGTATGAAGGTATATTTGGTGCAAAAGTCACAAGCACATGTAACTGCAGATTTCACATGCGCAAACTAAAGTCACAAATGTGTAACCGTAAAGTTGAAGTTGTAAAAAAAATGTTATACCTTGTTAACACAAATCCTTATTACAGGTACAAAAATCCTTGTTACAGGTACACAAATCCGTATTACAGATACACAAATCCTTGTTACAGGTACACAACTACAAGTCAATTGATACAAGTGCTTGAATCTGCTTCTATGAGTTTCAGATACTTTTTCTCCTCGCGCTAGGTGGTATAAGTGGTGCAAAAGGATTTGTAACTTGTGCACTCCGAGCGAATCGATCGATAAGAAAACAAGGCTTAGAGTGGGCGGGGCTTAGGAAGCTCTCTGCTGAGTTTTGAGTGACAGCTCGGAGTCGCAGATTGACGACATTAAAAGTGTCAAATATACGAGAAAATAAAGTCGCAGATTTATGAGATTAAAAGTACATTTTCATTTTATTAATAGAATAGACTCACGCCCACCATTTCTCCCGCTGTTTATGTGTTTTATACATATGAACCGTATCTATATCAGTTCAGTCTGTGGGCTCTCAGTCTGAGGAGAAAAAGTATCTGAAACTCATAGAAGCAGATTCGAGCACTTGTATCAATTGACTTGTAGTTGTGTACCTGTAACAAGGATTTGTGTACCTGTAATACGGATTTGTGTACCTGTAACAAGGATTTTTGTACCTGTAATAAGGATTTGTGTTATAGGTATAAAAATTTTTTTACAACTTCAACTTTACGTTTACACATTTGTGACTTTCATGTACAACTTCAACTTTACGGTTACACAATTGTGACTTTAGTTTGCGCATGTGAAATCTGCAGTTACATGTGCTTGTGACTTTTGCACCAAATATACCTTCATACAAGGGCACCCCTCTCAGCGCCGCCCATGATGTAGAGACACTTCTGGTGGAGTGGCACCTCACCCCAGATGGCGGGGTGTGGCCACTGGCCTTATAGGCTTGCATGATGGCATCGACAAGCCAGGAATGTGTCAGCATGTCACTTTTTTCTCCCCACTTTGTTCCCCCTATTCCCCCTGGAGTCCAGTTCTCCAGATTACACATTATTTTATTCAATAACCCTTGTTCTCATAATAACAATTAGGTAACAAAAACTTATCAATTGTGGGCCCACGGTTGGTGTAGTGGTTAGCACTCTTGCCTTTGCAGCAAGAAGACCCGGGTTCCTGGGTTCGAGCCCCGATTGGAACAACTTCGGAACAAGGGCCTTTCTGCAAGGAGTTTGCATGTTCTCCCTGTGTGTGCGTGGGTTTTCTCCGGGTTCTCCGGCTTCCTCCCACAGTCCAAAAACATGCGATATGGGGATTAGGTGAATTGGTCAATTGTTTGTCTCTATATGTGGCCCTGTGATGGACTGGCGAACTGTCCAGGGTGTACCCCGCCTATCGCCCAATGTCTGCTGAGATCGGCAAATAAACAGCACCCCCCATGAAAAAGCGGTAGATAATGGATGGATGGAAACTTATCAATTGTGTGTTTACAATAATGAACTAAAAACTGTGGTTAACATAACATAACGATCAAATAGCTTGGAAATAGAAAATGAAGAGGAAATAACGTCTTTCTTTGTTCTGCCTGTTAGACAATCCAAATAGTATTCTTAAATATGAGGAATCACATATAGGCTGCTATAGTAACTTGACAACAGCTGAGACGTTGTGATATAGACTAGAATATTGAATCAGCAGCTGCTAAGGTCTGCAGCTTTTTTTTCTCTCCCACTTTTGCCACTCTTTCTTATCGCAACGCGGGCCGCACTTATGTTTCACTTATGTGGCCCCCCACTTTGATATCAAGTGGGGGGCCACAAAATATCGTCCCACAGGCTGCGTGTCCGAGACGACTGATGTAAAGCAAATACAGAGGTTGTCCTCTTCACACGTTAGAAATTAGTGGCTGAGAACATGTGAAAAACAACATTGTCTAAATGTCGAAAATGTCTAAAATATGGCTTAATGGTGCACTGGAGCCAACTCCTACTCAAATGCTGTAATTAAAACCCTTATCAGCAGTTTACCCGGTGTCACGTGCTGTACATGCTCCTTCACAACTGACTTTGGCTTGCTATCTAGCTGAGATGTCTTTGTCTTGAAAATGTGTCTTACCTCGGTGCGAGAACAAAGAAAAGCTTATCTAAAATTCCCTAACATGAGGAAATGAGGTAGAAAAGAAGAACAGATTCCTGCTGTGAGGCAGCAGTACCACTGCTAGAGAGGAAGCAGGAGACAGAGAGCAGGACTGTATAGCTAAAACAGCTCTGTAATTGTGTACAATCATACCAAAACAGGGGAATGTCACTTTTCTACGTGTTTGTTGGACAAGACATTTAATACTGGTGTGTTTGTGTGTAGGCACTGACAAACAGTAATCTCTGCTGACTCTGGTCCCCATATAAGTGAGTGGGTCAGTATGTGTGGACACGTCTAAGAGCAGAGAATGTTGCTGAATTGTATATGATATGAAACCTAATCATTTGAAATAAATTTAATATGGCAAGGTGGTTAGTGACACATAGTCAGAAGAAATAATTTTTCACTTTGAAATATGTTTAGGGACATGTCAATAAGTTACATAATTTTGGTTGAAAGTCATGATCTGGCACACGTACATTGATCTATTGTTTTCAGAAATCCAATGGCAAAACATGATCCTCGACACAGTTTCCTTTGCGAAAAAAACAAATGATGGTGTTCCATATTTCAGTGTCATTCCAGCCTGAAATATGAAACTAAATTGGATGCGAAAGTTTACTCTCTTGGGACGAGTCAGTTTTCAAAAGAAAATATACTCTGATGAGACAATGTCGAAGTGAAATTTTGCAAGTCTGTTTTTTGCCTATTCCTCTGCGTACCGCCCCCCTACAGTTTTGCAGTAAATATTTTACGACACCACCATAAACATCTGTCCATCAATTGTCTACCACTTTATATTCACTGTTGTAAAAATGTCCGCTCTCCCTTTTCCTCTAATGACCATTTATTTTCAAGCCGGCAAACACAAGCTGTGGAGCCATGACCGTGCCAGTCGGCATCCATTTTACATGTTTCTATGTTTTTCAATTCTATCGATTCAAAACAAGCCGACCCGACAATAACTCTCTCATTTTTTTTGTCTTTGCTGCAGTGTAGACACTGTATGACCTATGACTGTGCCATAAACATGAAATGACCTTTGAAAGGAAATATTTTTCAGACCTGAAACCAAAGAGTGACAATGACTCACATCTGCTCGATGTCGGTAAAATGCAATTATTGGTCATAACAAACTGACCTGTACAAAGAAATGAAAGCATCATATTTGTCTGACTGTGTCGACATCGAGCAACCTACTTGGCTCCATCTCTAACAGGCCAATAGTTCACACAGTTTACACAAAAATCTAATTTTTGTCATCTCCCTTCTCATGACTGTCAACAAACCATTGCTCTTTTGTGGCGCAGTCCATGCTCTAACAATTACGACAGCATTGGGTATTGTGGATTCTCTGTTCCTCCAGAGGTCATATTGACAAAAAAAGGACACTGTGTCAAAGATAAATCTGTGCATCATTAACTGTTGCCATTTAAGCTGCTGTTGCTGGTTCACTACATTAAATCTTCGTCTTCGTGTTTGCTGCATTGAATTTCTTAGTTAGTGCTGGTGTTTAACAAAAAGTTTCCATCAGTAATGTTGCCCTATTCTTGTTCCTGCTGTGTATGCTCTATTTTTTACGCAGAAAGACACTAAAAAGCAGGTCAACACATAGGGGCCGCGTTTCCCAGATTTGTTAAGAAGCTCTTAGCGCTAAGATCTTCTTTGGAGCGCTCTTAAGATCGCTGTGAAAGAAGAACGTGTTTCCCAGAGTCGCTCTTAGCTTAAGAAGATCTTTCACTAAGAAGGAAACGTAAGATCGAGCTGACCCACTCTTAACAGCCTTCTTAGCAATCAAATGTTCAGTGATCACAGCCTGCCGCTAGGGGCGTCTAGATTTCTAGGTTACAGTGATCAAGCCGCATCAGGGAAATTTATATTCTCCACTTTTTGAAATAATAAAACAATGTTCAATGTTGAAATGCGCTCATAGCTCTGGACCACTGGCGCAAGAAACATAGACTAATAGTAGAGAAGAAAAAACTCTTATTGAATTACACATTTATGAGTTTATAGTACTATAAAATATATTAAAAAAACATCAACAACCCTGTGGCATTTCACAGATAAAGGAAACAGATGTAATTGAGCACAGCTGAACCTAATCCAGAGAGGCTTCACCTGCTACTCTATATAAAGGCGTTGCCAAAGTCCGCATGTGTGAGAAACCATGGCTGCAATACAGCACATTCTCGCTGCTAATCAACAGCGTCGCCGAGCACGGTGCCAGACAGGCTTTTTCAATGCAAAATGATCCACACAATACATGGTTGAAAAGGAAACCAAAGTTTATTGAAAGCATAATGAGGGAGGAGGGGTTGCGTCTCCGGCTTTACTGGGCGTCTGCATCACCTGAAATGAAGGGGGATTGATTAATGATATTGAACGGGATACATTGCGTAATGCAGATAAAAAAATATAAATGTCCCGTACCTGAATCCTGGGGAAGGATGATTGGAACGGAGATGGAGGGACGGTTGAACTGCGCCTCGGCAAGCGCCAGTTGTCTCCGGTGCAGCTCCAACCTCTCCTGCTTCATCCGGACCATCTCTTCCTGAAGGGCCGTTTGTCTTACGAGCTGGCCCTCTATCCCCCGCAGCACCACCAGCTTCTCCCTCTCCAAGCGCACCAGTGTCTCGCTGCAGGTGCAGGTGGTTATTGCAGGCCGTCTGGTTAAGCCTCCCCGCATGCGGACACCGGGCCCTGCTGGTTGGCGCACGGGGACAGGGCACGGCTGTGTGGGGTCGTCCTCTCCTGTGGGCGTGCATGTCCCTGCTCCGCTCCCGGATGGCTCCTCTTCCTCACTTTCTGAGAGGCCCTCGTCCCCCTCAACATCAATGCCCCCTGTGATGCCTTCAGTGGCCGTCTTCCCGATTATGGACAGGACTTTCTCTTCATCGGGAGTGAGGGTCGTCCCACCCGGTGCTCCACCACCCGTGCCCATGGCTTCCCTTCTCACCTGGGCACTCTTCTTCTTTGTCTGGCTTTGGAATTCCTGCCACTTCTTTCGGACAGCACCCCAGTCACGTAGGCCACATGGGCTGGAGGGGGACATCTTTTCCGCTATAGCCTGCCATACACGGTTCTTCACCGTGATGTTTTTCTTACCTTTCGTTCCACCAAATAAAACTTCACGGTGCTGCCACACCTCGTCCACCAACACGCCCATCTCCTCCCCGGTAAACGACGGTGCCCGCTTGGTTCTTTTGCTGCCGATTTCTTCCATTGTCACATGTGTGTGCCATTATTCACAGGCTTATATATGCGCTAATGGGCTTGATTACTACTTGGATACACCTGATGGCACACACACACGTTTTCAAAATGAACTTAATGCTATATCCACGTGCAAACACTTTGTTTGAGCGGGAGAGACGGGCGTGCGTACCATAGCATTAATTCCTGCAGGCGCCCCTGAGCCTAATTGCACCTGTGTGGGGGGACCACGGGGCGATGTGTGTGACTCATGCGCTGATAAAGCGGTGGGTGATCGGTTTGCCTGGCATCGATTGATTCAGTTTCAGCACCACCGTGGTGAACAGCTCTCGTTAAGAGCTTCTTAAGAAGCTTCTTTGGCTTGATCTTACGGTTCTCCTAAGAAGGCAGTTAAGAACGCGTCTGGGAAACACCCATATCTTAGCGCTCCTTCTTAGCCGTTCCTTCTTAAGAGCCTTCTTAAGTCCTTAAAGCGGAACTAGACCGGAAGTTCCTATTATCGCTGTTTTTTTTGGTGTGTATCTGTGTCATTACCTTGTTTATGAAGCCTGACGGTTCGAAACAAACAGTTCAGCCATTGCTGAGAACGTTGTGTTTTATTGTAATCTCGGGGCTCAACGAGATCACTGAAAATCCCGTACTAGTTACGTAAGCAGCGGTTCTCCTGAACAACCGATCGTCCTGCTCCGGGCGGTAGTCGGGGCACATCCGGTTGCGTACATTGAACCGCAGAAGAAGAATAACGTCCGTTGTAGAGGTGTTTCACGAGCAACAGTGTCTTCTGACTCTGGGTCTGACTCCGGTTTAAAGTCATAAAGGGACTGCGGCGGGGAGTCGTGAAGAAGCTATTTTTAAACACTGTTAAAACAATGTTTTGATAATGAGTAGCAGTGCATCCACCGCTCCAGAGAGGGAGCTGCGCTTCTGAGAGCTGACGTGATAAATTACGTCACTTCCAGATACCTGGCCAATCACAACACAGGTGGGAAGGCTCTACGCTGGCTGGCCAATCACAACACACTCTGTCTTCTCGGGCGAGATTTATGGCTGAAATAGCGCGACTGACAAGCGCTTCGAAAAAAGGACAGATATCAATCGGCTCGTTTACATCAACTAGGAGGATTTTGACCATAAAAACAACTTAATATATGTAAGTAGACCTCCATAACTCACATATATGTGCAACAGGACCACTCTATGTGACCTTTAAGAAAGATCGAATCTGGGAAACGCGGCCAGGGTGTGTAGTAGTAGTGTTCCTGTGTACAGTCTTTATACTAAGAGGCTTTGTTGCATACATCTGTTTGTGGTTTTATAATATATATTTAAAAAAGTACATGCTGACTTTAGTTCACATGGTTTTTAACTATGAGAAGAGTGTGGTCAGACAATAAGTTATAGGCAGGCATTAATCTTTTTTTCTCAATGTTGCTGCTGTCTTATTTAAAAGGAAATAAGACACATTCATGCAGGCTGAAGAGGATGCAGTGTAATAATAACACTATTTAAAATGTGCCCTAAGCGCTGCCTTTCCTAATAGTTCAATTATCTTCCAAAATAACTGTTATAATTTGCTTCCAAGTAATCAATTTGACTCTGCTTTGGTGCATTGTATTCTGAATAGAAAGCTATGTCATTTGTTGATGGATTTGCCGGGTATCACTTTTGCCACTTTTCTAAAACCAGCCCAGCACCTTATGTAATACTGCAGCAAAGGTCTCTTTTATATATGAAAATAGGGGGAAAGACTGAATTACTATTTGATGCATGTTATGTAAAAAAATAGGAATTGACTGAATGTATGTATCTACCACTACCATCACTGCTACATCAACTGTCAACAGGATTTCTTAAATGGAAAGCTTTCATCAACCATGCCCCTCTTTGTTGTGAATCAAAACACTGCCATAGTAAGACGGGAACGGTTCGGAATCTCACTTCCTTCTGAACAAAATGTTGTATAAGACCCGTCACAGCCATGAAGCCATGGCTTGGCAGGTTTTGTCACCACTTGTCCACCATGTAAATGCTCTTTATCTGTTTGACACCACATTGATCTGCCCCAGAATTCCTTGAAATGCTCTGAGTGTTTGCTCAGTCAAAGACAGAGAGATCGGTGGACTAAATTGAAGCCTAATGTGGTGCTGCAGCGTGATATATACAGTATATATATGCAACATCTAGATATAATTGGAGTGTGATGTGTGGTCCCTCAGGCTTATGGTTAATGATCAGTTAGAAAGGAAGCATTCAACAGTTTAGTCCTGACTTGACACAGGAGAGAAGAATGCGGAAAGATCCCATATTATACCCTATTTCTCCAAGTCAAACTAGTTCCCTGGTGTCCTAATGAACAAAAAAAAAGTAAAACAAAACTGGGTCAGGAAATTACATCAGCCACTGAGGCTACTGGGAGCGAACAGCAGTTAGCATTTGAAATCTCGATCATTTGCAGCCTCTAGCAGGCACATTGCCGTCATACAGTTAGCCCATAAATATTTGGACATCGACCCAGTTCTCTTTATTTTGGCTCTATGCACCACTACAATGGATTTGAAATGAAACGAACAAGATGTGCTTTAACTGCACACTTTCAGCTTTAATTTGAATTTAAAGTGGACGGTGCCCTGATAGCGAGACTGGCATGACACAGCTACTCAGGCGAACTCGCCAAAATAGATTGTTCTTTTCTTTTTTTAAATGGTTGCTCCAGGAACCACTGTGCATGTCGACGACCTATAGTCCTCCACTCACCTTGACTCCAATCGACAGGACTGGGAGATGAAGGCCATGGACCTCCTTTTAACGGTCACAGTAAACACCACCCTCCAGCAGCAATTTTTTTTTACTAAGTTGATATAGTTTTTAAAAAGCTATTTACAGTATTTTATTGTTCTTTATATTTATATTTTCACATACTTTTTAATTACAAGGTTTTTCCATGTTATTTCATTCATTTTGAAAAAAAAAAATGTTTTGAACTCATACATTTATCGTTGGTGTCAGATTATTTATAACATAACAGTGATGAACACTGGTTGGAAGGGCCCCCTGGGAATTTTGCTCAGGGCCCCTACAGACTCTAGAATCGCCTCTGATTTATAGATCAATTACAGTGATTATTTAGACTGATTTTAAAGGTATAGATTGAGTGTCTTTTCCCTGATTTCAGGGTGGTGCCCCGAATGAAGTTTATTAATTAAGTATTATTTAATTAACATTTATTACTTTTATTTGTCAAATCAAATTAATCAAATTATTTCCACTAGTGTTGATCCCCAACAGTGTGAATACATACATGATTTATCACACCGAACACAACCAACACACACAGCATCATTTACTGTATGTGACTCAAAGTGTGTGTGTGCGTGGTGTGTAATTTAAAGGAAAAGTTACTGTCTAACATTGAATGCCCTCTGTGAAGCAGTATATTTGTGCTGTGCAAGCCCTCCTGTAACCTCCATAACATCAACGTGAAAAACTATATCAGCTTTGTGATGAAAGTTTGGCCAACATGATTAACTGCACATGTTTCCATCAGTCATCTTGACCCAAATATGAAGCCGTAAATGTTGTACTAAGGTTCTATCAATGACACGCCTCTCCTCGTTTTCCTGTTGTAAGATCCTGCAACAGTGTGATATTGAAGTTTACAGCACATGCTGCTACAACTGAAAAGGTGTGCACTGTCCCTGTTAAATAATCTAATCAATAAAATAAATGTGAATGTTAATATCAATTTCTTGACATCTTCATATTTTTAACCTTTGGATAATTTTTGCTCACTACACTGAATTAATCTAATTGAACGGCTCTGCTGGAATGTAGTGTCCATGCAGGCTACAGTAAGCAGTCAGTATGGTGTTTTAAAGGTCCCATATTATGCTAAATTAACTTTTTAAACATTTAAATCCTTATATTTGGGACTCTGAAGGTCCTACCAGTCGCCAAAGTGTGAAAAAAGATGACTCACTTATGTTTTTGTGGTTCTCCTAAGTACAGGAGATACAACACGCAATGTTGACTTCCGCACTCACTGGAAATTCCTGGAATTGTTGTCTCGTGGAGCTCCACTTTGTCCGTAAAACATGCGAGAGTGCTGGCTGAGTGCAGAGTGTTCTGTTCTTGGCTCCACAGTGCAGCACAGAGTCCTACACAAACTTCCAGCCTCAGAGGATTTATCTGTCCAGTGGATACATGTTATATACAGTTAGGCCCATAAATATTTGGACATCGACACAGTTCTCTTTATTTTGGCTCTATACACCACTACAATGGATTTGAAATGAAACAAACAAGATGTCCTTTAACTGCACACTTTCAGCTTTAATTTGAACTTTCTATATGTGCCTCCCACTTTTTAGGGGACCAAAAGTAATTTGACAATTGACTGAAAAGCTATTTCATGGACAATTGTGGGCTATTCTCTCATTATTTCATCTTCAATGACACAGGTAAAAGTTTTGGAGTTGATTCCAGGAGTGACATTTGCATTTTGAATCTGTTGCTGTTAACTTTCTATATGAGATCCAAGGAGCTGTCACTGCCAGTGAAGAAGCCATCATTAGGCTGAAAAATCAAAACAAACCCATCAGAGAAATAGCAAAAACATTAGGTGTGGCCAAATCAACTGTTTTGAACATTCTTGAAAAGAAAAAATGCACCAGTGACTTCAGCAACACCAAAAGACCTAGAAGACCACAGAAAACCACTGTGTTGGACGACAGAAGAATTATTTCCCTGGTGAGGAAAAAGCCCTTCACAACAGTTGGTCAGGTCAAAAACACTCTCAAGGAGGTAGGTGTTTGTGTTTCAAAGTCAACAATCAAAAGAAAACTTCACCAGAGTGAATACAGAGGGTTCACCACAAGATGGAAACCATTGGTGAGCCTCAAAGACATGAAGACAAGATTAGAATTTGCCAAACAACACCTAAAAAAGCCGTTACAATTCTGGAAGAACATTCTCTGGACAGATGAGACCAAGATCAGCTTGTACCACAGTGATGGGAAGAGAAGAGTGTGGAGAAGGAAAGGAACTGCTCATGATCCACAACATACCACCTCATCAGTGAAGCATGGTGGTGGTAGTGTCATGGTGTGGACATGTATGTCTGCCAATGGAACTGGTTCCCTTGTGTTTATCGATGATATCGAGCTTCACAGTGCAGATGGACAATGACCCAATGCAAACTGCAAAAGCCACCAAAGAGTTTTTTAAGGCAAATATGGAATGTTATCAGTCAATCACCTGAGCTGAATCTGATTGAGCATGCATTTCACCTGCTGAAGACCAAACTGAAGGGAAAATGCCCCAAGAACAAGCAGGAACTGAAGACCGTGTCAGTAGAGGCCTCACAGAGCATCACCAGGGATGAAACCCACTGTCTGGTGATGTCTATGTCTTCCAGACTTCAGGCTGGAATTGACTGCAAAGGATTTGCAACCAAGTATTAAACAATGAAAGTTTGATTTATGATTGTTTAGTTTGTCCAATTACTTTTGGTCCCCTAAAAAGTGGGAGGCACATATAGAAAGTGTTGTAATTCCTACACCGTTCACTTGATTTGGATGTAAATACTCTCAAATTAAAGCTGAAAGTGTGCAGTTAAAGCACATCTTGTTCGTTTCATTTCAAATCCATTGTAGTGGTGTATAGAGCCAAAATAAAGAGAACTGTGTCAATGTCCAAATATTTATGGGCCTAACTGTATATAACATGTATCCACTGGACAGATAAATCCTCTGAGGCTGGAAGTTTGTGTAGGACTCTGTGCTGCACTGTGGAGCCAAGAACAGAACACTCTGCACTCAGCCAGCACTCTCGCATGTTTTACGGACAAAGTGGAGCTCCACGAGACAACAATTCCAGGAATTTCCAGTGAGTGCGGAAGTCAACATTGCGTGTTGTATCTCCTGTACTTTATGTCTGCCTCACTTAAAAACCAGTTGGCCGACTTCAATTCTACCTGGGCACCTTTAATTAAATATATTACTTAGGGCAGTGGGGGGCTGGCGTCTCTGCTGGCCGGCCTCCTGGGGTGGGGGCCGGGGGTCCGGGGTACTGGGGCTGTTTGGTGGCCTTTGGTGTCTGGTGGTCCCGCTTTCCGGCTGTCTCTCGGTGGCTGTGGGCCTGGCCCGTGGGGACTGGGGGGGGTGGCTGGGCGGATGCCGCCCTCATGCGGGGGGGCGCTGGGGGGGTTGGGGCCGGGGGGGCTGCGGGTGTGGGCTGGACTGTCCTGCGTCGTGGGTGGGGGGGGCCCTAGGCCTCCGTATGCTGGGGCTCGCTGGGCCCCTATGGGTGGGCTTGGCCCCTGCCGGTGGCGGGGGGGCCCCGCTAGAGTCGCTCCCCAGTGAGGTGGCATTACCCTGGGATGGACCGACACATCTCTTTTCCCCTGGGCGGGTAAGGTGGTAGAGGCGGGTGGGCTTCCTGGCATGGGGGGTCCCGGGGACAGGGGGGGGGGGGGCCTGGCCCGGCCTGGGCTGTCTCCGAGCGGTGGGTGGGGCGGGTACCTGTGTCCCGCCTGCCTCCCGGCTGGGCTGGGGTCAGTGGTTTGGGCTGGGGGGCGGTTGTGGAGCTCCGGGGCGCTGGCCGCTGCGGCAGGTAGTTGGGTCGGCTGTCGGTCTGTCGGGGGGAGCCCCGGGGGACTGACCGTGGCTCTCCATGACTCCTGGGAAGGGTGATGGTGGGTGGCGGGTCCCTGTGCCGGGTGGGCGTGGGGTCCGCTGTGACAGGTCTTACGGCCTCTGACCTATACCTGTGTGAGGGGGCTTGCCCGGGGCGGATCCGGGACCCTGCTGCCTCCTGTTCCTTGGGGGCCCCCGGCTGGGATCCCTACATGAGCCTCTGCCGGCTCCCCTCTGGGGGGGAAGTCGTGTGGTTGGCTCCGGGGTAGGCGTCGTGGGATAGCTGTGGCGGGCTCCGGCCTGCCTCCTGGGGGGGCGTTCTGGGGGAGGCTCTACTGTCCCTGGTGATGGGCTGGGCTGCCCAGGGGGCCTTGGTGGGTCACGGGTGTGGGGAACTGGGGCCGAAGGACCTGCCTCGGCATGTGGTGGGCTGGTCTGTGCTCGTGGTGCGGTCGTCTCCTGCCCCCTCGGGGCGTGCTCTGCGCGTGGGGGGCGCGAGCTCTGCGGCGCCCTGCCCTGGTCCTGTGCGGGGTGGACTCGCGGCTGGCCCTGAGTCGGGCGGCGGCGGGTATCTCCGGGCCCGGGGGGCTGGTGGACGCCCCGTGTGTCTGGGTTACCGCCGGTCTCCTTCCGGGGGGCTGGGGGGCGGCGACACGGTTTCACCACGGATTCCCGACCACACCAAGTGACAACCTCCGCACATACATATATATGGATGCGCGAATACACAGACATACAGATACACACACAGACAAACTCTGGTTCATGATAGAACCAATATAAACTGATACAACCGTTATAAACAAGATCACCTTATCTATATGTGGTTGTTAACAAATTCTAATGGTACTGTAATACAAATGCATATCAGTGTTATTAATGTTGTAATGTTGTCATTACTGCCTTAGTGTGTTATGCTACTAATTTCTATCTAGTGTCTCTCTTTCCCTCTCTCTCTCCCTCCCTCCCTCCCCCTCTCTTTTCTCTCCCTCTTTCTCCCCATCTCTCTCACACCTCCCTTGTCTGTCTACCCACCCTCACCCCCACCCCCCCTGTCCGGCCCGGTCCTCCCACACAACCTAATAAATAAAATCAATAAAAATAAATACATAAATAGCAGGACGGGCATTACAGCGCTGTAATCACTCGCCCTGCAAACAGCAAAATCTGTTCAACACCAACAGACATGCAGTCAACCATAGTGCATGCCCAAGGTACTGGACAGGACAGGTTAAAAAAAAAAAAAAAAAAAAATCAGTCTAAATAATCACTGTAATTGATTTATAATCAGAGGCGATTCTAGAGTCTGTAGGGGCCCTAAGCAAAAATTCCCAGGGGGCCCTTCCAACCAGTGTTCATCACTGTTATGTTATAAATAATCTGACACCAACGATAAATGTATCAAAACAGTTTTTGAGTTCAAAACATTCTTTTTTCAAAATGAATGAAATAACATGGAAAAACCTTGTAATTAAAAAGTATGTGAAAATATAAATATAAAGAACAATAAAATACTGTAAATAGCTTTTTAAAAACTATATCAACTTAGTAAAAAAAAATTGCTGCTGGAGTGTGGTGTTTACTGTGACCGTTAAAAGGAGGTCCATGGCCTTCATCTCCCAGTCCTGTCGATTGGAGTCAAGGTGAGTGGAGGACTAGGTCGTCAACATGCACAGTGGTTCCTGGAGGAACCATTTAAAAAAAGAAAAGAACAATCTATTTTGGCGAGTTCGCCTTAGTAGCTGTGTCATGCCAGTCTCGCTATCAGGGCACCGTCCACTTTACCTGAGTCTTCATGCCTGGTTTCTTCACAGACATGCTCTGGCACGTTTACGATGCAGAAATTCTGAGACTATGCAGATGATTGCTATTGGGACAAACCCAATGAATATCTGGTTCAGGTTCAGAGTCGGTATAGTGAGGGATCCTCAACGTGAAATGCGAGGAGTTGTTGTTGTGAAGTGTTTCAGTTTCACATGTGTGTTGACCTTTCCAACAATCGACATAGAGCATGGATTTCAAATGACACAAATGCTCTTGTTCGATTAGTGGATGGTTCAGTTAAAATAATCCTATCTCTAACCTGTAGGTTTATAGACTGTGGAAGAGATGTAGATAATGTGTTTCCCCTTCCTTGGGGTGGGAGAGAGAGAGCTCCGACACTGTTTGCTGGAATCTTCCGGATGAGGAAAACAGCTTATGGCTCAAGAGGAAAGATATGGTTTCTCTTCTCACCGACAAAGTCCAGGAGTTTAGCCTAGTCCACATCAGGCTTCTTTGACAGGCATTGGGCTTTTCCTCACATGTCTAGCAGGGAAGCCACACACACTGTTGGATCTAGGCCTCTGCTTCTGTCGTAGCAACTTCAAGTTTCTGCTGCTTGGCAAACTTCCCTTGCTCTTCTGGTTCGGGGCTGAGCGTTGATCAGGTAAACTCTGTGTTAAACGTACAGATCGCCAGCGTGATCACTCCAAGTCAACACAGGTAACACAACGTTGCAGGTGAAATGTTAGAGCCGTGGCATATCATGCCCACAGTAAATCAAACACGGATAAACAATAAACACACAATGAAGTTATCGGGGTGCACTACACGTGTCTCAACCGTATCTATATAACGATCACTATGGCTAAACTAGTGTGCCCAGGGACAAACTCTCTTTCTTTCTTGTGGGGCGAGACGTGAGACTTCCACCCGCTGCATATCCTTTGCAGGCGAACAGCTGAGGTGGGGGAGAAACCGACCGGGCTCTTCCTAAGCGTGGCTGGTTCTAGTGGTTTTCTGCTCGGCTAAATGTCTTCTTCAGCAATTAGCGGAGACGTGGAGAAATGCTACGTTGAATACTTATCTGTAGGTGGGAACTATGCACGGGGAAAATCACCCCTTGACCCACTAAGTCCACAGCCACAGAAAGTCCACCTGGCCTGAATAAATAGACAGTCCCAGCTCTTTGCAAGCTGGGCTGTGCACGGGGGAATGTCCTCCCGTGACTCACTAGATGTTGCAGTCCCTGTGAACTGGACTAGGCGTAGGGAAAACTCAACCTAGCCTAAATAAATAAACAGCCACAGCTCTCATGGCTGGGCTGTGCACAGGGAAATGTACACCCGTGACTCACCAGAAATGCATTGAAGCTACAGCTGCTAAAGGGGTGTATCAGAGATCGAACCACTTAGCACATAGTTGGTGGCAAATCTTCAAAGTTAATCTCCATTAACATGGTTCAATGACACATGCTAACACACGCTTGGCAGTAGCAATACACCATCGGGAAGGTTTAGTTAACCAATCTGTCAAATTCAACCAATTTGCAAGTTGAAAGTCCAAGTATTAAAGTTAAATTTAACCACAAGGTATGTTTTGTTCATGTACAGTTGTGACAAAGTTGGTATATTTCGTATTACTCACACGGGGCACCATTATGTTGGGGATCAACACTAGTGTCAATAATTTGATTTATAAAAATAAAAGTAATAAATGTTAATTAATTAATTAATTAATTTTAATTTACTTTAATACTTAAAGGTCCATTATGTAATAAATCTAAAGCAACTGGCCATAAAATCCTTCTAATAGGTCACAGATGCTCAGGAATAATAGTCATTTAACATATTGAACTCACCAACAAAAACAGTACGGCCAAAATATTCGCATTAAAATAAAAATATATTTTGCAGAAAAGTTATGTTTATGTTTTGAAATTATGTTTTGGCATGAGGCGCCACCTACTGCCGTCTACCAATCATTTCAGCCAGTAGAGTCTCAGCTGCCGAGCAAACACTGGTTGCCAGTTACCTTCTTGATTGTTATTACATTTTATGTATTATTTTGCAATATTACTTATCGATTATAATTAATTTTGATTACTATAGAGGAGAAGGGCCTAGTATAAGCTATAAATGCTTTATCCCTCCTCCTTCACCTGTTCTTACCTATTGTGTATCGCATTATATATTATGTATTTTTTTGTTGTGCAAACAAATAAACCAAAAAATAACAATGGCAGAGAAAGCAAAACCTAAATGTCCTCGGTATGAATCTCAAAAACGCCAAGATAAAGTTCGGGCAAAGCGAGGGTCTATATATGACATGCTTTTTGAACGGTGGAGAGATTTGAAAGCTGAGAGGAATTACAAAACGGATGCAGAATTGGTTATATTTTGAACTGTCGAGTTCTGTTTTGAACTGTTCACTCGGTTTTGGAGGTCCGTGCTCTTGGATTTACTGTTTGGCTGGCACAGACCATCACCACAGCAGCCGCCGTGCTGCCCCGCCGCACTGGACCAACACAATCCACACGCTGGCGGCAGTTCAGATGACGCAAACCGGCATGTGGTTTGTGTTGGTCGAGCAGTTTACAAACCCGAGAGTACAGATATGGCAGTGGGGTGTGGTGAAGGTAGAGTGATCAGACGGCTGGACAGAATCAGGTAATCAGTCAGCCATATAAGCACGTTTGTAACCTGGTTTTGATGGCTCGCAGTAGACTGGGTCCAGAATACGGTGGCCCTGAGGTGCAAAACACAACACAAATCAAAAACACAAACACAAATAACACAAACGCAAATCAAAATCACAAAAGCAGAAAACATTAAAACGTTAACTCACAACGCAAACACAAAAGCATCAAAGACGAAAACATTAACTCACAACACAAACACAAAAGCAGAAAACATTAACTCACAACACAAAAGCAGAAAACACGAAAACATTAACTCACAACGCAAACACAAATCACACGCAATGAATGTTCTTTACATTTGTACGTAACGTGTTGTAGTCCTTCCGGTTCAGAATATGGGGCTTTTCCATGGATGTATTATATGAACTGGATAGAGCACCGCCAGTTTTTGATGATTTCCCTTATATTATTGTATAATTATTATTAGGAACAATAACAACGTGTTAAAAAAATTGTTATAACTCCCGATTCGTTCGCTCAACCTGTTTATATTCAACTCTAATACGCACGCCCATCACATTTAACCATGACTTTATGAACCGATAGTGTCGATAAGACAAACAGCCTCCCCGGGAATCAGTGGTGAAGTGACCGCATGGCCACAGCTCCTCAGTCCACACCGTCATCAGTGTCATGATGTCCTGAACTGAACACTGTGATAAAGTGCAGCATGTCAGTCTCCTCTCCTCAGTGAATCCACACAGCTCGACAGTCTTCAAGGCAGAGGGGGCGGTGCTCTATTCACTTCATATTATACATGGGCTGTTCTCAGTCAAGGAGCTACTGAAGATGACCGTCACATGCGCAGGCTGACATTTAATATTCCTGCCACCGAAATGGATGGGAGGTTTAAGCTATACGCTTCATCATACATGCAACAACAACCGTGGTGAAATCAGTATTCCAGCGGCACCCTCCTGCAATCTCGGCATTTAAACGGTAATTTGTTGATAGTCCGTAAATGAGACCGCTGTAGTCAAGAGCGATGGGTTGGACTTTGAACAAGCCGTGATCATGCACCTATCTCTGGGGAGAGATTGCAGGAGGGTGCTGGTGGATCTGGAGTGAATGTCTGTTGAATATCCAACCTGAAACTGATTTCACCGCGGTTGTTGTTGCATATGTATGAGGAAGCGTGTAGCTTAAACCTCTTAGCAATTTTGATGGCAGAAATTTTAGATGTCGGTTACCGTCGGTTACCGTCATCTTCAGTGGCTCCTTGACCGAAAAAAGCCCCATATTCAACAGTGACCATGAACCCGGAAGTACTACAACACGTTACGTACAAATGTAAATAACATTCACCAAGCATACACCTATGGATGTGAAAAACAATCCATAGGTGTACGACTTGCCGCAGTGTTTTGCTTTTGAGTGTAGTAATTGTTTTTGGCGACATTGTTATAGATGGCGCCTTTAATTAATAAACTTTAGATCTGGGCAACACCCTGAAATCGGGGAAAAGACATTAAATCTTCAGTGAAACCACACCCTGCTCTGTATGAGCACAAATACTATTGTTGTGAGCTACACTGCTACACAGAACAATATATATACAATACATAACAAACTGAACATAATATCCTCTTAAGATTTGAAATGAAATAAGTTGGTGGCTTATTCTGTTATCATTTGAGTACTCATACAGTGGTATGCAAAATGTTGGGCACCCCTGTAAATCTTCATGATTTTCCTTTAAAAATCATTGGTTGTTTGAAAAAGACATTTCAGTTAAATATATAACATAGGAGACAAACACAGTGATAATTGAGACATGAAATAAAGTTTATATATATTATATATTTTTTTTTTACTTTTTATTCTTTGTCATTGTGTATTATATGTTTTGGGTAACACGTCTGTCCGTCCAGGGAGTGGATCTCTCACCTGTGGTTCTCCCTAAGGTTTCTACCCTTTTTCCCAGTTACAAGGGGTTTTTCCCTGGTAGTTTTTCCTTACCCTGGTCGAAGGTCTAAGGGCAGAGGATGTTACCAACCCTGTAAAGTCCTGTGAGATAAACTATGTTTTGTAAACTGTGGGCTATACAAATAAAGATTGATTGATTGATTGATGATTTACAGAAAGTGTGTAAGAATGTTTCAAACAAAATTAGGCATGTGCATAAGTTTAGGCACCACAAAATAAAACATTTGTGCATCCTCCTTTGCAGAAATAACAGTGGCTCTGTGGTGTAGTGTGGATGGATCGGTCTGTTACTGAATGAGCTGGTGATGTCCTAACTCACAACTCATTGCTAAATCATTAGCATTACAGTCAATACTTCATACACAAAGCTGTGTCATTCACACATGATTCAAGCACATGTTTGTGCTGGAGAAAAAACTTCCCTGTATGTGACTGAACACTAGTGGCACACATTACGTAGATGAAAACTCACCCATAAGAATATAGAGCGGTGCTGGCGTCACATCATCATCTCAGAACTGCTGTGTCTGTCCTGTTGTCTTTCAGCCGCTGAATAATCCATCTGTTTGTTGTTTTTGTGACGGTGAAGTCTGCTAACACGTTAACATAAAGATTGCTAGTTTAAAATGCTAACAGTCTATTCATCAGTGGTCTCTGTGCTGTCTCTGTCTTTGTTAAGAAGTTCAGCCACAGTTCACTTATTGTCCGGTTTTCTTTGCCTTCCTTTGGTCAACAAAGCTTTGATGACGACTGTTTTGATAACAATCACACTTTCATTTCGCACTGCACACACACACACACACACACACACACACACACACACACACACACACACACACACACACACACTGCACACCCTCAATAACTGCTGGAAAGTTCCACACACTCTCTCTCTCTCTCCCCCTCCCCTCTCTCTCTCTCTCTCTCTCTCTCTCTGTGTGGATATTACTTAGCCATGTCTATTCTCTGTGACCGCTGATAGGCCGAACAAACAACAATAGCTCTGGAATGTGAGGTCGCCACACCCAAACTAGGAATGATTCACAGTGATAAAACAACCTTAATTCAAACACAAAGTGTATGGTTTTAAAACCCACAATACTTTGATTTGAAGCATGTAGTGGCTTCTTCAAAACTTCAACATGGGTAATTTTGAAAAAAACGGAAATCATTTTCCAATTTTTTCTCGTTTTGCGCTGGGCCGACTTGTTCCCCCTTGGTCCGTGGCAGGTCACATATGTGTGTTTGTGTGTGTGTGTGGGTGGATGTGTGTGTTCGTGAAACAGGAGGAGATAAGAAAGATAGGAGAAGGGAGTGACGCAGTTGGTGGCCACTCCCACTCTTGGAACCAAGGTGGTGGGGCATGCGCAGTTGCAAGAACTGTAAACGCGCGCCTCCACCGAAGATGGCACCAAAAACACATTAATATCAGGCCGCAGATCTTAGACCGAACATGTGACAGCATGTGAGTGAGTGAGTGAGTGAGTGAGTGAGTGAGTGAGTAAGTACACGATCGATTTGCAGAGAGTCTGTTTCAAGCGTGTTCTGTGAATGAAACACAGGATTGCGTGTAACGTAACAGTTGATGGAAGTGTAAACCACACAGACTTGACACATGCGAAGCCAGGCCAAACTGTGAATCGTAACATTTATACAGCCATTATTTCACCACGTGATCTGTCTAATCGCTCATAGCGGGGGGAGACCCAGCGCTGCAGCGGCAAAGGTGTAAAACAAAAACAACAATAATGAACATATAAGGTAAAGAAAACACGTAGTTATAGAGATAACACAAATATGAACGTGTGGGTGCGCAGTCCAACACGTTCAACGCAAAGAAAAGTTAACAAACACAAAAACATAATCTAACTCTGCCCAGAACACTTTTGCCGCTTGTAGCCGATACCAAGTTGTGGGATCCATCCGTGGGTCCGGTCCAGTTTGTTGGAGTCACGGCGCATGGACGGGCCGTTAGTAGGCTCACAGCGGACAACTGTTGATACTCTGCGTCTCTGAATGGAAGCAGTTTGGGCGTCAGGTATGGAGGGATGTGTTGGCCCAGGTGCGATCCTCACGGGTAGAGGGATGGAAGTTGGCGGCTGCAGTCTCCATCTCGGTTCCGGAAGGAAGCTTGGTTAGACGAAAAAAAAAGTAACTCACTCGGACAGCGAGTGTGAAACTGGCACGGCTTCTTCAAAAAGGGCATCGTTTGTGGGGCATGGGATGAGAGCCGCCTGGCCATGAGCCTCTGGGGCCCGGGACCAGCGAACAAACCAGCACAAAGAGTATAATAGGAATAAGAGAATAAGAGAATAAGCGAAAAGAGAATGAAGACGGCCAATGAGACTTAAAGGATCCTGTCCCCCCTGGAGAGTCACCTCCAGTCATAAAACCAAGTAGTGTTACAAAATGAGGGGAATGCAGGGTTTTTCTGCACTCAGATCAAGGAGGATAAGGATGGATAATAGTCCGGAGTCAGCTGCCAACAGTAGGCCATTAGTAATTTTAAGGAGGGCTGTTTCTGTGCTGTGACGTGGGCGGAATCCAGACTGGAACTGTTCATAAAGGTTATTGCTATGGAGATAAGCATGTACAGTTAGGCCCATAAATATTTGGACATCGACACAGTTCTCTTTATTTTGGCTCTATACACCACTACAATGGATTTGAAATGAAACGAACAAGATGTGCTTTAACTGCACGCTTTCAGCAATTACATCCAAATCAAGTGAACGGTGTAGGAATTACAACACTTTTATATGTGCCTCCCACTTTTTAGGGGACCAAAAGTAATTGGACAATTGACTGAAAAGCTAGCTCATGGCACCAATAAGGAGTTCTTATTGGTCTTCCCCACAAGTCCATTTATAAACTCGAATTGGTTCAGAACTCTGCTGCCCGGATCATCACCAGGATCCCTTCTATCAATCACATCACACCTGTTCTGCAACAGCTTCACTGGCTTCCGGTTAAATTCCGCATCGATTTCAAAATTCTGCTTCTCACCTTCAAGGCCATCTATAACCTCTCTCCCCCATACCTCTCTGACCTCCTTCACACTCATGGCTCATCTATCAGCCTCATTGTGCCTCCTGCCCGTCTGACCACCATGGGGGCCAGAGCCTTCAGCCGATCTGCCCCCCGCCTCTGGAACTCCCTCCCCCCCGGCATCAGGAACATTGTTTCATTCACCATCTTCAAATCCCATCAGAAAACCCACCTTTTTAAACAGGCCTACTCCCTCTAACTCTCTGCCCGTTGCTCTTACCTTTTGTTATTTTTTATTTTGTTGTTGTACGGCAACCTTGAGTGTCTTGAAAGGCGCCTTAAATATAATGCATTATTATTATTATTATTATAGAAGAGGGTGAGCTTGTGATGTCACCATTTAGCCGCATACCAACTGTGATGGACAGAGTGGGTACAGCCACATCGTGGGGGAGGAACTGGTATTGAAGATGATAATATAGTCCATGGTCTGGGAAATATTGAACTCTCCTTCACACACTTTGATATATTTAATTTGATATTTGAAGTATGTATCTATCGTTCACCTTTCTTGTTTCTCATTTTTATTCAAGTGCTTTTTGTAACAGAAGAATTTCCCTCTGGGGATCAATAAAGTAAATTCTGATTCTTATCAGTCCACTGAAGTACTTACAGCAAATAACACTACATTGACATGAACTACATTCATTCCTTTGTTTTCAAACTGCTACACTGTTTCTGTCCTGTGGGCTAACAGACATCAGATGTCACTGACAGCTAGACTGGGTGGGGGGTTGTGACCATGTTAATGTCATGCAAATGAGCAGCTATTGGCCTGGCTCCTCAAGAAGGTCAAAATCTTTCAGGCTGAATTTCTCCCTAAAGCAGTTTGAGGAGTGCCTACATTCAAATGGCCACATCTTCTTCAAAAATGATCAGATGGACATGTGTTTGACATTGTTGGAAAGCTTAGAAATAGCTCAGAATATGTAAATATCTCCAAATGTCCCGAAGTAGACTTGTGAACGCTTTTGCCATGGCTGGACACATATATTTGTATATACTTCATATATATATATATATCTCAAAACAAATAATCTACACATTGCATTATGGTGTGGTCAGTTTGTTGACTCAGCTCTCTCTGTTTGGCTATTTCACTCTTCCCCTAGGTTTTCTGTGTCAAGTGACCCCCGACCCCATCAGAGTCAGGGCCAAAGTTCCCAAGAAAGGAACACATGGTCGTCCTTGAGAACTCAGTCGCTCACATGTTTTTGCTTACTGATGATGCAAACTTACCACAAAAATAATTCTTAGGTGGTTACTTCTCCTTGAAATTAAAAGCAGACACAAAATGCTTGATGTTTCTTTGAAGAAGGGGATGATTTGATTTCTACTTTTCTATTTGTAAGGTGTTTCTGGCAGTTCATTTTGCAGGTAGTGTTATTTTTTTATTACAATATTATATCAGAATATAAAGGACACAGGAAATTAATTTTTATGCAGGAAGTGACAGGGAAAGATCTTTTTGTGAAATGGACCTTTCAAATTACCTAGCTTTACACAATTTTAGCCATTGCTTTCTCTTTATGACATTAGAATTTTCACTCCTAGGTTTTCAGGTTTTGTTGGGAGAGATTTGTGTGTGTTTTCTGTCATTGAGCTTGTGCAGCACCATTCAATGAAATGCAAAGCCAAAACTGTAAAGCAAACATCTCCACAGATCGTTAGACAGCAATCGTGTGAACACTCACACAGAGGAGAATAATTCAGTGCTTGTTTTGGCACAAGTGGACCTTTCAGCCTGTGCTAAACTCTGAACTGAAGGAAGAAGCTTTTCAGCATTAACATGCAGATCATGCATGTCAACATTCCTTCCTTCGGCTCATTGGGTTACAATGATTCAGTCCTCAGCAGCCTCTCTTTGTTTTGCCTTTTCCGAAAACTCTCACTCTTAACTTGCTGGCTTTCCTCTTCCATTTTCATTTGTGACACCCCATAAAACATGACACTCTTTAACATCCTTTATTCTATCTAATATAAGCCATTAGAAATGGTGTGCTGTCGAAATGTGGTTACATTTTGGCAGCACACAGTCTACTGAAAAAAGATCAGACTTGAAACTGTACCTGTCAAGACATAAAATATAGCACATTTTATTAAAAATGTATACATGGATTTTACTCGTGGTCATGAAAGGAGCTTTTTGCACACATGAGCATTATCATTCTTTGCTCTGATGTTAACTCAAGTAAAAGACAATGTGAAGGATGGCGGCGGAAACAATCCACATCCGTTAACCTGGTTTAATTTGTATGATTGATTATGCAGCAGGTTATAGGAACAGGAGGTGAAGCACCAACATCCATCCATTATCTACCGCTTTATCCTCCACCAGAGGGTGCTGTACCTATCTCAGCTGACATTGGGGAATAGGCGGGGTACACCCTGGACAGTTGCCAGTCCATCACAGGGCCACATATAGAGGCAAACAACCATTCACTCACACTCTCACACCTACCGTCAATTAAGAGTGATCAAGTCACCTAATCCCCAAATCTGCATGTTTTTGGACTGTGGGAGAAAGCCGGAGAACCCGGTGAGAACCCACGCACACATGGGGAGAACATGCAAACTCCTTGCAGAAAGGCCCTTGTTCCGAAGTTGTTCCAAACGGGGCTTGAACCCAGGAACACAGGTTTTCTTGCTGCAAAGACACTATACCAACCGTGGGCCCAAGCAACATAGTCCGTTAATTTTTAACTGTGGTGCGTGTCCTGACAGTGGTACGTGACCTCTGGTGGTACTTGGAGAAAAATCAGAAATACTGTTGATGGGAGTGAGCTGAGGAATTTTGACTGGAATGCGTAGAAAATGAAACAAATAACAATAGAATAATACATGAAATAATAATAATAATTCACCTTATCTCTCACTCCATCTTTAATCTTATTTCACTATACCAGTGTGTGCACGAGGAAGAGGAGAATGATTATTATTATTGAGAATTAATTATGTTATTGGAAAAAAAATTGCCTCCTGTGAAAAGTCCATAGCTGACTTTGCACGGTCTATTTACACCACTGTATTTTAATGTTGATGATAATGGTGTTACTTCAAGAGCTCAATATTTTCTATGTATAAAAATGTTATAACCACTGCACTAGATCATTTGGTTGCAGCTGCTTCTGTCACCAAAGACAGACCTTCACTCCGTGAACCTGTACACTGTCAAAAACTGTATGCCTTCCCCAGAATGCAACCTCACAGGCTGTAGTTCCTGCCTATTATGTGATGTCCTTTTAGGTCATAGTGACACTAAGTGGTGCAAATGTGGTACAACAAAAGAAAAGAAAACTCTCTCTCTCTGAGATGGCAGAGTGTGTGGAGCTGAGAGCGTTTTGGTTTTGTTTCAACTTTTCGTGAGTTTGAGGAAAACTTTTCTTTTTTGGTGTGAGTGTGTTTATGAGTTTGTTATTTAATTGTTTGAAAAGCTTACTCTCAGACATGCGATTAAGCTTTTCCCTGCGGTGCAGTGCTCAGTGGAGGAAGCAGGGCTGGCTGTGGGAGAGGTGGTCAGGTATGACAGTGTGAAATGAAGTCTGCCTTGAGGATGAATGGGGCCATAGTACAGTTCTTAAACCCCCCCCCCCATTATTAGGGAAGGAACTGTCAAGATATGGACAGCTTGTGTCTCCCATTAGAATGGTTTCACTGGGGTGTAAATCTGCCAAACTAAAACGTATGTGTATGTGTGTGTGTGTATGTGTATACATGATACTGAAAGAAAGAAAGAAACACTATTCTGAGCCTGTCCTTTTCTTCTAAAGTACATGGTTTTAATTATGTGGTTTTCATTTCCTCAGAAACGATGAAATTTTGGTTGTGGGGCGGAGGCTCCTGCCCGAGGGATTGCCGAGCACGCTGGGCCAATCCGGCGACTGCGGGGGGAGATCCGCCTGCTGCTGCTCCGGCGGCCGTGGGTGAAGACCCGCCTGGTGCCGCTCCAGCGGCCCTTGAACAGACTAAAGGAGCCAGGCTGATTAATTTATTAATTCAGCCAGGCCGCTTACAAGGAAGAGCTGTGGAGAGGAAGTTTTAACAGAGCAGGAAATATTCAGATTAAAGAAGTTTATCTTAAAGGTGAAAGCTCAAATCATTAATGATGAAGATGATTTTTAGATGTATTTCCCTTTTACTGATGGCTCTTATTGCTGTTGTTTATTTTTTATGTATGTAACCTGCTCTCATCCTCCTTGTGGCACCGGCTGGCCTGTGTCAATCCTCCGGTTTCTCTCCTATCTAAAATTCAGTCAGTTTTAGTTTATTTTATTTGGGACAAGTTACACTGGGTCCCATGTGTCCTGGTTTTACCTAAAGAGGAAGGGGGGCAAGACCTGGTCCATCTGGCCAGCAAGGGCGCGTCTTTTCGCCTCCAGTTTATTCAGAGGCTACTGACTGGACCAAAGGACACTCTGTGGAGACCCCTGTCCCGCTGCATTCTGCAGGATTTTGAAGGTCTGGGTCATGATCTTATTTTATTTTTAATGAATATACCGAACATGAGCACATCTCCTCTGCCTGCTTTTTATAAAAGTGTTTTTAGTGTGTGGAACCTGCTGAGGAAAGAGAGGAGAGAGCAGACGGACTCCCTGCACTGGATCCTCCAGGAGACGGTCCTGTGGGGGACCCGTCTGGACCTTTCCAGGTAGGCAGGTCAAAGTCTGGCCACGAGACTTCAGATTGCGAGGGTCGTCATTCTGGGGAAGGTGGTGGTGCTGACTGGACCCTGGATGGATGACCCTCCCTTGCTGCCCGGCTGGGACTGACGTCAGGGAGGGTCACACAGAAGCTCCTAGAACACTGGAGACAGAGACTCACAGGACACGACCGCCTGCTTTTAGACTCCTCTTTTATTCAAACAGTGACTGCCATTTTCCTGGCACCGGATTTTAAAGACTGCTCTGGGATTTTAATGGATTATACACGCCTCGTACGGAAAAAACATTCTACAAAATACTGGTAAAAGCAATCAACAAAATGAAACTAGACAAGCGACCTGACACCCCATGGAGGAGATATCTGCAGCTGGCTCCTGCAGAACAAACCTGAGATCCTTCTACAAGCCTCCACTCTCTAAAATACATGCAGACATTCACTGGAGAGTCCTCCATGGGATCATAGCAGTGAACTCCTTTGTGTCCACCATAAATCCAGCAGTAGAGGACTCCCTACGGTGACCAATGAAAGACTGTGTTTCACTGTTTTCATGAATGTCTTTGTCTTTTACCCATGTTTCTGTTTTTACTAACTGTTTTTACCAAATGTGGAGAGGTTTTTACCAAGCAGCTTTTTATTCTGGGTTTTAAATACACACACCAACACAAGAACAAATGCCAGCTTTTAAACTTTGTTTTAGGGCAGGCCAAAATGGCGGCGTATTTTAGCCGAAGGAGAAAGGTGGAGGATGGTTTTATTGTTGAACCTGTCACTATGTCTATCAATATGATGAAGTACAAAGCAGCAGGTGATCTGGACTCTTTCCAGCATGTTTGGTGTTTTAATCAGGAGTTGTGTTCTGTGGAAAACCACATACTGCAGTTTGAAGATGTGCTCATATAATTCAAGGGTTTATCTATTTATTTATTTGACTTATTCTAAAGAGTAAGACTGATGTGTGAATTTGAATACATTCAGATGATTTAAAAAAAAAAAAAAAAAAAATTGATTCAAAAATCAAAATCACTCAATCTCTCTTAAATGCAAAAGGTGATGTAACTTCTCATTCCATACCCCACACACTGTACCAGTGATGTATTCACTAGCTCATACATCAAATGTGTATACTATATATATATATATCAAGTCCCCTAATATGCCCTTTCCTGACAAAAACTACAAATAAATTAGCTTATATACGATTTATGGAGTTGGTTGATATTATTGAAATTCACACTGTATTGTATTTTGTTTCTGGTTTGTTTATCTATCCAAATATTATTTGAATTTTTAAAAAGCACAAAATAGGCAATATATATATATAAAAAAATTTTTTTTTTATGTTTTCACCATATCTTCCAGAGATACAAGAATTTATAAATTGTATATTACAAGTGTAGTGCAATGTTATAACCACAGTATATCTTACACAAAAGGCACATGCTTTTAATGACATTTCTCTCTTTTTATTTACAGTATTGTCATCTTTTTTTCTTCCAATAAGTGCCATGTGACTGGAACGTTGCAATCAGTTTGCCGGTCAGGGAACATGTGACCAGACAAGGGAAATGTCAGTGAAGAACAGAAAGTGCAACTACATGTATACATGGTCCAAGTCCTCATGCTCACCCTGCGTGTCTCCAGTATCAGATTCATGTGTCTCTGTGCAGTCGGCAGCTTCTCTGTGGTCAAGCTGAGGCCAACTGTCCTCCTCACTGACATGTTTTTCAATAGGATCTGCACACACACGCCCTTTTCCTCATGAGAATCAGTGTCTCTTAACATTTGTGTCTCCTGTGATATCGTTGGTGGTATGAGCAGGTACTTGGGTGCACATGTGGTCAGTGTCAAAGTCTGGGTCAGCCCCATCTGTTGGGTTCTGGTAAGTTTGCGAAGTGTCACTGGAGCTGCTGGTGTCCGACATATGCTCCTTGGCCGTATCAAAGGACTCAGAGAAAATACTTTCACTGTACGATTGACTGGTGATGGTGTCTGTCCCGCAAGCGCTATCTGTGCCAGGAAGATGGTGATTGTGGTCTTCTTTCCTATGAGCATTTCCAAAATCAGTCCCTCTACAGCCATCCTTTGTGGCTATATGCCTCACACATGTTCTTGGGCTTAATACGCCTTTGTAATTTTCATTTTCAGGTATGGAATCAATGCTCTTAAACAAACTGTCTGTTTGTCCCATTTCAACATCCGAGTGCTGTTCCCTATGTACGTTAGTCTCTGTGTCTGGGTCGTCCATGCTGTCCTCTTCAACAGCAGTGCCTTCCTCTCCGGCCAGAACTCTCCTCAGACTCTGGGCTCTGTCCCTGTAAACCTGGCACAAGTGAGCGTCGGGCATGTGATTTCCATGGATTTCTGCCAGCTTCATGTACACCACATACAGAGCCTCAGGGTGAGATTGGTCCTCCAGAGCTGCTGACAGGGCCAAGTGGAAGTAGCCCACTGCATCAAAAGCATCCTGGACAGAGTGAACGGTGCAGAGCTCAGATCAGGTCTCACTGAAATTGAAGACTTAGGGCCTGATTTACTAAAGCTTTGCGCGTGCAAAAACGTGTGCAAACTGGATTGCACACGCAGATCTGCGTTGATGCTGATCTACTAACAAGGCGCAACGAGGAGTGCGTCCCTCAGACGGGCAAAATAGCACTGGCAACCCATTTAGCGTTCTTGCCTTAATGCATATGTAATATGGGGCGTTTACACGCTATTTTGCGTGTGATGGGAGGAGAAAATGTAAAGATGTTATTTTAGCACGCGCAAATCGATTTATCAAACCTGAAACTGATTGAGGTGTTTATTTTAGCGTCTATATTTAGCACGTTTGAAAGGCAGGTCTTAACTGGCACAGCGGTGCGCGCACATGGCTGCGGTTATTTATAGTTATATTATATTTGTAAATGTTCAACTACGCGTTCACAGATGACGCACATTCATTTCTTATTTGGTATATCTAAATAAATTAAATATAGATATCCATAGGAGAAATGCGTGTTTGTACTGGTATGGGCTTACATTGGTCTGCAGTTTGTGATTCAAGGAGGGGTCGTACCTATGTTCCCCGGTTAAGACTGGAGGAACAGGGAACCCCGCTTTACCTTAACGGGTCCAGCTCTAACCTGGTCTACTATCTGAATCAGCTATAGATATATCATCTATATCGATTGTTCCGTCGCCTCTGACGTGAGATCAAAGGCTGTTGGCACGCGTAATGGAAACTCAGCCTGACTGAATGAACACAGATGAAACCAGGGACAGACTGGACTAAAAAGCAGTTGTAATGATTTTTAAAGTGTGTCTGTATAAGTTGTTGACACAGTCAGTGCTGACTACACCATGTGTTCTGCCACCACTCTGGAACCAGCGGGGACAGAAGAGACACATATCAGCCACTTTACAAGAAGCTCACCTAATAAAATCTACACCTGCTTGTCTATGTTATCTAAATACTATATGATTAATCCTTTTCCAACTGAACGCTCCATAGAGAAAATCTGTATGGGGGGGACACAGAACTGCTGGACTACAGCTGCCTTGTTTGGTAAAGTTGTATCACCTAAGTCCATTAAGTCCATAAAAGTATTGAAACAATCAAAGTCACAAAATAACACGTTTGGAATAACAATTCATGTGTGCTGTGATGTAAATTCATTGTTTTTTTAACTTTGGTGCAGGAGAGTGAGCATTTTAAAAACGTCATTATTCTTTAGATGACATCGATGGAGCAGGCTTACATTTTGTTTGGTGAACCTTTTGTTAAGTTGCTGAAAACCGGTTTTCCTTTTTTCTCAGGTGGCAGGAGGACATTGGTTTCACAAGTGCAGTGCTCACAGTAACATCAGCACTGACTGTGTCAGAGCTCCTGAAACCACTTTTAAAAATGTTTACCTTTAACAAACAAACCTTCAGTTTGTGTAGGGTGATATTTCCCAGTCTACAGTAGACCTTGGTGTAGTAGCGAGCCTCTTTTGGGTGCTGCAGGACTGGGGGGCAGAGGGACAGGCACTTGAGGTAGTAGTTTTCTGCCATCTCATACTGCTGCAGTCTGTAGTAAACTGTCGCCAGCCTGTGGTACGCTGTCCTCTCATTCACCTGCACAGCTTAGGGAAAAACAACAACACTGTGTGACAGTGTTCCTTCATTAGCTGATTAGCATCAGCTGTCATTTTAAGGTACAACAAAACATTTGACTAGTATTGTTTTAACTTATGACCTTATTTTCAGACACTTCCGATATGGCATTTCCTGTCATTAGTTTATGTTGCAGGCATGACAACAACATTGACAGATATTCAGATATTTGACAGATCACTTCTATAAAACAGGTATCATATGTCAGTCAGGGGTTGATATAACAACAGTTAGTTTATGCGAAAGGCATTAATGGAACAGGAATGTTTTGATCATTAGCTGCAAATGAGACAGGAATATGGATGCAAATTGAAATACAAACTTTTTTGTCCTGAGAGGAATAATAAAATGCCCTGTGGCTAAAAGCCTTAACATGAAGAAGCTAAGTATCTATATGTCTGTTCATTTCACTTTTGAAAATAAACCTTCAGAAGATCAAGTTGACCTCAGCAGCTGCAGGAAAAACCAAAGTTAATTTTTTTTAAGTGTCGTTAGTGTGTGACTTGGTGTCACAAGTAACAGTTGATATCATATCATTAAAACTGGGTTACATTGATGACTTTTATTAATTGATTATTTAATTCCAACCCTCCACACTGAGGGACAGCACAAAATAACTTCCTCATGTCATCCTCTCAATCCGTAACATGTGACCCGCCACGGACCAAGCGGAAACAAGTCGGCCGAGCGCAAAACGAGAAAAACAGGAAAACGTGTTTTTTTTTTTCAAAATTAGGGATTTCCGTTTTTTTTTCAAAATTACACAAGTTGAAGTTTTGAAGAAGCCACTACATGCTTCAAATCACAGTATTGTGAGTCTTAAAACCATAAACTTTGTGTTTGAATTAAGGTTGTTTTATCGCTGGGAATCGCTCCTAATAATATTATTACACTGATGTGGAACTGACTGGCCATTTCAAATTGTCAGTGACAGTTAGTTGTGTTTGCAGGACATTGTGAAGAAAGCAGATTCACTATGTTCACAGTTACGTGGAGGAAACTACTGGAGGTGCCACACATCAACAGGAAGTCAAACCCTGAGTTACTTCCGCATTCGTTTGTGAGTCTACAAGTACTTATTGGCAAATTACCAGGGCATCTATTATGATACTTAATTAATAGATCTACTCCACACTTCACCAAGTCACAAGATTATCTTACCCATGAAAAGCAACACTGACAGTGGAACAATTGCTTTTAAATATTACTGTCAGAAACATGCAAAGTTTAAACACTTGTTAGCCCTGGACAAGTGTGGATGTATGAGTGAACGTATGTGTGACTGTTTTCTGTGTATATGATGGTGTTTTTTTGTTTGGTTTATTCAGCACATTTGTTATTATGTATTGCATGTGGTTTTGCAGGATGCCCTAAAGAGAGAAGCAGTGACGTGTGGTCAGGGTAGGCAGTGTTTAAATATTTTTAAATTTTGTATTTTTTAATTTCAGATAACTTTGAATGTGTCTGCATTTGGTGATTTTCATAGTCTAATAAAAGCGACTCAACAGTGCTGTTTTCTGGTCAGGCAGCGGCTGCACAAGCCGTTCGCCATATCGTTCTATTACAGAGTAAAGGCACAGACCTTCTCTGCCTTTCTGTCTCATCACCGTGAATGGGACTGTTTGCGCATGTGCACTCAGTTTCCCGTATAGTTAAAATGTACGTCAAAAAGTACAATGCTACGCTGCCTATTGACGTAACTGTTTGTGCTGCATTTACGTTCGCATTGCTTTCGTGAATTGTCAACACCATCACGCCCTCTCGCTGTTTTACGTTCAGCAATTAAGTGGGAGGTGTAATGAAGGCTCTACAAGAGAGGCTTAAACATATATTAAGGCTGGCATTTGATGAAAAACGGAAGCTTTTATTAGCAGGAGACCCACGACTGAGCTACCGGACCTTCTCCAAAGGAAGGGACAGAAAACGATACGTACTTTTCAAAAGGAGTGGTATAAGAAAAAGAACAGAGCAACTGTAAACTCTGTAGACTCTGTAAACCGAAGGCCAATACACACACACACACACACACACACAGTTTAAGTTTCTGTTAAGTACAGCCCTAAAATCTTGATATTCTCAGATTGCATGGTGCACTGTCTGCAAGTATGAAATACTAATTTAGTGTGTGTACTACTTGGGTCTGTGACTGCCTGCCTACTCTACCCTAGAGCTCACCGCATGTCACTGGAGAGAAGGAGAGCTGTCCCTTTCCCTGTTATAAAGAATGATGATGATGATTATTATTATTATTATTAGTATTATTATTAATAAAATATGGTTGTGATTCCACTTGCCCCAGATCAGTACCTGTTTTGGCGGCAATCTCAACAGCCAGTGGCGCGTACTGCAGAGCCTCCTCCAGCTCACCGTGGTTCATCAACAGCTCTGTCAATTTACTCAACAAACGGAACTCTGAGTGGACGTCCTTGATACAGCGTGCAAATGGTAGACTGCCATCCTGAGTAATATACAAAATATTTGTTCAATTAAACCTGATTTGAAAAAAAAATAAAATAAAAACATTTTGTACTCTCTCACCCTGAAGAAAGGCAAAGAAGACATCTGATTCCTGTGACCTCTGAAGTAGACATCCCCAGCCTCTTCGTAGATGCTCATGGCAAAGTGAGAATCATTCATCCTCAATGCTGTCTTCACTGCTGCCTGTCAATCATATTATACAGCCAATCCCTTTAAAGTACTTTAAAATACACCTATGCAAGATCTTTACCCTAATTTAACACCCTCAGGGTCATTATGATGTTAAAATGGCTTGTTGTGGGGAGAATGTGGGCTGTCTCCACTGCCCCCTACTGTCTGTAAGCTGAAAACCAGCCTTGCAAGATCAGGGCCACCGACCCAGATTCATTCAGAATCAGGAGGTCTCGCAAAGTCTTGGGTCTCACGAGGCAGTGATACCCTTTTTCTGACGCTCTTCATGGCAGAGTCGGCGGAAAAGAAGCAGAGAAAACCGTTGTCGGAGAAAGCGAGTAAGAGGAAACAACTGTCTGACTGAGTGAGGGGCACACACATGAGTAAACATCAGACCAAAAACACACAACAAAATGATGAAAAATGGATGCCGAGCAGCATGGACATGGCTCCACAGCTTGTGCAACAGCTCAGTTGTAAACAAATGCACATGGCCAGGAGAGGGGAAGGAAGGGGGGAGTGTCAGCGTTTTTTAAGACAGAGAGGTTAAAGCAGTACAATGGATGGATGTTTATTTATTGTGTTATGTACTCCAAAACTATAGGAGGAGATCCAAGAAAAGCAACCAGACTGCTTTTTCTGCTTTCAGATGTAAATTTGAAATTAACCTATGTATGTATAAATAAAGAAAGTTTGCTTGTATTTTAGACAAATTGCAAAACCTTGACTATTGGTCCTGTAACCAGGGAGTACAGGGTAGCCCCTCCTCCTCACCTGCAGGTACATGTCAGCCAGCTCGTCCTCCTTGATGAGGTGATATATGCGTCCTACTTGTAACCACGTCTCTGACTCTTCCTCCCTCTTCCCCAAATCAATAGAAATCCTCAAACTCTGCTTGGTGTAGTCCAGAGACTTACGTGAAGATCTACAACACACAAAACAACATTTTTTTAAAGTAAATAATAAGAAAAACTGAAAGGTTTTTAAAAAACACTGAAAGAGAAGAGAGTCAGGGGAAGGATAACAATCACCTCTCAGTGTTGAGTGTGAGGTAGAGGCTGCTCAGGATTTCCAGGTACTCTCCCTCTAATCTCTTGTCCTTGAGATCTCTGGATACTGACACACAGTGCTCAAAATAAACAATGCTCTGACCATACAGTAGCATGTCAGCGTACAGTCGACTCAGCACCTTGGCCACCACCATCTGACCTGAGACACAGAGCAAAAGTGTCACCACTTGTTCCTCCTCATTTCATCTTAATCACACAAATGTCAGTGTCAGCTTACACAGTGCATGTCAACAGATAAACAACCAACATTGCAAATAATCATTATTCAGCTACTCCTAACCTCACGTTATAGGTTATAAAACCCAGCCCCAAAGAAATTTGACCTCTCTTTTTCCACCAAACAATCTGAGGAATAAAGATGATGAGGACCATTTTTTATGGTAATAATGTTTATTTGTTTGATACATATTGTTTGATCATGCTCATGCTCAGGAACGACTGTAGCAGCGTGGACAACTATTTCCAGGATTTTTGAAATAAAAGGCAGCTTGGACTTTAATTGGCTAGCATACCACGATCAAGGCCAGGATTCTTAAGCAGGGGTTGTACCACAGCTTTGGGGGCAGACTGCTGTTAATAATGGCCAGAACTGACTGCCCTATATAAGGGAATACCTCTTTAAGAAAGAGAGGCGGGACAGTGTCACAGGGAGAGCCTGATGGCTTCATCTGGCCAACCACTTTTTCTAAGGCAATCAGAGACACGGGCTCAAACGAATCAAGCACAGCTGAGCAAAGCACACTGTTAGAGGGGTCAGATGCAGGTGTGATAATGAGAGCCCTTGCGTTAGCAAACTTATCAATGAACTGCAGGAAGCTATTGCACATTTCAGGTGATTCCTCTGTGCACATGCTGAGGTGAGCCAAGAACAGACTTTATGGTTTTAAATAGAACACGTAGGTTGTGAGAATTTGATTCAATAATGTTTGACAGGTGCTCTCTTCTAGCCTTTTTGACAGTGCTCTGGTAGCAGTGCCAGCAGTCTTTTAGGATTTGGCGAGAAACCTGCAGCTTGTCCTTTTTCCACCTGCCTGCCATGAATTGATGAATGACAATTGAGCCAGCGAGACGTTCAGCTTCACCAGCCGGCTACCGCGTTTGCCGCGGGGGCAGGGGCGCTTTCGCCGAGGAGGGGGAGCAGAGGCCCGGCACAGGTAAGTCGGGATCCCCGCTAGTAATGGAGGCACAGTTTTCTGCCCATTATGCTTGAATGCACATAATTCTCCGACATTTCGTCGAAGAGCCAAAAGAGCCTGTCGATCATACACCAGCAGAGACTCGATCTGATTAGTGTCAAGGGTTATAAACAACATAAACATCAGCCAAAGTGCAACAGGCGGCCAAGCAACACACAGTGGCACCATCTTGCGATCTCTGACTACCAACAACCTACACTCTTGTCTGTGAGCCAGCGATAAGCCACCAGTCTCACTATAGTTTTTATCATATTGCTTTTGACACATTATTTGTATTTGTTCACATTTGATGTATTTTATGTTTTCAAATGTATTTACTTTAATGCCTTTTTAGTTTGTTTTTTTAATCTTGATGAGCACAATGTTGTTTTATTACCCGTACAGTTATATGTTATTTTATTTGACAAACCCTATATTATTATTATTATTATTATTATAATATATTATTATTATTATTATTATTATTATAAATAACTATAATATATATATGATTATGGATTTGTGTTACATTGTTTGTCCACTGGAGGTCACTGACAAGTTCTCCTCAACTGAAACATTCACAGACCTGCTCTGACACAGTTCACAGAATAAAATACAGCTCAATAGATTGGAAATTGTCCTTAAAAACTAAATAATTTAAATTGTTTTTAAGAAAGAGATTTGTTCTGCCTCAATTTGAAGTTAACCTTCTGTGGTCATGACATACTTACTGTGCAAGTTTCTGGCATGTAGTGCAATTAACAGTCCCATTTCATAACACGCTCTGGTTTCCTGTCTCCTCCCCCTGTCTTTGTAGCTCCGCCCCAGCCACAGGTAGGTCTGAACATGCTCCTCATCTGTGGGGCTGTCCCAAAGCTCAAGAAAAAGGTGCAGTGATCTGATGATATAATTAACACCACAGTCAGTGAGCGTCTGCGTCCCCTCTTTTCACATCTTAAAATACAGATATCTCACCTGACTAGGAAGCGTTGTGCCACCCCTGACGCCCCCACATCCAGTGCCAGGCAGCCCAGGTTGGCCAGCGCAAGCGCCTGGTTCCTCTGATTACCACTCTCCCTGGAGATCACCAAGGCTGAGTGGAGATGCCAGCCTGCCTCTGGGACACGACTCTGTTGCCTTAGACATAAAGCTAAGAGGTTGTGGATCACACCTCGCTGTGTGGGACTGTCTGAACCCTGGACAGAGATGCACACACACAAATGATAAGCTGCATTTCCACAAAGCAGTACCAGTGCAGTTTAGGGTGCCAAAAAAGTGGGATGTTGATCAGTTTTACACTTCACAACTATTGACTATGGGAACACAAATAATTGCATTTCAGTCAGACAACTCGCGTTTGAATGTTTATTGCATCACAATACAAATTATTTAGTTTTGGCGTTAAGGCTCCGACTCCCCACAGATATGTTCACATTAAGTCCCCCAGTTGGAGCCTGCAGGTGGATTCTGGGATGGAGGAGGGGCTTAAAGGACGAGCAGCAATACGTGCACAGGGTAGCCGTAGCAGAGACAGGTTGAGGGATTGTATTTGAGGTGCGTTTTATGGATATTAAAAAGCAGGTCAAGTTGACTGCCATTGTGTACTAAAATGGACCAAATACCGCTTGGTGGAAATGGAGGTAGAGAAATGATGTAGGTGAGTAATTACCTGAAGTGATGTGAGCAGTGGTTGTAGGACGCTCTGGGCTCTCTCTGCTTGTCCTGTCAACACCAGCAACCACCCAAGCACCACAGAGGCCTCAAAACCCTCCTCCTCATTGATGTGACCACCCATCTCCACGGCTTGTTGAACACAGAGCACTGCTTTGTCAAATGCATTATACTGCTGGTAGACTGAGGCCAAGCCCAAACACAAGTCCCTTTGGGTCTTCATGTCGTCCCCCTGCTTAGCTATAGCCAACGCTCGTTGAAGGTAAACCACAATTGGGGCAGGGAATAGGGAAGTTCCCTCCTTCCAGCGTGGATTCATGCGAACAGAGTTCCTGATAAACAATTCAATCCCCTGAAAGCCATCATGGAGTGAGTGGTCTTGTCTTGAGTCCAGACTCAGAGAAGCCAGTGCTAAGTAAGGCATGTATTTACGATGATAGAGCCAACTCAAGAGCCAGTTGAGGTCCAACGGAGCTAAGGGTCGTCCCTCGGCAGCAGAGAGAGTTACAGTGAGAAACTGGAGTCTCTCAACTAAAGGAAGGGCATCGTCAGTCTTCTTGAGATGCAGGAAGAGGCTGGAAATGAGGTAGCAGACACGAGCCTCCAGTCTTTTGTCTCCCATCACCACTGATCTCCTTAGGAGCAGCTTCAGCAGTTCGACCTCGTCTGTGGAGGTGAAGGTGTGGCTGGGGAGACAGAGAAGCAGAGCACTGGCCTTCTCCAAAGTCTGGGGCAGTTTGTCAGTCATGCGCTGCTTCAAGTAGAGGGCAGTGAGGTTGGTGTATAGAGCCATGAGGAGGGGGGTGTCTGAGAAACTGTCCACACAAACACTCAGAGCCTCCTCATAGTACACACGTGCCTGAGGAAAAGAGTAAACATAGTATGGAGTGATAGGTAACATAAAATGTATAGAAAAAATACAGTACGCAGTCCAATTGCAGTCACCTGCAACCAAACACCTATTGGACGATATTAGCTGTCAGTATGTGCTCTGTTTTATCATCTATTTTCCTCTAAATGGGAACATAATTCACAAAACTTACTAAATGTTCTTCTGAATAAGACCTGAAACTACCATGAGACCATTAACTCCTTGTATAATATTTACTGACGTAAATCATGGGAAAAGTAGTCTTTTCCCACAGCCTTCCATTCAAACTTCTTTTTTACAGCCTCCTTTTTACTAACTGCTACTTCCATTTGTTTTTCTTCCACTTCACTTTGCAAACCTGAAGAGACTACATCCATTTTTTTATAGTATATGATCAATACACTCATCTAATACTGAAAATTTAATTCTGACCTGAGAGAGCTTCAGCTTCCGCGCACAGAGTCTTCCGAGGAGAAAGCATGCCCGTCGATGTGCCCAGTGCATGCCCGTCCTCTTGGCACACTCCCTGACACTCTCGAGGAGACCTGAGAGCTCGTCCTCAGTCTTCCCACTGAAGGTCAACCACAGGAAGGAGTACTGCAGGTCATACAGAGGCAGGAAGTCCTCCTGGAAAAATAACCAATTAAACATTTTTAATAAACTGTGAAACAACAGAACATGATCACCAAAATAATGGAGGTTGATTCTTTGATGAAATTCTTTTTTTTAATGAAGTTTTGGTCATAACACAAAAAGATCTAGTCACATTATTTAATTTTAATTTGAAACCTTTCTTTAAAAAAAGATTGTAAAAATCCAGGCAAAAAATACCTTGATCTAGAAACATTATACAAAAAGTATAATGTACAATAAAGCTCTGTCTTCCTCTCCCCTCAAACATGCACACTCATGTCGTGAGATGTCGATGCTGTGATCAGCTGTTTGCCAGGGGATTTTCCTTGTTGCTGCTCAAGGAGAATCTCTCAGCTTTTCCCCCCTATTGTGTCCAACAATCTCTTTAACCTCTCCAAGACTCTTTAAATTCTAACAGAAACATTACACTTATTTTTAAATTATATATATGAAAAACTCTTTTTAAGTCCCACAGAAATATGAGATGTTTTTTCCAAAAATAAAACAATTGAAAAATTGTAAGACAATACAATTCTAAATGCGTTGTAAGATGGAACTGGGTGGTAAAAGTAAATGTGCATAGACATCACTCCCCACAGAGTGATGCAGTATATATATATATATATATGTAAACACTACCAGTTTTAGAACACCCCAATTTTTCCATTTTTTTTAATTGAAACTCAAGCCATTCAAGTCCAATGAATAGCTTGAAATGGTACAAAGGTAAGTAGTGAACTGTAGTGAGGTAAGGTTACCCAAAAGGAAAAGAAGAAAGTCAAGGTGTCAGTGAGTACAGTTTCCTTCACCATAAAATGGCACTCAGAAACTGGGAGAAACTCTGACAGGAAGTCTTCCAGACTTCGGTAATCCATTGGCAGTGTTTCATGGCCCAGGCAAGCCTCTTCTTCTTATTCTGACATCTTAGCAATGGCTTTCTTGCTGCAACTCGACCATTCAAACCTGCAACTCGAGGTCTTCTCTTCACAGTTGAAACTGAACTTGCTTATTACTACGACCACTTTTAAGCTGTGCTTGAAGCTGCTGTCCTGTGAGCCGCCTATCACGCAAGCTGTTGACTCTCAAAAACTTGTCTTCTGATTATGTTGTGGATTTGTGTCTGCCAGACCTCTTCCTGTCAGAATTTCTCCCTGTTTCTGAGTGCCTTTTGATGGTGAAGGAAACTGTACTCACTGACACCTTGACTTTCTACTTTTCATTTTGGGTAACCTTACCCTTTTTTTTTTAAAAACCTCTAGCAGTTCACTACTTACCTTTGTACCATTTCAAGCTATTCATTAGACTTGAATGGCTTGAATTTCAATAAAACTGGAACAATTGTGGTGTTCTAAAACTTTTGACTGGTAGTGTGTATATATACACATATATATATTTATGTATATATGTGTATATATGTATATATGTATACGTATATATATATATATACGTATACATATATATAAAATTAATTTCCACTGTTCATTTCCCGATTCCTGAAGCTCTGGTTTGGGCTTGATAAATGAATGTTGAGACTCTGCTGACCTGGAAGTGTTCGTGGTTGAGCAGGGTCAGTGTGGGGTCACTGACATGGGAATCCTCCCCCTCCCAGCTGTTCTCCTCCAAGAACAGAGGTGGGTCTTCTTGGAACTCATCCAGCTCTCTGAATGTGTCGTCCAGAGTGAAGGACAGATGCTCCCCATCGCGTGGCAGAGGGTTTTGCGAGAGATACATGGACAGCCGTGGGGATGAGATAGAGACAGACTGGCGTGGGGAGGAGTGGTAGGGGGGTGTTCCTCCACTTCGCTCTGATATGACACTCTGGCGTGCACTTGAAGAAACCTTTTGATCTTTGAGTAGACAAAGGATACAGCATTAAGTGTAACAATGCAGAGCAGAGACAGTGAGTGTGCTATTAAAATAAATAAACTAATCAACAGCTGATTTCCACAGAGAATTGTGAAGCATTACCATGTTTGGGCTGACTCCTGATGTACATAAAATCTGAATCATCCAGCCTGTCTGAAAACACACAGGGTAAACCAATTAAAAGCACTAGTTTAAATTAGGAACACGGTGCAGCTTCTTTTACTCCCAGAACAAATGAAATAGTAGCACACTTTAATTATGGTTTTGACTTGTCACAAGATGAAAAAGCTATCTCTTGATCAGCTCTTTTTTCTTTTACCTAGCCTGTACACAGAACTGGTATCAGATGAGAAGAGTCTTTCCAGCAGGCCGCTGTCACTTGGCTCAGGGTTACATGGGTTAACTTGAGCCAGGCTGTCTCGCTCCTCCTCAGTAAGAAAGACCAACTGCCCATCTCTGTGCAGGAGAAACAAAGGCAGCATTATTATCTTCTGAGCCATCTCTCCCTCCTCCTCACCCGATCCACCATGTCCAGACAGCAGATACACTCAATGGAATTCATTAGAAAACAGGAGAAGGACTATAAACAAGAGGTAACTAATGTGTATTTCATCAAGATGAAGTGCTTTAAAGCTAGAATGATTCACAACATCAGCAGACTGGTACATTCAATCCATGTCATGTCTTGTATAACTAAAACATGGAGCTTCTTACAGTGGCATGGTGTCCAGAGGTTTGACGTGGGCCTTATGTATAAATCCAGTGTGTCCTGTGGATGTGTGTGTTCCTATGAACACACCAAGAGCTTGAACTAGCAGACCTTGGATCTCCACAATGTCACCTTGGCACAGCTGGAGCTCATCTGGCCCCGCTGGACAGTAGTCAACCACTGCTACACAGGAACCTTTGACTGAGATATTTAATGAGGAAAACACGATTAGGACAAGCAAAACATATTAGACGTTTGAGATCACCATGACCATGAGCTTAAGAGAAGTCTGCAGTGAGAGAAAACATCTTTGATGTAAGCAGTAAATAAGGACACATTCATACTACTCCATTTTCATATAAAAGCAGCATTTTTTTAGATAAAAGCGATTTGTGTCTCGACAAGCGTTTCAGCTCTTTATCAGAAGAAATCTGTCTCCATGATAACACACCTAAAAACACTTATCGTGTGTGTGCTGTTGTAAACAGAAAGCTTATTCTCTCCTCTGCAGTTGTTTGCTTAGTTTCAAAGTACGACTAAAGATAAACACCAATGGTGAAAAGTCAGAGAACAGATTTCTTTCATTAGACCGAAGACAAGGAAAACATAAACTAAGTTTTAATGGAGCTTTTTTTTAGCAGCTGATAGATGAGTTGTTGGCCAATAGGAAAGAATTAGGAAGTGATTGAGTGTAACATTTTTTCCCATATACTGTCATGCAGAAGCTGTTTTTAAAACACCAAAATGCCAAGCTGATGTTAACAACAGGTGTATCAGGAGCAGCTTTTGTGTCTTTTTAAAGGTCCCATATTATACCCTATTTCTCCAAGTTAACCTAGTTCCCTGGTGTCCTAATGAACATGTCTGTGACATGTTTTGGTCAAAATATCATTAGGATGAAGCACTACAGCAGTTCAATCACCCTGCCAAAACAGCCCTATTCAGAACGCTCTGTTTAATAGTACAGTATTAAAGGTCACAAAGAGTGGTCCTGTTGCACATAAATGTTAGTTATGGAGGTCTACTTACATATATTAACTTGTTTTTATGGTCAAAAACCTCCTAGTTGCTGTAAACGAGCCAATTGAAATCCTCTTTTCTGACGCTGTTCGTCAGCCGCGATGTTTCAGAGTGAACTCTGACCCCCAGAAGACAGCTTGTGATTGGCCAATACTAATGTCATTGTCATGTCCCAAGGAGCACGGAAGTCAGCATTGCGTGTTTTATCTCCTGTACTTAGACTGAGGAGGACCACAAAAACATGAGTAAGCCATTGAAGCTACAGCCTAGAAAAAACAAAACAGATCTCTTAAAGGCCAAAATTGTTACGCAGGTGTAGATTTGTCACTATGTGCAAAACCTTGTAAGATTTTAACCCATTTTTAAATCAAATCTTTACCAGTGCGACTTAAAAAGTACTAATTAAATTGGGTTATAGCATCTTTAAAATTATTCTGTTTTATCTCCTGTACTTAGACTGAAGAGGACCACACTTTGCCGACTGATAGGGCCTCCAGAGTCCCAAATATAAGGATTTAAACAGTTAAAAATTTGATTTTGCATAATATGGGACCTTTAAATAAAAATGTTATTTAGTTTGCATGTAACTTAAGCCAACACATTGAAGCTACAGCCTAGAAAAAAACAAAACAGAGCTTTAAAAGGCTAAAATAGTTACGCATGTGTAGATTTGTCACTATATGCAAAACCTTGTAACATTTTAACCTATTTTTAAATCAAATCTTTACCAGTGCAACGTAAAAAGTACTAATTAAATTGGGTTATAGCATCTTAAAAATTATTCCGATTGTTTCATTTTTGTTAACAGTGGGGAAGAAGGGTAGCCGTTTACACTACGCACCAGAAATCTTCACAGTTAAATCATCATACAAGTGCCTGGGTTCAACTTATGTGCAAATTAGGGCTGTAACGATACACAAACTCACGATTCGATTTGTATCCCGATTTTTGACCCACGGTCAAAATGATTTAAAAAACATTTTATTTAAACAACATTTTCTTATATAACAACTTAATGTAACATTGGAACACAGTGAACAGATTTGAACATAAATAAATAAATAACCAAAGATGTTTCTCTTTTCTGTAACAAAATAATGCTGTTGAAAAATACGAAGTAAATGATCAACCAGACTGGGATTTGTCCCCAAAGCATGCTGGGAAGTGTAGTTCTTCATTAGAAGTGGTTTTGTTCCAGTGGAAATAACTTGTTTTGATAAACAGCAAAGGTAAGACAACATTTATGCTTGTATTTCTTGAAAGTCAGTTGTTTTGCTCTTATTTTGGGGCTGGATCCGTGAATTTTGTTCATAGAGATAAAAATGGTACGCTGTTAAACATGTTGCGCTGCAGCGTTTTTTTTTCCGCTCCTGCAGGTTTGATCCATCCATGGTTGTTTTAACTGTGTTTCGTGAACATGAGAATGGTTTATATGAGCTTTAAGCTGAGTTTCTGACCTTTCTGTGGGTATGCAGCATGTCTGTGTTTATTAAAGTTAGACATGGTTTAATGATGTTGTCGCTGCGTCTGACGCTTACCCCGGTACTGGGGACATCAGTAAAGAAGAGATTAATGCGATTAAAAAACATAACGCGTCACTGATGACTGTAATTCATTAATCACAATTAACGCGATAATTTGACACCCCTAACAAAAAGAATTGTCATTTGAAAAGTTTGGTAGCACTAACAACTCATATCACGTGGCTGACTGGAAAAATAACTGGGCATTACGAGCTACGAGCCAGGTTCGTGGCTCTGAGTATTGCGATTTCGATACGCATATCGTTACAGCCCTAGTGCAAATGCATGTGTATTAACATGCTGCCTAGTATGCATGTGCTTCTTACCAAATGGATGTTCAAATGATTCCTTTTCTGTTGTTGAGCATCCAGCACAGCCTGGGTACTTCCTCAGGAACCACCTGACCAAACAGGAAGCACTGTTTATTAAATCAGAGTGTGTGAAACTGAAGTGGTACATTTGATGACGAGTGACTCACTGATAGAAGGGGTACGGCAGTGGCTGCATGGCATTGACTGGCACCAGGCCATGGTTTCCCGTGGAGAGCATGGTGCCCTCCCGCATGTTGTCCTGGCCTGTGTCCCTCACCATCAGCAGGTCATTCTTTTTGAATGGCAGCTGTTCTTCATCGTCGTCATCCTGCTCACTTCTTGTAAACAGCGCCTTAGCAAAGAAGGATCCTGCAAAGCAATTCATGGCTTTAAAGCACACAATGCAAGCAAGCATTTATAAAACCAGACACCGACAGTGATTCCTGAAAGATATTTTTCATTTATTAAAGTCACCACAGTTACGTTAAAAATAAGCAAAACTATTACAGCTACTGCACACTCATTCAATCTTTTTAAAATGATGGATGTTTTATAGCCCTCCTAATGTAATTCCCATCACTAGTTGCCAGCACTGCAGTCCTATTATATATTTCTATGACGCTTTTTGGCTTGGGGAAATGTTCAGAAGATATAAGTCATGTCTGTGTATAGAGCATGCTGGCAGGAGAGAATCAATGCTACACACAATTACTATAATTATAGTACTTGAGCTGGTAATGTTGTACAATGAAAAAGATAAAATTGCTAAAAAATAAAGCAACAACCTGCTCTAACTTAATTCCTTTACACTATTTAAAGAATAGTTGTGTTCATAAAAATGAAATGGGATCCCATAGTTGTAATTACAATAGAAGTAGTAGATACTCGCTACACATAGTAGCGAGTATCTACTAAAGCACAAGGAGTTTAAAGGCTGCAAGTCATTTATTGCAATAATGTTCAGTCATGTGCACCAGCAACAGTCTATATACTGTCTAGTGTGTTTAATGAGGTAAGTGAAAAAGTGATTCCAAGTAATGGGATCGAATGTCATGTTGTAGCTTCGTACTACAGCTTATTCATTGTCCCATTGTGGTCAATTCAATGCATTTTAAAGAAAAGGCAACAAAACATAAACACTAGTCTGATACAGACGGTGTGTGCTATCGGAAAAAAAGTCAAAATCCAACATGTGGATATTACAGTAATTTAACTTGAGCTGTTGCAGAAAGCCGGCAATCAGCGTCTTTGTCACCCGAGAGTAAAGAGTTGAAAAAAACGCCTGTACATTTTTTTGGCTCTCAAACAAATGTTATTTTAAGTTTCATGCTGTTCAAATTTCATATTTAACATGTACATTGTTTTTTTTATTCAATCATTTGTTTTTGTTTTTCTTCATTTGAAATTGTTAATACACTATTTTAACTTGCAATAAATTGTAAATCGCTTATTCACAGGACATGTTCTGGTCCTTCTATTGTTAAAATAAGCAAAAACAAGTCCAGACAGACATTTTGAGGCTTAGGTGTTAAAGGGTTAAAATTCACATATCTTATCAGGCTTAGTAATTTTACAGATGATCCTTTTCACTCTGTCCATAAAATGCCCACCCATCTTCCATTAATTGACGTTACAACATGGGTAACTGACCTTCCTGGAGTAACAGTCCCAGGTAGAGGGTGGCCAGATGTTCTTCATCCACGCTTACATTAATCTCCAGGTCACTGAGCAGCTCTGGGTCCAGCCAAAAGGACTGGTCACACAAGAAGTTCTCCAAGCAGCGAGCCACATAGCCTGAGACAGAGCAGACAAAACTCCCCATTGAATGTCAATAATAGATGATATCGCTCCTTAAAACCCCTAAAAAGTTGGTTTGTTTTTTCTTTACAGCATTACACTTTACATGTGACACAATAGACATCAATCGAATTGAAGTTGAAAGCTATAATTGGGGGGTTTTCACACACTAACTGCTTCCTTGAGCAGTTGCTGCTCAAAAGTTTTTCCTTATTCAGATTTGTAACAAACAAAACTGGAAGAAACTTTCTTCTTTCTTTTTGGCTGATGACATCTGTCTTTATGGCCATTACATTAATAAAAAATGGGTGTGGCTTCTTACCTAATGCCAGGTAAGTTGAAAACTTCCAAATTTCCTCCACAGTCTTGAACGTGAGCACAAAACTGTCCTTCTCGGCGTGGACAGACACCAAGCGTGCGGACAAGTCCTGCAATAACAGTCGCCTTTTTCATCCAGTGCATATTACACATCACGCACAGTAAAAATCAATCCCATTTCATATCACATACACTACACAGGCATTTTACTGACTCATATCATAGTGCACTTTATTCTTAATTGTGGTTTCGGAGAGTAATGCAAACATTACACAGACATTAGTACAGTAATCTCTGTGTAATCTCTGCGTCGTCAGCTCCGACTCTCACTCACTTTAAAGAGCTGGATGACGTCCTGGCTGTTGCTCTCTACCACTCGTAGTCGTGTGCGCAGAGCCTCCTGTAGGGCTCGATCAGGATCCTCGCTGGAGCGTCTCCGTCCAGTGAACAACAGCACAATTTCTAAAAAGAATTCTGTGATTAATGGCACTTTTCCCAAATGATCAAATAATCTTAGATGAAAAGTTATTTTCAAAAACAAGATAGAGGGATACGGTATCACTTTAAATGTAGGCAGACGGACGATAGATATACATATACATATATATATATATATGTATATGTATAAAAAATTTAAATGTTAGCGAAAAACGTACACAGTTATACAAGAATGTAAAAAAATTACAATAAAATAGATTATTTTAATAGAGTGTAACAGATAAACAAACCAACACAAATAGTGAGAGATTAAATGTAATCATAGCTACCTCATAGATCTTCCCCTTTACTCCCTTATTATTCAATTAACTGTGATGTGTAGCATCACTGAGCTTAAAATGAATTTTCCTATGGTGATGGTAAAGCATATCATATGATATTGTATTGCATCATAATCTTTTACTCAGTTAGTCAAAGTAACTCATTTGGACAAATCAGGGATGATGAGGGGAAATTACCCAACATAAATGAAATATAGTCCTTCCGACAAAGGAGAGAGACATAAACTTCAGAACAGTTCATTACAGGATTTCTATGGGTGCTCATATTTCCGTGAGCTGCTCGATGAACACAGCGTTGGTCCCTGGAGGAATTACATAGCTATTAAGCTTCTAACTGGACTCTCAGTGAAGCCAATTAAATCCATTTGCGAGCAAGAACCTATGGGGACAAGATGGATGAAGCTTAAGTGCTGACGGTGTAAAAGATCAGTAGACGGGCAAATGTGTTCCATCATTATGCAAAAACATAACATGCACGGGGAATACTTGTGTGGGTTAAGTAGCGGACTCACTGAAAGCAACATTCACATACCTGAGGAGAATTTATCTCCCAGAGACACAGTGCTTCCTCTAAAGAATGCTTCCTTCTTCTTCCAGTAACTGTCTTGCTCTACCCCTCCTTCGCCTGACTCCACCACCGGACAATCCTCATCCTCACCTGCACCTGAGAGAAAAAAAACAAATAATCACATGAATCATGTTAAAGCTGCAGTCAGTTCAGTTCAGTGCTAGATTCAAGGTACAAATAATAAAAACAGCAGACACAAATGCTAGAAAATGTGAAAAATAAAAACACACATGAAAAGATTATAAAAGTCAATCACATTAATGTTTCTACATGTACGACTGGTAAGGTATAACACTTAAGTATAGCACTGTACCTGAGGTTTTACACCAGCAAAACAACATTACTTATGTTATGTAATTGATTAATTAATGCATCAGGTTTTGCAGTAAAGCTTTAAAAAGTTTGACTAAGTCACACTTGTGTTGCACTGTGTTTTACACAAGTGAAATAGTTTAGTTTAGAATGCATATTCAAGTTATACATTTTTTTTTTTTTTCAAAAAAATGTCACCTCAAATCTTCTTCATGTCCCTAAATATATAAAGTTGTCTGAAAAAAATTTAGTATTAACAAAACTGTCCTCCCAGAGCACCGTCTTTCATAAGCCATCTTTTCTTATTATAAGGCCAACAAGAGTGTACATGATGTTAATCAAGTTTCCCAAACAGCAAATTGTTTATTTTTTTCAAATCAGGTGTATCATGTGGAAACATTTTTTATCATGTATGTGTAGTTTTTTGTTTATTTATTCTTCCTCCGTTCAGTCTTTATGAACAAAATTGATCCTTCATCTTGAGGCTTTGACAAACAACACTATCAGACCTTTTGGGCAGTAGAATTCCCTGGACGCTACTTTGTGTTTTCAGTCATACTCCATCTCATTTTACTAGTGCAATGTTGCTGTTGCCTCCGTCTCTCTCTTGGCATAAAACAAATCACTTCCTGTATGCACACTGCTTTAGTGAGAAACACAGAGAGCGTTGTGTGGACATTTGATATTTATAAAAGTCAAACACTTCAGCTCATCATGAGCAGAAAAAAATAATCTAAATAGTTAAAAATGCTCCATTGTGCAGGCAGGATGTCCTAAACACTTCCTTCCTAAATGATATTGGTTTGGTCCACAGTTAGTTAGGAGGGGTCTGTTGAAATACGACATGAACTGACAGGGTTTTCTTAAGACACACAATTGATCTGTGAAACACACTCTACCTTGAGTCATGATGTCATTCCCTGAGAAGTGATCATTTGTTCCCCCAAGAGTGTATGGTGATTCCCTCCACAGAGCATCCAGCTCAGCAGGAGAGATGTCTGTAAGAAGGCAAGCAAATCAGTGTAGAGCTGGACCAGAACATGAAGAGCACATTTACTCTACCAATCAATGAATCATCGCATAGTTCAGATATGATATCCTAAAGGAATACTTCAATACAATATGAATTGTCATTATTATGTACAGTGGAGGAAATAAGTATTTGATCCCTCACTGATTTTGCAAGATCAACAAAGAAATGAACAGTCTATAATTATAATGGTAAGTTCATTTTAACAGGGAGGGACAGGATATCAAAAAGAAAATCCAGGAAATCACATAAAACAAATGGGTGACCAACGCTGGGTGACCAACGCTGGGTGACCAACGCTTTCGCTCAGCCAGTAAACTTAAAATGGATGGGTCTTCCAGCAAAACAATGACCCAAAACATGCAGCCAAGGCAACGAAGGAGTGGCTCAAGATCATGGAGGGGCCTAGCCAGTCTCCAGACCTAAATCCTATAGAAAATCTGTGGCGGGAGCTGAAACTTTGAGTTGCCAAGCAACAGCCTCGGATTTGGTGAGGATCTGCAAAGAGGAGTGGTCCAAAATTCCTCCTGAGATGTGTACAAACCTGGTGATGAACTACAAGAAACGTCTGACCTCTGTACTTGCCAACAAGGGTTTCTCCACCAAGTACTAAGTAATGTTTTGATAGGGGGTCAAATACTTATTTCACTGAATGAATTGCAAAATAATTTAAATATTTTGTTTCATGTGATTTTCTGGATTTTCTTTTTGATATTCAGTCTCTCCCTGTTAAAATAAACCAGCCATTAAAATTATAGACCATTCATCACTTTGTTAGTGGATGATCTTACAAAATCAGTGAGTGATCAAATACTTATTTCCTCCACTGTATAAACCACAGCTGCTGTGCAACATCTTGCTGATTTAGCTTATCAATGGTTTAATCACTCACTAATGTGGTATAGTATAAAGGTTTAACAAATCAGATAAGATGTCTTAACTAGTGAGATTTATCGGTGATTCTTGTGATTGTAGTCATGTTTACATTCTTCCTGCTATGCCGGGATCAGACTGCACCATATTTTGTCTTTCATGTCAGGTTATCAATCACAGTGGCACGGATTGTGTCGTGTCTTGTTCATACGACTGGCAATGGTTTGACCTTGACCAATCATCATTTACGACACTGTACTACGGGTTCATAGGTCAACGGAGAAGCGGGGCAAGGAGTTGTCAATCATGGGTACCAAAGCGTTATGATTGATGCTTGCAGTGTTGTGCTCAGACACGAAAAGAAAAGAAAAAAAAGGTGTCACTATTCACAGCTTCCCTCTTCCTCTTTGCTGTGTTTCTGTCTGTATGTTACACCTCATCAGAGCACTCTGTTATCCTATGGGTCAAGGTCTAGGAGCACGGGAAATAGTAACAATTCTAACATGCTAGATTTCTCATCAGGGTGTTGCAGAAATCTCTGCTCTTCAATTAGGTTGAAATACACATTTACACCGACGTTCATAATTTGTAGAATGTCAGTCACGACCATATCGCTTAAAAATCGGCCTGAAATTGTGTAGTCCGGTCCCGGCATTAGCCTTATTATCTGATTAAAATGCAAATATTGTGTGGAGCTCTACCCCACATTGTCATATTTCTCCAAATATGAAAGTATTTCTTTAAAACAAACATCGCCTCGGAGAAGAGGGTTAATGTGATGGGGGAGATTAGGCGATTTGTTAGAGTGGGGAGTTATTGGGGTGTGGGGAAACAATGACGTTGAACACAGGCAGCTGCACTGACATCAGAAAAACCTCCAGCCTCAGAAAGCTGTCCTGCCCTGTCCGGAGAGGACAGTCACATGTTTTCAGACACATACTCAGACACAATTTTAATTGTGCAACAACAGTTTCATTTTAATTGAAGTGAAACTTTCCTCCATTTCCAACATGCATTGTCAGTGCAAAAACCACAACAAAAGTGTTAACTGGATGCACAGCATTCACAACAAGACAGTGGGCACACAACTCAGCAACACAAAGCAACATGATATTAGGCCAAGGAGGACAACAGCCTATTCTTTTCCATCCCACTATACAGAGCACTGTTAGCACCAACAGGACTGCATGAGTCAACACAAGAACAATCATGCTGCTACAGTAAAGAAATACTCCATGCCCTTTTTACCTTCTTGGCTAAATGTGTTACCCATGTTGTATACACTTAGACCTATGCTCCTGTCTATCTGAATGCAGGGCTCCGTCTCATGACGGTACTGAAGTAGTGCACAGAGCAGACTGGGACCGACCTGTGAAGGAGGAGAGGCAGGCTTTGATGAGCGGTCCACAGCAGGAAGAGTTGAGCAGCGGTCTGCAGCAACAAGACGCCATCTGACCCAAGAGCCGGCAGCTCCCAGAGATCAATGCCATCCCATCTCTCCCCCCCAGCCTCTTTAACAACAATTCTCTCTCTCTCTTCCTCTCTACTGGACAAGCCCTGCTTCCCTTCCTATTACTGTATTCCCTTTCCTGTCCTGCTTGCTCTGTCTTTCCCCCAGTTAAGTATTTTCTGACGGAGCTGCTTCTGTCCCACTGGAAGCCTCATCTCTAAGTCTTTTCTATCTGCCTGGGTTTGGTTCTATTTGTAATCCTTATGTCTCTTTGAGTCTGGACCTCCCTCTTCCCACCAGCATCTCTTTCCTCAGTAGCTCCTCAGTAGCTGCCCAGTTAGAGAGTGAATGCACAAAGCACTCTCAGCAACTGGCATGAGTGTATGTGGGGGCAGGCCTCGAATTTCCCTATGTTGTGTGTGTGTGTGCTGTGGGTCAGTGAAAATATGCACAGAATGTGTGTCACTAAGACAATGAGTGAGTCTTTTGCTGAGACAATGTGTTGCTGATCCACTGTAAGGCAATACCACACAAGGTCACAAGAGGGGGGTGAGGTGTTGCCATGGTGGCAAAGATTGAGGATCAGTTTGTCCACATAACACAGTTTAACATAACATTCTGATGCTCTCTGCCATCAGAAGGGAAACGGATGGACGTAACGCAACACCACACGACAAAATAATCTCTGAGGTTGCGGTGAAGTATGTCCAGTTTAGACGGAGAAGATCAGTTTGTGGAGTTTCTGACCTTTTTATTGGTTCACAAGTTTTTACAGGCTGTAGTTGTTAATGTCACAACAAATGATGTCAATATCATTTCACAAGCTTTAACTATAGTTCTCAATATAATATGGTATTCTGTGTTATTTTGAGAAATATGACACTAGAGATGTAGCTATTTTTTTTACAGATAAATAACACGATCTCACACCCACATCACCCTCACCTTCATTACTGTTATTATTTTGGTTACTGCTGATGCTGCTGCTGCTCTGTGTCTCTCCCTCTCTCTCTGCAGGAGGCGTGGCTGACCCACTTTCTGTGAGGATGCTGGTGATGGATTCCACCTGCGTGGCTCTGCCCCACCTGCTCCTGATGAGCAATCAGGAGCAGTCTTAAGCCAGAGTCGCCCACTCACCAGCGTCAGAACGTAGTGTTACATTCATAGGTAAAGTCGCTACTCTTGACTCTATGCTGAACTGCAATCACTTGGACTCTCCAGGGGCCTCATGTACAAAGACTTGCGTGGATTACTAGAACTTCGTCGAAAACACAAATAAATTCAGATGTAAGTGTGCGTATGCATGGATCCAAGCACGTTCCCTTTGTACATCCCAAATCAATGTGGAGTTGAGCACAAATGATTCCGTCCCACACAGCTGGCATGGCTGGCTGGTTGACTGGAACACTCCTGACCGAAATCGGCTTATGAGCCAATTATATTGTTTGCAAGTAAATCTTTGCATTCCCTAAATACTCGCTCACATCGGATTGCACCATTTGCAAGGTGTTAATTGTGTCTCTGATGTGCACATCACTGTAGAAACCGTAGAAACGTGCGTACACCAGCCGTGAAGTTGGCGTGGGCACCGCACACTTCCACGGTCATTTCACGCTTCATACATCTGAACGTAAGCGTGGAAAAGGACGTACGCCCTCTCGACAACCAGCTTCCAGTGAGTCTGTTCCTTGGCGGAGCTCCCTCTACAAACATTTGGCTCACGCCGAGAAGCTACACTCCTCGCCCAGCTGCATTGGTGTTCCCCCATAGACTCACTCACAGTTAGCAAGTTCGCTCGCTGTATGTATTCTTTAAATAGACACACTTTAAGTTTTACTCTGTGTTCGTGTTCGTCTGTCTGCATTTCCGGATCCTATTAACTAACTAGTTTGTCTCTCCTTAAAGAGAGACATAACATTACGTTCTGACCAACATGGACCCGGGCAGACAGCGACACCTTTTGTCAGGCTCTGACTGCGCAAGGCGTGCTCGTAGGCAAACATGAGACATTACTTTCTGAGGTAGCAGCGTTGGTGCGTGAATTATCTGCTAACCTTGCATCACTACTTCAACAACCATCTGCTAGTCTTTCCGCTCACGCCATTCCCAAACATCCGGCACATACTTCTGCAGCTTCCACTCCTTTACCCCGGTAACCATATGTTCATATACCTGAACGTTTCTCCGGAGAAGTAGGCACATGCTCCAGTTTTCTGTTCCAGTGTTCGTTAGTCTTTAGTCTACAGCCTTCCACATACCCATCCGACAGCGCCAAGATTACTTTTGTTGTAAACTTACTCTCCGGTAGAGCTGCACAGTGGGCAACCGCCATCTTGAATAACCCGTCTGCTAGACCTGTTACTTTTCACTCATTTTCTGGTGATCTACAAAGGGTTTTTGACCACTGGCGTCAAAGTAACGACGTGGCTTGCCGTTTAATTAATTTAAGACAAGCTAACTCTTCGGTGGCAGATTTCTCCATAGACTTCCGCATTCACACGCACTGCTTGCATTGTTTTTTCGTAATTTGAACGACGAGTTAGAGGAGGAGCTGGCGACTCGAGACGAGTATCCAGATCTAGACTCTCTTATTGATTTAGCTTTTTGTATTGATAACCGACTTCAGGAGAGACGATGCGAGAGGAGACGTAGCTCACCTCTTGGTCACTACTCTTGACACCCGTTAACCACCAGCCCACGTCATCACCCCCTGTTACTCCCGGTACCGATACTGAACACATGCAGCTGGGTCGAATTCGTTTGACACCCAAAGAGAGACAACGCCGACTGAAGATGGGTTCCTGTTTTACTGTGGCCAACCAGATCATTGCCTCGCTTCCTGTCCGCTGCGGCCAAAAGACTGAACTCACCAGCAAATACCAGAAACTCCATCCATGCGCCTCCTTCAGCCGCCGCCTCTCCCCCGCCGAGAGGAATTACGCGGGGAACCATGAACTACTGGTTGTCGTTCTGGCTCTCCAGGAGTGGAGACACTGGTTGGAGGCGGCCGCCAAACCTTTCATCGTTTGGACAGATCGTAAAAACCTCTCCTACCTCAGAAACGCCAAACGATTGAACTCCCGACAGGCTTGGTGGGCCCTGTTCCTAGGCCGCTTCAACTTCTCCCTCACTTTCTGCCCTGGTTCCAGAAACGTAAAACCAGACACCTTATCCCACCAGTTTTCCCCTGACCCACCTTGCCTAGAGCCCGGCCCCATTGTATCTCCTGCATGCATCGTTGGAGCGGCTTCATGTCCTGTGGATTGGGAGGGCACAGTGGACCGAACCCGACCCTGGAGGTGGTCTTCATAACAGCCTGTTCGTCCCCAACACCGTTCGTCCTGAGGTCCTGCAATGGGTGCACACTTCCAAGTTCGCCTGTCATCCAGGAGCCGCCTGCACCCTCCAGTTCCTCAGGCAACGGTTTTGGTGGCCTTCCATGTCCCTCATGGAAGGCCACCATGTCCCACATGGTGGACATGGTGGAGACAAAGGTGGCTCCCAGGACGCAGCCAACTTTGTCTCCATTTGCGCCCGGGGAAAATCTTCTAACCGTCCTCCAGTTGGCCTACTCCATCCCCTCTCCATCCCCTCTCCATCCCACGCCGTCCTTGGTCCCACATCGCTGTGGATTTCGTCACTGGTCTCCCTCCACCAAACAAAAACACCATCGTCCTCACGGTGGTAGACCGATTTTCCAAGGCGGTCTATTTCATTCCCCTGCCTAAACTGCCCTCTGCTGCTGGGAACTGTTGGTTACTCACATCTACAGTCTCCATGGTTTCCCCAGTGACATCGTCTCTGACAGAGGTCCACAGTTCTCCTCTCAGGTCTGGAAGGCTTGTCATCCAGCTACCACCCACAATAAAGCATGAAAAGCGCCCTTCATTGTGTCACCGCCTGCCGTCCCACTGCTTGGAGCTCCTTCCTTCCCTGGGTCAAATACGCTCGCAACTCCCTCACCTCTGCCTCCAACGGTGTCTCCCCCTTAATGGCGTCCCTGGGCTACCAACCCCCCCTCTTCAACTTTCAGGAAGCTGAAGTGACAGTCCCCTCCGTCCAGGCTAACCTCCGGCAAGTTCAGGCCTCCCTCCAACGTGCCTCCACCCAATCCCAAAAACAAGCCAACCTATGTACCAGGGCAAAAGGTCTGGCTCTCCTCTAAGGACCTCTCGCTTCAGGTTGAATCCCGCAAGCTGGCTCCCCGATTCATTGGTCCTTTCCCGGTGGATCGCATAATCAATCCTACATCTGTCCGTCTCAATCTTCCACGATCTCTGAATATCCACCCCACCTTCCATGTGTCTCTTCTCAAACCTGTGGTCGAGTCAGAACTGGACAGAACATACTTATATTATGTATGAAAACTGTTCATCTTGCCACCAGAGAGAATATCACATACTGAAATGGACTCTTGAGAAGTTCATAAAAGATTGGTCTCCACTAGCAACAGAGGAATGGGAAATAAGGACAGTATAAACTGTAATTAAACCATATAATGTAAATGTGTAACTGATATGCTGATATGGTTTACATAAAAAATACTTTTTTGTTTGTGATAAAAAAAAAACAGAGAAAAATGCAAGTAGAACAAGACAACATATTGTGATTATGCAGGAGTACATAAACAGTCCAAAAACACTGGATCTATCTAATTGGATTTTTTTAAAGAAGAATGAGACTTAAAGGCTTAAAAGAATAAAGCAAAATGAAAGTAAATTGAAAAAGTAGTGCAACAACTTTCCATTGGTTACCTGTTCATTTTAGAGCATATTTTAAAATCCTGGTCCTTTATATATTTAGAGCTTTTCATGGACAATCTCTGGCCTGATCTGAGCCGTAGTCCACCCACCGGTTGTTCCTCTGTGCTCCCATCATCACCAGTGTCCCTTTCGAGTCAGAGGTCACGTTCCCGACAGGTATGGCCGCACGCTGCTACACCTCACTGGTCGTTTCGTTTGGTCATTTATGCTGAAGACATTTGTGTGTGTTTTGTGCTGCTGTGGTTGTTTTTGCGGTATGCTGAGTAATGCATACATAATGATAACTAATTACACTATTAGTGCTTGATAATGTATTAACTAACTTTGAGTAGTAAGCATTAATCAAATGTATATTAATTATAATAATAATATAATTATAATTTATTGTAAAGCACTTTTTTTACCTTTTTTTAATCTGTGAAAGGTGCTATGAATAAACTGTCCTTACTTACATGTGAAGTATGGAGTTTTAATGCAAAGCAGGACATTTCCGCTTTACAAGTTGGCAGCATCTTGCCTTACATGCTGCAGTGGCATCATTTAAAAGCTCCATCAATTCCTTCCCATGCTTCTGTGAAAGACATTGAACCCCTGAATGTGTTCTGTCTCTGTACATTCAAGACAAAACAAGCAATTTGTCGAGTTGTTGGAAACAACTTAATTTTTATCACAATGACAGAGATGCTTGATGGATGATGTATTTACAGTGACTTCTGTCTGTAACCACTAGAGACACAGTGGCTGAAATCCTTGTCTGAGTTCAGTCTCTCTCTTCATCTTGTTTATATGGTGGTTGAATGGTCGTGACTGAGTGTGTGTGTGTGTGTGTGTGTGTGTGTGTGTGTGTGTGTGTGTGTGTGTGTGTGTGTGTGTGTGTGTGTGTGTGTGTGTGTGTGTGTGTGTGTGTGTGTGTGTGTGTGTGTGTGTGTATTTTGTGAGGCCAAAGGCATGACAGAGCATTTCCTCACACTCTTCTGGACTCCTTGCTTGTTTCTCATATACAGAGAAAAACAGATTCTCTTTAATGTAATAAACACAGACTGCTCAAGGCTGATGCGTGTGGTCACATGCTCGTCCCTTTGTTAGTGCCAGATGCTGCATAAAGGGCAGCACTTGTGTCCGGTGACAACAAAAACAGTTATGGAGAAAACAGAGCATTTCTGGTGCACGGTGATGCTGTGAACACCTGTGGCTCAACCACTGAGGCAATTAAAACATTATCTCCACCGCATCACCGATACACTAAAATCATACAAACAACATGTGTGGTTACAGATACGTGAAGCCACAAACACTGTGTTGACGGCTCGAGGAGTTCCAGTGACCACATACCATTAATGACCTTAGAGTCTCCACACAGTCTGAAACCACAGGAAAAGTCTGCACTGGAGTTGTGACACTCGACAGTCCATGACAATAACATTCCACCCTTATAAGAGGCATATGGTGTCAGCAGTATGTGGCTGTGTTCACATGCATTATCAAGCAGGGACTGTTTTTGTGGCTGTGTGTGTGCAATTTGGGTTTGAAGATTTGGGATACAGGACTTAGTGGAGAGTAACATGAGACTCTGGGTTTGGGGCTCTAAGTTTAGACTGTAAGCTCACTCACATGCCTGTGTGTCTAGGACAGAGCTCCCCGCAGGGAGATTCCCACACCGTTGCATTGCAGCAATTTGAACAAAACCCAAGCAAAGTTTATATAAACATAACCACAAATTCATCATGCTCCGCAGATCAGTTTTATTTCCACATTGTGGAATTCTTTCATTCACCAGAAAGAGAATAGAGAGACGAGGAGACAGCTTTGTGTAAAATGATGCGAGAGAATCACAGTGACAACACTTCAGAAAGTTATACCTTTCATCCTGTGAGCTGTTTACTGACAGCAACTTTATGGTTATGTGAGTACAAAGTACACATGTGTTAAACCACAGACCACGACACAGTAAGAATTATAAGTACAAAGAAAAAACAAGTCTTACCTTAGTGATCCAGCTCTCCCTTCTCACTTCATTCCCTCAACAAAATGTGTGTGTTATCCATGCTATCTCTGTGTGTGAGCATGAGTGTGAGCATGAGCGTGTATGGTTTCACCATTTAACTGGTGAACTAAATCTGAAAATGTCACCATTCTCCACTGTCAGCCCAAAGAGCACAGGAGAGGAGACAAGGAAAGAGAAAAAGAAAATATGAGTGTGTAAGCGACAGTGAGTGAGTGTGCGTGTGTGTGTGCAACTTTGAGCTCAACACAGGCTGTCACAGACAGCATGACACTGACTGAGGAAGTATTTGATTAACTCCTCCCAACATTTCTTTGGGCCAAGAGTACAGCCTCCCTCTCTCTCTCTCTCTCTCTCTCGCTCTCAACCCCCCCCCCCACACACACACACACACACACACACACACACACACACACACACACACACACACACACACTCACAAATATACAATTCCACGAGCTGTCAAAATGTGGAAACTTATGAACTTACAACAGGAATGAGGCAATGAAAGCAAATCAGCTTTCGATTGCATTCCCACCAGCCTCATAAGAACTGCTAAATACTAAACCTACACTATAGCCTGCTGGCACATAGACTCGTCTGGTTTTAAATTTCCTCATTCGATAACACCAGTCACACCAGTTTGGCTTGACGCACCCGCATTTAGGAGAACACAGTCAGCTGATTCACACACGTGGTCAGTTCATACCTGAGAAATCACACATCTTCATTCCAAAGGCTTTTAAAGCCTCACCCATGGAGTTTTCAGATGCATGTCATATAATAACCTGTTGTGTTAAATGCACCAATATGAATTGCTTACAGTTGTTGTTTAAATGTGTTAATTTGCATTTGTCAAAACTGAAGTTACAATCTCAAAACTCTCCACACAGTTAGTTTGTGTGACCTAAACTGTGGATTGTCTTTCACTGCTTTTACACAAATCCATGAACACCTTTTCCATTCGCACTCCACCACTTTACCACTGTAAAACACTTTGAAGTGCTAAGATTTCATCAACTAACACACTTAAAGCTCAATAATAGAATTTCTGCAGGGATCATGTGAAAATGTACAGAAAATCTATAATACAAAATGATATACATATATGGCTTGTTTGGAAACATGGAGGACAGGTTGGCGGAGGTTCATCAGTTTCATCCACAGTATATCTGACAACAAATTAGATAAGAAAATCCTTTTAGTCCCACGATTACGAGATTGCTCATTCCTTAACCTTGAGAGATAAATATAGATACAGGTACATAGATATAAGTGAACTGCATTTTACAGTAGAGAATGGCGTTTGCATATTTATATAGTGTGAGATATATAGATATAATATATTAAATTATTGATTATTTTGTATTTTACAGTATAGGGTGCAGTAGTTGTGCAGGAATTTGCCATTATTGACACTGTGATGAAACTGGGAAAGTGAGGACAAAGTGCAGGTAGATATCAATATCATTAATCAATTCACAATAACACAACTTCATGAATTTGTGCACATGTGAATATGCAAAAATAAATTGAAGATAAATCCTGCTTTTTATTCATATTTTCATATATACTATATCAGCATCAATACACTTGTTTAAACGTGTTACCACTGTATGGTTAAATGGTCTTAGCTTGAGTCATGTATTAAGTGTTGGTGTTGAGATTTATTGTTTAGCCAACATCAGTTATGTTAGGAGTTTTGGAAAAATTGTTTCAGTATTGGCCAATGCTTGTTACAAATTGGGGGGAAAAAAACCCTGTTACCACATGTGGACAAAACAAAAGGATGTGGCAGTGACCTCGTTCTCTTAATCTTTGACATTCTTTCACTTTCTGGGACACGTCCATCTTTATCTGTACGAGGGGAGATAATAATCCCCTTGACAGCAGTGTTTTAGTTTCTTGGAACTGGAACTGGTTATGTTTCCCCAGCCCCCAGTTCTCCATGACAAAGTCACCCTGTGCTGAATATCAGCCCCTGTGCTGCTCATGTGATCATACAATTGGCTAAACAAGGCTGCAGGACACAGACCATTTATTCTGCACTGTTTGGAAAAGTGTGCGTGTGTTCCAGGTATTACTCGTGTTGTATGGACCTACAGTGGTATGCAAAAGTTTGGGCACCCTTGTAAATTTTCATGATTTTCCTTTATAAATCATTGGTTGTTTCAGTTAAATATATCATAAAGGAGACAAACAGTGATATTTGAGAAGTGAAATAAAGTTTATATGATTTACAGAAAGTGTGCAATAATTATTTAAACAAAATTAGGCATGTGCATAAATTTAGGCACCCTTTTCATTTTATTGATTTCAATACCTTTAGCACTAATTATTGAAACTCAAAATTGGTTTGGTAACCTCAGTGACCCTTGACCTCCATACACAGGTGATTCCAATCATGAGAAAGGGTATTTAAGGAGGTCAATTGTAAATGTTTCTCCTCTTTGCATCTTCTCTGAAGAGTGGCAACATGGGAGCCTCAAAAAAACTCTCAAATGACCTGAAAACAATGATTGTTCAACATCATGGTTTAGGGGAAGGATACAGAAAGCTATCTCAGAGATTTAAGCTCTCAGTTTCAACTGTGAGGAACATTGTGAGGAATTAAAAGACCACAGGCACAGTTCTAGTTAAGGCCCGAAGTGGCAGACCAAGAAAAATCTCAGATAAGCAGAGAGAAGGATGGTGAGAACAGTCACAGTCAACCCACAGACCAGCTCCAAAGACCTACAACATCATCTTGCTGTAGATGGTGTCACTGTGCATCATTCAACTATTCAGCGCACTTTACAAGGAGATGCTGTATGGAAGAGTAATGCAGAAAAAGCCTTTTCTCTGCACCCGTCACAAATGGAGTCGCTTGAGGTATGCTAAAGAACATTTGGAATAAGGTTCTGTGGACTGATGAAACTAAAATAGAGTTATTTGGGCAAAACAAGGGGCGTTATGCATGGCAGAAAAAGAACACAGCATTCCAAGAAAAACACTTGCTATCTACAGTAAAATTTGGTGGTGGTTCCATCATGCTGTGGGGCTGTGTGGCCAGTGCATGGACTGGGAATCTTGTTAAAGTTGAAGGTCGCATGGATTCCACTCAATATCAGCAGATTCTGGAGAACAATGTCCAGGAATCAGTGACAAAGGTGAAGTTGTGTCGGGGCTGGATCTTTCAACAAGACAACGACCCTAAACACTGCTCAAAATCTACTAAGGCATTCATGCAGAGGAACAAATACAACGTTCTGGAATGGCCATCTCAGTCCCCAGATCTGAATATTATTGAAAAGTTGTGGTGTGATTTAAAGCTGTCCATGCTCGGAAACCATCAAACCGGACTTAACTGGAGATGTTTTGTAAAGAAGAATGGTCCAAAATACCTTCCCCCAGAATCCAGACTCTAATTGTCAGCTATAGGAAGCGTTTAGAGGCTGTTATTTCTGCAAAAGTAGGATGCACATGTTTCTTTTGAGGTGCCTAAACGTATGCACATGCCTAATTTTGTTTAAATAATTATTGCACACTTTCTGTAAATCATATAAACTTTATTTCACTTCTCAAATATCACTGTGTTTTTCTCCAATATGATATATTTAACTGAAATGTATTATCCAAACGAGCAATGACTTATAAAGGAAAATCATGAACATTGACAGAGGTGCCCAAACTTTTGCATACCACTGTTTAGATTCACACAGTCACATCTGGCTTGTCTTCCTTGTGAGACAAACATCAAGTGCCCATAAAGGAGAAGACATGTTGTATGGTTAGGATGAGGTCAGGGTTTGGTTAAGGTTAGGGTTAGGTCAGTAGTAGTTATGGTTACGGCTAGAGTAAGTCTCCAGGAAATTGTCCTCTGAGGTCATGGAAACCTGTGTGTGTGTGTGTGTGTGTGTGTGTGTGTGTGTGTGCGTGCGTGCGTGCGTGCGTGCGTGCGTGCGTGCGTGCGTGTGTGTGTCAGAGAAATTGAAGGGAAAGTGAGTTTATTGAATGGCAACAGATTATGAACAGACAGATATGGGTGTGTGTGTATGTGCGCATCTGTGTCTGTTTGTGTGATCGAAAAAAAGGACTGACAGGATTAGTGAAGAATTGCTGATCAGCGCTACTGATTGTGAACACATGGCCAGAATGTGACTGACAAACAAAAGGCACATTACCAAAGAAACCAGAGAATTACTTACCATAGAAACACTGACGCCGAGGATTAGACTGTACTGTGTGGCCGTACATTGAGTCTGCAGGAAAACAAGCCTGGTTCAAATGTTGCGAAGTTCAAGCAACAGCAAGTTTCCATCAGGGGGAGAAGGGTGATGTCAACAGCATGCAGATTTATTCCAGTAATAACACCTCTCAGGAGATACTAGCCTTTCTTGTTGATTCAGGGGCACTGGCGCCTTGTGCAGACACAGAGACAACACTGAGTTGACCCGGTGGCCTCCTGCCCCACTTCCTTCGGTGAACAGGAAGGTACGCTTCCTGTTTTTCTGCCCCATCAGTTCTGAGGACAAAAGCACAACACAGGATTGATGAGCACCCAGCACACGCTAGGCTCACAGTGCACCTGCCTACATTCTGTCACACCCAAACATGCACATACTGTGGAAAAGCACACCCTGCTCAAGGTGTTTTCCTGTCAATAATTATACACACTGGTAGTAATTGACTACAGGGCAGAGGCAGTAAACACTGTAACAAACATTCTTGCTCTTTGGCAGGCTTTAACGACCGGAAACTAATGCTTGATGAACTTTGTAAAGCACTTGCCTCTCACACCAAAGTCCATAAAAAATATGTGATTTTTCATCAGGTCATACAATACAACAGTTATTGATTAACTGCTGCCTCCATCACTACATTCAAATGTGTTATTTTATTACTTCAGTTTCCAGCCAGAAAGAACCGTCTTAATGTGAGACAAAGTGGCAACAATATTCTTAAGTTACTGTAAGACTTAAGCAGGCATTATTATGGGATGACTCTTTAGTTAAGTTTTCTGTTTTCTTTTTCTCAGGCTGGCTCTTGGTGGCTCACTGACTGCACACAATCACACACAACAACAACAACAAAAATGAAACAAACTGTCCCTGTAACAGTGCATTTAGACTAATGTGACAATGATGACTTTGTATTAAACTAATGAAGGACACATCATCTTGTATCATGCAGCATGCGTGTCTTCTCTCATGCCAAACGTCTTTACAAGGCTCCCAGAGACTGGGCTTAAAAAATGTACGACCACTGAGCTCCATTAGCAGGGACAACAGTGCATGGCAGCAAGGAGAATATGAGGTGCCTGTCACATCCCGCCATTGTCCTGTTTCCTCCACACTTCCTCAGGACACAGAGAGAGGGAGAGAGAGAAAAAAAAAAACACACACACACACACAGCAATAGTGACCATACAGTATTGTTATTTCTCAATCACATTATTGGAACACATCCAGAAAATATGTATGTACTTTTATAAAAACATTGTTTTTCAGAAAAAAATGTTTCTACATGTTAAAGCATGGGTGTCAAACTCTGGCCCGCGGGCCAAATTTGGTGTAATTTCATTTGGCCCTTGAGGCAATATCAAATTAACATTAGAGCTGGCCCGCCGGTATTATACAGCGGCACCGCTAATACTACAAATCCCATAATCCCATAATGCTCTGCTGTTGTTTTGTATTCATTGTTATTTTATTTTCAAATGTATTAGCTTGTGGAAAAAGTTAATGTTGATATTTACCTCAGAAGGCTGCAAATAGAAAAGAGGCATTCAATTTTTTATATTTTATTTAATATGCCATTGATGTTTTTTCGTTTGTTTTTTGAAAGTTGATTTTGCACTATTAAATTATATAAGCGTTGCTTGTTCCATATTCAGTGTTAGAGCAAATCAGTATAGCAAACTGTGAGCAAACTGTGAGAAATAATTAACGTTTTATTCATGCACTTTCTCTTGCTACTTCAAGGCTTGAATGTTTGATTCATTCATTATTGTTATTTTATTTTCAAATGTATTATTAGCCTGTGGAAAAAGTTTATTTTTATATTTACCTCAGAAGGCTGCAAATAGAAAAGAGGCATTACATTTTTATCCATCCATAATCTACCGCTTATCCTGTATTTAAGGTGCATTCAATTTTTATTAAAATTTTATTTGATATGCCATTGATATTTTTTAATTATTATTATTATTATTTGAAACTCGATTTTGCATGTCAATATAAAGTTATATAAGCCTTGCTTGTTCAAAATTCAATGCAAAACTTGTTTGGGTCCCTATTAAAAGGTTAATTTGTTCAACCTTGGCCCGCGGCTTTGTTCAGTTTTAAATTTTGGCCCACTCTGTATTTGAGTTTGACACCCCTGTGTTAAAGTGTCAAGTATTTAGTGTGACTTACACTTGAACAATATCACAACCTTGGCTCTTTTAAACCTGGAGTGGAACACTCATGAATGTTATAAGCAAAACTTGTTATTTCATGTAGAGGTATATCTGCTGTGAAAAAAGGTAAATTATGGCAGGTTTATCCAAGACATGCTTGATCATTACATACACATGTTGAAAGTAATTGACTCATTGACAGTATGTTAATAATAACACCAACTTCCAATGTCAATTGCTTTAAAGCTTGATTTGATTTCACGACAGCTGACTTTTCAGAGTGACTCAGAGCCCATTACACAGCGTGTGTTTTTGTGTTTGACCAATAGATGGAGATCTTTCCACATCAATACAACAACAGTTAAGTCATGAGTGCAGGACTCATCCTCTGTTTTTCTGTAGGACAGTTGACCTACCTTCCTCATTGCAGCTCCCCCTGCAAATAATCCACTAATTTGCTTACGCTGATTTTACAGGGCAGTGTTATGATAAATAAAAATAATAAAAAAAGACAAGTCGTTTCAGGAAAAACCATTTCATCTTATTTAAAGGTCACATACTGTATGATTTTATGTCAGGTATGAAATGCCACTGGCTTGACTAAGTCTTAAATTATTCTAAATTGCCTTAAACATTGTCATTCAGCCCTCATCATGTCTGAGACAAAATGAATTAAGACTGAGACTAATTACGTTTTTGGCAGTGTGATGTAGGCCATAGTGTCCTCAGAGGGTCCACAGCAGCCCACAGTGATGTTGCTAACTCAGGATGAAAGTAGAAAAGGTGTACAAGTCAGAAAATCAGAGTAATATAGAAAATAGAGCAAGCCTGTTTTCACAATAAAATGGTGTTGTTTTTAATAAATGGGCCAGGAAGATTGTAATATTATTAAAGAGTTGAGGTGCACTTTTATTCAAGGGTATTTTGTAAGAACAGGTTGTTTTCAGTGGTGTTGTAATGTAGACTGGATGTCATTGTTACTGACAGGGGCATTTCAACAGGGTGGGCAAACCTGAGCGAGGGAGAACAGAGCAGCTGAACTTTTTTTGAAGGAACTCCCTTAAATTATCTGTTAACATGAGTTACCACTGTGTTCTTACCAAAAGCTCCCTTCACAATTTCATATTTAGAATTGACAATATGTGACAAAATAATTGAAATAATCACCAAATTTATTTAGAATAATAATAATGGATAGTTTTGTCAGTACAATGGGTTATAATGTTCAATATTAGGTGTATCATTGTGTGTGTGTGTGTGTGTGTGTGTGTGTGTGTGTGTGTGTGTGTGTGTGTGTGTGTGTGTGTGTGTGTGTGTGTGTGTGTGTGTGTGTGTGTGTGAGTAAGAGAGAGAGAGAGAGAGAGAGAGAGAGAGAGAGAGAGAGAGAGAGAGAGAGAAAAGGTAGTGTTAGCAATTTGTCACGTTTATTTAGATGGTTGGACATTTTTCAATCTTTTTTTTATCTTTTGATCATTAAATAATGATCAACTTCTTTTGTAAAGTGGAAAAAAAGGACTTGTGGTGTTTTGAAGGATGCCTGTGTTGGGCTTACCTTCGTGACCAACTGAAACAACCGACATAACAATTGCTTTTCAAAAGATTTGTGAATTGGAACACTTCATGTGTTCCTTAAATATTTAAATATGCAACTCTGAGTAATTAAAATTAAAATGTCTTGAGGTGTTTAATCAGTCAAAATAACCTTAACACATATTAAATATACATGTACGTACACTGTAGCACAATTACATAATGCAAAATATATGTGTTTCAGGTAAATATATGAAGTATTAAAGATAAAGACATGTATTCAACATAGCATTGGCGTTATAGCAAACATTAAGCCTTTTTGTTTTTGGGGCCCTAAGCAGAATTTGATTTGGGGGTCACACTTCCAAAACCTCAGCGTCACCTGTGCTTTACTATTATTATAAATTGCATTAATTATGAATTATATAATCACAAAAGTGTCCTCCTATTAATTTGTATTCAAAGTGAAGCACTAAGTGTGATTTCGCTAAACTTGAATTAAACAAGTTTTTTTTTTTTTTTTTAACTAAGCACAGATGTGCATAATGTGCAAATTTTCAACTACAGAATAAAAGCAAATAACTTAAGATGAACTCCATTTAGATATCTAAATATATCTTAGGATCTATTTGATACTGTATGTTGCTTAGTTTGCTTATTCCTGTCTAATGTTTTTAATGTTTTTTTTATTTTATTTTTTTATAAATACAGTAGAAATGCACACATTTAATATATTTAGCACATCTAGCTACATGTTTGTTTTTACATAATATACTTGGCATATTTCCGAGGTTTATTCTGTGTTTAAACGCTTACAGATATAAAAAGACTTCCACAGTTTTGCTGGTTTTATTTTGAAAGCGGGGGCAGCAGGGTGTTTCCTGTGAGCGTGTTGACAGTAGTCGTGTGTCTGTGTGTGTGTGCGGGGCGCACGGTGAGAGCAGCAGCGGCGGCACAGAGAGAGAGAGAGCGGCGGGGCCGCTGGACGGTGGACGGTGGACTTCGACTGTGTTGATGTGACGGTTTATCGACACTCTCACACACAAGCCAACCACAGGAGCTTCATTTGGATTTAAATATAACAGGGAATATCCTCGCCTTATTTATTTATTTTTTCCTATTTTTTATTTTCATTTTATTTCCTTAGACATTGTAAAGCCAATCTGTGGCTGCGTGCACCTCCTCAGAAATTGACTGGCAAGGAAGGCGTGAGGCGCACCATCATCCATGTTCAGTGGATATCGCTCCGTCGTTATTCCTCACACACGATAAGGAGCAAAGTGCTCCCTGAAGATCTCCTCCTGCTTTATGGGATTCTTTTTCACGGAGCCGTTTAATTTTGGATAAAAAAATCGGGCATCATGAGTTCCTGTGGTAAGTCCATTCTTGTGCGCTTTGAAGCGCAGGTATACACATTGGTGAGAGCTGAGAAAAACTACTATAGAACAATGGAAGCTCGTGTCACATCAGACAGGAAATATTACAACTCACTATGTAGTAGAAAACTTGAATGCAATAGTCACATCTGAAAGAATATTAAATTAAATCGAGAAAAAAAAATCATCTTTAAGCAAATGTGTGTTGCTGTTGTGAGGAAATGCCTCAGTGAAGCCAATCTGTTTGTGGAGCAGATTTAGAAAGGATAGAGGAGCTAAGTATATCTGGAGGTCAAAGTTAATCAGAGTTCAGGTGAGAGAGAGAGATTTATGGGATTCTTCATCCACTCAGAGCTGCTGCTTGGACCCTCCAAATGTGTCTTTCACTTCTCTTTTAATCTTCCTCACTCCCTTTTCATCCTCGTCAGCACTAGTAGTAGTAGAAGTTGTAGTTTGACCTCTCCTGGGAGGTCACCCAGGCTTTCAGCTGTTGCCTCTTCATTAAAGTCCACCTGTCTTCTCGTGGATTTTAGCTGTGTTTAATGCAGGCAGCAGCATAAGACAAGTTGAGTCTGACAGCCTGAGGGTTTCTGTCATACTTATCCTAGACCTGCCTAGAGGACTGCAGTGATGCTCAGCTGACCTTGTATCAGCTGAGTGTGACCCTGATCCTCTGTCAGCTGAATCAGGACATTTGCCTGCAGGCATGGCAGCCTCAGCTGTGAGCGCACTCATAAAAATGCCTTCACTTTGTTGTGTTTACGGGTTCTCACTAGTTGATTCAGAGGTTTACTTTTTTTTAAGAACTTTCCCCCACCACCACCACCCTTGTCCCTAGAGATGTCAGGACCAGTTGGAGTTCATGTGCCCCAGGTTCTCTTGAAAGTGATGGTGTCAGGTGCTTTATAGCCTCCCTCCGCTGTCCTCCTATACATGAGTGAACTGGCTGTTACTGCATCATTCATAATATAGCCTGTCACTGTGTTGCACTACATTATTCATCCTAGTGCTCTTGACTCTCTGGTACCGAGCCTTGTCTGACTGCCAGTGCCTGTGCCATGCGTGCCGGGGAGTGGCATTTGCAGCTCCTTGACTCCTCCTGAGAGAATGAGTAGAATTCTTTTAAGCTTCAAAATGCTTTTCTCAGCTGACACACAGTGACAGAGGAGGAGGAGTCATGTAGTCCTCATGAGGCGACGAGAGAGGAGAGGAGACTGTAACCGTGTGTGTGTGTGTGTGCGTGCATGTGTGTCAGATGGTGGGGTGACGTGTTTGCACTGTGGCTTGAGGCAACACGGCTGGGGAAAGAACATCTCCTCTCTTATTTCTACTCAGACACTCTTAAGGTCTGAACATGAATGGGCCTGTCAGGCTGTAGTGTGTGCGCTGTTTTCCGCTGCATTGGCTTTAATAGACCAGAGGCCATCAAAACACACACACACACACACACACACACACACACACACACACACACACACACACACATGGAGTAATTACAGACAGCTCTGAGTGTCTCCCTTTATCTTTTGGTCCTTCTGTACTTCATGGTTACTGAGACTCCACTCTGTGTCTGTGGGTGTGCCTGACCACACGCTTGGTCTTGGTCAGAAATACTGATACATGTGATAATCCCAACACAGTAAAGATGCAATTTTACAAAAGTTGGCATCACTGATAAATCAGAGCCCTTACATGATATGGTGTACGCACAGTATATGTGTGACTTAGGGGAGCGATAAAACACATGTTGATCAATGTAACGATCATTGAGCTCAGGGGCCTGAAGGGAATTGCAGAGCCATAGATCACAGGCAGCTCTGCTACGTCTCTCCTCTCTCCTTATCACTGTACAGCACAGAGTTCTCAGGTGTCGTGGAGAAATTGAATGCAGTGAGGTTCGGATGTTTAAAAGTTCTTTCATGAAGAAATTAATTAAAAAAACATTTGAACTTCTTCTTTTGGCTTCTCCCTTTAGGCATTTGCCCCCATCTTGCCCTATCACTTCTGTCCTCTTCTGTTACACCAACTGTCCTCATATTCTCCTTAACCAATTCTTTGAATCTTCTCTGTGGTCTTGCTCTTTTCCTCCTGCGTGGCATCCTTTTTAGACAGTGGCACTGTCTCCAAGCCAAACATCATAGCAGCTCTCATAACCCTCTTGTAGACCTTTCCTTTCACTTTTGCTGCTGTCCTTTAGTCACATATCACTCCTGACACAAAACATTTTTTAACCAACAATTCAAATCAATCAACTTAATCATCAGTTCGAGCCCCGGTTGGATCAAGGGCCTTTCTGCATGGAGTTTGCGTTCTCCCTGTCTGTGTGGTTTATCTCCGGGTTCACAGTCCAAAAACATGCATGTATGTACCATGCAAATGGATTAGGTAAACTGGACACTCTAAATTGACCATAGGTGAAAGTGAATGGTTGTTTGTCTCTGAATGTGTGGCCCTGCGATGGACTGGCCAGGGGTGTACCCCGCCTATCACCCTATGTCATATGGCTGGGCGATATATCGGAAATGTATCATTATCGAAATTTACAACGATAATCAACGTAATTTTGCTGTTATCGATATATTCGATAATTCAAAAAAATCAAAAAAATAAAACACGTTTTTGGCTGTGTGTGTAGGTAGGCAGCCTATAGGTATGTTCATGTCCCTTTAAGACACTCGGCTGTGTACAGCGTGTGTAGTCACGTGACTCCACACCCTCTGTAACAAGAAGGGAAAGAGACGGTGAGGAAAGGCGAATCGGCTGCTGCGGCGGGTGCGGTAGCAGTGTTGCCAACTTGCAGACTGTCGCTAAATCTGACTTTCCGACTCCTCCTAGCGACTTTTTTTCGTCAAACACGACTAGTGGAAAATCTCCCGACTCTTTCTGGTGTTAGTGGAGACTTTTGTAGTGTTTGGAAACTCTCTGGCTTATAGAGTGCGGTGTAAATGTTTCTTCACTCAGTCTCAAACAAAAAAATCACTGCATTTATTATATATATATATATATATATTTGCGTGTGTGTTATGTCTGATATGTGTCAGTACTGATATGTATCACAACGCACATGCTTATATCAGGCAAATGGTATATTATGTAAACAAGGCGATGACGTCATTTAGCAACTTCAAACTTATTGTTCATTTATCGTTATCGAGGTGAGCAGCTCAATATATCGTGATATTAATTTGAAGCCATATCGCCCAGCCCTACTATGTCAGCTGAGACTGTTCTCCCCACAACCCTCGTGTGGAGGATAAAGCGGTAGAAAATTAATGGATGGATGAAATGTACCCTTGAGAATATCCAGACTAAAACCAACCTGGACCAATTTGCACCATTGGAGCCAATCCTAGCTGACATTAGAGATGTTCCGATACCATTTTTTCCCTCCCGATACCGATTCCGATACTTGTGCCGTGGGTATCGGCCGATACCGAGTACCGATACCAATACCAATGTGTTATAATTTTCATTCTTTTTTTTCTTTTTTTTTAAATCATACCACACCTGCATGACTGTAATATGATTATCATTGTAGTGAGGCCTGGCTCAGGTTAAACCTTTTTCAAAACATGAATGAATACAGCAAATGGAAGCCATTTATATTTTAAATTGAACAGTATAAAACAGTAGTGCAACAGCAACTTAACTGAATAAATCAAGAAATGAATTCCTTTGATAAAACTTAAGTGCTGCTGCTATAGTAGACATATTATAGCCTATTTCATTACGTTAACCTAGTTCCCTGTAGTGATGGGATTGGCAGTTCATTTGAGTGTACTGAATCACTTGAATCAGTTCATTAAAATTATTCGTTCAAAAGATTTGTTCACCAAATCGTTCAGGTCTAAGCAGTAGCCCAGTGCCCCGCTACGTGACTCACCTCCTCCCTGAGTGCAGTACGTTCGCACCGCGGGTCATAGAGTGAGTGAGTGACAGCACGGACGAGATTCATGTCCTCAGCGACAGTACACCTGCTCTCTGTGTGTCAGTTCGTCCCTCAGCGTAAGTTCACCAGCTCTCTGTGTGTCAGTTCGTCCCTCAGCGTCAGTTCACCAGCTCTCTGTGTGTCAGTTTGTCCCTCAGCGTCAGTTCACCAGCTCTCTGTGTGTCAGTTTGTCCCTCAGCATCAGTTCACCAGCTCTCTGTGTGTCAGTTCGTCCCTCAGCGTCAGTTCACCAGCTCTCTGTGTGTCAGTTTGTCCCTCAGCGACAGTTCACCAGCTCTCTGTGTGTCAGTTTGTCCCTCAGCATCAGTTCACCAGCTCTCTGTGTGTCAGTTCGTCCCTCAGCATCAGTTCACCAGCTCTCTGTGTGTCAGTTTGTCCCTCAGCATCAGTTCACCAGCTCTCTGTGTGTCAGTTCGTCCCTCAGCGTCAGTTCACCAGCTCTCTGTGTGTCAGTTTGTCCCTCAGCGTCAGTTCACCAGCTCTCTGTGTGTCAGTTCGTCCCTCAGCGTCAGTTCACCAGCTCTCTGTGTGTCAGTTTGTACCTCAGCGTCAGTTCACCAGCTCTCTGTGTGTCAGTTCGTCCCTCAGCGTCAGTTCACCAGCTCTCTGTGTGTCAGTTCGTTCGTACGCGCGAATCATGATGAGTCAGTGTACTGACAGTGTACGAATCACAGCAGCACGGCCGGGCAGACACAGTTCACATTCACTCCCTCTCCCTCCCCGCTCGGCGCACGTTGGCTGTCCGGTTTGTCGAAGATTCACGAGTGAGTGACGGCATCGGCGTCGGCGAATGACTTCACGAGTGATTCACAGGACCCGGCAGTTCCACTCCCGGCCGCCACGCTCGCTGCTGAGCTCAACTGAACTAAAAATGGAACGAATCAGTTCATGAAGTGATCCCAGTCAGTTCGTTCACTCAAATGATTCGTACTTTCGAACGAATCACTCCTGACCGACACAACACTAGTTCCCTGGTGTTCTAATGAACATGTCTGTGACATGCTTTGGTCAAAATACCTTAAGGATGAAGCACCATAGCAGTTCTTTCACCCTGCCAAAACAGCACTGTTCAGAACACTCGCTTTTAAGTGCCTGTCTCTTTAAATGCAAATGAGACACAGGAAACTACGTCAGCGTCACTGAGGCTGCAGACTAAAACCTGCAGACTACAACCAACCTGGACCAATTTGCACCATTGGAGCCAATCCTAGCTGACATTAGAGATGTTCCGATACCATTTTTTCCCTCCCGATACCGATTACGATACTTGTGCTGTGGGTATCGGCCGATACCGAGTACCGATAACAATACCAATGTGTTATAATTTTCATTCTTTTTTTTAAATCATACCACACTGCATGACTGTAATATGATTATCATTGTGGTGAGGCCTGGCTCAGGTTAAACCCTTTTCAAAACATGAATGAATACAGCAAATGGAAGCCATTTATATTTTAAAGGCTGCAGTTGGTCCTTCTTTTCTTTCGTGTTCTTTAGCGTGACGTGGCTTCAAATGTTTGATCAAGTTGCTGGTGTTAAAATTTGCAACACTCGTGTCACCCCTCGAAATTGCTTCTTTGCATATGTTGCATGTCGCAGTCTTACTGGTGGGAGCATTCAGTGTGAAATACTGCCAAACCGCCGACATTATGCGCTAACTTTAGCTCCTTAGCTAATGTCAGCTGATCAATTCTTCTTGGTGCCTCTAAATCAGCAGCTGCCGGTGGCAGCACAGTGCAACTGTTTTAAGAGCAACGGAGAAGAACTGTGTCATAGCTAATGAAGCTAACCAGTAAACAGATTCCTACTTCTAATAAGTTATGTGGTATCGGATCAGTGCTTGGACTCCAGGACTCACCAATACCGATGCCGGCATTTTCGGCAGTATCAGAGGCCTTTCCGATACTGGTATCGGAATCGGAACAACTCCAGCTGACATAGGGTGACACGACGGGGTTCATAGGTCGCCAGTTCCTTCGCTTTCACATTCACACCTTCAGGCAATTTAGAGTGTCCAATTAAACTATGGGGATGAAGCCAGGGTAAACCCACAAACACATGCAAGAACATGCAAACATACAGAAAGGCCCTCGCTCGGATCCATTCTTGGGTCGTTTTTGCTGTGAGGAAACAGTGCTAGACACTACTCCACTGTGTGGCCCACACATCATTTTAAATCCCATAGTGTGTATATGACACCCTCAGTCACCTCTTCCCATCACTTTCTGGTCGTGCTTATATTTGTCTGCTCCAATGTGTTGGGAAGTGTAGATTTGTAATGTCAGGACTTTGTGATAAATGGAGTCACCTCAGTGAAACACCATTTGCATGTGGTATCAGATGCTTCCTCTTCAGGTGGTTAAACAGTGTCTGGTATAACCTCCAAGTCCTGACCGTCATTTGACTAATGACTTTGCTGATAGAGAAACATCTGATTCCCCATAGCTGAGCCACTGACAGACAATTAAGGCCAGGGACACCATGCCTCAGCTGTTGGGCAACCATTAACTGTCCATGGCCCTTGTCAAGGTGGTGTGTGTGGCACCCTTGGTCCTTGTCAGCATGACTTTACAGCCGATTCAGCATGAGAGATCACAGTAATTGGTTAATCTTCAGCTAATCAAAAAAGGCTGACAACAACAGGGTCTTTCCCATGTGATTCCACTACAGACACATGCCACCCATGCATAAATGCCCAAATCAACAGTGGTAAAAAGGTTGCGCAAAAGTAAAAAACTGTTAAAACTTATTAGACATATCACAAAATTAACCAGTGTTATTTTGCTGAGGGGCCCCGTAAAAATTAAAAATCAGAATGAATAACATAGTTGTGGAGATAGTAGCGCAGAGGCTTCTGCTTGAGGGCCTCCTCAGACCTGGGTTTCAGCCCAGTAGGCCCATTCAGTAATCCTTCCTTGGACGCATGCCAATCTAAGGCAGCTTTGCATTTGGTCTTCTCTCTGTGCCATCAGCCAAACTTCAGGGTGGTGTGTCGTGTCCTGGGCTTCCTGTCCACTGTCCTTTTTTTGGCACCATCTCGTTCTCTACCATACTTCAAGCTCATGTTGAACTGTTTATCAAATGTGACCCGCCACGGTCCAAGCGGGAACAAGTCGGCCCAGCGCAAAATGAGAAAAAACAGGAAAAAGTTTTTTTTTTCAAAATTAGGGGATTTCCTTTTTTTTCAAAATTACACAAGTTGAAGTTTTGAAGAAGCCACTACATGCTTCAAATCACAGTATTGTGGGTCTTAAAACCATAAACTTTGTGTTTGAATTAAGGTTGTTTTATCGCTGTGAATCATTCCTAGTTTGGGTGTGGCGATCTCACATTCCACAGCTTTTGTTGCTTTTTCAGCCAATGAGCTGACGATCACGGAGAATACACATGGCTAATTAATACGTACAGAGAGAGAGTGAGGGGAGGGAGAGAGAGTGTCTGGAACGTTCCAGCAGTTCAGTGTGTGTGTGTGTGTGTGTGTGTGTGTGTGTGTGTGTGTGTGTGTGTGTGTGTGTGTGTGTGTGTGCAGTGTGAAATTAAAGCGTGATTGTTATCAAAGCAGTCGTCATCAAAGCTTCAAAGGAAGGCAAGGAGAACAGGACAATAATTGTCTGTGGCTGAACGTCTTCACAAGGACAGAGAAAGCACAGAGACAGCTGGTGTGTAGACTGTTAGCATTTTAAGCTAGCGATCTTTATGCTAACGTGTTAGCAGTCTTCATCGTCACAAAAATAACAAACAGATGATTATTCCGTGGCTGAAGGAGAGCAGGACAGACACAGTAGTTGTCTGAGATGATGATGTGACGCCACGCACGCACGCACACACACACAGTTTAAGTTTCTGTTATAGTACAGTACTAGAATCTTGATATTCTGGTGCACTGTCTGCAACATATGAAATACTAATTTAGTGTGTGTACGTGTTGGTCTGTGACTGCCTGCCTACCCTACCCTAGAGCTAACTGCACGTCACTGTTGATAGAGACATGTGAGATCATTTTGGACAATTGGCAAATCCATCCATTTGATAACTTGTTTTGAGGGTAGAGGGTGCAAATGGCAAAATGTATCAATCCAGAGCCAAGCACCATTTATCACTTCCCCTTCCTCACTCTAGTGTTCAATAATGCACCAATAAATATTAATGTATTGTGTGTGTTTACAGACCAGCCTAAAATCAGGCACGTTTTTGCTGTTCATTTGCAGTTGCTGTTCTGTGGTGACTACGATCATCAGTTTCAGGTTCAGTTAAATTATGAGTTATGGAGGTCTACTTACATACATTAACTTGTTTTTATGGTCAAAAACCTCCTAATTGCTGTAAATGAGCCGATAGAAATCTCTCCTTACTGAAGCTCTCGTCAGTCACGTTGTTTCAGACTGAAATCTCACCCCCCGAAGACAGACTGCGTTGTGATTGGCCAGCCAGCGAAAGCTTTCCCAACTGTCTTGTCATTGGCCAATACCTGGAAGTGACGTAATTAGCACACCAGCTCTCAGAAGCGCAGCTCCCCCTGTGGAATGGTGGATGCACTGCTACTCATTATCAAAACATTGTTTTAACAGTGTTTAAAAATGGCTTTGTCACAACTCCCAGCCGCAGTCCCTTTTACGCCTTTGACCCGGAGTCGGACACAGAGTCAGAAGACACTGTTGCTTGTGAAACACACACGGACGTTCTTCTTCTTCTGCGGTTCAACGTACACAACCGAATGTGCCGGTGCCCATAGCAGGAGGATCTGCTGTTCAGGAGACATGCTGTTTACGTAACCAGAACAGGTTTTTTTCAGAGATCTCGCTGAGCCCAAGATTACAACACAGTGTTCTCAGCAGTTGCTGAACTGTTTGTTTCGAACCTTCAGGCTTCATAAACAAAGTAATGCAGCAGATACACACCAAAAAAACAGCATTAATTGGAACTTCCGTTCCATGGGAGCTTTAAGGAAATTCTGGTCTTGGCACTGAAATAAGAAAAGGTTTCAGTTTCATGTGTAAGTGGTAAGCAGGTCATAATTTTTTTTTAAATGAACTGAATAAACTGAAGGCATTGCTCATCATATATTTGAAGATTGTGTCCTCAAGGTTGCTATCGACATGACCTTGGCTTCTGGGAGGACTGAGCGATCGTTCAGACTGTCAGTGGCAATCTGACCCTTTTCTCTTGCCATACGGTGTCAGTGTGTTTGTGATACCACTGGACACTATCATCACTCTGATGAATGTTCCCCTCCAAGGCCATGATAAAGATGATCGGATATAAAGAGAGGGAGTGGGACAATGTATGGAGAGAACTGCTGTTTGGGTATGTTAGGTGTATAGGCTTTTTAGCTTCTTGGGTTTATATGGTATATATATTTGTGTGCGTGATTTCGTGCTCCCTAAGCTTGGCTGATATTGTTCTGTGCACTTTTACATTTTGTGCACAGAAGGGACTGGACATAGATAAGTGCTCTAACGACACTTAATTAAGGTTGGGAAGAATCACAAAGATAACGTTTCCATTACCCCTTCTGTTGGGTTGGCTTTTGTTGCAACCCTGGTCACTGATGGAACTGATGTCTTCATCCAATACAACCACCAACTAGTGAACTTGCTGCCCTTAATAATTGTTACATCATTATTTCATGGTAACTGCAAAAGCTGTTTAAACTTGCATTGTAATAAAGGCTTGAGTCTTTCATCATCTGTAATTTGCAGATTTAGCTTGAGTTTAATTCCCTGTGGTTTGATATCAAGGCAGAGCAAACACAGAATAATGTTAGCAGTCATGAATGAGATGTGGTTGTGTCTTTTCATACCGAAAACCTAAACTGCTAAACTGAGCTGAACTTGTTTTTACGCCCACTTCGATGTTCTTCTGCCTGGCGTTGACGTTTTTTCCGCAAATTAGTTGCTTAATTGCTTGTATTTTAAACCTAGTTCAGGCGTGAGGTCTGTCCACAGGAGATGCCAAAATTCATAAAATAACATAATGACTGATGACGGGGTGGAATTTGAGTAAAAACTACACCAAGACAACTTCAGTTGGAAAACATATTTTACCTATTATGATTCATCCACATGGTCTTTTCATTGCTCCTCTTTGAGCTTGTTTCTCCCTTGTCACACCCAATCTACCAGCATCCCTTGTGACTGAGCTCCCAGCATGTTCTTCCTCTGGGCTGTTAGATCAGGGGCAAAAATGGCAGCAGCCTATTCGTCCCTGGAGGCCCTTTCGGCCTTTCTGACCCTGGCCCTGTCTGCTCCAGGCTGTTCTCCCAGGGCTTCCGTCACTGATTTGGAGTCAGTGGCTTACACCTGTATGGTGGTTATCATTAGAAGAATGACTCAACACCTCAGCATGAGAGAATTTAACTGTGTATGGCTGGCTTGTGAGAGTTATACTTTGCCTCAGGTTTGTTTTGGTCCACTTTAATAAGGCCAGTATTGTAAATGGAATGTGAGTTTTCAGTCAGTGCTGGCACAGACTTGCTTGCTTTGCAATTAGTTAATGTATGTGGTTCACACCTGATGGGATTTTACCATCAAAAAGACCTCCTTCCTTTGCCTGGTCTCATATGTATCCAGAAACACACATTGCAGGGAGTGTCCTCAGTGGAACCAGTGGTTGGGAACTTATCAGGCAGGCCAGGGTTCCAGCAGTGCTGCCAGTATTGTAAGTTTTATAAGGTTTATACTCGCCATAGTATAGTGCAGTCACCGTAGTGCGCCAGGCGCGTGCCAAAAATGACGTCATATCCTGTGTTGCGCTGGGCGTGTGAGCTCCAAAAAGTGTTGCAGTGCTAGGGTGTGCACCTCTGAATTTGTGTAACTTTATCGGCTGTGGCACGCGCAAACTCTTCATTTTCAATGGAAGGCTGGCAGAGCAGGTCCGCTTGTACACGTATTTGTATGACTCTTTTGTCCGAGAGCACCGAGACAGTCAAATGGCCTTATATTCATGGAAGGAGATTGTTACAACGTTATAAAAATACAATGGTTTTTGCTGTAGGAGGTGATAAAAAAAGAGTAGGATCACTTTGTGAAGGGCAAGAGACGAGCCCGTAGAAAGAGTGGTGACCCAGGGGGAAAAGCCCTCCCGGTGATTCTGGTGGATTATGGGATGTTTGTCCTACACAGAGACACAGAGACAGGGACAGTCATTTTGAGACCAATGTAAGCGATATGTGGAAAGTTGTTGTTTACTACTGTTGCTAGGCAGCGAACGTGAGTATAAATGCCTCCGTACATACTTGTATGGTTGCACAACGTCGGCGTTGTGCGAGTATAAACTAGTCTTAAAGCGGACCTAGACCGGAAGTTCCAATTAACAGCGGTTCTCCTGAACAGCAGATCCTCCTGCTCTGGGCACTTGTCCGTGCACATCCTTTTGTGCACATTGAACCGCAGAAGAAGAATAACGTCAGTTGTGGAGGTGTTTCATGTGTGACAGTGTCTTCTGACTCTGGGTCTGACTCTGCGTCAAAGTCATAAAAGGGACTGCGGCGGGGTTGTGACGAAGCTATTTTTAAACATTGTTAAATCAATGTTTTGATAATGAGTAGCAGTGCATCCACCGTTCCAGAGGGGGGAGCTGCGCTTCTGAGAGCAGATGTGCTGAATAGTACTTGCCAATCACAAGACTCTGTATTCTGGGGGTGAGAGTTCACTCTGAAACATCGCGGCTGACGAACAGCGTCAGAAAAGAGGATTTCAATCGGCTCGTTTACAGCAACTAGGAGGTTTTTGACCATAAAAACAAGTTAATATATGTAAGTAGACCTCCATAACTAACATATATGTGCAACGGGACCACTCTATGTGACCTTTAAAGCAAAACACAGTACCTGCTGATGGCGAATAACAGAGCCATTCTCTGGGCACACACTCTCCGTTTTTGAGTTTGTGTGAAATATAGTTTTGAAAAAAATTCTTTCTGTTGTTTATATTGGCGTTCCGATGCCAACACGTTAGTGTTTTTATTTTGACAAGACTCCAGTCCCATTTTGGCCCAATAAGTGTACACTTTTGCACCGTCAATATGGTTTCCCCAGCGGCCTGGGTCACTGTTATATGGGTCATCACCTGACTTATCTCCCCCTGGCTGGTTTGCAGCCTGGTCCTCTCTCTGGGGCGCGTGCGGACTGCGGATCCTCTGCTCTCTCAGGTGTGTGAGACAGCAAGTTTTCTCCGGTGCTGGGTCCATCTTCAGCAGCTGGTTTAAAAAATCCAGTGAACGCATCATGAACCTGAAAATGGGAGGCCCCTAAACTTGGGAGGCCCCTGGGCTTCAGCCCAAGTAAGCAGGTGCATTAAAGCAGCCTTGGGTGTGTATATTTGAGTCAGCTCAAATGAGTGTGTGAAAAAAAGGAGAAAGGAGAGAAAGACTGGTGCTAATTCAGCTTACATACTGTAGGTGTCAGGCCTCACAGCTTCAAGACAAGTGATGACACAGCTACATGCTTTATTGAGTGAGCTGCACACACACAGTCTACAGTGAAGTAAATTGCTGCATACATCTGTGGAACATCAGAGTGTGAAAAGCAGCTATATGATGAAATACATTCTGTTTAAGGGAATGGTGTGTATTCTCTGCTGACATCTTATCTGGGTCACTGGGATCTATGTTATAAATAGTGCCAATGTAATTTTATTGCAATATGCTACTTTTGTTTCATACACGATCTGTTATTCTTTATTTTATGATCTAAAAAAAACACAAAAAATTAAATATTTTCAATATACTTCATGCAAATTGGATTTTTATTTTTTTGATTATTGCAGCCTGGTATATGTAAAAGATTACCAGAAGCATTTTCTTTTTGTATTATTATTTTTTGTGTAATGTCAAATGGCCTTAAATCCTAGCACTTTTAGACCGAGCACACCAAATGGTGCGCATGAAAGTACACAGCTATAAAAATAGTATACATTTCTATTTTCAAATTTTTTTTTTAGGTTTTAGACCAACATCTGTTCTTTCTATACATATAAAATATTAATATTTTTTTTTTATTTTTAACCCTTAAACTGCTAGGTTTAGTCGTGATCCACCTTATTTTATGATAAAAATTACAAAAAATTATTTTCAGTATACTTTATGCAAACTTGATTATTATTATTTTGATTATTGCAGCCTGGTATATGTATTTGCATTATTATGCAAATAATGTTACCCCCCCCCCCCTTTTTTGGGGGGCTCTGGTCAGTTTTTACGCATTGTGCCAATCATGGTGATCTTTCTTCCCAGCTGCTCCTCTGCCAGCCCAAATGGGGAAATAAATGATCAATAGTCATGTCCAACACGACCCTCTCTGTCCTTGGTTTCATTCTGGCAGCGCACCAGCTGACCAATAGACGCCAACAGAAGGAGTCCAAACAAAGCCTGCAAGGTGGTGGCATCGAGGTCCTTCCACTCGGGCACTGTCCTTCTCCCATGCAGTCTGGTTTATAGGTTTATATGGTGATAGGTTTTGTGATCTCCGCGGTGAAAAATAAATAAAAAGTGTCAATCGGCTCACTAAGCTTGCGTGGAGGCGTGCGCTGGAGCACCAGGTTGTTTATGGGTGCCCAGATCTCTCCGTTTTTGGATTTCCACAAAAGGTCCGCTAGTGTCACATATTCCCCACAGTCAAAAGAGTCAGTGGAGTTGGAGGGACACGAGACAGCCCCCGGGAATTGTTCTTCATCGGCTGTGTCGGTGTCCGAAGCCAATGGAACGCATCACGCTCCGTGTACTCGGTTTCAATTACCATTTTTAGTGCCTCCGCGGTGCCACTGTGATGCTTCATTGTGTGTGGTCTGCAGTGTTGGGAAGATTACTTTGGAAATATAGTTGGTGACAATTACAAGTTACCCTGTTGAAAATGTAATAGTAGTGTAACTATTTCAATTACTTTCTAAAAGTAATGTAACTAATTACATTTGATTACATTTTGATTACTTTTCTTAATTTTGAATGAAATCTCTCAACTGTTAACCATTTTCACATTTTAAGACCTATATTGTGATAAACCTTTCAGCAGTACTTAAGACTATATAAAACAACATAATAAAAGACTCTTTTTTTAACCATATATTATGAGTCTGACCTAAGGCCTGTACTGTGAAGGAGGCTCACTTCCTCACTAAATGCTGCCACAATGGGCTGATTTCAGCCAAGAGGAGCAGGTTGTTTTAATGGAGAGCAATACAAAAAAGCCTGATCACAGCCTGAAGCAACAGTGTTGCTGCAAATATGACAAGAGGTTGATTTTAATTTCTGACAGATCTACATTGAGCTGCTTTTAAATATGAACCTTTAGAGCAACAACAACTGTTGTTTTAAACTGTGTTTTATATTGTTTTCATATATTTCACTGATCACAATTATAAAATGCCAGTGTGTGTTTTATTGAAAGACCTTTTTAAATGTGAGAAACAGAGTAGACCTACTCAAGATTTGTGTTTGGGCAACACATAACAGGCGAAATAATTAATTTATTCATGGCCACATTAAGTTAAATTACCCGTCCTGCTGCGAGCGCACAACTTCTTTCAGTGGTGACTGTATATAAAGGTAAACAGGCTATAGCCTAATAAATGACCTCCTGACACTGAGCAGCTGAACATCTGTAGGCAGACACGCTCAGAGAGAAAGTAACCAGCAGCGGATCAGCGCGATCTCTCCCTCCGTACAAATGCTCCGTTCTGATCCAGCTCCACTGGACTTTGGTGACGCCAGCTGTAAATGAGTTAAATAGTGAAACAGCGGCACTTTTATAGCCGATGTTATGATTAAACTGGTCGGGACCAGGTTCTGGTCTGTCTGAATTAAGCGTTTTTTGCTCTAATTTTTGCTGTACATTTCATGTGCAGGGAAGTCACCTGTGTTTTGGATATTTCAAAGCAGTGGGGAACCCACAATTTAGATGTCGGGGTGCTTTGGAGACTGTACTTTGAAGTTTTGGTGGTTTGAAAGTTTTAAAAAAATTTTTTACATGAAAAGAGGCCGTGGAAGATGTGCCACCTGAAAGCGACCTGGGCTTTTACGCATTCTGGCACACTGTAAATGCACTGTGCACGTTGAAGACGTGCATACGCACACACTCACACACACACACTCACATGCACACATGCCCACACACATGTACTCACACACCCACGCAAAATTTCTGCCTCAGACCTTATGTGGAGCGGGGGTGGGTTTAGTGGGAGTGCCTTTGATCAGAAAAAATACTTTTTTTCTATGAGCCAAAAGAAAGAAAAAGCACATATTTAAAGCCGTTTGCTTCAAATGATGTAAATAAAAATTAGAAGATTTATGTTTTTTACTTTATATCTGAGCAGGATCAAAAATAGTGATTTAAATGGGTTTCAATGAGCACATTTTGGTGCGTAGGTGTAATAGTGCTAGCATTTCAGTTCACCATGTTAAAAATGAAAAAAAATAAAATAAAAATAATCCAAAAATACACAACCTGGCAAATTTTTAATTATTTAAAAAATATTCTAAAAAGTAAAAGTCAAAAACATAAAAAGGTGTCCAGGTGTGTTTAGAGGGTTAAATAAGTCACTGTATGTATTGTTTTGTAATTGGTACTTTGGTTGAACATTTTAATAGATTATTAATCATGTGTCTGTGTCTTTTGTCTCATCATTAAGGCTCGACGGGTGGTGAGCAGAGCTCTGAGCCTATCCGGTGCCAACGATGTCGGGACGCCTGCAAAGGAGAGGTCGTACGAGTACAAGACACCCACTTTCACGTCAAGTGTTTCACCTGCACCGGTAGGACATAGAAACTCGAACCCAAACAACACAACACTGCAAGAGCAGACAAACAGCTGTAGTGATCAGACAACCAGGTGTTGTCTTGCAAAGGCCCATCAGGCCTGGAAGGCCCTGGTCATAACCGCTGAACCCAGGCCTCATGTTCCAGTGGCAGAACACAAACTTGAGTTCTATCTTTCATGCTTCCTACACCGCCACCCGCCACCCATGTTGTATGGTCCTGCCTCTTTTGGGGCGATTTGATTGACGTGGAGAATCGCCCAAAAATTCTGCCGTTGACTCTCATGTTAAAATTTTTTTTTTTTTTCTTTTTTTTTATCTGTGATCCGGTTGCAATGCTACAAAATCTATCTCGTCCTACAATTTTTGAGCGATCACCTTCAAACTTGGTGAGTTCGCTGTAGACCAGTTAAAAAACGGAATCAATTGGAACGTTTTTTTAAATATCACATGGCGCACGAGATACGGGGCGCCAAAGTTGGCGAAAATTCTGTTTTTTCGCCGCAGACAACCAAACTCTTATAACTTTACAATGAAAGGTCCGATCCAGACCAAATTTGCTGAGTAAGTGATGATGGGTAGTTGCTGAAGAAGACTATGACGAAACGGTCAATTTTAAAAACAGCACCTCCTGGTGGTGGCAGAAAACATACAAAAAAAATGTTTCTTTAAGATTTTGGGAATAACTTTTACAGATATCATCGTATCACACTCAGTTTACTGACAGCACTCAAAACACATGGTAGATGATGCATGTACAAAATGATGACAAATCATTTAACGGCGTTGCCCCGGCAACGATGGAAATTCAGATTTTTGCGAACAAAAAGCAAACTGTTTTAACTTTGTGAATCCTAGTCCGATCTAAACCAAACTTGCTCAGATTGATAACAAGCTGGCCCTGAAGATTTGAGTTCACGGACATCTATATGAAAATATTTAAACCCAAATAATAAAGCTCATGATAACATCATTTTACAACATACACATGCCCGCAACAGCGGGGCTTAAAAGCTTCGGCACCACGGAGAGTGACTATTGGCGCTTTTCCACTAGCTCCGGGCTACACGGCACTGAGCGACACGACACGAAACGGCACGGTTTAGTTGTGTTTCCACTACAGAGAACGTACCTTCTCAACGTGGGCGTGGTTATCACAACACGGCTGCAACCCGGCTGCGCGAAACTGCTATGACGTCTTATACGCGAGACACACACGCATATAAACAATGACGGACGTGGACTCGTTCTGTTGCTCGGTCTGTGGCATTTGTTCACACACAGAAGAGAAGATCGCCAGAAAAAGCTACAGGCGGCAAGAAGAAATACTGTGGAGGAGTACAGAGAAGTTTGGGAAGTCATACATCATGAAACTGAAGATGAGATGTTACGAGACGACGAGTGAGGGTAAGCTAATATAGTTGCTATCGCTAACTAGCTCATATACAGTACTGTGCAGAAACGATGTTGTTTTTTTGAGTATGTAATACTCATGCATGTCTTGAACCAGAAACATTAATTAAGGTTCCACTCCAGTATTAACAGAGTTGTGTTATTGTTCAAGTGTAAGGGTCGATCACACTAAATACTGGACACCTGTAGAGGATGTTTTTTTTAAAACAACAAAAAACTGCATACATATATTCTGATTGTGTTCCAGTATGGTGAAATAGAAATAATGATCCTCTATTGTCATTATAGCAACAATCTAATGGTGGCCTCAGACTTCTACATAGTACTGTACAATTGTACAGCGTAGTAATGACCGAAAGCAATCTCTATTTTTGGTATTCTGGTATTAACGTAAGCATGCTGCCTGTGTGTTTCAGATGGTTCTGTCACTCCTGAAAAGGAATGACTGTGATGTCCAGCTGGTGAAATCCATGGTGGTGATGACCTGCTGTGCTCTGCATAACCTGTGTGAAAATCATGGTGAGACCTATGACACTGAATGAGATGCACACACAGCAGCTACAGTGGTTGAACCTGTGGTGGCAGTGGCACAGGGTGTAGAGGATGGCAGAGATGTAGGTGAGGGCCTGATGTGTCACTTGTTGTGAATTTGTAAAATGCTTTATTATTGTACTGTTTTTCACTGAATTACAAATAAAAGTTTGTACTTTCTGCAGAGATGTCTCCTTTTGTCTGTATACGTTTTGTTTGTAAAGGCTGCCACAATTAAAAGAAAAGAAATACGCATGACGTAATCACATAAGTCACATTGTTGTTTATTCAAACAAAAAAACACAGCAAACCAAAGTTTAATTGCACAGCAAATCAAATAAACTGTACATAGGTGGTGGAGTCCTAGGACAGGAGGGAGGAAATAGGTCGCATGCTCCTGCCACCTATTGCCTGGACAAGCTGCCCAATCACTCAAAGGAATGCGTGGTTGAACGCAGCACTCTCGTGATGTGGCGGTTACGTTGTGTCCGGTTCCACTCCTGCTACTGAACATCTTCCACCTGAAGCTCTGCGAGGACAGCTGTGTGCTTCTTTTTCTCTTCCCTACATAACACTATAGAGAAGAGAAAAGGGGTTATTAATCAAACCATTAAGGAAATACACAAATGCTGTAAATCATGTTTATTATTTCTTACCAGTTGCACAGATCTGTGGTCTGTGGCGAAGTTGGTGCCCCCGATAACGAAGCAGCTGATGGCTCTGCTGGGGTGGATGAACACTCCTCACATATGGAATGGGATTCTTGAACAAAAGAAGTGTATACATACGCTGTAATTACACGCATAACAATATATATATATATTCAGCCACAGACTGAAACACCCTAAATGAAGGAGCTTTATCATTATTATTATCCTTTATTCCTCCCTGCAGCTGTTAGCTCTCAGTAGACAACATATAACCAGGCTCCTCATCCCATGTGCAATATACTGTCTTTTTGCAAAAGTGTAATATAGACATATAATATCCGATGCTCATTCTCTGTCTATAATGTAAATATAGAACCCATACTGTATATTCTGGTCTAGTCTGTTTTAACACGCAAAGACAAAACGTTACACGGTAGTAAGTCTAATTCATGACTTGTACAAATCTGGTTTCTTTTACAGGTTTACGTAATGTTTTGTTGTAGGTTGAGCACCTAATAGCGACATTGCTAACTAGCTAGCCAACTACGTTGTCTCGTGTAAACAGACGGACAGAGATTACCGACACACATGATGTTACTTTTATAATGTCTTGTTTAAGCGAGTTTATTCTCAGCAGTAGTTAAACGTTGCTCTTAGACTGAAAATAAAAAACTTACCGTTGGCGTGTGCAGAGTTATTGGAGTTGCTGTGTTACGCCGTGAGCGGACATCGACTCCCGGCAAGACCTGCTCGTTACGGGCGGCTCCGTCCAGCTCTCTGTATTTTGTCGTCTCCGATTAAACACAGGACAGTCTGGACCTCGTCGTTGGACCATGGAGTGTTCTTATGCAGAGTCGCCATGTCGAAGTATTTGCGCGCTACTATTTTTCGAAAAATGGTGAAATAGACTCCTGCATCCTGTATTTTATGTCGCGCTCATGACGCACCCAGTGACGACACTTCTGGCCAATCAGTTACCGGCAGTTTTGACCAATCAGCGCATAGTACCTGCGCATAGTACCGGCACCACGAATGGAACCTCACCACCGCAGGTACTAAAAATAGTGCCGAGTTCCAGGTACTACGCTAGTGGAAACACTCGCTAAACCGTGTCGTGTAGTGTAGTGCCGTTTAAAGTCGGGCCGGTGGAAAAGCGCCATAAGTCATTTGGAAGTCAATCAAGCGGACATGAAGTATAACAAACCAAGAGAACAACAAAAACATTAGGCTACATGAACACTAATAATAAAACAACACAAATTCAAAGCAGTTCAGCACCACGGATAGCGACCACATCATTTTGACACCCACTTTAACAATTTCAACTCAGAGCCTGTATCAGCTATAGAGCTATAAAGTTTAGTAAAACTGGCATAGCGGCCCACATGTTCACAAACACAATTTCAATATGAAGTAGCCTAAAGGCCTACTCACCACTATTTGAAGGGCATACGACGAGCCTTGCGCTCCGCAAACTCGTCCATGCTCTGTACGTCCATTTTCTTTGCTCTGTCGTTCTCTATGGACAACATGGCAAGTCCACTCAGTCTCTCCTGTCCCACTGTGCTCCTCACGTGATTTTTAATTAGTTTTAACTTGGAGAATGAGCGCTCAGAGGTTGCAACGGTGACGGCAAGAGTCAAAAATAAAAGGAGGGCGGTGCAAACTTCACTGAATGTCGAAGTTACTGCTGGGTAGGGTTCATCTCCAGGAAGACGAACAAAATATGTGTCCAGTTTTTGTAACTTGGCTTTTCCTTGCTCTCTTATTTCCTTTTCTTTTTGCTTCGCCACTCCACTTTTGTGTTTATATGAAGTGCCACTCATGTTAGCTTCCGTAAAAAGTCTGTTGACAACTGACTGATGATGACGTTGGTGGACGGTTGGTGGCAAGTTTTACCCAAAATACACTTGGAGACAATATCGGCGATCCACTTGTAAATTTGTGCGTCATAAAGTTAAATGTGAGAGTGAAAATAAAGCCAGTCATGCAGCACAACATTTTATTCAATATTTTACATCTACTACATCACTAAAGTCAGTCGGTCTTGTAGAGTTTTTAGCAAACATGACTCAATCCTGACTGGGACAACCTATAAGTCCTGTATGAATTTACATGACAGGTGATGTTAAAGGGACTATGACCAGACTCCGGGCTCCTCTGGCCACAAGTCATGGGATAGCCCGCCTTCTCCAGCTCCCCTGAGCCGTGGTAGAGGCCCGGCTTCCTGAAGTCCTACCTCCTATCCCCAGAGGGGCCCAGGCCCCTTCTTTTTGGGGGGCTGTTTATATAGATAATGTTATACAATATAAAACATGTTTACTGTTTTAAATTGTCAGGCACCATTGTAGATTTTTTTTTTAAGTTATTTTCTTATGTTTTCCTCATCATTCATGGCAAACAATGAACAGGGTCCAAATGGACGCATTTGTTAATCATTCTATCAGTTACCATGATCAGCTGGGAATCTACACACAATGTTGATACAAGGCCACATTTTACTTCTCCGACTGCGTAATGCGTTATCCAACTGCGTAACCACGGAGACCCCTCAAGCCTTCATACTTCTCCGTCATGGTGACGGATACGCACTGCAATTTCTAATTTCCTGCCTGATCAGTAGGGATCGCTACGAAGGGTTGTTGTGCTTTTGGCTACAGTGAGTAATGGCGTCCGAGAGAGAAAGACTGTTGTTGTTGTTGCAGAGGAATAACATTGAAACAGTAGCCGTTTCTCACTTTTCTGTGTCACGGAACGCAGTTTTAAGATAATTTGAGGCGAGAAATTAGCCATTTAGAGTCTAAACATGTGGTGTGTGAATTAAAATATGACATATTTATAGTTTGGCAGCCACGTTGTCGGCTGTGATCAGCTCTGCCTCTGTGGACGCTCGGTGCTCTGCGTAACCTACTTAGAGCACTTTTCGCAGGAGTATAAATTGGGCTTAAGTTTAACCCTGTAAGACCCAAAATTAAGAAAAACCTAAAAAAAATAATTATTTGACCATTCAGATGTTGTTGTAGGAGGTCTTAGATGCAGAAATCAAAGAGTTTTTGGAAAAAAAAGTTGATGTACGTTTTAAGAGAAACTAAAATTAAATTTTACAACGTTGGGCTTTGGTGGTAGCAGAATTTCTGTATTTGTTCTCACTTTGTCTGAACAACAATTCACAACAACTAAGGGTTCATTTGCAAGTTTGATTGCTTACTTAGCTCCATAAATGTATATAACATTTAAAAATAATCACACATTAGTCATACTTTTATGAAAGCATTTATTAAAAATAATAATAATAAAAAAAAAAAAACAGTATAAAACTCTAGCTTTTTCTAGCAACTTCTTCATTCCTTTTTTCTTTTCATGACAAACTTTCATTGTTAGTGAAAGTCCTAAAAACAGTTCTTGTCCTCTGAAAAGCAGAGGCGAACATTACACTTGCTGCATTGTGTGTTGGTGAATCCTTTATTGCAGCATCCTCTCCCTGTCTTCATGTCTTTGTGTACGTCCAATGGCAGGTGTGCACATCTCTTGAATGGTCTCTTCTGAGCATTCAGAGGCTTCATGATGTCACTGTCTGTGTTGCTGAGCTCTCTTTGCCTGAAGATGATATCCACACCAGAAAAATCAGTGTTGGGACTGATGAATTATTTTTTCGGCCAGCGACACCTGTCACGGTGCATGATGTGTTTGTGTGTTTTTGGTTCGATGTCCACGTAATGATGAGCCGGACAGTCCATGGGTGGTTGGTTTTCTTTGTCCACTTGTTGACAGACATCTTCATCTGAGTCTTCATCACTCTCATCAGTGTCATTGAGTTCCATCTCAACTTCACTCTCTCCAGTTTGGATGATATCAATCACATCCTGCACATTGTATCACGGCTCTCTCCTTGCTGGTGGCATTCTGGGAAAAAAACAATGAATTAACATGTATAAATATGCTTTTTATATTGTAGTACATTACCTGAAGGAATAGATAGGGTGGTGGACCAAGTCCTCTGGGTAGAAATGCTTTCAAGGCAGACAATACCGTCTGCTGATTGTAAGTCACTTTGGACTAAAGCATCTGCTAAATGCCCTAAATGTAAATGTAGCCTATGGTCTCTACTTTATCATACTAAAAGAAAAACAAGCAAACCCCCACTTACATCCACACCCCACATTCAGGAACACTTACACCTTTCCCAGAACTGAATTGTCTGTTGATCTTGAAAAGTTGTGTGCGTTCATGGCCATAAATCAAGACTTATAAACAAATGTAACATCGACTAACATTGTTAGACTGAACAATAAGACCCAATGACTATTTACATGTGGTAAAAAAACAGATAACATATAACAGATTGTTTTTAGGGATGGCTAAAGTTAACTTTGTAATTTTACAACCGTGGGTCTTACAGGGTTAAAGGTGTGGTCGTATAATCCAGTTTTTAACCACATAATACAATTAAATAATACTCCAATTGTTCAAAGAAATAATGCATCTTCAAAATATAAACTGAAAGTCCTTCTACAGGGAAACAAACTAAGAACAAAACTTACATCTATTGAGCAAAACTCAACTGACTCCCTGAGACTTGTGTATCTTTTCAGTGGAGACACACATTCCTGATTTGCATTTGAACAGATCACAGCATGGTCATTTACATGTGACAACCTTACCCGCTCCTAGGAGCTGGGGGTGACTTTCTCACCTAGCAACCATAACAATAATATTTTGTTCATATTTGTAGGCAATTGAGTAGGGATTGACGGATATGGATTTTTCAGGGCCAATACGGATACCGATTATTAATAACCAAGCGTAACAGATAGCCGATATGTAGAACCAATATTTATTTGCAGTAAACGTTAAAATTTTGGTTTAAAAATTTAGAAAAACACACCTGGGATTAGAATGAATACAGTATACTATTTGTTTACACTGAAAAAATGGCCTTAACTTTTTTGTAAAATAACATGAACACATAATTAACATAATAACATGAACACATAATCACATAATCACATAATCACATAATCACTAATGTCTTTGTAGGTATTACGCACTGCCTTTCCTGGGATCGGCTGTGTGAAATACTGCCATAATGTACTTCACCGCTTCTTGGATCCATCCATCTGTAATGAGGTTTTAGAGAAAGAGAGACAAAAAGAAAGAGTGAGAATTAAAAAACAGAACATTTATATTCATTTATTAGAGCAAAACTGTCTGTTAAACTTCCACTCCACTACATATTATTCTTATGATAGCCTACCTGAATAAAATGTAATTAGTGATGTCTTATGTTCTCTCCCTTTCAGGTAGGCTACATCTGATCCAGCCTGATTAAGAGCAAACCGATAAAGAGGGTGGCCAGAACCTTGGCTCACTACATTCATTTTATAGATTTAATAGTTATTTATGTAAAATTTACATAAAACAGCATATTATTTTAATAAAGACACAACTTTCAGTGCTTACCAGAGTTTTTCACTTATAGTTCCTTATTTATTATTATATTAATTTATATATTTAGAGAAATTAAGTCATATTCAGAATCTCAGAACATTAATTGTACACTCTAAAGCGGTCGCGGCAATGATAATGTAGCTGTACCCCGTGTTAAAGTTGTGAACAGTTTTATCTCCAGAGCCAAACTACTGGTTTTCCTCCCATATATATACTACAGCCAGTGTTTTATTAAGCAAGCGACTTCGGGTCATCTTCACCTACATCTTTTTTTTTTTTTTGTCATGCGTGATGATTGCAAAAATGCAGAATATCAGCCAATATTATCGGCCAGTCCCTGGTTGATCCCTATTGAGTTGAATGAAAGACTTAAGTACAGAAAGCAAATGATTTAAAGAATGGGATGCTCAGTGTTTTTGGCTCAGCAAGATTTTAGGGGAAACGTTTTTGATAAATGACTCGGGCCATTTCAAACCACTGGGCTAAGGTGTGAAGTTGGTGACATTTGTTAAGTGCAGGTCGAAGGGGCATAATAACAGTCAAGTACATGTGTGGATGCAAATTATTATTTAAAAAAAACTGAAAAGCTTTGTTGATCTGTCTGCTGTGTAGCCTGGAGCAAGTGTTTCAGACAGTCATGGGTTACTTTTAAGTCATTTGCAGATGACTGAAAAAGCATCATGTGCACACAACCTCTTCCAATAATGGTAGAATTGTTGAACTGAAGTTTTAGTGTGAGGATGAACTTTGCTCTTACTTTTTCTCTTGGCCACGGGACACAGTTTCCGGAGAAATGTCATGGCTCAATTTACACCACAAAGAATAAACAAGGATTGAATGTAGATAATTGTGTTTAACATGCTATGCATCATGTGTCGCTCTCCTTTTTAGGGCACAACAACTCTGAGGAAAAGTTTCTGCTTCTGGCATTTTGCTGCTACTAATACACTCTAATACATATAGAAGCACTAGGGACACGAATGTTGTCTGTTGCCTTTTTAAATAGACAGGTACCTAGAAGCCTCGTTTTTCAACCAGCGTTGGTTAGAGCAACCAAAAATAAAACAAAAAATAATAATTCCTCAATGAATTAATTATTTTGGCATGCTCCTTCTTTTCAGGGTTAGGCTGTTGTTCTCTCAAAGTTAACCCATTGGGAAGATACAGATTTTTCACTTGTTTTTAGAAAAATATTTCACGGATAATGCAAAAATAATTAATTCTGAACAAAGTTGGGTTTTTGTATAAGTCACGTGACGTCTTTAGCAGGTGTTTTTGCTGGAGAAGAAACTGAGAGAGTTGTGTTGTTGTATATGACCAGTACTGCACTGATGTTCAGCACAAAGCCGGTGCTCCACAGTAGACAAACTCACAGGAAGCTGCTGTTGTTGTTGTTACATGTTCACTCTGTGTGGCCATCACAGACACACACACACACCCACAAAGAGGACACGCAGCAGGTTGATCAGTTTTTTAGATAAATTTTAGATACTTTATTTAATTCCACATTACAAGTCAATTTTCATTAGGAATCAAATATTTTGAATGATCAAACAGATTAAAACAAATCAGCACATTGTTATGTATGACACAATTTCATGGGTACAGAAAACATCTCCTTTTCCAAATAAACATGCTTCCGATAATGGCTGAAATTGAGCAGTACTTCAGTACTACAGTACCAACTGTTTGGCTCTTGTTTTAAATAGCCCCCCCAATGCAAAGCCCCCGGATCACCAGCCTGTGTACATTCCCTAGACTACCAAACACCAGCACAATAATCGGGTATCTGCAAGGTTTCCAATGGTGTATATTAACGATTGATATTTTACAGTCTTAGAAAGGTGAGAGTCCTCCATAAACAGATCAAATGCACATGTTACTTCAAATAGCTTAACTGTTCTGGAATGCTGAGATATGACAACAATATCTGGTGTATTTGGAATTCCTGCAAGTGTTTGCAGGTGAGTTAAACCAATCAGACTGCACAGTAGTGTGTTTATAGAGTTTTTCATCAGCCACACAGGGAATCTGTACAGCAATGAGGTCCTCAAGTCTGTCATGTTTGTCAATATACAGTCCTTTTAGTGATGGGCAACTGTTCATAATGTGGGCTACCGACTCCATATGTTGAGGGGGGTCATGCAGCATGCAGAGGGGTGAATGGATGGAGGGAAACCACAGTGAAAGGTTGTATTTGGTGGGAAGAACCTGCAGACGTGCTTTTATAAAGAAAATAAGGATCTCTTCACTGATGTTGGCAATGCTGATACATTGCACACACACACACACACACACATACACACATGCAGGTGAAAACACAAGCTTTTATTGCACACATGCACTCATGCATATGAGTGTGTGCATCCATACAAGCATGTATGCTTGCTGTGCGAGTTGTGAGGTGTTGCTGTGGTAACGGTGTGAGGTGGCACCCGGGCCCTGGTTGGTGGATATTCTCAGCATATCTGTGGTCGTGTTAACCAATGAGAAGGGTGTATTTTGTACCCTGGAGAAAAAAAAGGGGGGGGGGGGCACAGGAAATGGGCAGACAGGAGATGAAGAGGGGGGATGGGGGTGCTGAACATTACATCTAAACATTACATCATCACTTCATTGTAATACCAGTCTGACTCCCATCTTCCTCCACCATACACCTTTCAGACATCACCCCATGCCTCGCATCTTCCAGAGAGCTCTTCTCATCCCATGAATCAATGGGGCACTATTGTGCGGCCAGGCTCTGCCAAATCCCAACCCATAATAATAATAATAATAATAATAATAATAATAATAATAATAATAATAATAATAATAATAATAATAATAATAATAATAATAATAATGCATTATATTGGGCGGCGCCTTTCATGACGCTCAAGGTCACCTATACTACTCTTTGCTCTCTTGCATGGGCTTCTGCACAGCCAGCAGTTTTCATATAAACCCAATGTCACACACAGACTTCAAAGAGATTTCAAATTTAATTTAGTTTATTTCCCTGATCTGTGGTAGGTGTTTATGAAGTCTGTGATTGAGATGTGTCTCAGCATTTGATTCCAATCTTTGCTGGTCAGTGTTTTCCCCCAGAGGATCAACATGTCTCCTGAGGCTATTGACTTTGACAAATGATACCGACTCTGCCACAGTTGATTCATTTCCAATAAAAAAAACACATGATGTAAAATATCAGTTATTTCCTCCATCTCCTCTTTCTCTCCTCCTTCATTTCTGTCTACGTTTTCCCAAAAGGGATGACTCTGCCCCACAAATGAGATCACGATCAATCAGCCTTAAACAGGAACACACTCAGAAAGAGAGATACCTTGTGTACACATTCACTTAACATGTAGAAATATGTACATCTGTCCATCCATCCATCCCATCCACACTTTCTCAAGCCACATTTCATTCCAGATGCCACATTATCATAATCCCTCTCTTATGCATTAGTCAGGACAGGAACAGATCACTCATCATGTGCATTTGACCTCCCCATTTGAACCCATTAAACAGCAGCTGATCATTGATGCACGATCAACTTGAGAGAGAGTTATGTGGAAAAAGCTGACGAAAGAAGCCATCTCGCAGCTTGATGCATCAACTCCAGACCCAGACAGGCTGCGGGGGTGAATACTGTGGATTATGTAGATCCCATAGCACTTCTGAGTGAAGCAGCAGGCTGTAGTGTATGGGTAATGTGGTGTTGTATTACCAGCAGACAGACTGACTCATGCATACTGACCTAATGACATAGTGACCACATTTACTCCACCTCTGAAGCATAATTGACACTCGTAGATTCAAGCAGTAGCAGTGAGGTCAGTAGCACAAGCACAAAACGTCACTTCAGCTTTCCCTATTCAAGTCAGCACACACATGCAAAAATACAAGTAGAGGCAGAAGCAAACACAGACACGTTTGCACACAAGCTGCCCTCAGCAGTTTCAATTTTTTTTATTGTCAGAGATTTCAATCATACAGGGAGCAGCAGATGTACACATGGCAAGTCAAATAAATACACGACTGCTCTTCTATTACTCCGTTTTGAGTCGGGTTTTCTCACCAGACCTCTTGTAAAAATTGCAGCATCTGTGTCTCTTTCTCTGTGGACCTGTTTCACTCAGTCCAGCCTCCCTTTGGATGCTATTAGCCCCCATCACTCAACCTCAGTGTTAATAACATCAACCCGCTACACTGTACAGCTGCTCCCTGAAGGAAGTAAAGGGAGGGAGAAGACAAATAGTGGGAGGAATAAAGAGAAGAGGAAAGAGGTTATGAAGAGAAACAGTTGGAAAGACATAGCACAGAAAAAAGTGGGGGGTAACAGGGAAGGGGAGCTTTCTGTAGCTATAGCAACGGCTGGTACGCTGATCCAATCACCACACCAGTGCCTGGTTGCTAGGGAGAGATTCCGGCAGACAGAGAGAGAGAAAGGAGCATGGCAGTGGCGCCTTTTACCCGATCCGGGATCCAGGATAGATGACAAGGATTATTCCTCTGTTTGTCTCGCTCAAGCGTTTCTGTCCTGAGGGATTTTCACACACAGACACCCTGCCTATTGTCTTGATGTGTAAGCGTGCCATATTGAGTTTAAACCACTTATGTGTGCATGTGTCTGGCTCAGTGAAACGGTGACTTCTGAATGATAAAGAGGGCTATTAAGTGACAGAAAAAAACACACATGCACACACATAACAGGTATGAAGGAACACAAGGCCCCATGACTAGCAGGTTGGCTTTTCACTATTTACGATCTCATACACGCCCTGTTTTCCCCTCTTATCAGCCCTCAGAGGGTTAAAAGCTGAAGGCCTCAGCAGCAGGACTTTTCTGCTGGTCATTTCGGTTTGTGTTTCTGTGTGAAAATGACAGTAGCTACAGGAGTTAGTTCGGCTATATTTTAGCCTGGGACTCTACTTGCTCTCTACGTCACAGTCAGGTTGTGTCTGAAATACATTTAAAACGTATTTTGAAGCCTTTGGAGTCTGTTTCGGTGCAAGTGATACATCACTTTGGATCGTGTTAAATTCATTCATGAACAGTTACAAATGCCAGCCGCTCCAACATTTCGAGTATACGCCTTTTCTGCCAACACTATGGCAAATACTTTGAGAAAACTGGGAAAGTCAGCGCAATCCGGCAGTTCAAAAAAGTTGCATTTGTGAGCATCTTCTCAGGCACTGTGCCGAAGGACAGCTTCACGGGGCTTTGGACTGTAGGACTTTTGTTTTGTTCCTCTTCCTGCCTGTTTGACTGTGTCTTCTCTCACCCTGTGATTTGGCACAACGTGAGAAAACACATTATTTACTCTTGGAGTGTTTCTTCCTGTCAAAGGGGCTCAAACCCAGGGGTCACAGGGGGAAGTGCATAGGAGCAAGGGCCCCATGTTGGCAGCGCAGATGTGGGATAATGCATAATGCATAATGTCGACAGCAGCTCTAAAACAATTAGAATAGGCATCAGGGCTATGTTGATGTACTGTACAAAGCATGTTCATTCACTTAATAGCACATTATTAACCCTGTAAGACCCATGGTTGTAAAATAAACAAAACAACTGACTTTCAAGAAATACAAGCAGAAATGTTGTCTTACCTTTGCTGTTTATCAAAACAAGTTATTTCCACTGGAACAAAACCACTTCTAATGAAGAACTACACATTCAATAATTTTTGTAAGTAACAAGGATTTCAAACTAAAACATTTTGATATTGTACTTTTCTCATAAACACATATTTATTTCAGAAAAAGATTGGCCTATTTTATAGGCTATTTTTATTAAAGATATTTTTTTTTAATTTAAATGTGCACCTTACGGAGCTTTGATTTTATAAAAGGCACTCCTATTGTTATACAGTGTTTATGTTTACATTTTATTGTTATTTGTGTAGTTTTCAATAAAACTACTCATATTTGGCTTTGACTTTGACTGATTTCACAGCTCTTACTTTGCGGAAAAAAATATCAAGATATATATCGTATATCGATATTCAACCTAAATATATCGAGATATGACTTTTGGTCCATATTGCCCAGCCCACACGCACACACACAGTCACACTCTATATTATATATATTATGTATATGTGTGTGTGTGTGTGTGTGTGTGTGTGTGTGTGTGTGTGTGAGTGAGAGTGAGAGGAGAGGAGGTTAGGGGAGGGGCTAAGGCTAGCTACCTTACAGTCCGTTGCAATGGATCGTTTTGTTATCAAGAAAGAAAGAGTGCAGGTAGAAAATAAAGACCAAGACCCAGTCTCCCAGAGGGACAAGAAGAAGAAGAGGGAGATTCGAAAAATGAATCTGAGAGAGGAACTCCTGAGCCAGGACCTGAAGGAGCACCAGAGCAGTCCATCGCTGCTAGCTGCTCTACAGCCCCGTTAGCTGCACTGCTGACACAGACACCGCTCCCTCTGATTGAAAATGGCTGGAATATTCTATTTCAAAGGACCGTGTTTTCTGCTTTGCATGCCACCACTTTCAGCGTCCAGGAAACCACGGAGAGAAGGCAGCATTTACCCACGATGGCTACCAGAACTGGAAGTAGGCAAAAAGTTCATTCAAGACACACATATCGAACATGCTCTTGCGTTGTATCATAGCTGCTTTTATTGAAAAAAACAGAACCTCTTTATAAAGTAACTGAAGTCTGTAAAATCAATTATTTTCTTAGCACCCCCACCTATCGGTCAAGCTCCCCATTAGCCCCGGGAGAGAAAAAATCCTGGCGCCGTGCCTGCTGCCCTGAGATGCCATCGGGTCCGGCTGTTTTCCGTGGGTTGACGGACCACAGTTTTCTAACCTCATGCTCCTCCACCATGAAGGTGCAGGTGTCGCTTCCTGGGTGAAGTCCGGAGGCCTCTGATGTTTCCACCTCTAATTGGCTGAAGTAGTGGTTGAGCTCCTCTGCCAATGATGCATCACCAACTACAGGACCCAGGTTTGTTCTGTAGTTAGGGATGTGCTGAACTTCCTCTTGTAGTCCAACTTGGCCTCTCGGATGCCCCTCTTCAGGTTAGCGAGGGCTGTGCTGTAGAGGGTTGTGTCACCGGACCTGAAGGCAGTGTTTCTTTCCTTCAGCAGCTTTTGGACCTGACTGGTCATCCAGGGTTTCCGGTTGGGGTAGACCCGGACGTGTTTCTCCACTGTAACAGTGTCTGTGCAGTGTTAAATGTAGCTCAGCACACTGTCCAGGTCTGGGTGTTCAAAAATACCCCAGTCTGTCCTTCTGAAACAGTCCTGTAGCTGCTGGGAGGCTTCCTCTGGCCAGGTTTTTACTGTCTTTGTGGTGGTGGGAGCAGGGAGAGTGGGGTGTATGCAGGGATCAGGAAGAGTGATACATGGTCAGACTGGCCCAGGTGTGGTTGTGGCTTAGCCCTGTAGCCCTGCTTAATGTTCGTGAAGACTTTATCCAGTGTGTTGGCTCCTCTGGTGGCACACTTCACTTGCTGGTGGAGTTTGGGGAGCACTGTTTTTAAATCCACATGATTAAAGTCCCCCTGCGACGATGTGCAATGCATCCAGCCAATCATACAGTCAAAAGAAAACAGTGTGATTAGCTGGAACAGGTGAACAATCCTCCCAGACAGTCCAATCCAGCAGGGCCAGTTGGCCGGCTGTGATTTGGTCAGGCATTTCTATGCTAATGAAGTGCATTAGCTGATTGAGCTGAATCCAGTCATTTAAAAGTCTGGGTACAGACTGAAAAAACAAATGTTACAGAGCCAGGAAAAAAATATTTTACTGCAATTTGTTTTCCACAAAAGAGGCACCATCTCAAGATTCGAGATTTTTTTCCATGGTGAAGAGATGGGAAGATGTGGAAATATTTACTCTACCATTTTACTTTCCATGAAGGCATCAGATAGCCTGTGATTTGGGTTTCTGGTCATGGCCCTCAGTCAGTTTGGTTTCAGCTGCACTTTTTGAAGCTCTGTGACATTGTAAAGCAGATCTGGAAATGTGGTTGGCATATGCACACACACACACACGCACGCACGCACGCACACACGACATGCACTCAGAACATTTTTATGAACAACCTATTTAATTTATTCCCATTTCCTTCCTCCACATTCCTCCCTACTTGTACGTTTCTGCAGCTGCCTCACCGTCATGCCAATCACCTGTCAAAATGATTAAGATCGATCATCATGTCTGGCCATACACACACTGTCTCATTTCATCATCCAATCTCGGTGAATGCACGGTGCCATCTCATTGGGATGGATTTATGTGTCTATCATCCTGTGGGAGCTGAGATTGTTTTGTTTTTAAGTGAGGGCCCATTGATCTTTTATTATGCCATTAAGTCAATATGCTCCTCTCATAAACAGCTTGAGATTAAATGAGCTCCTTTGAAGGGTTTATGTGCGTGTGTGTTTTTGAACTCTCAGCCTGCCAGTCAATACTGAAATCTGGTGGAACCTATGCAGCATGTGGTTCTAGTCTGACCATATAATGACCAGTATGAAGCAATTTATTAGCGGTATATATCTTTCACTTTTAATGTCAGGTTCGTTCAAACTTTAGTTTGACCTTTATCATTTGCAATGTGGAAAATATTATTTGGCCCTACATAAAAACAACATTATAAATTACAAAAACATCCAAAGACCATTTTAAAAATGAAAATTTGTGCTCAGGCCATGACTGTTCAGTATGTGATATTTTTAACCATTTAACACGGAGCGTATTGCAGACACACATTTGCACATGTGTATTTTGCATTATTGGAATTATGCGACGGTTTGTGCTATCATAAAGATTCAAATGGTTTCTGAAAGCTGGGAAGTTGTAAGTTAAAACCAACATGTGGGTATTATCATAATTGAACTTGTGCTGTTGCAGGAAGCTGGAGAATCAGCATATGTGTCCAGCCATGGCAATAGCGTTCACAAGTCTACTTCGGGACATTTGGAGTTATTTACATATTCCGAAAGTGTGATTTCTAAGCTTTCCAACAATGTCAAACATGTAAATCTGATAATTTCTGAAGAAGATGTGGCCATTTGAATGTAGGCACTCCTCAAACTGCTTTAGGGAGAAATTTTGCCTGAAAGATTTTGACCTTCTTGAGGAGCCAGGCCAATAGCTGCTCATTTGCATCACATTAACATGGTCACAACCCCCCACACAGTCTAGCTGTCAGTGACATCTGATGTCTGTTAGCCCTCAGGACAGTAACAGTGTAGCAGTTTGAAAACAAAAAGGAATGAATGTAGTTCATGTCAATGTAGTGTTATTTGCTGTAAGTACTTCAGTGGACTGGTAAGAATCAGAATTTACTTTATTGATCCCCAGAGGGAAATTGTTCTGTTACAAAAAGCACTTGAATAAAAATGAGAAACAAGAAAGGTGAAAGATAGATACATACTTCAAATATCAAATAAAATATATCTACGTGTGTGAAGGAGAGTTCAATATTTTCCAGACCATGGACTATATTATCATCTTCAGTACCAGTGGTTGTACCCACTCTGTCCATCACAGTTGATATGCGGGCTAAATGTACGGGACGGGAAGACTGTCAACAGGGGGCAGAACTCCTGGGTTGCGCAGTAGCTGAAACTGGATGGGCTCTGCATCACTGTGAGTTTGAGCAAGCACCACACCTGGTCTGTTGGCATCAAAGCTGTGACAGAATAGAAGCACACAACAGGATATTTAAAACATGGCTCACTGTTCACATGGAACACTATTATGTCCATTCATGATTTTTTTATTCATAAAATGCAGAAGTTTGAATCTAAATACCTAAAGTGCTGATTACTCTTGATCTGTGGGAACTTTCGAAAGTAGGGACTCAGATGTGTCTGCCAGTCGGCCTTTACTATCACTCTGCCACCTGCAGTCTAATAAAATGAACTAACCTGAGCGATGTCTGCCAAAGTATTGACTCTGGTCCTCATGAATGCTTGCTTGATTAGTCCAAAGCCACGGTCGGGGCCAATTTGGGCCAACAATCAGGAAGTGGATGCTGAGCGCGGAGTGAAGCTTGTGTCCAACCCGCCAGGCACCGTACCAGAGCATGAAGTTGTTTTTGTTTTGTCCACTGCAGTTGTCACAATGAAGATCCACATCTGTTTCTCCAACTCCAAAGTTGCTGAAGAAATGATGCATGTAGCTGATGACTTCATTGCTCCCTTTACTTGAAGACAGTGCTTTGAAGCTTGATTTACAAACTGCACGTTCACCTGGAAAGACAAATATTATGTTTATGTTCATTCTAATGGCTCATAGTGTTACTGGTCAATATAAGCATTTGGCTATTGTATAGAAATCAATTTTTACACATACCAAGAGCCTTAGCCGACCTCATGTATAGACGCCACACTGAGGCCTTGGATACATGGGTTGGTAGCAACTTCACATGCCAATCCTTATGCCCAGGATTCTGAAACAAAATACTTGTTTCAGATCAGGCACTTTATCACTGAATCAGTATAGATCGATCAGTAGTATTGCTTGAATGATGTGTGAATGCCACACCTTTATGTGCATGAATCGCACGTGTAATTAACACGTTCATCACACATTGTGTTAATCACATGTGTGATTCATGCATGCAAAGGTGTGGCATTCACACATCATTCAATGCAATGTTAGGTTTCGAACACGGGAGTTTCATCTCAAAGCATATGAATTATCAAACTGAACCTGCGGGTGTACAAAATCTCAAAGAGGGCCGTGACATGCTCCCCTTACGGTATTATTTTTAACACACCAATAGTGAGCTAGCCAATCTCTAGTATAGCTAATAACCGTTATGGCAACATAACGTTCTGAAACGCACCAGAAGTATGTTATCCACACGTTATTCTTGCACAGCAGAGGTCATATGCTCCCGTACATATCGATCAGATGATCGTAGCTTATAATACGAGTGCCGAGCTAGCGAGCCAGGGAGCTAAGCAGGCACAGCTAACAACAATGTAGCCAAACGGCGTTATGAAACGCACAGTGGATTATTAAAAGACATCGTCCCTATGTGCATCTGTATGTGACTTTGAATGAACACTAACATAACATAGATAAACAACGTTAATGAAAACTCACCCCATAAGAAACTGAAAGGTATTCCAGCAGACTTCAGTGCCTCCGATCAGATAAGAGGTCCGGGCATGCTTCCTTTTCGTCGCAGTTTTACGTCTGTTCGCTTCCAAAAGTCAAATTCGATAGGAGATAGCGCGGTGCTGGCGTCACGTCATCATCTCAGACAACTACTGTGTCTGTCCTGCTCTCTTTCAGCCGCGGAATAATCCATCTGTGTGTTGTTTTTGTGACAATTAAGTCTACTAACATGTTAGCATAAAGATCGCTAGCTTAAAATGCTAACAGTCCACACACCAGCCTTCTCTCTGCTGTCTGTCTTTGTGCCACAGCTGACTTATTCTCCGGTTTTCTATGTCTTCCTTTGACAATCATGATTTAATTTCACACTGCACACATACACTGCACACACTGCGAACACACACGCATAACTGCTGGACAGACTATCTCTCCCCCTCCCTCGCTCTCTCTGCGTGAGAGCGTGCATATTAATTAGCCATGTGTATTCTGAAAAAGCAACAAAAGCTCTGGAATGTGAGATCGCCACACCCAAACTAGGAGCGATTCACAGCGATAAAACAACCACAAATTCAAACACAAAGTTTATGGTTTTAAGACCCACAATACTGTGATTTGAAGCATGTAGTGGCTTCTTCAAAACTTCAACTTGTGTAATTTTGAAAAAAACGGAAATCCCTAATTTTGGAAAAAAAAACGTTTTCCTGTTTTTTCTCGTTTTGCGCTTTGCCGACTTGTTCCCGCTTGGTCCGTGGCGGGTCACATATTTGTCACGAGAGAGGAGAGAGTTGGAAAAACATGTGTACATAGTATCATGTTTCCCTTTAAAGGGAAACTAAGATGTTTTGGGAGGAGGACCCGGATGCAGACAGGACAACGGTAGGTAAGTAAAATAATGATTTTATTAACTACCAGGTGGACAAGTGCTAACAGGTGAATGTACGACACGAAAGTACACATGAACGGAATGCATCTGGGCCAGCTCTCCACATCCGCTCCTTCGTGGCAACAGTGTTCGTTCGTTTGTTCCAGAGGAACGGACTCACTCGCAGGTGTAGTAGGGAGGAGTACTGATGTCCACGGGGATCGTGGAGAGAAGCGGCTGCTTCGTTGGCGTGGAAGGAGAAGACGGATCTGGTGAGTCACAGGTGGCAGAGAATCGCGAGGGATGGAGCTTCTGGTCGTGGTGGCTGCATTGGGAGAGGACCGCCCCCCACTCCGTTGTCGGAAGCGTCGACCTCGACCACAAACTGGAGCTCAGGATCTGGGTGGTCGAGGACTGGAGCGGATTGGATGCGGCTAGGATAGTTTCTTATGAAGCGTCTATAAAAATTGGCGAAACCCAAGAAGCGCTGGAGTTGCTTCCGAGTGGTGGGGTTAGGCCAATCCTTGACGGCAGAGATCTTTGAGGGTTGGGAGCGAGACTGCCCTGTTCCACTATAAATCCAAGGAACGGAACAGACTTGGCATGAAAAACAGCTTATTTTCGAGCAGTCTCTGCAGAACTAGGCGGACATGCTGGACATGTTCCTCTTCGGTCTCTGAAAAAATCAGGTTGCGTCCAAGTAGACGAAGAGGAACCTGTCCAGCATGTCGCGCAGAATGTCATTAGCTAGGTGCTGAAACACAGCAGGGGCATTGGTCAGGCCGAAGGGCATGACCAGGTACTCATAGCATAGTGTCCGATGGGGGTGTTGAATGCAGTCTTCCACTCGTCCCCCTCCTTGATCCGGACCAGGTGGTAAGCGTTGCGAAGGTCGAGTTTAGAGAATATTCTCCCCTTGCTGAGGGGAAGTTCCTCGTTTAGCCCACGTAAAAATATAGCCCACAACGCCGCGTCGTTCCAATCGCTATCAGAAGCGAGAATGCGAAAATTGACAGAGAAATCAGCCGCAGAGGAATTACCCTGCTTTAGAAAAAGTAAGCGGTTAGCAATGTCACTGTTGTGGAAAGAGTGATCAAAGACGCGAACTAACTCCGTAGCGAAAACAGCGTAGGAAGCGGGGCGAGTGTGTGCGTTACGGAGCGTAGCCGCAGCCCACTGAGCCGCTCTACCAGTTAGCAGATTTACCACAAATGCTTAGCATGGTCTGTCGGGTAAGTAGCCGGCTGTAAATCAAACACCAGAGAACATTGAAAAAGGAAGCTAGCGCATTTGTTCAGCTCCCCCGAAAATCGTTCGGGGGTCGGAACAAATGGCTCACGAGTGGGTGTAACGAGGGATGGTGACGAAAATACCGGAGGTAACTGGCCTGGTGGAGAAACAGGTGAAGCGGAGTGAAGTAGCGGCCCGAGGCTAGCTGTTAGCTGTTTTACGGAGGATGCTTTTTGAGTTAGCAGGTCCTCGTGGCGGATAATAGCTTCCCCCTGGCTAGCTAGCGCTTGTTTAAAACTATCACTGTCTGCCGGGTCCATCGTTGGTCAGGTCCTAATGTCACGTTTCCCTTTAAAGGGAAACTAAGATGTTTTAGGAGGAGGACCCAGATGCAGACAGGACAACGGTAGGTAAGTAAAATAATGATTTTATTAACTACCAGGTGGACAAGTGCTTACAGGTGAATGTACGACACGAAAGTACACGGGAACGGAATGCAGCTGGGCCAGCTCTCCACAGCGGCTCCTTCGTGGCAACAGTGTTCGTTCGTTTGTTCCAGAGGAACGGACTCACTCGCAGGTGTAGTAGGGAGGAGTACTGATGTCCACGGGGATCGTGGAGAGAAGCGGCTGCTTCGTTGGCGTGGAAGGAGAAGACGGATCTGGTGAGTCACAGGTGGCAGAGAATCGCGAAGTCCCGCCTTATAAGCCCACATGATCGCTGATCAGGAACAGCTGGGCGGAACTGCGCAGGTGGTGGTGATCACTGGCGTCATTCTCCAGAATGTAAGTCAACCATGCCCCCTGCTGGGACAGAGAGAGAGGGAAAACGGAGCAGCAACACAACAATAATAAAACCAGATAGTGACATGAAATGTGGATCGTAACACATAGTTTCCATTTTTTGGACTGTTTTTGGACATTGAGACAAAAACTCAAAACATCATAATTACCAGTTTTTACTTACTTACATGTTGCGATATCATCAGTAATTCCTGTTTTGAGGAAAACTAGGATAATCGTCTACTAAAAACAGAACGTTCATCACAAATACACTGGGTTATATTTCAATAACCACAGTCGTGTTACTTTTATCAACGTTATAGTGTTAAAATGCCGTGTGGCACTTTTTTGTGGTACATATATATGTTTTTATATTTATATATATAATATAATTGTTTCCTGGTTGTGAATGTGGTTTGGTTAAGGCACAAAACGCCAGGTGCTTAGGCTGAGGAAAATGCCATGTTTGTTTTCTCATAGCAACAATGTATTCCATAAAAACACATCTGGTGTACTTTCCTCATTAACACAACAATCACCATTAAATATTCCAACATTTGTTGTCAAACTGGTCTCAAAATGTGGTGTGTCTGTTTTGTTTTGCAACGTCTCGCCTTCTTAAATGCTGGAAATACACCCTTTATACTTTAGATGTTTGTGATGTCAAAGTTTGCCAAAGTTAAGTCAAAAACACACGCAATATATGTAGCTGTAACGTGTGTAAATAATAATAATTTGTGTACATAATTAATTCAAGTCAGCTGTATTTTTACTTTTACAGTAAAAAGATGTCTGGTCTTTTATCTTCACTATGGTCCCAGTTTTCATGCTAAACTAAGCTAACCAGCTGCTGGATTAAATGAAGACACACGTTTCCCTTTTGTCAGAGGGTGCATCATTACAGTGATGTTTTACTGTACATGGTAGTTGTAGGTTACATTATAATCACTGTAGCTGTTTAATTACAGTGCCTGGATCACTGCAGGGCTGTAATCACTGGGCCAACACATCAAAGTGCCAAGTGCAGCAGCAGTCGCAGTTTACTTTCTCTTGTTTCTGGTACAGATATCATCAGTTGCTTTAAGTTCTTCCTGAACTAATGTGGCTGTTTACATCATGGGCGGGCAATTAGTTTTGCAAGGTGCCACATGAGAAACAGAAAATGTTGTTGAGTACCAGACTAAATAGCCTGAGCTCGATTCTGCTCAATATTGATTTTATCTATTTATAGAAAAGCAGAAAATTATAATTTTGATAAGCTGCAACTGGTAAGAACACGTTTTGATTAAGCAATAAAGAAACGTAAATAGACTTAGTGAAAATCGCCAAAATTATTGTTGTTAATTCAGTCAAAATTCAACATACAAAATGTATGTATGTCATTTTTCAATACAGATTGAATACAAATTGAAATCCTTAAAGGTGCATTATGTAATAAATCTAAAGCAACTGGCCATAAAATCCTCGTAATATGTCATAAGACTCAGGAATAATTTTTTAAATAACATACTGAACTCACCAACAACAACAGTTCAGCCAAAAAAATATTTTGCAGACTGCAAATCATGTTTATGTTTTGAAATCATGTTTTGGCATGTGGCGCCACCTACCGCCGTCTACCAATCATTGCAGTCAGTAGAGTCTCAGCTGCCGAGCAACCACGGGTCGTCAGTTACATCAGAAAACAAAACCTAAAAGACCTCGGTATTTTGAATTTGAATGTAGTCCCGTTTTTTGGCCATATTCTTACATATGGCACCTTTAAACGTGGCAACCTGTTCTTTCGCAAACTAAACAGCAGCTTTCTTCTTTAGCATGAGCTGACATCTTAGAGGAGTGTCTCACGTAATCTACTTACAGCTGATTACACACCCAAGCACATGTATGTTCGTGAATAAAAAAAAAAATGCTTCAAAATAAAACCATGCATGATGTTAACCTCTTCTGGCGGGGGCAGCGTCAGACGCAGCGACAAAAGTCATAAAACCATATCTAACTTTAACAAACACAGACATGCTGCATACCCACAGAAAGGTCAAAAACTCAGCTAAAAGCGCATATAAACTTCTTATTATCCATTCTTATGTTCACAAAACACAGTTAAAACGACGATGGATAAAAGACAGGAGCGGGAAAAAAAGCAGCACCGGAGCGTCAGCATGATTATGTAAACAAAAAAATATGTGTCGACTAGACAGCGGAGAATCTACAGATTCCAACGGTACCATTTTTATCACTCTACGACCAAGATTCACGGATCCAGCCCCAAAACAAGAGCAAAACAACAACTGACTTTCAAGAAATACAAGCAGAAATGTCGTCTTACCTTTGCTGTTTATCAAAACAAGTTATTTCTGCCGGAACAAAACCACTTCTAATGAAGAACTACACTTTCCAGCATGCTTTGGGAACAAATCCCAGTCTGATTGATCATTACAGAGCGACATTAGATCGTTCTGATTAGAGAAGGGCGAATGTCCACACAAATGTGTCATATGCATTAATGTCCTTTTGACTCGCTAATGAAGTGATTCACATGCATTTGGAGACCAGGGTCTGATTCTACCAGTTTAGAGGTTTAAAACAAGCTGTCAATCACCCTAATTGACCAAGGTAAGCCAGAGCTATGGCGCTGTCAGTTACGCAGCGCCAGTTCTGAAATGACAAAAAAAAAACTAGAGATTTCAATTTTTTTTTTTTTCTCATGTCACTTCGGGGGCTCCATACTTTTTTGATCTGTAGTGACATAGATAAAATTAAATTGGTTTTTAATAATTTGGTACTTAAGAAATCTCAAATGGCACAGATGGTGCCAAGCTGTACCAAAAGTGAGAACGCCCAGACATCTCTTTAATAAAACCTCCGTAATTATATCCGTGCGAAACGCGATATTGTATGCTTTTTCATGAAATTTAATAAACATAGTGTATGCTTTTTCATGAAATGTGGACACTTTGAAGATAGGGCAGGTGTGGTTAGCATTTTAATATTCATAATATTAAATAGTTAACCTACGAAACCTACGATTAAATAGTTAACCTAGTTAACCTATTATACCTTGTTAAATTTTAACAAGGTATAATAGGTTAACTAGTTTTATTAAAAACTAGAGAGAAATGTATGAGTTCAGGTATTCTGTGTTCAATATCGAGTTTATATGGATACTTTGAACATGTATAAAGTGTGTTAAATATTATGATATAATGCTGACTAGTTATTTTGTTGAATTTATTAATAATTAATTAAAACAGTTAGTGGCAGGTGCGAGTGCTTATACTTTGGGTATATTGGAAAGTTGAGGATTGGACAAGTTCGTGAATATACCCCTTGCTGTCGGCCTCCGACAGCGTAGGCTAGTTTCACTCTGCTTCACTTCAGCAGCATCAGACTTTGCACAGCTCATGTCCACATGTTGTTATATGACCTCCATGTGTTTTTAAGCTCCTACTGCATATTTTAAAGGTGACATTTGCTTTAAAATTAAATATTTTTTTAGGCGAGAGAAAAAAATCCTTCAGTTATGCTGTGTTCCATGTACATTTACTCTGACACAGTGGCATCTACAGTGAAACTTACACCTCTGGTGGAATCTCACAAGTGTTATCTTTATTTTGATACCAAGATAATCCACATAGAGCTTGTAACTGCAGAGGTTTACTCTATTTAGTTTGGGCATGTCATATTCGAACAGGGACTCCAAAAAGAGGGTCAGGGAAGAAGTGGTTAACTTCTTTACATTTATTTTCCAATTTCCAATTAACCTTAACTGGGGCTGGTCAAGAGTAGCCAACGAGCTGGCCAAAGAGCTTAGGTACACCTGGTCAATTGTCTTTCACTGCAAATATCATCTACAAATAATCAGCCAACATGACAGAAATTCAGTGCATTTAGGTCACCAAACCCTTAGTGACGCTACCTACAAGAATCTGCACTTCCAATTTGAAGCCTTAAGATATGGGATTTGGCCAGCGCCATAACTATGTCACTACTATAAAGGCATTTTGATTTAAAAAAAAGTGTCCTGGAGTTTTTTCTTTGACTAAGTTAAAGGCTAGTGCCATTCACATGCCACATTCATACGAAACCAACTGTCAGTCACACTCATAATGTGTGGTATTTAATCTTTTCCACTAAATGAGAACTCAATCTACAAATTTGACATGATGGCCTTTTGAAGAAGACGTTAAATCATCAACTGAGACCATTAATTACTGATTATATAATTCAAGTGAGATGTAGACAAAGACTTATATTTAAACTCAGATCTATTTGCAACCTGGTGACTATTCAGTATACTCTTTCTCATGTGTTAACCTCATCTGACAAACTGGATGATTTTGTCTAATTTTATATATGGTCTATGGTTCAAACCAAGCATCAGAAAGGTGATTTAAGTGACTTTGAATGTGGCTTGGTTGTTGGTGCAAGATGAGTTGAGATATTTACACAAAACCATCTTGGTTTGATCCAAATAAGAGAAAATGCAGTTATCATGGTGACAATTTCATGTTGATGCCAGAGGTCAGTTACAACCGAGGTATGAAGAAAAATGTTTCTCAGTGCACAACATGTCAAACTTCAGCAGTAGAAGACCACACCATGTGCCACACCTGCCACTTTATAAGTTGTCCCTTTCTCTCAGCTGAAGGTTATAATAACTGCCAACTCTTCCTGTGTGTAACCGCAGAGATGAGCCATCAACCATGAGAGCAGTGACCACACTGTCCACTGATCTGTGTAAACGCCTCTTAGCTATACTGTTACACTCAGTGAAATTCACTCACAGTTGCACTGCAAAGTGTTGTAGCCCACATAGTCTGCTTAGAATACAATATAGAGACACATGAATGATTCCACTGTCTTCCTTACTGGTGTGTGATGAGTCTGTCCATGATGCTCTGGTGACACTGAGGACCTGTGGGTTTTTTTGTTTTGTCTTCTCACACTGTTTAGCACAAAATGACTTTATGTCATTATGTCATTAAATTCTCATCAGAGCAAATTGGCTCACCACAGTCTGGAGCTGCACAACCTCCCCAGCAGGCAGCTTTAGTAGAAGAGACATAAACATAAACCCAGATCAAACACGTAAACACAGATAAAAGTGAGGAAATGAAATGTACTGAGATTATTCAGTGATGTCAGTGAATCATAAAAATGGAGAGCCAAATGTAATCATTTATAACATCCACAGGTTATTCAATATGCTTCACTGTTTTCTGACTTTCTTTCCCCTGTGTTCTCTCCACAGTGTGTAACTGTGATCTTGCACAATCTGGCTTCTTCCATAAGAAGGGCGAGTACATCTGCACAGCAGACTACCAGCGTCTGTACGGCACACGCTGCGACCGCTGTGACAGCTTCATCACAGGGGAGGTGGTCTCTGCTCTGGGACGCACATACCATCCCAAGTGCTTTGTCTGCAGCGTTTGCAGGTACACACATACACCCACACACACACACTCGCATAGCATTCATACTGAGGACACGCATAGACATAATGCATTCGGTGGCCCCTTACCTTAACCATCACAACTCAATGCCTAACCCTAACCCTTAACTTAAACCTCACCTTAACGCAAAAAAAACAGGTCTTAACCCCCAAAGATCCTCTAAAAGACTACCAGTCCTCGTTTTCCCATGTTAATTTTGGTCCTCAAAAGGATACACATACTGTACACGGCATTGACTTATTGACTGCATTGACATCCTAAAAAAATATATATAGATATATATATTATTCCTAACCTTAACAATATCCAGTTAATACCTAACATTAACCTAACCACAATTCAAACTTTTCCCTAAATGCAACCAGCTCTACGTTCTAAATCATTAGGACCAGGCTTTGTTCTCGATGAGGACTACTGGTCCTGACATGGTCAGAGTTTATGCCAGAAAAGGTCATAAACACACTGATTTGAGTTGTTCATTTTAGTTAATTAACATAATATAGAGCATAATCTGCCGTTTATCTCTGCTTTCAGTCTCTACAAACTCCTCATGAAAAATATCGGTCTCTTTCACTATGTTCACCATACACTCTCTGTTTGATGCTGAGACTCAAACAATTACCGAAATTACTGAACGTAAACATTTCAGTAATTTACAGTAATTTGATCAATTGCTGGTGTTAAAATATTGTCTAGACCCGTGGTTCTGTGTATACCTACACTTTTTTAGTCTGTCTCTTGCTCAACATTTTTTGGATACTATTGCCTGATTTGAATGACTGCCACCACGACACTGCCAATTTATCCGTGACATATATTTTCCTTCATTTGGCTCTTAACCACTTTGAATTGGTTGTGTGCCTCATTTACTCCTTAAAGAGGGATTGACAGTTATCCCTTTACCTCTCAAGGAGATTGTCATTCTGTGGTTTTCCTCCAGCGGGTTGCATTTGACATCACATAAATGTGATGTGCAGAAGAAAGAACTGACAATGTTCTCATGGTAATGTTTTTTTTTTTAGTCTCTCTTTTAAACGGAATGATTTAAGATTGCTGCTTAAATCACCATGACACCATGCGAGTAAAGGTATACAGACTCCACAAAGTTAAATTGGCATGTTCACCTGCATGTCATTTTTACGTTACTGCTAATCGGCACCAATAAAAACCTGTGTCTGTTGCAGAGTCATTTGACCTGGGAGCGAATGATCACTGCAGACAAAAGCCAGATTTAAGTTGTTATGGTATTTTGACCAGTGGAAATGGAGCTGGAGTAACTACTGTATGTATTGTATTGTATTGTTTCTACAGCATCCTACTAAATCACCTCCTGCCCTTATTAGGTCTTCTATCTTCAGTCCACATATTGGCCCCTTTACTGCATTAACAAGAACATCTGCTCAACCAAAACCCAAACATGGCAATGTTCAGGCATGGCCTGCAGACTTCCATTGTAAACATAGAGTATGTGCACCCACTCCTCTCCATCCTGAAGAACCTTGTGTTCCTAAATATAATGAAATGTACTTTAAACATATTAAAATAGAATTTCGCTGTGTGTAATGTGTTCATCCAAGACACTTCATTCCCCCCTTCTTCCTAAAGTCCCGAAATGCAAAATAATTAACACAGCAATGTTGTTTGGCACATGACATAATCACACTTGCTTGTGGACTCCAACAATGTCCTCTTTGTTTTGTCTTATTATCCTATTTAAGTATCTAGTTTTAAAAACTTAAATTTTTAGATCAGCTAATTAAGTAATTCCCTATTAGATGTCCTATTCACACATTATTTTAAAGGTCCCATATTATACCCTATTAACCCAAGTTAAACTAGGTCCTGGTGCCCTAATGAACATGTCTGTGTCATGCTTTAGTCAAAATATCATAAGGATGAAGCACAATAGCAGTTCAATAACCCTGCCAAAACAGCCCTTTTCAGAATGCTCGGTTTTGTGCCTGGTCATTTACATGTGAATGAGACCCAGGTAAACTTACTATCCACAGCCATACTGTCACCACTTATCACCTATTATCATGCACCGTCGTCACAACCCCCGCTCCATATACCCCATAGTAATGTCTGTTTACCCGTTGTTACTGCGTTTCACCGTAATGCATAGAGTGACCACGATTTTGGCTTCTCGCGATTATAAAAACCTTAAAATCGAAGAAAAACGATTAATGCGCCGCGCGGTGCGGAGTGTGTGTAAATTCCTATGCTAGAAAAAGACCTTGAATGCACCAGTGTTACTGTAGCTGAAAGTGACGTGTGTGGATCAATAATATGAGGAGAGAACGTGGAAACACGACAGAAAGACAGCCTTTGGTTGAGAAGAAATGTTGGACAACATCTACATATTTCTGCAGTGCTTTCAAAAGCATGCTCTTCATATTATTGATCCACACATGTCACTCGCTAACTGCAGGCACGTAACTGGTGCGTTTAAGGTGTTTTTCTAGCATAGGAATTTACATACACGATCAACAACAAAGGGCTTGTGAAGCTTGTGAACATTTTTTTCATAAATAAAATATATCCACTGGACACAAAAATCCTCTGAGGCTGGAAGTTTGTGTAAAACACTGTGCTCCGATGTGCAGCCACTCTTCCTCCCTCGCCTGCACTCTCGTATTTCACAGGGACAAGGGGGAGCTACGGTGGAGCTGTGAAGTACTCTGCCTGGCGGGGTGCCAACATTCACGGTGAAATATCCGCACTGTCGTCACTTGGTCGGGAGGTGTAAACATTGTGTGTTTTATCGCCTATACTTACACAAAGTGGAACCACTAAAACATGACTGAGTCTTGTTTTTTCACATTTTGGGGACTGGTATGGCCCACTGAGTCCCAAATATAAGTACTAAATAGTAATATTACTATAAATAGTACTACACAATAAAGTACTATTGTGCAAGTTGATTTTGCACAATAGGGGACCTTTAACTATTTCAGAATAGGTAACCTACTCGCCTATCTTAATCAGATCAAATTCGGCCACACCTAGCCTCACCTGTCAGATTCCCTTCCAGTCATACTACTGTAAGCTAAAGCTCCTTTTGAGTGCAGGTGTAAGGGAACTTGGAGAAATTGTATATAAATATAAATATTTAAATAAACTCCAGACATGGTGTCTAGTGAGACATAGGGCCAATTCCAATTCCTATCTTAACCCTCAATCTTAACCCTCAAGCTCAACCCTTATCTTAACTGGCCCTCAACACCAAGTGTTGAGGGTTATTTTGTCACTTAGAAATGGGACACCCCTTAAATGCAGATAAGTCTTCAGACTGTAGGGGGCAGAATAACTTGAAAATTGCGTTCAGTCTGTCAACTCCAAAAAAGAAGAAGAAGAACACATTTACGTCACGATTATTTATTTATTATTTTATTTCAGTCAAGTTATTAGGTTGTCAGTTAGTTATAAGATGATACTCATACAAATACCACAACCACGGACATATTCAGCTGACAGTTACCGCACACCACGGCTTATTGAAGGGTAAACGATAGCGAACAATCGCGTGTGCGCACCAGCTGGCTATTGACAAAAGATCGTAAAATAAAAATAAATGTTAAACAACAATGACATCAGTAATCCATAATATGGGCCTAAACTAAGATAATACAATGGTTTTTATAATTGTTATATCTCTATTAACAAAGAAAATACTTAATTTGTATCGCACTCGCTTCGCTGCTTTTGACGCCATCTTTCTTATGCGAAAACACGCAATGCATTCTGGGTAGCCCTTGCTCCCAAGGGTGGTGTCGGAAAAATCTCAACATTGAGGGCGATACAGCCCTTAAACTCGCCCCTCAACTTAATTTTTCGGAGAATCGGGAGAGCACTTGCACTAGCGGGAGCGTGCTATTTTGAGATTGAGGGTTAAGATTGAGGGTTAGGCAAGGAATTGGAATTCACCCATAGTGTCCTAAATTTCACATTACCAGTGTAATTAATTCAACTGCATCTCGTACCCCTTCATAGAACACTACTAAGTCCAATCCACTGAAATGGCAAAACATCTAACAAACCATTATCTCAACATATTTAATAACTGTCAGCTATTGCTGTTTTTTTTGTGTTCCCTTAACAAGAGTAAATTAAGGATGATCCTAATTGTGCTCACAAAACTGTTTTCGACCAAATTGGTTTTCTTACGTATAGTGATATCATATTAGAGTGGAAACCAAGAAAATACCTGTATATACTTTACAGTCAACAGTTTGTTTCCCACATCAACACCTCTGTTGTCCAGGGAGACTCCTCCACTCCACGATCCTAAACGTTGTGCATGGTCCACAAATACAATTAGCTGGACATGCCAGATACGTATCCCTTAATCGTGGTTCTTATAGTTGGAATTTAAGCACTCATTATAGGTTTTGCAGAAATAATTTCTCTTACAGTCTACCATGCCCATTTATACTATTATTGTCTGACCTGCTATAGTTCTCCTACACATCTCTGCATAGGTCTAGCCCCTATTCTGTACTCCAATACATTTTCAGATAATTTATCTAATTCCGCTTGTTCTCCGAATCCTCATTCTCCTAATTATCATGGTCATCAGATGCTGAGCTTCCTCACTACTTGGTTTACCTTTTTTTTCCATGTACACTATCTTCATTTCCTTATGCCAAGGTTATTAGTTAGATCAGATTAACATTAGTCTTTGTCTTATTCCCTGTTAATTGAGTCAAAGTATCAGTTTTTCTATTATTTGTTAACATTTCAACTGTAGTTTAATACCTACTTCACTTCACAATCTCTCACATTAACTACTCAATTTTAAATTGCAGGGACTTATCTTCCAGAAATGTCATAGCAACAGCTGTTCAAGGGATTTGAGGTTGCCTGGTAATGCTGGTGTAAATTCTAGTGTCATGGTTTGATCTGTGTGCATCATACTCATCTGTCATTGGTCTTTTTCTGGAATGGTGTCACTGTCAGGGTTCTGGTTCTCGCTCCTCTAGACCTGAATTTAGTCTCATCTTCAATGTAAAGCCTTTCCCTTTGGAGTGCAGTAAGTTCTCCACTGCTGATGTTTCAAGAACACAAGTCCACACCACTTTATTTCCTTCAAGTATCAAGATTTCCTTCTACTGTCTTTTACTCATATGTTCTCAGCCACTCACTTGCCCCTTCATGAATGTCTGGCAGTCTGGACAGCCTCACAAGGTCAAGTGTATGGTACATGAAGACCCTCAGTACCTTTAATTAAAAAACGATAGCAACCAACCAGGAGAAAGTCTATCTGGTGGGTGTATGCTGCGTTTGTATTTTAGATCATAACCTTTATTTTTATTTTTTATTTATCCTTTATTTATCCAGGTTAGTCTCATTGAGATTCAAATCTCTTTTACAAGAGAGACCTGGCCAGGATGGGCAGCAGAACACAGTTACACATAAAACACAATACAAAATACAAGTTCAGTATTAAGTGCGGTAGTAAAACATAAAAATAAAAAATAGGATTGACTAAAAACATTCACAATTTCCGATGGAGTCCGACTTCAAACTCATGACAACAGCTTTAAATTTGTTAAGAGTTATTAGATCCTGAAGCTTGAGCTGCTTCTGCAACTTATTCCATGAAAACGGCGCAAAAAACTTAAAAGCTGTTTTACCCATCTCTGTACGAGCTTGAGGAACAGTCATAAGCACCCTATCCTGAGACCTTAACGCATGGGGGATGCATTTTCGGGATATATACAATGACAAATAACAAGGGAGTTTACCTAAAATCGCCTTGTAGATAAAAACATACCAATGGCTAAGTCGTCGCATAAAAAGAGAAGGCCAGTTTACTCTTGCGTACAGCGTACAGTGATGAGTTAAGGCTCTGCTGTTTGTAATGAACCTCAAAGCTCCATGATATACAGTGTCCAACATATGTAGACAGTGAGCTGATGAATTAATGTACAACAGATCACCATAATCAAGAACCGGCAAGATGGTAGCTTCGACTAGTCGTCGTCTAGCCTCAAGAGAAAAACAAGATTTGTTTCCTAAAGTAAAAACCTAACTTTAGTTTCAGTTTTTTTTACCAGGTTTTGTATGTGGATTTTAAAAGAGATGTGGTCATCAATCATAAATCCCAAATATTTGTATACAGACACAACCTCAATTGCATTACCTTGGGAAGTTAAAATATTCTGATTTAACACAATCTTCTTGGAATTTGAGAATACCATGAGTTTGGTTTTATCAGCATTGAGAACAAGCTTCAGTTGACAAAGCTGAGCCTGCACTTGATAAAAAGCACTTTGCATGTACGCAAAAGCCTTATTGAGCGAGGATGCACAACAATAAATAACAGTATCATCCGCATAGAAATGGAAAGCTGCATTTGGGACATTTTGACCAAGGCTATTAATGTACAAAGTAAATAAAAGCGGTCCCAGAACTGAGCCCTGGGGAACTCCCTTAAGCACTGTAAGCATCCCAGAAGTAAAACCATTAAACTGAGTAGCCTGAGTTCTGTCAGTTGACAAACCATCCAACAGTATGATCAGAAAAACCAATATTAATAAGTTGCTGTATCAGAATATTATGGTCCACAGTATCAAACGCTTTAGATAAATCAATAAAGAGAGACACACAATATTGTTTTTTATCTAGAGCTTCTATGATGAAAGCTTTCATGGCAGCAGTAGTGGTACTATGATTTTTTCGGAACCCTGATTGATGTACAGATAATATTTGATGAGTATGGACATAATCTTTAACCTGCTCACTAACCAGGGATTCCAGCACTTTTGCTAACACTGAGAGGTTTGAGAGTGGTCTGTAATTATTTAACATTTTTGGATCCCCTCCTTTAAGTAGGGGTAGAACATAAGCAGTCTTCCAGCTCTTAGGCATTTTGTAAGAAGCCAATGAGAGATTAAAAAGATGTGTCAATGGTTCGGCTATTAAGTCTGCTGCTAATTTTAAAAACCTTGGTTCCAAGTGATCCTTACCAGACGGTTTTCTAGGGTTCAAATGCTTTAAGGCTTTGTGAACCTCAGCAACGGTAAAAGGGGTAAGCAGAAAGTGTGGCAGAATTGGACAAGAACCCAGAAGAAATAAAATCAATCAATCAATCAATCAATCAATCTTTATTTGTATAGCCCACAGTTTACAAAACATAGTTTGTCTCACGGGACTTCACAGGGTTGGTAACATCCTCTGTCCTTAGACCTTCGACCAGGGTAAGGAAAAACTACCAGGGAAAAGACCCTTATAACAGGGAAAAGGGTAGAAACCTTAGGGAGAACCACAGGTGAGGGATCCACTCCCTGGACGGACAGACGTGCAGTAGATGTTACCAAAAACATACAATACATAATGACAAAGAATAAAAAGTGAAAAAGTCTTTAAATGCCAGGATCATCTGGATCACTGGATTTGTCACAGCCTGTAGTGAAGACTGTTGTGGTCAGAGACTTGAAGATGACGGAGTCCTCTTTCCTGTCCTGACCTCATGTCGTTCACTGGTGTCAGCAGAACTGTAAGAGATTAAACATCAGTTAGAGATGTGCTACATGTAGATTTATGTGCTACATTTCATGGGGGGACATCGGGTAAGTGGTGAGGGATGAAAAATCGAGGACGGGTTAGAGAAAGTGTGGCTCGTGTAAAGTCTGTGTGCTCATTCTAAGTGCATGATGGGAAATTCCCCCATCAGTCTAAGCATATGGCAGCATAAGAGAGACTATTCTAATCAGGACATACCTGATCTAGCTTCGACTATAGGCTATGTTAAAGAGGTAGGTTTTCAGTCTCACCTTAAAGGCAGAGACCGAGTCAGACTGTCTGACTGAAAGCGGAAGTTGGTTCCACAGGAGAGGAGCCTGGTAGCTAAATGTTCTACCACCGATTCTACTTCTAGTTATTTTAGGAATAACCAGTAGACCTGAGTTCAGGGAGCGCAGCGGTCTATTCAGTTGATATAAAGTGTTTAAGTCACAAATGTAAGAAGGTGCCTGATTATTCAGGGCCTTGTATATAAATAGAAGTATTTTAAAATCGATTCTACTTTTCACTGGGAGCCAGTGAAGAGAAGCCAAGACAGGAGTTATATGATCACGTCGTCTGGTTCCAGTCAGTATCCGTGCTGCTGCGTTCTGGACAAGTTGAAGGCTTCTCAAGGACTTACTAGGACATCCAGACATTAAGGAGTTACAGTAATCCAGCCTAGAGGTTATAAAGGCGTGGATAAGTTTCTCAGAGTCTTGTCTTGATATAATGTTTCTAATTGTCTTGATGTTGCGAAGGTGGAAGAAGGCTGTTCTACATATTTGCTTAATGTGTTCATCCAGTGATAAATCCTGGTCAAACAGGACTCCTAGGTTCCTTACTGTAGTGCAAGGGACTGAAGTGTAACTGCCTAGGTTTAGAGCTCCACTTGAAAGTGCTGCTCTTATATCTTTTGGCCCGAGGACCATGACCTCAGTTTTTTCTGTGTTAAGCATCAGAAAGTTCCGAGCCATCCACGTCTTGTCTATGAGACAATCCTGGAGTTTAAAAGATGGTTTTGGGTCGTCCGGTCGTACAGATACATATAGCTGGGTGTCATCTGCATAACAATGAAAATCTATGTTGTGTTTCCTGATAATGTTGCCGAATGGCAGCATGTACAGGGTAAAAAGAATAGGTCTGAGCACAGAACCCTGAGGAACTCCGTAGTTAACCTTAGTGAATATGGAGGATTCCTCATTTACACTAACAAACTGAAATCTGTCCGATAAATAGGACTTGAACCAGATCCTCTAATCCCAACGTCTTGTTCTAGTCTATGTAGCAGGATCTCATGATCTATAGTATCAAATGCTGCACTGAGATCCAACAGGACCAGTATAGAAGCCAGTCCTTTTTCAGATGCCATAAGAAAGTCATCTTTTACTCTAAGTAGTGCAGTCTCTGTACTATGGTGGGTTCTAAACCCAGACTGGAACTTTTCAAATACATTATTGCTACACAGGTGATCACACAACTGGGTGGCTACAGCTTTTCTAAAATCTTTGAAATAAAAGGGAGGTTCGAGATCGGTCTATAGTTACTCAGAATGCTGCTGTCGAGAGAAGGCTTTTTAAGTAATGGCTTAATTACTGCCATCTTAAAGGCCTTTGGGATGCAGCCGCTCAGTAAAGACATATTTATTTGATCTAGTAAAATATTACCAACTTGTGGTAGAGCTTCTCTAAGGAGTCTAGCTGGTATAGGGTCCAACTGACATGTAGTAAGTCTAGAGGAGGAGACCAGTGAGGTCAGCTCTGGGAGGCTTATAGGAATAAAATGATTCAGTATGTGTAAAGCTGGAGCCACGATTAGGTCTAGGCTCGCTGTAAAAAACTGGTTGTTAATTCTATCTCTGATCGTTTCTATCTTATTGTTAAAAAATGTTATAAAGTCATTACTACTCAGCGATTGAGGGATCAATGGATTTGTTGCATCGTGGCTCTCCGTCAGCCTGGCTACAGTGCTGAAAAGGAACCTGGGGTTGCTCTTATTTTTCTCTATTAACTCTGAGTAATAAGAAGTTCTTGCACGTCTCAGAGCTTTTTTATAGATATTAGAACTGTTTGCAAGGTTATATTTGTGTTGTCCACTATTCCATTAAGTTCCGTGGGAGAGATGTTTCTATAGTCTTCCTCTGTGATGAAACATGGCTGGAGGGCAGACGAGAGATGTTCAGTGAATTTTTCAACTGAACTGTCAGATAAACAGCGACTGTAATAATGCTGCTGTTTAGGGTCAGTAGCATTAGTAAGTACAACTTCAAATGAGATCAGACAGTGGTCCGATATCAAAGGATTCTCATCAAATTCTACCAAGTTATGTATGTCAATACCATACGTCAAGATAAGGTCAAGTGTGTGTCTATGACAATGTGTTGGTTTGTTAACCTGCTGCTTGAAGCCAATTGATTCAAGCCAAACTTTAAAAGATGAGCCAAGACTATTATTGGCTACATCTATATGAATATTAAAATCACCTACTATGATGATTTTATCTGAACAGAGAACTAAATCAGATAAAAAATCTGCAAAATCACTTAAAAAGTCAGAGTTGGAGTTCGGTGGTCGGTATACAACAATAAACTGGAATCTGTTATTCTGTTTAATACTTGAATCTAACATATTTAACAAACCACACTTAAAACTGTTCGTTCTCGGCTCGTAGAATGTCCTTGTGTTTATTTTAACGAGGTTACTAAGAATGACTCCTCTCCTGTTTCTCCGTGACTGTCTAATGTAAGAGCCCTAGAGGCAGACACTGTGTTAATCCTAAATCTATGTTCATATATAGCATTATCTTTATATATAGCATAATCTTTATCTATAAGCGGCGACTGAACGAAAAATGCTCATTAAAACACTTTAACATTTCAACCTTGTCATGAACAGTAATGGAATCTTTAACGATACAAGAGGGTAATTCATATGAGTTTTTAGAAGCAGATAGTGATTTAATTGCGTTCCAGAATGTTCTCGGATCATTAAAATTTTCTGTTGTGATAGTTAGATATTACTCAGATTTGGCTTTCCTGAATAGAGAAGTACATTTGTTTCCCAGCTGCCTAAAGACAAGCCGGTCAGCCTCAGTGCCTGACTTCCTTGCCTTTGCCCAGGCCACATTACGTTCATGAAGCAGGAAAGAAAGCTCAGCTGTGAACCAGGGGTTATCCCGACCCCTTAATTCTAAACTTCCGCATAGGAGTATGTTTGTTCAGAAAGGTCTCATGGAAAAATGACCAAGCCATTTCAACATCATCAATAAGGGCTATTCTGCTCCAGTCAAATAGATATAGATCATATAAAAAACCTTGCTCAACAAACATCTTCAAATTACGCCTTTCAACAAAACGAGGTTTACACTTAGCAATCTTAGTGTCTCTTATTGCTGCTATCACACAGTGATCACTTACATCATTAGGGAAAACACCTGTGGCAGAATATTTAAAAGGGATATTAGTCAAAATTAGATCAATAAGAGATGACTTCTCAGGACATTTTAGATTTGGTCTGGTGGAGGAGGTTATTATTTGTGTCAGATTTAAAGAATCACACTGTGCTTTGAATACATCAGACACAGGCATCAACCAATGCCAGTTAAGATCACCAACCACAACAATTTCATTATACTGCAATTGTGACAGACTTTTCACCAGTGTGGACAATGAGTTACCTATTGCAGATGGAGGTCTGCAACAGCGTCTTCCCTTCCGAATGTCGGTGCCTGACCTGGTGGATTATCTAAAACTTATACATTTTTGTCCCTACCGACTTTTCTTCTGCATTTCACTTCTTTTGTTGTATCCTTTAAATAAACCTGTGCACAGGATTTTTACTTTTTCTTGTATATGCACCTATGCACATGATTTTCCTTTTCTTCTTCTTTAATCAATTTTCACGCTTTTCGCTACTTGACCCGACTTACAGTTACTTAATTTCTCCTGCAGTGCCCAAATAGTCTACTCCACGCTACTCATTATTCTCCTGCTCTACTGTTGCCTGCCACACCACCTGAGCTACAGATACTTTATTTCTCTTGCAGTACTAAAATAGTCTGGGTCAACAGTAGTCATTCTACTTAGATTAGCTTACCGTTTAGAGTTCCCTACTGAATTTGCGCTCAACTTTCACAAAAGTATAGGTGAATACCATGTCTTACAGTTTAAGAAGATTGGGGCCCTTGTCTTCGAAATCTTGCACCGTTTCTTCAGCTTACTGTTAGTTACTCATTATCTCTTTCTTCCCAAACTACTATCCTAATATTCTTTGTCTCTAATTCCTTATTCTCTTCTTTACTTTTACTAGTTTTCTTACTCATTATTCTCTTAACTTTGTGGGGGGGACCTACCTCCCCCCTTTTTCATGTATTACTCAACATAAATATTTTAGGCGGAGCTTACTGCACCACCATCACACCTCAGCCTGCTACCACACAAATGAATCTTTTTAGCATGCTTGTTAGCCCACAGCATTCCAACAGCTAATTCAACAGATCTCCTCTGGCTCCCATATAGTGAGAAATCACTCACCTCTATTTTATATGCTGGCAAGGAGCGAGAGCAGATCCATAGAAGAGCCATCAGTCGCACACAGAGCAAATAGACTATCCTTTTTCGTGACGGCAAAATGTCATCTAGTCAGGCTTCCTTCTTCTTGAGAGCAACAGGTGATGAGATGATGATGCAGAATTAAACTCCGTGACACAAGACTTTTCACCAAACAAGCAGATCTTTATTCTGTTACAAGTCAAGTGTCAATTCCAAGCACTGCATATATAGGATATTTGGCCATCCTACTATACATCACCTCCTGCCCATATTAGGTCTTCTGTCTTCAATCTCACATAGTGGCCCCTTTACTGCAAAAACAAGAACATCTGCTCAACCTATGCATCCATGTTCTGATTAACCAAATACCAAACATGGCAATGTTCAGGCACGGCCTGCAGACTTCAATTGTAAACATAGAGTATGTGCACCCACTCCTCTCCATCCTGAAGAACCTTGTGCTTCTTAATATAATGAAATGTACCTTAAACATATTAAAATAGAATTTCGCTGTGTGCAATGTGTTCATCTAAGACACTTCAGTTTCTGTTTCTATTGTGTAGTATTTGACAATAAAACAAACACATTTACTTTGAAATTCTGTGAAATATCATCATGAATATCTTTATTTTAATGTCATGATAAGGCAACATAAGATTCTAATCTTGCATTGTTCAGCTTATATTGCCTAACCTTAAATCCCTGAGTTAGAGCAATCAAAAATAGAAGAATTGCAATTTCAGTTTAAAAAACAATTAGTTGTTTAGCTCTTATATGCACTGTATCCATGTCCCTTCTTCATCTGTGTTGTTTTGTACTGTGAGGGAGTATGAAAGTCATAGTTCATCACTGGTCTGTTAGAGAACAGTCTGAGAGAAATGCCCATTCCGTCGTTTTGCTCAGTTTAGAGACAATTTCCAGAAAAGACAGCTGACCTTGTGTTTCACGCTGTGTGATTCAGAAGAAGTAGGCCATCCCTCCTCTGACCTCATCAGCATTAATGTTAAACAGCTCCTGAATGAACCAAGAGACTATATCCCCATGGGTCATCTTTCTATTTCACCATTTCACTTCCCTTGTTGCTCTTGGTCTTTCATGTTTCAAAAATAAGCATCTGTTGTTTTTCCGTGTACATGTATGTGTGGGAACACCTGTCTCTCTTGTACACCTTCCCTTCATGTCTGTTTTGTTTTGAGGTTTTGTTGTGTCATAGGAATGAACTTTCCCTCCCTCCCTGCAGGAGAGTAGAGGTATTTGTCTGTTGTCATGTACCTGATTGACATTGGCTGGTAAACACAGTCTTGCCCAGCAGCCGTTGGCAAGAGAACTGAACTGACACTAAATGGCTGGAGACAGTCAGTGGAGCAGTCATAGCACAGTAACGTGTGTGTGTGTGAGTGCGTGCGTTCGTGCGTGTGTGGAAAAGACAGCAAGAGACCGAAGGGTGAATCTCTTGAATCTCTTCTTCCCTGCTCTGACAGCCCTGTACCATATTGCTCACAGTCTGTTCTTGTGCTGTCTCGTGTTTTTTTTTCTTTCATCCTCCCCTCCTGTCTTTCTTCTCCAGCCCCGCTCATCCTCTTCATCATCCTCATTATTCCTGCCATCATCATATTGCACTTAATTATTATCTGCGTTCCATCTCCATCCCTAATGTCATCATCTCATCGCGCTTCCTCTTTGGCATCACGGCCTTAGCTCTGATGAAGGCAGACAGTGAGCTTTACTTTTTTTGTTTTACAAAAGCAAAACTATGTAGGATTTTTACCTTAATTTAACAGCTTCAGAGTCATTGTGATGGTTAAATGTGTTGTTGTGGGGAGATTGGGGAGCTGTCTCCATTCACCCTACTCTCTGTTAGTGGAAAACCAGCCTTGCAAGATCAGGGCCACAGACCCAGATTCCTCAGTTGTGTTATAGTTTAATCAATTCTTATTTAACATACTGTAACATTATATGGATAAAAGAAAGAAAAATGACTGAGCTCATCATTGCCAAATGCTGACTCCACCTATTTCTTATGTTGTGATTCAACGTTGTAATTTGTGAGAAAATAGTATGAATGATTAATTAATGTTATTAATTAATTATATTACTAATTTTCTTAAGAATATCAAATTGCTTCACTATTGCAATTGCACTACACACACCTCCTCCTTGCCAGTAGTGGTGATTGCTCCAAGACTAACAAGGGATTGTGAAAGAAATATCATTGGAGTCATCGGTGTTGGTTAAATCGTGTCTTTACTGCATGAAGGAGAGACTCTGTCCCAAAGTTGGTCTAAATGTTCTCTGACTTTGCTTCAGAGAGCTCAAACATATATACAGTCACATCAAAGCAAGTTACAACAAGACAACACACTTTCTTTATGACCCACACATGTCATCCTGTGCACCTCATGCCGACCCCTGCTTTTACGATCCCATCATTTGTTCACAGCTTGACTTTTGGTTAATTGTTATCTTTAACAACATACAGAAAACCTTACACTAAAAACTCCCTCACGGGAACAGGAAAACAATTTATTTCCCACAGGATGATGTGCTTCCTTTAAAATGTTGTCAAATATGTACTGTGTTGCATATACATTTCAATACTAAACATGCATGCACTATAACACGATCAGAACAGTAGTAGAACAATAGTTTGTTCAGAATCAGCTGTTTATCAGGAATGACAGATTGTCTTATGTGATTTTCATATTCCCGTAGCAGCCTCTGCATTAAATCCACTTGAAGCTCAGCTTCAACTGTTCTCTATGGGACGACACAGGATGGGTCTTTTCACTGCGGTGAGCTCGATGACGATTGGACGAATGCGGCAAAATAGTCACTTCCAGGGAAGCTCATTATCTATGATGGTGTGAGTGGATGCTGGGCTTATGCATGATGATTGGAGGAAGTGTCTGAAAGGCGGAAGCAGTTTTTGATTGACAGCGTTGCAGAAACATACACAACACCAGAGCATTTTCTGCCTTGAGAAATAGCTGGTCTGAGATATAGACCGTTTTCATTTGTACATAGACACTGTAAATAAAAACACTATTGTAGCATTTCAGTTTTACATAATTATCATGTTTCCTGTAATAATTTACTGTATGTATAAAAAACTGGGCCTGAAATGAGCTTCCCTTGATTCAAATACCAGCAACTGCCACTGCTGGTCACGTACCGGCTATAAGATCAAGGCAGAGAGAGTCTTATTTTAGACATTCATCATGACAGAGTAGGCAAAAATGGGCCACACATGAGTAAACATCGGATTGGCTTTTTCGAATAATGAGAATTGGAAAACACAGAAGCATGCAAAACAGATGCCGACAGGCATGGCTCCACGGCTTGGGTATGCAGCTCTGTTGAAAACAAATGTACATGGCCAGGAGATGGGGGAGCATCAGTTTTTAAGGATAATATTTTATTTTTAAAAAATACATCACTGCAGGGAAGAGAAAACGGCTAAAAAAGCAACCAGACTTGCAAAGTTCTGCTTTAAAAAGAGGCAGTGGATCAAAACCACTGGGTAAATCACTAAACTCAGAAATAGCTTTATGGCTGTGACCATAAAAAAAACATGCATTGAATATCTAAACAGTGTAATTTTTTAAAGCTCTGAGAAAGGCTGACAAGGTAAAAGAGGGAGTAAGAGCAGCACGGGTAAAGACAAGCTCACTTCTTTGCATTGTGTGCCTTTAATTTGAGATTTAGACTGTGATGCTGGAATTGGACACAAATATAAACCTTGAACAACTGAAATTGAACTGCTCTGCTTTCTGTGTTAAATTAAATGGCGAATAACAGGTGAATTTCGATGCATCCCCCTGCATTTTCCTTGACGTGATACATAAAATGACCAAAAAAATAATTTGTGCCATAGTAAGTGACAAACTCCAGCTAAGCTGTGTGGCCGAGATAAGTCTCTATTCTTCCCACGTCTCCCCCCTATCGCTGTGGATTGTCCCTGTGTATTACGATTCTGTGTCCTCAACCGAGCTCTTGATCACGCATTGAGAGGAAAACTTCCGTGATCTGTTAAAACCCCAGTTTAAGTCAGTCATTGCCGGATAAACTGTGTGATTTACAGAAGTTTTCTGATTAGACACGTTCCCTTTCTACCTCACTTCCTTTTTCCTCACTTTTTTTTTTTTTTTTTCGTGTCACCGCTGACTCCATTTCCTCTTTCAACTCTCCTCTTTTACTCAGCGCCCCCGCTGGTGGAGGACGGAAGAGGGGAGTGAAGAACACTGGTTACACTGGTAACCAGTGTTCTTCACTCCCTGGTTACAGCCGCGGCACGTCAGCGGCGCGGTTGCCGTTGCAAATCGCTTCCATTCTGCTTCCATTACACTGCTGAACCGCGTAAATTACAACAGAGCAGATCACAACAGACAGGAAGTGCGACACAGACTCAAAGTAAAACCTTTCCGCCCCCCTTTCAAAATAAAACACAATACGCAGGTCATATAACCTGTCACAACTTCACATCAACATTACGTTGTGACCGGTGCTACCAGGTCAACAGTCAATTAATCAGAGCGTCTCTGAGAGTCATAATGTACGACGAGAGACTGATTGTTGAAGTGGAGAAACATAAAATCATTTATGACACCAGATCAACAGTTCTTCCACGTCGAAGAATGAAAAGAAGCTGTGTTGTTGTTTCCTTTATACACACAGTCTATTGCGGGATCTCGCAAACTCGCGTCTGTTCAAGATTATCGCGCGATCTTCCATGAATACCGCTGGCTCCCAAGGCACCGCGCCGCTGCTGTAACGCATTCGGTGGAGATTGACGCTGGGCAGAGGACAAAGCAGAACGTAACATGTCCAGTGGAAATCCGGGGTTAGCATAGCGAGTGACGCCATTTTACGTGACGTAGCGGCCATTTTGGTAACCCGGAAGTGGGAGGAGTTTCAGAGACCCCTCCTTCTTGTTAACCTTTTGGTTTGACTTTATGTTTCCCACGCTGTCACCAGCTGCCAAAGAGTGACACGCCCCCCTTTTTCTTTATCCCCACACACACACACACACACACACACACACACACACACACACATTTCTGCACTCATATCCATGCCCCTTTTTATGCATATTCAAACGGTTTTATCAGTAGTTATTTTAGAATAGACTTTAATAAATGTTAACCTTTATCTTAAAGTACCCCGGGTTCCTGGGTTCGAGCCCCGTTTGGAACAGGAACCTTGCTTTCTGCAAGGGCCCGATTTCTGCAAGGAGTTTGCATGTTCTCCCTGTGTGTGCGTGGGTTTCCTCCGGGCTCTCCGGCTTCCTCCCACAGTCCAAAATGGGGATTAGGTGAATTGGTCACTCTAAATTGACCGTAGGTGTGAGTGTGTGAGTGAATGGTTGTTTGTCTCTATATGTGGCCCTGTGATGGACCGGCGAACTGTCCAGGGTGTACCCCGCCTATCGCCCAATGTCTGCTGAGATAGGCACAGCACCCCCCGCGACCCTCTGGTGGAGGATAAAGCGGTAGATAATGGATGGATGGATGGATCTTAAAGTACTGTTTCTGTCTTTTGTGCTTGCTTGTTTGTGACAAGAGTAATTAAAAGGAACCCATTGTACGACCTCACACCTTCCCTTCTTAAATTTAATCCTAATTAATATTAATATACTTATTATTAATTAGTGATATTTGAGAGGAGTGGTACCCCGTTTTGATATTTTTAAGAAAATTAGTAATATAATTAATTAATAACATTAATTAATCAATAAATTAACATTTGGCAATGATGAGCTCAGTCATTTTTCTTTCTTTAATCCATATAATGTTACAGTATGTTAAATAAGGATTGATTAAACTATAATACAACTTCAGGAAACGTTCTGGATAAAGCCTCTTAGTTTTATCAGAATCTCGAGTGATTTGTTCACTGTTTTATACGCAAAACCAATCTGTTCCCTCCAACATCTGTTTAGGAGTTTTCCTAAACACCTAAAAAGATGTTGATAAGACTTAAATCAGAGCTTCATTTTTATTGTGATAAATATTATATACTTTATCATTAATGATAAAGACTCAAAAGGAGAAAACCCAGAGTATTAAATCAGTCATTTCACTCTGCATACACACAGTTGTAAAATTCTCCAGACACTCTTTAAAAGGCTTCCACAGTCACATGCCCTGTATATATTGCACAGGTCTTCATCCATGCTCGACATCCGTCAGTGTGTACACTAATGTACTGCACTCCTGTGTGCTCTCTGCCCGCTCTGCTGGAGACTCGAGCCTCCCTTTGGGTCTTGGCTCCAGCTCCAGGCCACAGTGAGGATAAAAAGGATTACCACCATCGATGTCTTTTAAACAGCCTTCCCTAAGCCTTTTAGCTCCACGTCCATTCTCACACCCTCCCCAGTCATGAAGAAATCAATCTGTCTTTTCAAAAGAACAGAAGGGAAGAAAGAAGGGGGAGAACAGCGTACCATAACATGGTAAATTTAATTTTGCTCCGCTGTCAGGTTGTCAGTCTGCATGTGTGTGCCTTTAGTTAGTGTAGTTTTAAAGCACTGAGGAAAACTGTGAGCAGTTAAGAGCGATATGCATTCCACACACTCTCCCTAATAACTTTTAATTGTCACCCAGTGAGCCAGTTTTCTTTTTTAGCTGCCTTTGGCAGCGTCACATTATCAGCTCTTTAATCAAAGAGCAGCCACTTGCTACTGCAACAGTCCCTATCCTATTAAACCTAAGAAAATGCACTGTCTGGTTGATAGAGGATAACACACTGTATTCAGCCCGTCAGCAGGTTTTGGCCTGTCTGACTGTCAGTTTCTGTCGCACACGTTTGTCATTTTCCGTGTGTACACTTGGACGTAATGTAAACACACATAATCACTGGAGGGATTTTCTTGATCTATTTTGTGCTCAGTTTTCTAATTCTCTCCTTTCCTTCCTCAGTAAACCTTTCCCCATCGGAGACAGAGTGACGTTCAGTGGGAAGGACTGTGTGTGTCAACAGTGCTCGCACAAACTCGTCAAGCCAAATGAACCGATCAAGATCCACGGGCCCAGCCGTAAGTCTCGCATCTGTCCATTTTATTTAGGGCCACCAGGCATTTTACTCTGCACTGAGTCTAATGCAATATGTACAGTGCTATGCAAAAGCACCCCTGTAAATGTTCATGATTTTCCTTTATAAATCATTGGTTGTTTGAATAAGAAATTTCAGTTAAATATATCATCATATCATCAGGAGACAAGCACAGTGATATTTGAGAAGTGAAATAAAGTTTATGTGATTTACAGAAAGTGTGCAAGAATTATTTAAACAAAATTAGTACTGTATTAGTGCTATATATATATATTTTTTAAGTTTTCAGGTCATTTGAGAGTTTTATTGAGGCTCCCATGATGCCACTCTTCAGAGAAGATGCAAAGAGGAGAAACATTTACAATTGCCCTCCTTAAATACCCTTTCTCATGATTGTATTCACCTGTGTATAGAGGTCAAGGGTCACTGAGGTTACCAAACCGATTTTGAGTTCCAATAATTAGTGCTCAAGGTATTGAAATCAATAAAATGACAAGGGTGCCTACATTTATCCACATGCCTAATTTTCTTTAAATAATTATTGCACACTTTCTGTAAATCATATAAACTTTATTTAACTTCTCAAATATCACTGTGTTTGTCTCCTATATGATATATTTAACTGACATTTCTTATCTAAACAACCAATGATTTATAAAGGAAAATCATGAACATTTACAAGGGTGCCCAAACTTTTGCATACCACTGTATATATCCATGAGGCCCATTTAGCTCATTTAGACACATCGTTTTTCATTATTGCAAACATAGTCCGCATCTGGTACAGTTGGCCTCATCTCCTTTATACATAAATTCTCCTCCCCTTTACAGTATGAAGCTGGAAAATGACAAATCATAATTTCACAACAGAGCCATAGTGCTGGATAATGAATCCTTTGCGAAGTGTGGCACATAGACAGCAGGCTGCCCCTCACTGGCTATGTGGTAATAACAGATGGCAGAGAGGCTGTGAATAACTGTCCTCCCCAGATCGTTCCATTCAGGAGAATAAAAACCAAACAGCTCCCCGGGTACCTGCTCATCACTCTTATCTTATCAGTCTTATGAGGAGGCACTCTGTGAGACAGGACACAGAGTGCAGACAATCAAACTAATGCACTGGCTGTAACACTGTGTTCCCCCATAATTTTGCGAAACAAGCAGAAAGTAGCTACAAGCCCTGTGTAGAAAAGTGGTGAAGGTACAAAATGATTATTTAAAGGGATTTGAAGTCAAGGAGCAGACGCTGAAATATGAATGCCCTTTTCAGAAACGTTTTTTTCAAATTGCAATAAAAACTAAGATCGATGATCTGTGATGTGTTGAATCACTTTAACCTGTATTTTATAGGTAAATGCACAAACCTGATTATATTATGCATCTACACTCCCGTTCAAAAGTTTGGGGTCACGTAGAAATTTCCTTATTTTGGAAGGAAAAACACTTTTTGAATGAATATAACATTAAATGAATCAGAAATACACTGTATACATTGTTAATGTGATAAAAGACTATTCTAGCTGCAAACGTCTGGTTTTTAATGGAATATGTACATAGGTTTATAGAGGCCCATTTCCAGCAATCATCTCTCCAGTGTTCTAATGGTACATTGTGTTTGCTAATTGCATTAGAAGGCTATTGGATGATTAGAAAACCCTTGAAAACCCTTGTGCAATTATGTTTTGCTGGTTCTTCAACAAATTATTATTTTGAATAGAAATCATTATTTCTAAACTTGTCAATGTCTTGACTATATTTACTATATATTTTCTATTGATTTTGCAACTCTTTTGATGAATAAAAGTGTGAATTTTAATGGAAAACAAAAAAAATCATAGGTGACCTCAAACGGTAGTGTGTCTGTGTACATGTATACATATATATAAATGTATATATAAATATATATATATGTGTGTATATGTACAAAGAAATAGAATGTGATGCTTGTAAAATTCTCAAAAGGGGCAGGTTGCAAGACTGAAAAGGTTAGATAACTATCATTGTTCTGGAAGATTTCACACTTAGCAGATTAACCGTTTTACGTATGAGAAATGTGTATAAAATTAACATCCACCAAAGGTTTGGTCTTTGCAGGCAAGTACTGGTCACAACTCGTCACTTTGTCCCATACCTCATGAAAGACTTGTCAGTCAGTTTATGCTGGGATCAGACTAAACAATATTTGTGTCTTTCATGGCAGTCCCATGAGGAGATGTCAAAGAGGCAGAGGTATTGCCTGTTTGTGGAATAGTACTGTCACTATTCTATCTGACAGCAGCATCAGAATCCCTTTTCCTCTTCGCCATGTCTTTGTTTGTATGTTGCATCGTATCAGAGCACTCCTATCTTATTGGTCAATGTCCAGGAGCATGTCGTAGATGTCAGACTAGGCAGAAAAAAATATTTTTCTTACATTTCCAGACACTTTTTTCTTTTTGAGTGGTACTGTTTCACGTCACAGTCCATCTTTTACATTCACAACCTAATCTGTCCTTACATTTCAACATTAACAACCAGAGTCATGCTCTCACATCACAGCAGAAATTGTGTGTTGCGCCGCGTTTTTTTTTTTTAATTACTTACAAATTTTTCTTTTATACAACGTCATAGATGCAGAGCACTTGAACGTGATATAAAGAATGAGAAGTCATTTATGTGTGTGAAAACAGCATAATGTTGGTGATAAAACAACTGTATACAGTCAAACAGCCACTTCATATTTACTTTACTTCGGGTGAAATTACTCCGAGTTGAACAAAGTAACTCAAATCAGCTGTTGTGGAACCGAAAACTCAGAGTTTCCTATCTCAGAGTAGATCACTCAGAGTTCAGGGTTAGACTCAGAGTTTGTTGAACCTGCTTTGTGAAACGGACCCCAGATGAATCGAAGTCAGTGTAGTGTTCTAAGGAGAATGTGTAAACGTGTGTGTGAGTTCTAGGGCTGGGCAATTTTGAATACATATCTAATTGTGATGATTTTGACAGGAATTGTGATTGCGATATGATTCACAATATCAGAGGGAATAGAAAATGTTCGTAGGCTGTATTGGAATTTGGATAAAAGTTCCAATAATTGTTCAGCCCTAGTGTGTTCTTGTATGTGTATCTTTGTGAGGACCAAAAAACCTATAAACCATAGGGAGTGAGGACTATTTTTTTAGGATTTAATTAGGATTATGTGAAAGTGAGGACATTTTGTCTGGCCCTCACAACGGTAAAGGGCTTTTTGAGGGTTAAGACCTGGGTTTAGGGTTAGGGTTAGAATTGGGATTAGGTTAAGGGTTAGGGTTAGGCACATGTTAAGGGACTAAGGAATGCATTATGTTTATGATATGTTTTCGCTAAGATATAAAATTGTGTGTGTGTGTGTGTGTGTGTGTGTGTGTGTGTGTGTGTGTGTGTGTGTGTGTGTGTGTGTGTGTGTGTGTGTGTGTGTGTGTGCATGCATGCGCGTGTGTGTGTGCTAAAGAGACATGTCTGTATGGAGTTTTATATGCGATTATTTTAGCCTGGAGCTGTTGTAGTGACTGCCTGAACTCAGTCATGTTTAACAGTGTTTACAGTTGAGAGAACTCACAGCTTTGCATTAGACCTGCTATTGATCTAGGAATTTTCTGTGTCATTGGGGGAGAAGACGACACTTAGCAGCTGTAAGAAGAAATACTTTCACGTTTCTACTGCTTCTGTTTTTCTGCTTGTATCCTAGGTTTTGTTTATGTTTATGTCTTGTTGCACTGTTCCTGTCCTTTTGACTAACACACACAGTCCAAAATCACTGAAGCAAATTCCTATATGTTCTGCATAAATGGTAATAAAGTTTTCTGATTCTGATTCTATTCAACGTTTGGTCTTGATCCTCTTTATCACACCTTCACTTTTGTTTCTCCAGACTGTGCTGGATGTGGGGCTGAGATCAAGCAGGGTCAGTCTCTCTTGGCGCTGGAGAAACAGTGGCACGTCTGCTGCTTCCGATGTCGGACCTGCAACATGGTCCTCACAGGGGAATACATCAGCAAGTGAGTGTGTGATGATGGGGTAAAAATACACAGATTTGTCTAGTTTCTCCTCCAGATTAGTTAAACTGTGTATATGACACATGACTCATGTATATATTCCATATTCCAGACATGGAGTGCCATACTGTGAGGCAGATTACCACGCCCAGTATGGGGTGAAATGTGAGACCTGCAACAGATACATCAGTGGACATGTTCTGGAGGTGAGAATGGAACCAGGATTCAACATGAGATTATGCAAAGAGAGCTTTATAAATCTGCAGCAGTACACAAACCAAAACTGTGAGCTGACTCTGGTAACAGACAGCAAATAGGAATGTCAGGAATGGTTAATGTTTTAGAACAGTTTAATTTTAACTTCAGCTCAGTTTAAGCCCCACTGTGTTTTTGGGAGTGAGAGATGTAAGATTTGGGGGTGGATTTTCAATTTTTTTCAGCTTTTTTGAATCAGAATCAGTTTAACTGTGGTGTGTTAGCATTGTCAAACAGAATATCGACCATGATCAGAACACGGGTCTACCTTCCGCAAGAAGCAAGAGGAAAAAGGACATTAAACCACAATAATGTGAAAGATGTGAGAGGGAAAGTGAGTTATAAAACAAACAGGGTAAAGCACTGGCATAGCCAGAAAAAAGACATTGGGTGTGTACCAGCAAATACTGAGTGTGCCAATTTTATTTTCAACAGTGTTACACCTCCACAAATATTCAAAAGAATGTATCTCTATCGAATTCAACATTAACTAGAAGCACTCGGAGAGTGCAGACCTCCACCAAGGCAGCTCAGTGCATACAAAATACACCCTGCCGGCACGCAGGCAATAACGTTATGGTTAGACAGCGAGTGTTACAACCAGTGATAGTGATAGAAATTTCAGCCAAATCCATCCGCGACTTTTCGAGATATCTTGTTAACAGATAGACAGAACAAACAAACAAACAAATGCCGGCGAAAACATATACCCCCTGGCGAAGGTCAATGACACAAAACATATTCACACGTTGTGTGCGCTCTATCAGTAATAGTCAACAGTAGTTCACATCAGGTCTAAACATTCACACGTGACATGCTCTCAAATAAATCAATGACAAAAAAAAAGAAAAATCACACTTTGCGTTCTCAAAAAAAAACACACCGCGAAAAAACATACACAGAGACATTGCGTGCCCAATGAGATGAACATAGTGAAATATAACACTCATGCGCGTACTCATGCACTCTCATAGAGCCATAACGTATCCAAATTACGCATGATCAACAAAGCTATTTAAGCATCTGAACACAACTATTGGGCTTAGCAGCAGAGTAAAGGACACAACGATATTGCTGCTTACCTGTTACCAGCTCACAATTTAAAGGGCAAGACGACGGGGCTTGGCCTTGAACGCATTTATTATTTCATCAGAGTCCAGTTTCTCCACAGGCTATTTTTCAACCGTGAGCAGCGAGATGCAATTCAGTCTCTCTGTGAGCATTGTAGCTCTGCTGGTGGATTTAATCCTGTTTACAACTGAAAACAGACACAGAGCAACTTAGGTTGACAGGTGCAGGTGTCGCAACGCATCTTCTGACAGCAATTTTTTTTGGGTGGGCACCGGCACACCCTGGCACACCCATGGCTGGTCACAAGGGTAAAGAGTTGTCAGGAAAACTTCTGCAGTTATAAAAAGACACAGTTGCTCTTCGCTTCTTTCTCTGAAATAACCACATAGAGAGGTGGAGGAGTCAGCAGTGGAGAGTGGAGAGTGGGCTGAGACAATGCTGAGGTGGACAAACGGAAAAGAAGTGAAGAGAAAATAATGAGAGGAGCGATAAAGTGCAAATGCTAATTAAATGTTTTGGATGAGTCTCTGGAGGGCGCCTTCTGTCAACTGGGTCCTGGGGGAAAGGAGCAGGAGTAGTAAAACTGTGCCAGACAGACAGAAACACACACACACACAACAGGGCCTAATTTCCCTGTGCTCCTTTTGCTTGTCAGAAAGTCTGGTGTAAAGTGCTTTGTGCTTGACTGCTTGCCTCTCTGGACTATTTATAGACATGGGGACATATCAGCCTTAATGTGCGAGTCTCTCTCTCTCTGTCTCTCTTTTGCTCTCTCTCTTTCACTCTTCTCTGTGTGTGTATGGTGTTCTGACTTCCTGTCAAATTTTGATATCACATGAAAGCACTTCTTTAGTGCAGCAGGTGAGTTCACAGACTTGGGGTGAATTCCAATTCCTTGCTTAACCCTCAATCTTAACCCTCAATCTCAAAAATGCGCGCTCCCGCTAGTGCAAGTGCTGTCCCGATTCTCAGAAAAATTAAGTTGAGGGCCAAGTTTAAGGGTTGTATCGCCCTCAATATTGAGATTTTCCGAGACCACCCTTGGGAGCAAGGGCTACCCAGAATGCATTGCGTGTTTTCACATAAGAAAGATGGCGCCCAAAGCAGCGAAGCGAGTGCGATACAAATTAAGTATTTTCTTTGTTAATAGAGATATAAAAATTATGAAAACCATTGTATTATCTTAGTTTAGGCCCATATTATGGATTACTGATGTCATTGTTGCGTAACATTTATTTTTATTTCACGATCTTTTGTCAATAGCCGGCCGTTTCGCGCACGCGATCGTTTGCTATCGTTTACCCTATTTTTGAGTGTAATTGGAGCTATGACTTGTGGACTGCTGCGCAGTTTGCTAGCTCCAGATAAACCAGGAAGTAAACCTTACGTTTAACTCGTGAAAACTCTAACTGATCACTTCTCTCCGAAGCCCATTATAATTGTGGAGAGATTCCGTTTCCACAAACGTAATCAGGAAGAGGGAGAGAGTGTTGCACAGTATTTGGCCGTTTTAAAGAAGCTATCCGAACACTGTGATTTTGGCACTCATTTGCATGATGCCTTGCATGATAGATTTGTCTGTGGCCTAAGCAATGAAAATACCCAGAGGAAACTATTAACAGAAGACACATTAACTTTTCAGCGTGCTGTGGACATTTCAATGTCAATGGAAACTGTTGCTAGAGAATCTCAGCATTTGAAAACTTCTCTGAAAGTGCACGCTGTGTCGTTCTCTTCACCACAGGGGGGAGACAAATGTTTTCGTTGTGGCAAGACAAATCATATTGAAAGAGATTGTTACTACAGAGAGCAGCATTGCCACAACTGCAAAAAGAAAGGCCACATTGCCAGATTGTGTAGAAATAAGAAGAGTGACCATCAGCACATTGTTGTGATTCAACTTAAGTAATTGGTGAGAAAATATTAATACAAATGATTAATAATTTAAATTATTAAAATCAATCTTAAAAACAGGGCACCACTCCTCTCAAGGCAAGGGGAATGACAGAGAAACTGTCACTTAACAACCTTCAAGTGTCTCTCGACTATCAGTTATCAGTAATTAATAATAAGTAAATTAGTATTAATTAATAATTAACAAGGAATGTGTGAGATCGTACACTGGCTTCTTTCAATAACCCTTTGTCACAAACAAGCAAGCACAAAAGACAGAAACAGTACTTTTAAAATAAAGGTTGGACATTTATTAAAGTATTAAAGTGATCAATATTATATATAAGTGTGTGTGTGTGTGTGTGTGTGTGTGTGTGTGTGTGTGTGTGTGTGTGTGTGTGTGTGTGTGTGTGTGTGTGTGTGTGTGTGTGTGTGTGTGTGTGTGTGTGTGAATTAAACAAACAAAGCCAAAAGGTAAACAAGAAGAAGGGGTCTCTGACGTGGCGGTTGTCACGGCAACGCTCCTCCCACTTCCGGTTTACAAAAAGTGGCCGATACGTCACGTTAAATGCCGCCACTCACGGTTACCGAGAGGCAACGCAAGATGGCGCTCGTGCTCTGATTTCACCACTCAGCTATTCTGTCTTTCACCAGCCGGGGCGCTGTGTAAAAGAGGAAAGTTGAAAGGGGGAAATGGAGTCAGCGGTGACGCGGAAGATTTAAAAGGAAGTGAGGTAGACAAAGGGGACGTATCTCATCAGAAACTTCTGTAGATCACACAGTTTATTCGGCGATGACCGGTTTAAACTGTGGTTTTAGAAGATCACGGAAGTTTCTCTCTCAATAAGTGATGAGGACAAATCACAGTGCAACAAGGGAGACACGTGGGATGAATAGGAGCCTGATTCGACCACACAGATTTAGCTGGAGTTTGGCCAGTCAATCTGCAGTCTTACCGGTCAAATGGGGACTTCTATTACAATCGCACTGTCGGTGCGCGCGGAGCGAAAGGCACAAAGAATAGTAAACAAACAATCAGCTGTGCGGGGCGGCGCCGCGACTCAGGAGTCCTGTCGCTTCACGTGGTTCAAATCCGTTCTTCGGTCAGTATACCGGTATCGGAGAAGAGAGCGGGCGTCTTGTTGCGCGGCTCTGAAGCTGTGTAATACGTGGTTCACCGACTCACGACAGGGACAGCTGGTCGACAGTGATTTAGGAGCACGGTCTCCTCTTCTGCAGGTATAACAATGAATAACTCGCAGGGGTATTCAAGGTATTCACGGGGTCCATGGATCAAAAATAAAAGAAAACAAAAACGGGAAAAACCAAAAATGGGGTAGGAATGAACAAAGAAGAATCTTCACAGCTCGGCCAGCAGGAATGTAGATTTTCAGGGGTTGGTTCACTCCTTGAACACATATGTCCGCTCACGCTAAGAAATATGGAAGAGAGGCCGAACTCTGGGGGTTCGTTCAGTTTTGATACCTTTGCCTCGGGGGCAGGGCATCCCATGATGTCCACCAATGGGTCAGTAGCTGCCTGTTGATGACGTCATCTGCCGCATTGGTTTGTGGGGGTTGAGTCCATCACAGCTGGACGCCTTGGGGAGATGGATGGTTTCTTCTTTGTTCTCCACCATGTGGCTCCTGAGGGCTTCAGACCGCCATTTTAGGTCCAGGCTGCATTCAGACTTTCCCAAAGAGGACAGTGAGGCCTCACAGTCATGCTGGGCCCAACAACATCCAAGGAAAAACATGATACAAGAAGGAAATCATGGAAGCAGTTTGAAAAAGCAAAAAGGGGGAAAATTCATAAAGAAGGACCTAATACCACTGACAGTGAAAGTGATACTGCATCAGATTCAGACTCTGAATTGACACTGCATATGGTGTCAGCAGTGGTGAAGGACACAGTGCCAGTGAGGGCTGTTAAAAAGGAGAATGCAGCATCGTCGTTGATGATGATCAAACCTAAGATTGAAGGTCAGCTCATAGACATGGAACTAGACACCGGGGCAGCTGTTTCCCTGATCTCAATGGAGACGTACAAAGCGAAATTTGCACATGTACATCCACAGAAGACTAATATTGTGTTGAAAACTTACACAGGGGAAGTACTGTTACCAGAGGGCATGGTGAAAGTATGGGTGAAGATGAATAAACAGAAGGCCATATTGCCTTTGTACGTTGTAAAAGGGAAGTCACCCCCACTCTTTGGCCGTGAATGGCTAAGGAGCATTAAGCTGGACTGGCGTGAAATAAAGACAATGAGAACTGGGGACAAGGGCCGTGAGACACTTGAAAATGTTCTGAACTGTCACGCCGCTGAAACCCAGAAATAAAATTGCAGTACAGTTTAATAAAATAAAAACTCTTCACCCAGTAACATGAAGGAAAGATCGATCAAATGTGCAGATGTTATTCCTCTCTGTTGATCCGTTTTATCCAAACGAACGGCTTTATCCAGACGAACTCACCGCTGCTCCAGCGACTCGGCATCGGTGTGCGCAGAAACAATGAGACCACCGCTCCGTCCGTGAACTCAGTGCTAGCGTAGCATGAAAGGCTACTCACGCCAGTGAGAAGTCTCTCAACAGTCCAAACGACACGGCACCAACGTTGCAGTCATCTGTCCGACAACCTTAGTCAGTTGTAATCCTGTCTTATAGCCTAAACCAAGATAATAACCATGCGTTGGTATCAAGAGCAAGCTTGGACTAGCCGTCCATGCTCTCCTTCTCTCTCCCGCTTCCGGTTCGGAGGTCACAGTTCAGTTCTCACACAAAAATAGTTTTCAAACAAAAATAATACAAGCCACATTAAAAAAATAAATGACATCTCGACATTATAGATTCAAACAATTTTTAAAATTTCTTAATAAACATTTTTTAAACATGAACAAAATTAAAAGAAACATAGCACAGGGCTACACTATAGCCCGTATTGAGGACCTGTTTGCGTCTTTGTCTGGAGGACAGCATTTCAGCAAACTGGATCTTTCACAGGCTTCTTTCCAGGTGCCTCTCAGTGAAGATTCACGGAAATATCTCACTATCACTACACATAAGGGCATGTTCTGTTACAATCGGTTCCCTTTTGGGATAACGTCTGCACCCTCAATTTTCCAGAAGATCGTGGACCAAGTGTTGCAAGGACTTCCTAACGTCCACTGTTTATTGGACGATATATTGGTAACAGGCAACGATTACGCTCATCATTTGAAAAACTTAAAGGCTGTGCTCGATGTCGGAACAATTTGGACTGAGAGTTCAAAAGGAGAAATGTGAGTTTTTAAGGAGTTCTCTGGAGTATCTTGGGCACTTAATTGACTCAAAAGGACTTCACAAGTCACCTGATAAAAATCTGTGCCATACTGGATGCCCCTAAACTCTTTCTTGGGACTCATCAACTACTATGCATGCTTTGTTCCAAACCTGTCGACCCTTTTCCACCCGCTGAATGCTTTTCTGCATAAAGAAGTGAAGAGGGAGTGGTCAAAAGAATGTAACACGGCATTCTGTGAGGCCAAAGAACAACTTGCAAGCAAAATTGTTTTAACACATTACAATCCAATGTTTCCAGTGATTCTGGCTTGCAATGCTTCGCCCTATGGGGTGGGAGCTGTCCTTTCCCATAAATTGCAGAGAGGCGAAGAGAAACCCGTAGCCTTTGCCTCAAGAACATTGAGCAAAGCAGAGCAAAACTATGCTCAAATCGAGCGAGAAGCACTGGCATTCATTTTTGGAGTGAGGCGTTTTCACTCGTATTTGTTTGGTCGTTACTTCAGTTTGTTAACTGATCACCCAATAACAACTATACTGAGCCCTAGTCAGGCGACTCCTTCAATGGCTGCAGCGAGACTGCAGCGATGGGCACTCCTACTCGCAGCGCACAATTATACCATCAAGTAGCCTGCAATGCTGTTTCTACACCGCAAGCTTCGCACTTGTCTGGACTTGCTAAAACCGAGTGTGGCAGCGGTGGTGGATCAGGCACAAGGCACTCAGTGCACCTACAGGGCGGCGCGATGTAGGACCGAGGGCGCGATTGTGGGGACCGCCCGCTCGCAAACCCCTGCTAGGTGCAAATGGCTCTAATTAGCATATCAATGTCGCAATTGTCTGACCTGAGCTGACTGACACAAACAACCATTGGATGAAACCACAGACAGTTCAAAGGTAAAATCCCCTGTGACAGCATCCCCTCACTCATTGGTCACCATTTTCCCCTCCCATTTTTAAATAATGATTATAATAATACAAATATTATTATCAATAATAATACTATTATTATTATTATTATTATTATTATTATTATTATAATATGATACTACTACTAATTATCCTTATTGCTATTATTATCTAGTGAGAACTACATGTCACGATAGAGAATAAGAGACATAGGAAAGTACATGCCCCTGCAGAAGTCCATCTCATCCTTGGCTAAAACAGCCCTCCTCGCTTCCAGCAGCTGGAAACACAAGAGCTACAATAAGTGCTGCTCCGTGCGCGTATATATACATGCACATACACACCTATGTATGTATGTGTGTATTAACCTGTTAGTTTTGTAAAATGTCACACTTATCGGGCAACTGACTGAAACTTCCAGTTGACTGGGAGTTTCACAGGGACGATAACAGCCGCAAATCCAACTTTTCATGCAGTGCTACATCCGCAGGTCAGTCAGACATCGCCCACACTGACACTCCAGTAACACACCAACAGACACTGAGCCGGTACCCCAGGCGGGACCGTAAACCACCAGAGAGACTGACTCTTTAAACTGTTGAATGTTTGGTATGTGTTCAGTTAAGCCCAATTTATACTCCTGCGTAAAGTGCTCTGCGTAGGTTACGCAGAGTCCTCTACGTCGAAGCAGAGCCTGTCGCAGAGCCTCTTCGTTGTCTCCGACTGCACAAAATATTTTTTAAGTGTCTGTCACTCCGTCAAGGAACAACGGAGACGGCAAGAGCTGCGATCAGTCCTCAGGACAGGCCAAGTGCGCACCGAGCCTCCACAGAGGCGGAGCTGATCACCGCCGACAACGTCTCTGCTGTGAAAGATATTTCATTGGAGTCACCGTTGTTGAATAAATCAAGTCTTTACTGCATGCATGAAGGAGAGACTCTGTCACCAAGATGGTCTAAATGTTCTCTGACTTTGCTTCAGAGAGCTCAAACATATATACAGTAACATCAAAGCATCTTAGAAACACCATAAATCATCCAAGTAACAACAAGACAACACACTTTGTTTATGACCGACAGATATCCTGTGCACCTCATGCCGACCCCTGCTTTTACAATCCCATCATTTGTTCACAGCTTGACTGTTGGTTAATTTTTATCTTAAACAACATACAGAAAGCCTTACACTAAAACCATCCACGGGAACAGGAAAACAATTTATTTCCCACACTGCCAAACTATAAATACATCATAATACATCTTAATACACAAACCACATGTTTAGACTAAATGGCCAATTTCTCGCCTCAAACTATGTTAAAACTGCGTTCCATGACACAGAAAAGTGAGAAACAGGCACTGTTTCAACAACAACAACATCTCTCTCTTTCTCTCTCGGACGCCATTGCTCACTGTAGCCAAAAGCACAACAACCTTGCGCAGCGACCCCTACTGATTCGGCGGGAAATTGCAGCGCGTATACTTCCACAACGCAGAAATATGAAGGCTCGAGGGGTCTCTGTGGTTACGCAGTCGGATAACGCATTACACAGTCGGAGAAGTATAATGTGGCCTTTAGAGAGTGTCGTCTCAAGTAAAGGGCAGAATAATCCCTTGACACATTCTAGGCGATGGGGCAGTCTACCCCCTAGCCTAAGTTAATAATTTGTTAGCTTGAGCTATTTTCTTAAAATAATATAAAATAAAAATTATGAATGAAGAAATGGGTTCAAATGATGCCGATAATTAGTTGAGTTTACTTGTACACAAATGAGCGCCTTTGATTGGTCATGTGTGGTTCCTCAAAATATATGACCAAATATGCCCAATATATGGCCAAAACAGGTACTAGATTTTTACCGGTTTTTTTCACCATGGCTTAATGGGCACATACCGCTTCCTGCGGCACTAGAGAATGTACAATTATTAGCCATAATCATGCTGTATGAGATACCATATGTAATAATTACACTCCTAGGGCCGGTACGAAATTAACAGTGATGCGCTCATAATTATCTAAATCGTCAAATTACGTGTTTCGCATCATTTGACTCAGTTATGGGGTAGCTTTGAATCTACAACTGCCATTTCTACACTTTTTAGACTCAACCATAGAGGGACAAGACTTTCTTGTCCATTGGACAAGATTTCATTCCCAGAATGTAAATGTTTTCAAAGTGAGTATTTTGTTTTATATTTATTTTTACCACATTTATACATGTTTATATGTAACGCCAGCTGACCTAACATTAGCATCTTTACAGTTCATTTACATCTATGCTACTGTAACAATCCTTTGATTCACTAAAGTTGTGCTCGTTATTTTTCAGACAGTAATATCACCTAACAGCTTACCGTCACTTCGTGGAGTGGATCCAGAGAGATTGGGGAAAGACGATCGTCTTGTTTTACCTGCCTGTGTTGTTCAGAGGAAGATACTCAGCTCCTGAAAATCAATACTGTGTCTATGAAGACTGTTGATTCTCACGATGAGCTATGATCTGATTTTTCTTTTTATGATTATTAATATTAAACATTTAAATTCATTTATGTTGTGGTTTATTTTCTAGCCCTTAGTGTTCCTCCATTAGAGTGTTATTAGATGAAAAGTGATTTAATTTGGAGAAAATGGTTGATAAACAATTCAGAATTAAAGCTACTTTGTTTACTGATCACAACTGCATCATTTTTATTGTGTTAATCTAACTTGTTTAGTATAGAAACAACAAAATCAGTAAAAAAAAATAACTGTTAAATGTTTTACCATCATATTCAAGGGTACAAATTAAAATAAACAAGGAGCCAAATCTAAAAGCATGCATAACACAATATGCAAACAAAAAAAAATAATGAAACATGTAGAGCGGTGACAGAATCTGATGTAACTGGAGGAGTCACAGGTGAAAAGGAGCAGAGCTGGATGCTGTGAAGATTTTCTCCAAGATTTGATTAAACCATGTTTCTCCTGTAAAGGACAAGGAATACAATTACACATAAAATATGAACAAAGTTTTGACTTTTCTCCAGGAAAACAAACCTTTCAGCAAAATATGCCAACTAGGTGAGCTGTGAACATTCTAATGTGGTCTATATAGGCTATTAGTCGGGGAGCCAAAGTCTCAAAAGCTCACTAAAATGGGTTGGACCTGACATGGTCTGCCATACTTTTTATTTGTGTTTTTTCTGTTAACTTTGACCCTAAGAAGCAATAATTGGAGGGTCTGCTCTGCGGGAAATATAGCTCACTTTTTTCAATATTTTCATCTTTACTTCATTGGTAGGTAACTATTCCCCCAAGTTATGACATGAGTCAATATGCCATTCTTTTCACCAAACAGTATACTCATTCCACAGAAGAAATTATAAAAATCCAACCTAAATCAATGGATCTGTGGTGATTTCACTATTAGTTGGCGATCAACAGGCCCAGAACCTCAGAATTTTAGGCCATTCTAAAAATATTAGAATATATTGAATATAATATGGTTGTTAATGTCCATATTATTAAACATCATGGCCTAGGCATGTTTTTAATTTCAACATAACGCTGTTCTCCCAATGGAAATATGTGACACAAGGCATATAATTTTATTGCCTCTGATGACAACAATTACAACTTTTACAACGGAACAAAATAATTTAACAAAACCTAATTAACTAGGTGCAGGTCCCTGTGAAGTGGGATAATCAGGAGGGCGGCACACTGCAGATACCTCTCTGGGACAAACCTTGACTAACCCTGTGCAGCATTGCATTGTAGTCTTTCCCACCGATGATTTTGTTTGCTTCAACCATGATGTCTTCGATTCCTGTGAACTGCATCAAATGCCCAATGGCTCCAAGGAAATTCTGAGCAATATGGAAGCCACCCATGCATAAGATAAGTTTGGCATACTTCTCTTTGTTCTTCTTTTGCAGACTCAGAACCACCTCATAGATTGCTTGGTCACATGTGATGATGGTATACTCTTGAACATGTTTTCTCGACACATCCATGCAGTACTGAACAGACTGTTCAACCACATCTGGGGTTGTTGGTGACTTGGGGAAGAAGGGACCATAGCTGATCACAGTTGCAGGGGTGGTATCTGAGATGAGAAATGCTTGGAATGAATTCCATGTTGGAGCAGGGCAACTTGGTTTCAAGTCCTCCAATAATACAGTAGGGAAGCTATGCACCAAATGCCAGAGGATGCTTAGGTGGTCAAGAGGTTCTGCTAGACACACCGGAAGCTTAGGTTCTGTTTCAACTCCAACCAGCGAGCGACTCCTTTGACAATCTTTTAGACTGAGGTGGCTTTCCTTGGTTTGAAAAGGCTGAGAAGATTCCAGGGCTGTTTTGCGGGTTTTCAGAAGAGGTAAACTAACCGTTGGTGTCGGGTCTTCATTTGGATTCTTGTACTGGAATATGACATGTGTTGTGCCATGCAGTGTTCGTCCATCCTTTGTGTAGAAGTCAAGGTTATCGAATGCAAAATGTGTGAATCGTCCAACCTTCAGGTTTGTTGGTATGAAGGCACCATCCCTAGTTGTCTGCTCTTCAACTGCCATTGCCATTGATGCAATATATCTCTGTGCTTCTTTATACCAGATGATGTTCCCAAATCTATTTAGGAGTGACACAGTCGACTTGCTTCTGGTTTCCTTAAGGATGAGCAAGGCTGTCCCAATGGGTTTCGGTGTTGGGATCTTGGCAACTGCTTGGCAGACATCCTGGGCAAGGTTGAGAACTTGTTCTTGCTGCTTAGGACTGACTTTTACCTGGCCATCCTCACCTAACTCTGGAGGTGGTTATACAGGTTAGAGCTAGCTCTTCGGGATGCTTCCAGGTATGATATCTCTAGCTGAAGTGACTGGTCTTCAGTCATACTTCCAGGCATCTGGTGACTTCCACTGACTTGAGCTGTTCTGGCTTCTCTTGCATCCTTCAAGGCCTGCTTACATTGGTCCTGGAGCTCCTTCCGTATTCTCTTTGCAGTGTTGTAGGAAGAGACTATGGTGTCACCTGGTGTCAACTCATCATCACTTTCTTCTTCATACTCTGCCTCTTCAGTTTTCTCCTTAAGTTCCTTCAACTTCGAGAGCATGCAGCCAACATTAATTTCTGCTGAGCAAATCAGGCTAGAACATCCTTTCTGTGGCACAACCATTATTTTACAATTACCACCTATTTCATAGTGCCTTCTAAGGTGGGCAATCAAAGACTGTGATCTGTATGAGGTAACATTGTGAACTCCATGGCTTTCCAAGTATTTATGAAATTCATCCCTCAAAGCTGTAACGAAGAATATGGCATTGTCTTTGAAAAGGGCCTCATCTATCCGAGATATGAGTTGGTTCAGTGTAGCATCATATGGAGTAGTGGCAGTACTAGTCTTTTCCTGTGAATGAAGACGCTTTGTCAGGTAGTTGGTCATGCATTCCTTGTGGTACCTGAAGTCCTCAGCAATCATATCAGTACACTTGTTTCCATCAGAACCACAAATCAAGTTCAGTTACCTTTGCCCATACTGCATTCTGACTATCATAAGTTGCAATTAAAATGAGGGATCTATTCCCCCTGGTTGTGCGTGCTCTTCCACAAATGAAGCACTCTACCTTGTGTTTGATGGGCTGTGACACTGACATCCTCGTTCTTTTAGTAGACCTGCTGTTGTCTGGCTCAGGATTAAGTCCTGCGTCAAATGAAGTGCCTTCTGACTTTTCATATTTTTTCCTCTTCTGGTCAACAGTTTTACGATTTGTGTACTTCGCACGACATCGTGTGTGCCACAAAGGATTCTTCCCCAGAAAGTCATATTGTGGTTGAAGCTCATTGTCTAGTCTGTATGAGACATCATCCTTTCTGTTGGTTACAGCAACGGTCCCCAACCACCGGGCCGCGGACCGGTACCGGTCCGTGGGTCATTTGGTACCGGGCCGCACAAAAAGAATAAATAACTTGAATAAAATAACCTTATTTCCGTTGTATTTATTATCGGGGTCTGAACAATGTTTAATTTTGAAAAATGACCGGATTCCCTCCGTTACATCCGTCTATGACTCACTCTTGACGCATCCCGAGGGAGATCGCTGGCCAGAGTGTTTGCAGCGAGAGCCGCTGCAGAGATTTCTCTCAGAAAAGAAGTCCCCGCGGGCAGAACATTTCAGTGACAAGGAGTGAGTCGCAAAACTCGCTTACTTGTGCGACGTATTCAGCCTACACAAAAATAAGTAAATGAACTAATGGCCAAGACCGCAGACTTCACTCACTCGCACTTGTTACCCTCTCTCTCTCTCCCACCCGCTCGCTCGCCCGCGCTCTTGGTGCATACTGATTTTGATGAACAACAAACAAATGCTGAGTGCTGATCAATAGTTTTGTGCAAGCAAATTAAGGTCTCGACTCTTGTCCCAAATATGACAGGCTTCACTTAGCAATTGGAACAAATATATAAACATTAATGAAACCATTACAGCTGTTTTGTGTATCTTATTTTGAAGGCACGTTTAAGCGTTACCATAGCGACTAGAGAGCGTTAGGGGGCCGGTCCGTGAAAATATTTCCTGACATTAAACCGGTCCATGGAGCAAAAAAGGTTGGGGACCGCTGGGTTACAGCATATAGGAGGAAAGGGTAGCCTTCATTTGTCAGTTTCTGAAGAGAACCAGCGTAACTGTTTTCTGACATATTATGCAAGCCGTATAGTTGGTACTGAGTAGCTTTCTCTCCAGCTGCTTGGTTGAGAACGCAGGCTCCATCCTGTACTCCGCTTCTCTCCACTATTCTCCTCTGAGGGAATTAAATACCAATTTAACATTTTGGTCAATTGTAGGTACATTATTAAGTGCTTTATAAGTAAATTTGATGATGTTTTATTTGGTACCATAGACTTCCATTAATATTAATAAAACGCAGACACAAATACACCCACCACCACAGACAGACAGAAACAACATCAACCACATGGACGATGTAGAATGAAAAGTCCACTGGCAGCTGTGAGATGATCATGCAGTGGTGAGTGGGAGAGAGAAAGAGCTGATGAAGCACACACGTGTGTGTGTGTATGTGTGTGTGTGTGTGTGTGTGTGTGTGTGTGTGTGTGTGTGTGTGTGTGTGTGTGTGTGTGTGTGTGTGTGTGTGTGTGTGTGTGTGTGCCATGATGCTAAATATCCAGCATTTTTTTTTCTCATAATTTTGAGAGTAATCTAAAGTTCTGAGCCTGTTGATCGCCAACTAATAGTGAAATCACCACAGATCCATTGATTTAGGTTGGATTTTTATGATTTTTTCTGTGGCATGAGTATACTGTGTGGTGAAAAGAATGGCACATTGACTCATGTCATAACTTGGGGGAATAGTTACCTACCAATGAAGTAAAGATGAAAATATTGTAAAAAGTGAGAAAAACGCCAAATTTTTTATTCATTAAATTGAGCCAAAATCATGTACAAATGTGTTTTAAGAGTTATTTTTTCAGTGGATGTTGTCAGCACACGTGTTCTCTGTATCTGGAATGCATGTATAGACAACTTACCCAACCCACTGAGGATTTGAGGAAAAAAAAATGTTTTCGCATTTTTCTGATAAAAAATAAAGGATGCATACACTAAAATGGCCACAATTTTTTTTTGCGATATTTCCGGCAGAGCAGACCCTCCAATTATTGCTTCTTAGGGTCAAAGTTAACAGAAAAAACACAAATAAAAAGTATGGCAGACCATGTCAGGTCCAACCCATTTTTGAGACTTTGGCTCACTGACTATATGGATAACATTAGATGAAAATGACAACATTGTCTGTGACTTCTTGAACAAACATGAATAACATTAAAACATTTGACTAACACTGACATTGTCTCCAGCGAAAGCAGGGTGGCTTTACTTTGCTAACAGGTTACGTGTATATAACGTATGTGTAATTGTCTATCAAACGTTACTTTGACAACGTTGCTTTACTGCCGACAACTATATCACATCGTATACTATGAGCAGAAATAGAATGGAGTATTAGCGTCAGTCTTACCTCTCAGTGACGCCTTCCTGCTGGAAATGTGGCCTGTGAACCCCGCTAGGTTCGAGGTTTTTCTTCGGTGTCTTCTACAACACTCCAAACAAGCTTAGCTTAGCTTTCAAGCTTCAGCACCGCTCTGAATATCTGACCGGCAAATAATGGGAACTTACTGCTTGTCCTTTCCTTGTTTTTCCCTTGGGAATTTGTGTCTTCAGACAACTCATGCTGTCTGCTCATGAACGTGTCTGCTTCTCTCGGAGTGACAATGCAATAGCACCGTGCATTCTGGGAGGTCGTGTACATGAGCGATAAATACATTTTTCTGCCTTTCTCAGCCAAGAAGGCACTTGCTTCAAATATTATTTCACATTTCTACTACATAGATGACCTAGTGTTCATAGACATTCATCTTCTCAACGGTGAAATATCCTTTAAGCAAATATGTTACACTTAAAAAAAAATCAATGGTTCATGAGAAGGTTCTTCTTCATTCATAAAGTTGAAACCACCATATTTTCTATTTATCAATGACTCATCAATGAATCTACTTGTTGCTTTAGCTCTAATTGGTGTTGATGTTCTTATGTGCAGGTGCAATATCTTACAGTCATTTATTTCCAGCGTAAGGTAATTTAAGTGCAAAAACCTTAACATAAAGTATCCTTTGAGACCACAGTAAATGTCCTCAGCTACACTCGTTTCTTTTCTCTCATACACTGAATATCCAGACTGTGTTGCTCCACAGTCTCTCTCCTCAGTCCAGAGCCAAATGTTTAGAGAAGACAGAAACATAAAGGCATAAAATTGTCTTTTCTTTTGTTCCACTCTTTTTCTTCTCTTCACTTCACTTCCCTAATTGCCAATAAATATAGCAGCCTATTACTGTCAATGGGGAGAATAGGAGCCTCATTAGAAATGGTAACAGCAGCCACTGAGCTGATCACTTAGACCGGTTTCGGTAAATACGCTGCTGCTCGGGAAAGCAGGAGACGGAAATGCTGCGTCCTCCCCTGGTTTACCTTTCAGAGTAACATGAGACACCTGCACCGTGAGCATGGATTGATCAAAAATGCAGCTTAGACACAATTATCAGTTTTATGAAAAAGCATGAAAAGTCACAGCAGTGTAAAATGACATTCTCCCACCATCACAACCACCGCTGCACTCATGCTGGGCGTGTGGAGATGAAACCGCTCAGGTGTCCTTGACACAGACCGTATGTCAGCAGTGCTTCTACAAATAGACATTCTCTAATGGTGTGTCAAGGAAAGCTGAGGTGATGGGACTGGGAACTATACCTCAGTCATCAGACGTGAGCGACATTACCGCAGTGAACTGACAGTGGTTCAGCTACATCATGCTGCATCCTTTCACATGTCTTTGTGTCCATTGTTTTGTGTTGTGGTCCCCTGAGCTTCTCTGAATGTCCAAGGACATGCATTTCACTCTTGTGCCCTTCACTTACAAGACCACCTACTTCCCTTGTCCCCTGTGTCTCTCACACACACACACACACACACACACACACAATCACACATATACAGTGGTATGCAAAGGTTTGGGCACCCCTGTAATTTTTCATGATTTTCCTTTATAAATCATTGGTTGTTTGGATAATACATTTCAGTTAAATATATCATATAGGAGACAAACACAGTGACATTTGAGAAGTGAAATAACGTTTATATGATTTACAGAAAGTGTGTTATAATTATTTAAACACAATTAGGCATGTGCATAAATTTAGGCACCCTTGTCATTTTATTGATTTCAATACCTTTAGCACTAATTATTGGAACTCAAAATTGGTTTGGTAACCTCAGTGACCCTTGACCTCCATACACAGGTGAATACAATCACGAGAAATGGTATATAAGGAGGTCAATTGTAAGTGTTTCTCCTCTTTATCATCTTCTCTGAAGAGTGGCAACATGGGAGCCTCAAAACAACTCTCAAATGACCTGAAAACATGGATTGTTCAACATCATGGTTTAGGGGAAGGATACAGAAAGCTATCTCAGAGATTTAATCTCTCAGTTTCAACTGTGAGGAACATTGTGAGGAATTGGAAGACCACAGGCACAGTTCTAGTTAAGGCCCGAAGTGGCAGACCGAGAAAAATCTCAGATAAGCAGAGGTGAAGGATGGTGAGAACAGTCACAGTCAACCCACAGACCAGCTCCAAAGACCTACAACATCATCTTGCTGCAGATGGTGTCACTGTGCATCGTTCAACTATTCAGCTCACGTTACACAAGGAGATGCTGTATGGAAGAGTAATGCAGAAAAAGCCTTTTCTCTGCACCCGTCACAAACAGTCGCTTGAGGTATGTTAAAGCACATTTGGAATAAGGTGCTGTGGACTAACAAAACATAAAATAGAGTTATTTGGGCAAAACAAGGTGGAAAACTAATACAGCATTCCAAGAAAAACACTTGCTATCTACAGTAAAATTTGGTGGCGGTTCCATCATGCTGTGGGGCTGTGTGGTCAGTGCAGGGACTGGAAATCTTGTTAAAGTTGAAGGTCGCATGGATTCCACTCAATATCAGCAGATTCTGGAGAACAATGTCCAGGAATCAGTGACAAAGTTGAAGTTGTGTCGGGGCTGGATCTTTCAACAAGACAACGACCCTAAACACTGCTCAAAATCTACTAAGGCATTCATGCAGAGGAACAAATACAACATTCTGGAATGGCCATCCCAGTCCCCAGATCTGAATATTATTGAAAAGTTGTGGTGTGATTTAAAGCTGTCCATGCCCGGAAACCATCAAACCTGACTGAACTGGAGATGTTTTGTAAAGAAGAATGGTCCAAAATACCTACCGCCAGAATCCACACTCTAATTGTCAGCTATAGGAAGTGTTTAGAGGCTGTTATTTCTGCAAAAGGAGGATGCACAAAATGTTTCTTTTGTGGTGCCTAAACTTATCCACATGCCTAATTGTGTTTAAATAATTATTTCACACTTTCTGTAAATCATATAAACTTTATTTCATTTCTCAACTATCACTGTGTTTGTCTCCTATATGATATATTTAACTGAAATGTCTTATCCAAACAACCAATGATTTATAAAGGAAAATCATACCACTGTATACATACACTTCACATGTTCTTCATGTGACTGACCTGCAGGTTAATTTGCTCTAATTATAGCTAATGGGTGGTAGCTGTTATCATGTGAGTGCTGCATGATGACAAAACTGACTAAAGAATTTTCCTGTAAAATAACAGTACTGTTATTTAACAGTAATACTGTGAAATTTCTTTACAGCCTATTACTATAAACATGAAATACAGCATATTTCTGTATATTTTACAATTTACAATAAAATACTGGCAGCAGAGACGCTAGCATGTTACTGTTATTTAACAGTAATCATACTGTGAAAGTATTTTACATTGTATTACTGTAAACGTAGTGTAAGAAAAAAAAAACGGGGAGGTCTTCTTCGTCTCTGATTGATACATTCCTTAGGTTTATTACATTAAAGGTAGTTACAAAGATTACGGTTCATTGAAAGCATTGTTTACCCTATGCCTTACTTAGGCATACTCTATCTGGTGTTGTCACTTCAGTCCTGTCTGAGTGCACTGCTACCTCACAGTGAATTCTCCTAACTCAACATAGCCGTACATATTTGTATACAAACAGTCAATGAGTATGCCCACCCACATGTGCAGATTGGCTGACTCAATCAGTCCCATCATCTCCAGGTCTGGGACTGAAGTCTCCGTGTGATCATCTTTTGTCTCTAACAGGATTCCGATGATTTAATGAATTTCGTCTGGAGCCTCTTCCTCCTTCTTTTACAATTGATAGTAGTCATTGTCTCCCTTTATATACTAGAGACTGACTCTTACAGCAGAAGGCAAAGGGCAGATCATAGGCAACCCTAAGTTGGACAATATTGGTGCAACCTCTAATGTTCGGCGAGACATTGATTTCTTACAAAATAAAGCATATTTCTATATGATTTTACAATTTACATTAAACTGGTAGCAGACAGAACAGAATAAATACAGTTTCACAAATTACACAGTACAAAAACAAATGCAGTATATTTATGTGATTGTTTGAATTTATAGTAACATTCTGGTTAGGGGGTTGCTAGTAGATTACTTTAAATTCCAACTTCTTACTGTAGACAGGCATAACTGATAATAAAATAACAAAATTTAGCAGTTTGAAATGTCTTAAATATCAATCTTCATTACAATTAACATAAGAACCTTATTGTTATGTGGGCTACAACAATCTGCTTTAAAAATTGCATTATTATGATTAATTGTGCAAAAAACAACAACAGAGAAAAGAGAGATACATCAAACACACCTTTATTTAAAAGGGAAGTGTCAACATAAATACTGTTACTGTAAAAAAAAAACAACAGCAGAAAATGTGGATCACCCAGAGAAAAAAAAACTAGTAAAATAGTAGTAGTAATAATGTGAGGTAGGCTTTATTACCTTAAAAAGTCCTGGAAGTAGGTGCATGTTTTACTTAGCTTTAGAGTCTGGGTGGGAGTGGACAGTCCTGATTTAAAGAGGAAGAGTCTGGTTCAGGTAGAGATGATCATCACTTTGCTTGTTCCTCTCATTGGAGATATTGTTACCACTGTAAAACAGCAACAAACAAAATAATTAATCAAAATCATAACTAGATCAGGAATGTAAAATAACAATGCCCAATCAATGCTTGTTAAGTTGATAATATCAAAATCTTTCGTGTCCTTGTGTCAACGTCAGTGTGGAAAACAAGCACAATTACAGGTCACGTAAAATGTATATAAGTGTTTGAGCTAACATTATTCAAATCTCAGCCTCAATGATAAGTTACATTTTAAAATCACAGTCACTCATGTTAGCGCGACATCTTGCTGAACATCAGTTTGATTTGCAAAATTTCTGAATAAGATAATGTTACTGACGAGAAAAAATTATTAATTTATGTTACCTTCTACTTCGTAGATGCACAGCCCAAATGATGCAGATGGCAATGTCCCCCAAAGTGCGTCTTCCTCAATGCAGCCACGTCTGGAAAAACACCCTTTCACACTTTTCCACAAATAATGTAGTGTACTGCAATTTAAAACATTGACATACTGTTTTGGGTCTTTGTGCTGTCACTTCAAATTGACCAGACCACAATGCAGTACTACAGTACACAACCGTATTACATGAACACAGTAGGTTAGTGCTGAAAACTGGCTGTAAATTAACAGCAATTGCTTACAGTGTATGCAGTGATGTGTCCATACATTATGAGGTGGACATGTGGTATAAAGAAGGAAACAACACTCAAGTCATATTATGGCTTGAGTTGGAGACACAATTTTGCAGATAAACAGTTAGTTTTTTGAAACACTGTTGTATGAAGAGTACATATTGTATGCTCTCTTCTCTTCTCTCCTCAGGCAGGAGGGAAGCACTATCATCCGACCTGTGCCCGCTGTGTCCGCTGTAACATGATGTTCAAAGAGGGAGAGGAAATGTACCTGACAGGTGAAACTTGATGCCAATGCATCCACAACTTACACACACACACACACACACACACACACACCACACACACACATACACACATGCTGTGGAATACAGTTGTCAATATATGCATTATATGACACCAATTTGTCTGTCTCCTCTTCAGGATGTGAGGTGTGGCACCCGTTATGCAAGCAGGCAGCCAGGGCGGAGAGGAGACTCAGGGTGAGGCAGTTTGAAATGGAAGTCCAAATAAATAGAAAACAGCGTAGTTTTTTTGTTCTTGTTCTTTCCTCCCCCTTCTCTACTTTGTCTGTTTTTATGTCTCACAGCATAGACGCCTGTCAGAGACTTCCATCTCTCCACCAGGCTCCTCAGTGGGCTCTCCCAGCAGGGTTATATGTGTAAGTGACCCATAAGTCTGCAGATTATTGTCAGTCTTTGCTGCCACTACCATGATCTTCCCTTAAAGCTATAATCCCTAATTGATTTTGAAAACGCCCTTTATCTAATTTATTGAAATTTTCTACGCATCCTTATAGCCATCAATAAATAACATGTTCAGCTCGTTAAGTCTTGTTGTCATGTCCTCAACATTTTGCACACTTTCCTACAAAGTTCATTCTGGTTATGTTACATGATTTTTTGCAGATGATTCAGCCTTGATGTAGTCAGTATCGACGTGTAGTCCTTGTCAACAAAGCTGTCTTCCTGACGCTCTGTCCTCCGCTTGACTTCAGGCAGTGTGTGTTCTGTGTGTTTTCAGGACAGGGTGGGTGTGTCTGCTGCATCGGTTGCAGTGTAAGGCACCAACCTAAAAGGCTGCTCACTCCCTTGGCCTGTTCACTTGTCTCTGTTATCTCAACTCTGTTGTCATCAGTGGTGTGTTGGGGGTCAAGCTGATATGGGAATTTCTAGAATGATTTAATTAGTTGCAATGTGTAAACAACTGTTTTGACAATCAACACATCAGTCTCCACGTTTTCTCACTGTGAAACAAGATCAGGCTCATGTTTATGCATTAAACAGTATCAGTGATGACCATCTTTACTCATCAGTGCTCAGAAAGCATTGAAATCTGCAATCCAAAAAGAGATGAAGACTTGTAAATTAAAATTTAATGTAATCTTGTGTCAGACCGTCCTTCAGTCCTGCACTCTTGGTCCAGACTGAGAATTCTTAAAGCCAATTTCACACTACATGATTTTCAGAGTCGAAGTCGCTATGCATCCCACATTACACAATGTTTTTGTAATCGCTGTGAGTTCCTACTACGTGAGTGACCAATAACAGGGGTCATACACTACATCAGGGCTATTCAATTACAAACTCAGTTGGCTTGCATTTTCAAACCGAGAAATTTAGCTGGGCAAGACAGTCTCCCAGAATTAATTTTAACTTGCAATTATAACTCAACATGTTATTTTAGCCGGGTTGTATGTGATCGTTTTTTTGTTTTAAGTTGTATTCAACTTTTTCATTAACCCTTGTTTTTAGCTGCTTTCACCCTGCCCTGGTTTCTGATTGGCTGGTTTGGCCTTAATAAAATGTCCAGCTTGCATCAGGCAGACATGGGCAGGTCTCAGTTTGCCTTGTCTTTACTTGTCTGATGACGAGTGAGTAGCCAAGATGTGACAAGTCTTGCAAGACGTGACTGGGTTATCGGGTTGGAAATCGTGTAGTGTGAACTATAGGCTTAACAAGAGCTAATTGGATTTCCATAAAATGTTGCAAAGGCATTAATAGTTGCTATGGACATTCCTAAACAAAGCCTCAATCAATGGTCTTGCCATTGCTTGCTGAGTGCTGTTGCATGTCTGCATGCAGGAGTCACTGCTCTCTGCTCAGCACTGCTCTGCTCTCTTCTCATAATCAATGACCTTTGTCTTTAAGGTGATGGATGAGGAAGAAATGCAGTGTAAGCACGCTGGCTGTCCACAGTCTTATCCTCTCTCTCTTTACTCTAATACATGTTCACACATGCTGAGCTCCTGAAGGTCAACAGCTTACACCGCTGTCGGCCTCGGCGGCGCACGTGTGTTATGTTGATGAGCCCACACACGCCCGCACACACGCACACACACACACACACACACACACACACGTGTGCTTCATCAGCTCTTTCTCTCTCCCACTCACCACTGCATGATCATCTCACAGCTGCCAGTGGACTTTTCATTCTACATCGTCCATGTGGTTGATGTTGTTTCTGTCTGTCTGTGGTGGTGGGTGTATTTGTGTCTGCGTTTGTGTCCTTTCTCCAGGCCACAGTGGAGAATGAGATCCTAGATTATAAGGACCTAGCTGCCCTGCCAAAGATCAAGGCCATATACGAGGTCCAACAGCCTGACCTCATATCCTCCTCATGCCAGCCCTACCACAGATACACATCTGATGACAGGCTAGACACTTACAGCTATGGGGAGGTACTACTGCCACTGGTCTTATCAATAGTCTTTTTTTCAGAAGAAACACTTGATTCAGTTTTTGTGTGGCGTTTCGATTAAGAAGTTTATTGTGTTTGTAATATACATGTAGCACTTGTTGAAGTTCACTGTTTGAAATGGTTTTTATTAGGGATGAGCCTGGTTCAATACTGGTCAAAATCACTAGATCAGATAACATACAGATAAATAAATTTAAAAAAACGCCAAGTATCTTGGGCGTTTTTTTTTGTATGTATATACATATACATATACATATTATGTATATGTATACATATATATATATGTATATATATATGTATATATATATATTGCATGCTTCACTGTGCACAGACTGTAAAAATCTTAATAAAAATCAGCAACAGCATTTTAGCTTTAGAGTCATGCTAGATACTTATTTTTTGAAATAGCTTCAAATCACTCAGTATTAATGTGTTGATAACAGCTTCATAGTTGACAAAAGTAATATGTTTCCATTATAATTTCATGAAATTTGATTCAACCAAACCAGACATTTTGATTAAAAAATTGTTGTTGTGTGCTTACTGGGAAAAAATACTATTTGTTAATTATTCAGCTGTCAACATAGCAAACAAATAACATACTGTCATCTTGGTGTAATGAACAATGTGTAGGACAAACTCAAGGTAAAAGTTTTGGGTTTTTTTACTTCATTTTTCTGTTATGTCAAGAAGAATGAAAACAATCAGTATGAATGAATGAATTTTGTAGTAATAATTAGGTGGATTTTTGTGCCTATAATAAATGATTGATTGATAACGAGAGAGACAATCAAGGTCCTTAAAATTTGCTTTTTAGGAATACGATTATCTGATATTTTAGGGCGAAAAATTCTAGTCTAGTCTATCAGAAAGGTGTCCATCATCTTTGTGTGGTGAAACCACAACTGACTGTACAATAATAACATATCCATCTTCTCAGGCAGTCCATTGATTATCCATTAATTTGTGATTGGAGATCATTATATAGTTGCAAAATATGACTTTTTTAAAAATGTAAACACATTTTTCTTGTGGTCATGTCAGAAAAGATGGCATATGCTGTGTAATTTGTGTTGCTTCAGCACAAATAACAGTTTTCCTCTCTCTACTCACCAGTCACTTGGGACGCTGTCTCCCTATTCTCAGGTAAACGATCTTCCTCCCAGTGTAAGTAGCAGAGCACTCCTAACACGTTTTAACAAATGAACTGCCAGTTCAACCAGTCACTGAGATATTTGTCTCCCCGCTTTCCTCTGCTCCTCTTTCACTCCTCACATTTCTCCCTTTTCCTCTCTATAGGACTTTGACAGCCTGGATTTGAAGCACAGGAGGTGCTCCAGTCCAGGTTATATAGACTCACCGACATATAGTCGTCAAGGCATGTCACCCATCATGCCACGCTCTCCACAGCACTATGCCTACCCTGGTGAGTCACATAGCATTCACCACTGTCTCTTCATGACCTTAGCACTTGATCGTCCAGGCTGTAAATATTGTGAAATGTGCTTTTTTTTGTCAGAGTTAAAGCACTTATACTGTAAAATCTCCAGGTGGAGGAATGTTCTTTTCTTCTGAACAGTGGGGATGATTTCATTAAAAGTGGGGTGTCTTACAGTTTGGGAAAAAGTATTTTCCAGTGTTGGATTATCCATACATTTGGTGAGGAAATGTTTAATGTGAATAATTAATAATTTGTAATAATTAATTATTTATTAATATCCTTATGAATTAAAAAAGGGCACCACTCCTCTTCAACAGAGGAGAAAGATAGGTTTAGAATGACCTGTAACACCTTTCTCGTCTCGTTTATCAGATATATAAATTTGGATTAATATGAAAAATATTAATTCTTAAATTTGGAATGGAAGGTGTGAGATCGTACACTGGCTTCTTGCAATTACCCTGGTCAGAGGCATACAAACACAAAAGGCAAAGAACAGTATTTTAGATAAACAAGATCAACATTTATTAGGGTTAGAGCACGACTGCACAGCGGGGTCTGGCTCTGGGCGTCTTGGCCCCTGGATGTCCCATGCCTGTGCGGGAGGATTACCCGGGGTGGTCCGGGATCCTGCCGTCTCCTGCTTCTTGTGGGCCCCTGGCTGGGATCCCTACGTGAGCCTCTGCCTGCTTCCCTCTGGGGGAGAAGTCGTGTGGTTGACTCTGGGGTAGGCGTCGGGGATAGCTGTGGCGGGCTCCGACCTGCCTCCTGGGGGGCGGCCTGGGGGAGGCTCCGCTGTCTCTGGTTAGAGGGCACTTCCTGTTTAAAATGGCCAACTTCCTGTTGGTCAACGGCCTGTCTGTTAACGTGTTCAGGGAAGTTCGCTTGTCTCACATGTCAAGTTTTGGAAAGATCGGACAATGTTAGTCTTTACTTCCTGTTATGGCTGGTCTCACATGTTAAGTTTCGTGCTTATCGGTCAATGTACAGCCAAGTTAGAGGGCACTTCCTATTTAAAACAGTCGTGCTCGAACCCTAATAATTCCTTCAGTTTTCAAGAGGGTTCTTGCACCATCCTGCTCAAACCCTAATAATCCCTACAGTTTCCAGAGGGTTCTTGCACAGTCTTGCTCGAACCCTAATAATGAGAATAACTCCTTCAGTTTCAAGGACGGACAAAGGAAAAATGTTCAACTCGGCCAGCGAGGATGAGACGATTCTTCAAGTGGTGATTACCTCCGTTAACACAGATGAGGTCCGGTTGGAAGGGTTTACCTCCGCTAACACAGGCAGTCTGTCTGTATCAACGGCCTAGTTGGAAGGGAAAAAATGATGTGTGCTTATAGCTTTTATAGTCTTCACCTCGGGGGCGGAGCATCCCGTGATTTCCACCTTTGGGTGAACAGTTGCCTGCTGCTGATGTCATGCACCGCAGTGGCTTGTGGGGAATGAGTCCATCACAGACTTGGTCTCCTGGTGGGTCAGGATTTTCCTTTGTCCTCAACATGTGGTTTTTCAGGCTTTATGGCTTTCCAGTAGGCCTCAACAGTCTACAATGGCTAGGCCCAACACCAGTCTCTTGATTACAATTAATATAGTAGGATGATCCCACTGTAGTATCCATTTGTTTCGCGCAGCCACTCAGTACAATGTAAAGAAGTAAAAAAAATATTTATTTTTCGACAGTCATAAAATCAGATCAGGTTGCTAGGTAACAGCAACAGTCCACAGTCTGGTTGTTTGTAGTATATTTAGTCTCTGTGCTCCTCAGTGTCTGTGTTGGTTTGTTTTGTGTTTGTCTGTTCAGGTCATGTCTCAGTCCCCTCTCTGATTTTCATGTGTTCCTAGTCTTCTCCCTTTGTTTTGCTCCATATTGGATTTTTAAATTTTTTTGCCTTACTAAGACTCTTTTTTGTTAATTTTTACTAACAGCATTTGGGTCCTACGGTTTTTTAACATACCCATTACAGTATAATGTAATGTAGTATATGTATCACAGTATTATGTGAGTGCAGCGTTACTTAAGTTTAAAGGTCTAAAGTCTAAAGGTTAAACAAGTTATAATTTGCATAACTTCCTGTACTGCCTTCAGTTTTTGTCTTTAAAATCTAATCAATGAGCTCCAGTGTGGTATTTAGGAGAGTTGGATTATGTGGTTGTTGATTGAAATACATGTGTTGGCAACATGAGCTGTTTCAGTTTCCACTTTCATCACCAATCTTGTATGATACTTTGATATATAATCACTAAAATCAACTCAAGATTTCCCACATTTTGGGCAGACTGTTTTTCACTACTCTTCAAAATACTTTTTTGGCTTCATTATATGCTCACTTGCTCCTTGGCTGTCATTTCAATGAACTCTTGCACATGTGCACTGACTGTTATAACCACAAACACGTCAATAATGTTGGTCATTACACAAGTGTAAAAGTGATGTCATCTTGTAAATTGACTGAACATTTAGGCTGTTTAGGTTTTCATCTGCATGTGTTGAGGTCTTTCTTTCATGCTCACACTTTCTTTGCTGTTATTGGCTGCGGCTGGCTACAGGCTCTGAGAGTGGCAGAAGTTCACCTTATTACAGCCAAGAAGGGCGGTCAAGCACACCCACCACTAACCAGCCCCCTACACATTTTCATGTACCAGGTAGGACTTCTCATCTCCTCACCGCCTTACTCACAATCTAGATTTGGGGTGTCTGACTCAAATGACCTAGGGGCCAATGAGCATCTAGTATTGTCAAGAGAGGGAAGGACTAGAGAAAAAAAATAGTAGTGGGTGGGCAATATGAGCTTAATATTAAAACATCATTTTCAATCATAATATCACAAAGAGGATATTGATGAATTCATGATCAGAATTTCAAATTAAATGTGCTTGTTTTAATGTGGAACGATGTACTTTATACTTCACAATAAAAACATTTATATGATGCAAAATAAATCTATTAATCAAATATAAATTAAATAATAATGTAGGCAACTATAATTAACACCAAACAAGCTAATATATACAGTGTGTGTGTATAAATATATATATATATATATATATATATATAAGGGCTACAACGATATTCGATTTATCGATTACTAAATACTTTTTTTATTGTTTTAATGTTCTTTCCATGTGGCCCGTGGGCCGCCAGTTTGACACCTCTGATCTAGATATTTTACTGATTATATTTGCCATCACTCACTGGTGCTGCAACCCATTCAGCAAGGTCACTTGAAGTTTGGTGGGAAGGAGGGATGTGTGCAAATGTGACTACATCATAGTTTTTTATACCATACATGATTGTTGTGGTATATTCATCCCCTTGCACTACATTTCGACCTTCTTTTATAACCCTCCCTCCTCCCTCTGTACCTCATACTGTCACAACACATCACCCCTTCTTTTCACCCCCTTCATCTCCTCTTTCTCTCCTCAGCCACAGGAGACCCCAACATCTTCAGGAAGCCTCCCATCTATAAGAGAACTGGTACAGTGCAGTTAGCCCCGCCTTAGCCTGCCTGTCCTGTCAGTTGAGTGATGCTGTGTTTGAGTACTCGATGTGAATGTTTTCACTGACCTGTCGGTGTTCCACAGCAGCCCCTTACTTTAGCATCGATCAGTATTGATGTCCCAGTTATCTTTGAAACGCAAACCACCACAAACAAGACCAGATCAATGGAAAACATTGAAAGTGCACTAATGAGATAGAGATTGACTAACTTTTAATTTTACAATTGAGGATCAATCAGACTTATTGCACCCATAATGTAGAGGAGCAGTGTTTAATGTGCATGCCTGCTTCTGCGTGCAGCAAATAGAGCAGGAAGAGGCCATGAATGAAGACATGGTTGTTCAGGCCTGAGAAGTGTGGAGTACTAGTGACTCCACACTTGTGACACTGAGTAGACACAAAACATCAGCAGAATAGAACAAAACAGGGGCACAAAGCACTACATGAATTTAAATGTGCTGTGGAGACCGTTTGTGTTTGTCCAGCTTAGCTTTGTTAGCCAGTTAGCAGTGTGTGATTTAACAAGAATCTGTTTTGTGTCATTTTGTGCATTTATGTTGTTGTTGAGTCAAGTCACGTCGTGGCATCGCAGTTCGCACAAGAGGATGGCTCTGCCCTTTTTTTAATGTCATGAAACTTCAATGCAGTTCAGTCATCTGGACTACATGCTCGTGTAGAAATATTTATTCGAAAACATGCGCTATTCCCTCTTCACATTACCATGGAAAAGTTGATGGAGGATCATTTATCTTTGTCGCTGTCCTGCATGTTCCTCTGTAAAGGGTGTGGGCTACCTTGTTATTCATTACTATATCACTGGCCGTAATGTTTAACATGTTTCTATAATATTGTTCAAAAACCTCTCAGGAGCCACACGGTCAGTGTAATGGTTAGCACTCTTGCCTTTGCAGCAAGGAGACCCTGGTTCTGGTCAGAACAAGGGCCTTTCTGCAATAGAGTTTGGATGCTCTCCGCTGTGTGTGTGTGTGTGGGTTCTCTCCACGTTATCCAGTTTCCTCCCACAGTCCAAAAACATGCAGATTTAGGGATTAGGCAAATTGGACACTCTAAATTGACCATATGTGTGAGAGTGTATGGTTGTTTGTCTCTATGTTGCCCTGTGATGGACTGGCGACCTTTCCAGGGTGAACCCCGCCTTTCGCTCTATGTCAGCTGTGATTGGCACCAGCACCCCCTGCGACCCTCATGTGGAGGATAAAGCTGTAGAAGTTGAATAAATGGATGAATTAGTATAAGTGATTAGTATTCTCACATTTAGCACACATTAGTCATAGCGATCCTTGTGGTTCCTTAGGTTTACCTAAAACGTTTGCTGATTAGTTCCTGACGGGTTTAGCATTAAATATAATTGATTTTGACTTAAAAACCACAGCAGACAGTAGTTGTGCTCATCAATGGCCTGTGATGTACTAATCAAGTTTTCTACCTGTATAGAAAAGAGACAGTTTTCTAAGATTGTCCTTGAGCTCCGTACAAGTAGCAAAGCTCTCACATTGTTCATCTCCCTCTGGGATACTCCAATAATGTTTCCCTTTTTCACCTCTTTTCTTTTTATTGCACCCATCACTTGTATTCACTTCCCTTCACCCTCTGCTCCACTTTACCCGGTGACCTTGCCGCTGTAAGTATCTCCCTCCTCTCACTGTTTCACTCACTGTCAGTAGATGGATGTTTCATATGTCTGTGTGGGTGGGTGTTATCCCATGTCAGGATATCAGTGGCATGTGATGCCAGCACACTATACTAGAATGTGAGTACAGATGTGTGTACAGCGCCTATGCGATGACATCAAACCTCTAACTTGTGCGTGTAAATTCCATTCACTTTCAATGGACAGACGGGCGTCACGTATCACACAGACGCTGCACACGCGTTGTTGCACATCCGCCTACGTGACGGGTGAACTACGCCTCAAATATGTCACGTGACGACCACGCGTGACTGTTTGTGGTAATCAAATAGCGAGGGGTCATTCATGCCGTGCCACCTGCGCACGCAGCAGACAGTTTAGGCTATTTCAGTCACACATGCACACGTTAAGGCGTCTGAAGCGTTGGCTTCAGTACAATAGCGACACGCATTAACGTCTATAGCGTGTGCTGTGCACGTCTACAGTATAACTCATAACTAGAACATTTCATCAAAATTGGTATGTGAGTGGATGGGGGCAGCCGGGCGGAGGGATTTCCTGGGAGGACATAACGTCACTCGGGGTTCCCGTTTCGTCCCGGCCCGTTTCATTTTTGAAATTTTTGAAACCACGATTTCATGAGAATCACGTTACAGCTCCTTCCACAGCTACTTCACAGCTACTTCCACAGACACTTCCCACAGCAGCGGCTGGGGCGGAAACGGGTGTGGTGCTCGTCGACGTAGTGCTGTCCCCTATCCTCAAATGAGGATCAGCACCATGATGAACATGGAAAAGTTAATTAAATAAATTAAATAAATAAACTGAATAATTGAATTCAGTTCGAGGTTATATAATTATAATGATATATAAAGTAAACTGTATGGGTTTGGCAGCTGAACAGCGCATGAGCCCACTGTGCGGAAAAAATATTTCCTGAACTCATTCTATTTTCCAGCATTGCCGAGGTAGAAGAGAACGTCATCAATCTTGAAAGGGTTAGTCAAGGTGGTTGAATTTGAAGCATAATCATTTCTTAAAGACAATACTCACCTCTCCAACTCTCGACACAGCCACAATTTTTTTGTTTTGTTGTTTTAGGACAGTGTACACGTACAATAATCATTTAAATGAAATGAAAAGTTGGGTGTCAGTACATTGAGACGAGCGTGCGCACAGACGTCCGCTGCGTTCGCACATGACATGACACTTATCACCCGTCACCCTTCATTATTTGGTATACCCGCAATACGCGCGTCTGTATGCAAGTGTATCGGATGCATGTTTTTTCATCTTTATGCAGGCGGCGGCGACACGGTCAAGGCGTTTTAGTATAGTGTGCTGGCATAAAATACCCCTGATAGTCAGGACTGTCTGTACAACCATTAATTCCTGTGTGTGTGTGTGTGTGTGTGTGTGTGTGTGTGTGTGTGTGTGTGTGTGTGTGTGTGTGTGTGTGTGTGTGTGTGTGTGTGTGTGTGTGTGTGTGTGTGTGTGCACGCGCGTGCGTGTGTGCGCGTGTGCGCGTGTGTACAGAGTGAGTGACTGCATGTCATTCCCATTGACTTCCATTGACTGTGTTTTAGCACAGAGTGGCATCAATATCATGATCTCATGCAGCTCATGAAATGACTGTATGCCTCAGGCTGAGCAGTAACTGAACTAATGTTAATACTGGCTATTTTCATGCTGCTGGCTAAAATATCGATCTTCTCTCTGGCAGGAATGGTGGAATGGCGACAGTCGATTTAAGTAGCATGAATGTACATTTTTGCTGTAGGTGTTTGTGGTGTTCATTAACACATTTCTTTCCTGAGGACACTCCAGTGAAAGTCTGTTAGTTTGTAATTTTTGGGCAACAGACTGATTTCTTTCTGAGAATATGATAGCAGATCAATGCCACTCTCATGTTTCTTGGTTAATAGAAAAGACCTGAAGCAAAGCAAAGCTGGTGTGGATATGTTCAAAACTTTTTTGTTTCTTGCAAATTATTATTATTAATAAATGGGAGGGTTGAGTCAGGAAGGACATCCAGCATGAATATATCTGCCAAAGCCCCCTGGAAAGGGAGAAGAAGAAAGAAAAGAAAAAATATATGAAAGACTTGTAATGCTTGTTAATCCTGTCAATCATACTTCACATAATTGTCTCATGCAAATCAACAAGCTGATGATATATCTTTACTTCAAGTCCAACCACCTTTTAGAAAGAATATTTTGTAAGGATATATATATGTAATATATTATAACATTTCATTGTTTAACTGTATTTTACTAATGGAAATAATTTTTATCAAAATGTCACAGAAATGCATCAAAACTTTGTACTTTGAGCTTTCAGAAACTTCCCACATAAGATGCTGTAAATGCAACATGAGGGAGGAATTTAAATGGATCAACACAACAAAATTAGGGCTGTCAAAAGATTACAATTTTTAATCAGATTAAACTATACAAACTTAGTAAAAAAAAAACATTACATTGTAAAGAACCTACATTATAAGACAATATAAATATATATATATAAAAAAAATACTGTAAATAACTTTAAAAAATGTTTTAAGTAAATTATACATTGCACTGTAAACTCACATTATAAACAAAATATAAAGTATAGAAGTTAAATAGTTTTCTTGGGGGTACTAAACCCACAGCAGGAAATTCCTCATCAGCACCTTTGAAGTAGATGCACCGATTTTTTGGGGGCCGTCCCGATTTTTCAAAAAGTTTGACCTGCCGATACCGATTTTAGCGGATTCCGGTTGAAATTTTTTAAACCACTTTACAGCATACAGAAAGATATTTTTGCATATTTTCTTTAATAGAAATTTTTAACATAGAAATACAATCAGTTCACATCCAATATCCAACTAAAAATACAAAAACAAATCACTACCTGTATGTGTAGTTTATTTAAGTTTAAACATATTTACAACATATTACCTAAACACAAATAAGTGAATGAACTAATGACCAAGAGCGCAGATCTCACTCTCTCGCTCGCTCTTTCTCTCTCTCTCTCCCGCCCCGTGCCAACAATGCTTCACGTTCTCTGCTCACACAGGTTTAAATGACAAACAAATAAATACTGAGTGAGTTTTGTGTAAGTGATTTAATGTCCTGACTCTTGACCCAAATATGCCAGGCTTCGTTCAGTGAGTAAGTTTTCATTCAGAGCAGCTCTGCGGCTGCGCGGATGTTGTGTAATCAAATACACCGGTATGTCGGTATATTAAAAATTCATATCATAACGGGAAAAAAAGCCCTACACTCTACTACATGTACATGTAGCCGTGTGCACGTGTGTTGCTGATGCTTATTAAAATCTGAATATTTCTGTCTGACCTGGTTCCGGTCACTGGCCGATTAATCGGTGCATCCCTACTCTGAAGCACTGCTTCTACTAGTTAGCGTTAGCGTCTGCTAGCATTCTGACACTAATGTTTGATGCTGTTCAAGTCTGTGTTCCCGTTAGTTAGACAAAGTAACTGTTCAGCAACAGCAGTCATTTACCGTTAATGTTATGATTATATCACTATCTGCGCCAGCAGCGCCACTTACAACTGTGTGTCTTTCTTTCTTTTTTTTTTCATCCTCTTTTTTTCCTTCCTCTTCTAACTACCTGATTGATAACTCCTCTTCATTTTCCTTCAGCTTCATTTACAACATGCAGAACGATAACTTCACACAGGTTAACGTGAGGTGACTTGGGGCCCCTTTAGGGAGGTTTCCTACTGAGATGTCATTGCAAATCAACCATTGTTGTTTAAGGGGAAGGGGGATGCGGCTGGTCACTGATGCATTTAGGCAACAGCCCTCAGGCTCTGAGTGTCGGGTGCCCCCTATCGGCTCGGGGCCCCAAGCCTTGCCTGTTCATAAACTGCACGTCTACACGTAGCGCAATGAAAGTGAGAAAGTGCGTTAATGCGCTAAAAAAAAATTACGCGTTAATTCCACAAATTAATCATCCTGCGTTAACGTGTTCATTTTGACAGCCCTAGACAAAATATAAGTCTCACACCAGTAAACCATACCTTTTTAATTTTTTATGATTTGACAAGCATGATACAAAGAATTACTGCAGATGAGAAGTAAGTGTCAAGCACAAAGAATTGTTGCATTATATTATGGCATCTTTTCAAAACCGAGCACAGAGATGTCAGGGTCTCATCGCTGCAATGTTGTCACTTAGAAAGTCGCTGCTTCTCAAAGAATGAAATAGTCTTTTATAAATGTAAACCTATTAAAGTAAAACGTGTTAATGTTTCCTATTTAATAAAGATATACATTATACATTACAGCAATGCTACAGCATGCTAGTCATTATATGTATTACAGGTGTTGTGCTTCAGATTCTTAGAAGCAAAATATATGAAGCAAATTAAAAAATGACAACATTTAACTGTACTATAAAACAAATCCTGTTAGAAATAAGCCAAATATTCTTCATTTAAATGTTCTTGTTTATGAAAAAGAATATGCCAATGGAGTAAGCATGTACAAACATGCTACACACAAAACTGGCTAAATTTTAAGAAAGTTGGACTTATCACAAGAAAATAAGTTTTGTTGTGTAATAAATGTCTATTCAAACTGAGTCTTTCGTCTTGATTAAGCGGAATTTACGCATGTATACCTCAGAATTTCTTACATTTGCACACTCACCAATCAGTGAAAGTGAATATGTATTAGTATCTTTTTCAGACAAAATTAGATCTGTTTTCTTGGGAACAACTTCTCAGAAATTAGACTTAATTTGCTTTCTTAAAAATCTTTTTTTGCAGTGTGTACACAGATTTCTTTCTCCCTAACTCCATCCATGTTTCTTCACAGACAATCATATGGAAGCAGCCACCAAAAGCAGGACCAGCGAGGACATCCTCAGATCCTCCAGACTGTCCACCTACTCTTCCGAGCCATACACCCCATCAGAGTCTGACTACTACCCACATGGCAGCTCCCCCAAGGGTACAAAGCTTTTTAGTGCTTGCCATGCAGTTGATTTTGGAAATCTTTCTTGTGATATTTAGTTACTCGTCATCGCTGGTGCCGCGTTTCATTCTGAGATCCACATTCAAACAAGACTCTCTTTCGTCTCTTTGATCTCTCTCAGCCTATTGGGCACCGAGGCGACGCTTCTCGACAGGAGGAGACGAAGAGAGTTGGAGTCACAGTCTTCAAAGAGTAAGAGCTTCATTATATTGTCTCACTCTCCTCAGCAACAAGAGAAATCCCTCCTCAGAAACACCATGAGTAATGCACTTATGTACACTGTTTAAACTGCTTTTCTTTATTTGCTTCACCCTCCATCTCAGCAATCGCTGCACATTCATTTAGCAGTTCTCCCTAACCTCAACTTCGATTTTTCTTTTCTGTCTCCCTGTTTGCCTCATTCCTTGCTCCCATTCCTTCCAGATTGGGAGTGGCATTGGGAGGATGATCCTGAAGGAGGAGATGAAAGCCAGATCTGGTTCCTATGACAATGACCCCTGGGGCAGCGCGAGGAATTCTCGTTGTGGGAGCAAGGAAGCGCTCATCACCACAGGCTATGGCACCACAGTGTACAACAACACTGTCAACGGCTGTAAGGATCCACCCTGCCCCCACACATCACCCCCTTTTGTCTGCCTCTCTTATGCATTTCTGTGCAGCCACTGGAACATTTATGTGAGCCTCAACATATAATGTCACTGGGGTTTGGGGCAAGGACAGTGAGGTTGTGGGTGCAGGTCAGAGAGGGTCATGGCTGCTGCTGGCTTTGGCAGTTTGTTGACATTTGAAGATGCTGAGAAGGGAGAACAGCTGCCTCCAGCAGCACCAACCATTGTTCTGAGGATATCTGCTCACTCTGATTCGGAGCATTTAAACCACAGAAAACAAATGTGCAGACATGTGAAGCCACCAGAGTTGTTTGTAAAAGCAAAGCTTCTGAGTCGTTTTTTTTTAGCTTTTTTTCCCCCTCCACTCGCTCCGATCTATCCATCCATCTATCTGTGTATCTATCTCACTCTCTCACTCTCACAGCTGGGGTCCCATATCCTGTTTTATTTATGAACAGTAAGATCTCTCATTAAAGCTGTGTCTCTGCTGGGAGGGGATGCAACTGAACTGGACTCTACTGGCTACACAACAAAGGCTTGTAACTAGACAGGCTGTTTGGTGCAATTAGGTGGTCAAGTGTGTGATCTGTGTTTGTACTGGTGTGATTCCATGTTTTTTGTTTTCCTTTCTTCTTCTTTCCTGAGCCAGGCTTGGCCTCTTTCTGCCTTATTGCCCCTTTGATGTTTTTTCTGTGTATCCCTCCCACGCCTTGATAGCAAATCAACTTTCGTCTCCTTTACAGTATATATTTAAAGGAATCCAACGAAAAATGTGAAAAATATGTGTTGGTTACAGAAAGAAAGATGTCATCTTAATTTGTGTTTATTCTTTGTTTCACAGCTCCCCGGTCTCAGTACAGCACTGACAGTGGTGAGTTCATCAGTTAGATTTTAATGACAAAAAATGCCTTTAAATGTATTTATTTGTTCATAATGATGGTGTCAACATCACAGATATCCAATGTTATGTGCGTGGAATATTTTTAGTTAGTCATGAGTGCCTCCTTCTGGCATTGACCTGACACCGTTATCTGATTTCAATGTGTCAAACTTTCCTGTGTTTTAGATTTTGTTTGCAAGACTGCCTCACTACCACGATATAGACGCAACGGCAACCAGAGGGTAAGACCTCACGTGGCATTTGTCAAAAAATACCTGTGACGAAGTGTTTATCTTTCAAACACTTCATCTGTGGCCATTTGTGTTAAACTGATTGTCCCTTCTTGCATCTGCAGCCTCAGAGTGCTGACTGTTACCAGTACCAGTATGACAGTAGCTCTGAGGTCAACTGGGGCAGCAGAGGTAATTTAATATGAATTAAAATCACCTACCACTTATTACATTAAAGCAATTATTCTGTGCTTTTATTCGACTGTACTGATTTTGATTGTCTTTCTTGTCTCCCAGCAGAGTACAAGGTAATGTTTTAACATAATTGTTTCACTAATTAATTCCGTGTGAGCATGACTGCGTATAATGTTGAACAATTGTTGAACACTTGCTATTAGCATGTGTCTGACTGTAGTCAAATAAAACAAGGCTGCCTCCTCTTGCCTGTAGATTTACCCCTATGAAGCGCTCATTGTCACCACCAGGGGGCGGAACAGGCTGCCCAAAGATGTAGACAGAGCCAGACTTGAGGTAAGTTATAAATTAGTTTTTGAGGTCAACTTAGCCCTGGTTGCCAGTCATTTAATGGCAAGTAAAGTTACAGGTAAACTGAAAAAACAAAATGTCTTGAAAGAATTATTTCATTAGGCAACACAGATTAACTTAATTCAGAGTTTATACAAACATTTTCATAAAAGGTGAGTTCAATTAATTTGTGTGTTTAAAGTATTACTTTTGTCCAATCATTTTCCTTTTTCAGGTTCCCTAATACCCACCTAAGTAATCTCCCACATAATCTCATCACACTGGGGCCTAAATGTAATTATTTTGTGGAAAATAATAATTTATTTTTTATTCCAACTTAGATTTGGCCTCAGCATGTACAATATATTATGCAGCATCTACTTGAACACTGAAATGAAATACACCTTGCTAATTGAATTTTCTTTTCCTGCACCATTTTTATAAATTTGCTGTGAGAAAAGTCATGTGTTGCAGGCTCTGTCAGAGGTGTCTCGACACCTTGCAGCTGTAGAAATGACAAATGAGATACTGCAATTCAACAACTTGGAAGACTTCCTCCCCCTCAACTCAGAAGTCCCAGTATGAATAAAACACAGTCCGAGTGTGAAACAGAGATGACTCCTAAACAAAACTATGCTTGTGGCTTTTGGAAACTTTGGAATTAACTCACAGTAAAACAAATGAACAAGCTCAGCCTCAAAGCAGAAGTAACTACCCTCACACCCTGCCACTGAACGGCTCTCTCTCAGTGCTTTGAACATTTTGTATATCAAAGTGAGTTACTGCCCAATACTGGTAATATGTGTATAGTCATTTAATATGATTTTGTCTTTGAGTCACTAAAAAATCTTCCTCAGTGGTACCTGAGTGATGGAAAATAAAGAGTATTTGATGGATAAACATCGTACTGATGTGACAACTATGTGTTGTCTCCCTGTCTTCTCAGCGTCACCTGTCCCCAGAGGAGTTTGTCCAAGTGTTTGGTATGACGGTGGAGGATTTTGACCGACTGGCTCTGTGGAAAAGGAACGAACTAAAGAAACAGGCCCGGCTCTTCTAGACGTATGCAGACATCCACTGAGTAACGCCATAAACAAAGTTTAAAAATACTTTTACTGACTGTAGGAAGGAGAGAGAATGATGAATTACTTAAACTCTGTTTCACTGCCATTGCTGAGAACCTGTTCTAGATCTCCTCATACGACAAACCAAAATTCTGGTCACACCAGCCAGCGTGGACTTGTGGGGATGCCAAGGGAGGGCCACAGAGACGTTATGCACACATGGTCTGACAAGTGCAAGTGAGGCTGGAGTGAAGTGTATGCATCAGAGACTTTAGTTTTGTGCTTTTCTTAAGCTTGGGGGATGCCACATGGGGGAGCAGAGGTCTTTGACCAGAGCTGAAGTACTTTAAGGTCAAGTGTGTGAAATTTTGCAATATTTATTGGTGAAGTTGCAGATTTTACCTTCAATTTGGCCTACACAGGACTTTTAAACGAAGAGAAGAGTTTTGGTTTTGCCTTATTCTTTGTGCTCTTAGTGATGAGTGTGCAGCACCAGCAATCTGAATTAGTAGAATGTAGATACAGTACATCTTTAATGACACTTTATCAGAGTGAATGACGAGAGAAGATGAATGAGTATATGAGCATACAGTATCACTTTGCATTAATTTACGTGTGTGAGTGTGTGTGCGTGACCTGCTTAGATTTGTGTGCAAATGACAACCAAAGTGAGAATGCAAATAAACAGATTAGAAGATCACTTCCATGTTTAATATCCTGGTAAAATAGTTAAGGGTCATCAGTAGATGCAGTTCACTGTGCAGCTGTGTGGTAACCTTAAAGAATGTGCAATCCAGTAGATTTGATAGATAATGGAAATGTCAATCCACCTGTTCCACATTTTCTAACTCATTGCAATACAGTTATGGCTAAATGTTTTAGGGTGAGGACTAAAGTCATCCATACATTTTTGATTCAACATTTATGTTCTTAGAATCATCATTTCTTTTTTTCTAACTACAATTATATTCACTCACCATGAGATGCTTTGCAAGCTATTCAACAAATGACAAAGATCCAGGGTTGTTAAGACTTTACTTCCTTTCAATACTTTTATTTTTTCTCGCTAAAAAAAATACAAATAAATAAATTCAGAGTCATTTGTCTTTTATTGCCGTGAACCATTTTAAGTGTCGCACATTTTCTGAAAATATCACAAGAACCGTAGCACATGCAAACATAAGCTAACCAAGCGGCTGCTTGACTACAATAGTGTGTGAAAAAACACAATTAGTTTGTGATTTGACTGCCCTGTAAGATTAAAGAAAAGCAAGACTCTGATTTGGACTGACTCTGGTTTGGAGTAAATAACACAACTATAATAAATACAATTTATAGTGTAACATTTGCAAAATGGTAATGGCTTGGGCTTCCCCTGCGTGTATGCTACACATCTCTTTCAACTCTACCTGTTACGGTTTTCCTTTATGGGAAAACCGATGAGACTAAATATGGAGGACTCGGATGCAGACAAGACAGCGAGGAAGATTTAAACGGTTTATTATAAAGATGGTAGGTAACACAGCTAACACAAGGTGAGTATGTATGTGTGTATGAGTCAGTCTGTAGCTGGCAGGCGAAGGAACAGCCGTTCCTATGTGGCAGTTAAAGTTCGTAGTTTGTTGTTCCAGCCAGGAACGGACTCACTCTTGTAGCTGTAGCTGCTCAGGTGACGAGGGTGAGTTGGAGAGTGGCGACTCTCCTGGAGGAGACGAAGCGTCGACAGCGCTTCGGCAGAAGAGAAGACGAGGGAATGAAATCACGGAGGACGGGAAGGTCCGTGGGGAACAGTGGCAGCTGTGTGGCGATGAGGCGACGTAGGTGAAGCAGGCGGAAGGCGGAGGTGATCCATGGATGTATTATATGAACTGGATAGAGCTCCGCCCCTTCGCTTCCGTTCATTCCTATGAAGCTGCTCACCCAGCGCATATGCCAAAAAAGTTTTTGACTTCCGCGTTTATATCCGGGTTATGGGGCCCATAGAGCATGCGCAGTAGTGTCCCTACCATCATTCCTCTCGGCTATGTGAACGAGCCGTCCGCGTTATCGACTTGCTCGGCGCGTACATGAACAGCGAAAGGCATGATGGGAGTACGCTAATGACGTGTGTTAGCGGATTTCATGAATACCGGCGTCACGTTAACTTTGACTTTAAACCATGGATTTGTAAATAAATGCAAAATCAACGATAGCGAAGTGAATATAGTGAAGCTGAAAAGTACAATGACAGAGTTAAAGATTAAAACGATCAATAAAAAATTGTTTATTTGGGTTAGGACCGTGACTATTACTGTATATGTGTTACAGGAATCATGTTGTTTTTGTCTGATTTCCCTTATATACTTATATAATTATTATTAGGAACAATAACAACGTGTTAAAGGTACAATATGTAGTATTTATGGGTTTATGTAACCCAAAATCCACTTTTTTATACATATTATGTGCTCCTGCATTGTTTAGTCGCTGTATAATAGTTTTTGTTTCATTTTCGTAGTGTTTCAAAAAGTCATGTAAAATAACATGACTGCGGACCGCTGTTGCATAGCCACTGTTAGCAGCGAGACGCCATGTTTCTACCGGAGCCTGTAAGGACAAACGCGAGAGAACAAAACAAGCGTCTCTTTACTTGTAGCGGAAGTCCCGCCTCCTCTCTCTCCGCTTCGTCTGCTACGGCCGTATAGCTCGCCCTCTCCCTCGCCTCACGAACCTCATCTGCTGACACGGAGAAAGACAACGAGGACGACATTTGACCGGCTGCGGATACCGTAGCGCTCAGGGAAGGGAGGGGTTGAGCAGAGCAGCAGGTCTTTGTTGTAAATTTCAGCCTCTCCTCTAGATGGCACTATAAGCTACTTATTTCCCCTTTAAAGTAGGTTTATAACTCCCGATTATTTCACTCAACACATTTGTATTCAACTATAATTCGCGTATTCATCACATTTAACAGTAACTTTATGAACCGATAGTGACGATAAGACAAACAGCCTCCCCGGGAATCAGTGGTGAAGTGACCGCAGGTCTCAGTGAATCACACGGTCACAGTTCCGTATTCCACACCGTCATCAATGTCACGATGTCCGGGACTGAACACAGTGATAAAGTGCAGCATGTCAGTCTCCTCTCCTCAATGAACCCACAAAGCAGCTCGTTTTATACATCCATAATATGTTTGAAAATAAATGTTAATGAGCGCCGAATAAACAACTAAAACCTGCTTTGTCATAATATTTTAAAAATGTAAACGAAACCCCCTCATTGTCTTCATTTATTCAAATTTCTCATGAAGTTTCATGTTGTTCGGTTCACTGACAGCAGCGCTGTTCCCGAGACGCCACATGACCGCGCTTTGCTGTGCTCGTACACAGCTGTGACGTCACTCTGAGAAATACGATTTGTCTGGGCTTTTTGTGGCCTTTAGGAATGTTTTTCAAACATGAAACTCCATGAATTAAAAATATAGAATATAAAGATTTATAAAAGCCCCTGTCCATGTCTCGAGGTGTCCTGTGGACACTTTTACAGGCGTCTCTTTTACTATTGCGGTCAATGGGAAAATTGCTTTTTGGGCTCCATGTGATTTTTTGTTGCAGTTACCCACAGTGGCCACCATGCAAAATATATATATATATATATATATATATATAATATAAGTGGATTTACCTGGGTTGATATCTTTCTTTTATAATAACTGTGTGTGTGTTGCTGAAATAATATGTTAAACATACTGCAAATTATTTTTTAGATAGTCCATCAAAATCATCCCTTATGTATCAAGGTTAGGTGTCTCAAATATATTTTAAACTGCAAATTAAATACCTTTTGAGGAATTCTTACTCGAGATCAAATATTTTCAACAAAGACTTTTCTGGAGATTTGTTTTTAAAACTGTTTATTTCAAATCTCTTGGTTTAGATTACCCGTAATTTGTACTTTAAAATTGCCTTAACTTTCCATTTCAAGTACAAAGTTTGATATTAATGTTCATAATTTGACTGTCTGTATGATTCACAATTACAACTTTTAAGGAGTAGCATTAAAGGGATACTGTGTAGTATTTATGGGTTTATATAACCCAAAATCCACTCTCACACATATTATGTGCTCCTGCATTGTCTAGTCGTTGTATAATAGTTTTTGTTTCATTTTCGTAGTGTTTCAAAAAGTCATGTAAAATAACATGGTCGCGGGTCGCTGTTGCATTGCCACTGTTAGCAGCGAGACGCCATGTTTCTACCGGAGCCTGTAAGGACAAACGCGAGAGAACAAATCAAGCGTCACTTTACTTGTAGCGCAGTCCCGCCTCTACTCTCTCCGCTTCGTCTGCTACGGCCGCGGTAGCTCGCCCTCTCCCTCGCCTCACGAACCTCATCTGCTGACACGGAGAAAGACAACGAGGACGACATTTGACCAGCTGAGGATACCGTAGCGCTCAGGGAAGGGAGGGGGTGAGCAGAGCAGCAGGTCTTTGTTGTAAATGTCAGCCTCTCCTCTAGATGGCACTATATACTACTTACTTCCCCTTTAAGCACTTTTTGTGAATCACTTTGTTTGCGGCTCAGCTGTTTGTAAATGTGCTAAATATATATATATATATATATATATATATATATATATATACATATTAAGTTTTCAGGTCATTTGAGAGTTTTTTTGAGGCTCCCATGATGCAACTCTTCAGAGAAGATGCAAAGAGGAGAAACACTTACAATTGGCCTCCTTAAATACCCTTTCTCATGATTGTATTCACCTATGTATAGAGGTCAAGGGTCACTGAGGTTACCAAACCGATTTTGAGTTTTGAGACCCTCTGTGACATTCAGATGCAAAAAATGCAATTTCTTTACCTCCGTATAATTTCCTTAAACCTAATCCATATTAATGTACAAATATATAACATCCTTTGAGTTATATATTGATTCCCTCAATTCAATACCTTAATTGCATCAGTATTTGGTGTAAAAGATAATATAGTGGCAAATACACTTTTGGGGCAGTAGGGGTTTCATTCATTCATTCATTCATTCATTCATTCAGCAAACATATCAGTCCTGTTTCACAGTTCCCTCAGTTATCCTTAAAAATCAACAGGTCTTTAGTTTATCCATTATGGGCCACTGTAAAAACACAGTGTTCCAACACGGTGGCTTCCATAGAGCTGACCCTCTCGCTCTTCAGGTAAATATAAATGGCTCATTCTGCAGTAATGAAAAGCTGAGGTGCCCTTGAGCAAGGCACCTAACCTCCTCACTGCTCCCCGAGCGCCGCTGAATGCAGGCAGCTCACTGCTCTGGGTTAGCATGTACTTCACCTCACTGTGTGCTGTGCGTGTTCACTAACTCACGGATGGGTTAAAATGCAGAAATTGGAAATTTCCCAACTGCGGGACTAATAAGGGAATCTTAATCTTAATCTTAATCTATTCATTCATTCATTCATTCGGGTGATTGCACACTGATATAAATCTGCATATTTATTGTTTAAGTAATTTCTGGCAAACCAAAATGTGTTCACCTAAACCTTACACACTGGAACTTTAATGTCTATAATTGATTTGTGCTAATATGGTTTCTTCTTCTTGCTCTATGAAGTTTAACTGCAGCTTGCATTCACGATGTTGCAATACTGTCATCTTCTGGAATTAGAAAGTTCCTACACTAGCCAGGTTGTCATATTCATTTTCATCAGTCTCATCTTCTTCTCATCCTCTCATCTCCTTACTCGCTTCCGATTCCACTTTCTGGTACAGAACTTTGAACTATGGACATATTTTTTTTTCCCTGTGGAGGGCAGCATTGCACTTCTTAGTTTACACCTGCCAGAAAATAAAAGAAGAATAAAAATAAGTTATTTCCCCATGCCTCAGCCAATGGAGTGCTTCTTTCCACTAAGGATATTAAAGAATTGTGGCAATCCAGGTTCAGAGTTCAGAGGTCAGAGTTGAGAGCAGCGCTGGACAAGTGCAGTGTGGACGTATACCACCGTGTGTCTCTCTAATTGTCCCCTAGTTTGCTCTCCTGAAAGCCTGAGTCAATTTGTGTCAATTTCACAGACTTTCATTTCCTGAAATAACTCATCAAATAATAGTTAAATATATCAATGTGTTTATTCACGCATATTCCAATTTCCAAACATTTATCAATGTCTCTCCACTAATAAACCAAATGCTATTCGTGCTGTTGCCACCCATGTTTGGCGGTGCTGCACTCAAATCACCTATATTTTGATGTTGTGTTCCCTCTTGACTCTCTCTTCACTGAGTTGGACAGTATTGTTTGTTGCTTGGATGGATTTAAAAATTAAAAAAAACTCTTCAAACTGATGGTCTGGAATGAAAACACAACATCACAGTCAGATTGAACACATTGGCATTCAAGAATAAAATAAAAGCATACAAAAAAAAAGGTAGCAACAGCAACATAAGTTGCCTATTGTTGTAAGACAGTAGGGAAATGACAGGAGAGTCATGTGATGTGTGCGTGACAGACCATGCTGACACACACTTCCATGTGTGTGTGCTTGTGACATGATTATTAGCAGTGCTGTTTAAAAATGTATAGGATCTCCCCCAAATATCACGAAGACTGCTGGTTTTCCATATTCATACTGCGTATCTGCGGTTACTGTCAGTCTTTCATGTGTCCTGTGCAGTTCAAAGAGCTCTGGTGCTGCACAGACACTGCTGTTTCTGCTGCTGCTCTTGCATGCTGCATACACTAGTTCCTGTTTCCCAAAAAATGTTTGTCATCACACCATCTTTGTTTACAACGTGTGTCTCTGACTCACTTTCTCTGCCATGGCAGTCAGATGTGATTAAGTCCTCAAAACTACAGAAGCAATTGCAGTTAATAGAAAACCTTTATTTTTGGCAACAAGTCATGTCCCAACTTGTCGCCTCAATCAAAGTCATGAACACGTTTTGACATGTATTCTTCAAGTGTTTGGGGCCAGATCCTTCTGGATCATGCACACTGCACATGGATGTGATATTCTGCCTGTGCAGTGAGATGTGACCAAAAAGTTGCGTGAGAACAGGTAAGGCTTGACACCATCTACTCTTGTGGAAATTTGCTCTTGAAGCGAACTTTAAGTTCTATAAGATCTTCTGTGTAGATGTTCAAGTCCTGACAAAGCTACCAAGTTTTTTTCTGTTGATGTAGGATGATAACTACCCAGAAGCCCACCAAACACTCAATTGCTACGAGATAAAAACATGCAGGTTTGGCTTGAAAGCCTCGCTTTTTTGCTGTGTTGCTGCATGTTTGTAGATAGAAGATCATATGGGTCTCCTATGTGTTGTCCAGATGGGCTCTTCAGCTGTCTATTCTGTCTACGCCCTCATGTTTTTCTCTCTTGCTTGTGGCCACTTTTTGTTCACACTTTTGGAGGTGGGGAACTTTGAGCCACTTTAAGTGTGTCCTCTTCATTTGTAACACATGCACGCCAGCGTTATACTCTGTAAGTACCCAACGACTTTTACGTTGTCAACTCTGAATTTAGCATATGTATGAAGCTTTAATGCTTCATTTTAATGTATCTTGCACACAATTTGGATGACAGCTTTATATACAAAGAATGATTGTATGAATGATTACAAAGTAAAAGTATAAAAGTATATGGTTTATTTCAAGACAGCAGCACATTTCTAAATTGAAATACACATTATTTTTTCACATTGTGAATATCAATTTGCCCCATCCAGTTGGCTGAGGAAAGGAATTTGCATATAAATAAATACACTTATTAATAAATAAGCATAAATAATACAGATAGAGAAATGCCATGTAAAAAATAAATAAAGAAATGTGGAAATTGAATCCTTTTAACCAATACATTCACTCATTTCATCTTATGTGAAAACAACTTAAATATCATGAACAATTGAAGATGAACCACAGACAACAGAGAGCTGGCCAGGACTTTTATCTTTTCTTGGAGTTGTTTAGTCTTCTGAGGAAAAACATGTATCTCTTAAACACCAAGGAAGTGTTTGACGTTTCTACAAAATGACATCTGTGGTCAGTCTGGAAAAGGAAAAGAGAGAGAGAGGTTGGAATTGCATGTCCTCTGGACTCTCAGTGCTGATGAAACAATCGCAGCTTTGGAGGAATCATACGCCACATTTTGTTGACTCACCTCTTGATGTTGATTCAGAACCCTCAGGTTTTGTTTTAGTCCTGTGAGAATGTCCTGCTTCTCTTCAGGCACAATCACATATTTCAGCAAGTGCATCAGTTCCTTGGCAAAGGTGCCTAAACAGTACTGTAGAGGAAAGATGACAGAACATTTTCAGGCATCAATCAGCAGGCAGATTGTCTGAACTGAGCTCAGTGTAACTTGGTCAAGACCATTTGGTGTCAATATGAGACACTTACCACGTGTTTGAGCCTGGATTCTGGCACACGCAGCGGCAGTGGCTGTGGGAATAGAATATTGATTCAGACAGTTAGTCTGTGTTTTTGTTTAACTCATTAACACATTATGACATCCTAACAGCCATAGGAGACACATCATCTCATTGTACTCACAGAGGTGATGTTGATTGTCTTGAGGTTGTGAAGTTCCTTCAGTGTTCCAATGATCTCTAAGTTTAAGTTGATGTCTATATCAGTACTGTAGCAAAGATGCAGCAGGACAAATACAGCAAAAACATGCTTCATCATTCTGAGTTCTCTCACTCTCTCTGTCATTTGTCCTGTAGCTTATTTTTTCTATCTTGTGTGACAATCTCTGCCATTCTTTATATACACAGAAAAAGGAAGTCACTGACGTCACTACCACCACCACACACCTACCTGAAATGCAAATTACTAATAGATTGTTGATGCAATCATATATACACATTGGAGGAAAAACATTTTGAAATCTTTCCAAGAGATTTAAATATATATTCGTGGTTCAAAATTTAGAAACCATTACCTCACCAGTAGAAGTTTCGCCTATTGAATGAGTGAATGAGTAGGTAATGAGTGACTGCTGGTTTCACTGACAGATAATACAATGATTTACATACATTTGTAACTCTATGTGATCTGAAGTGCTCTCTTCCACTTTCTATAGTATATGTAATGAGCCTTCCTATTGATATTGACAAACCTGTTTTTAGAATTGAGGATATTGGTGAACTTGAGGTGGACAACACCATAAAGTCATTGAGGAACTCAAAAGCTAAAGATGCCTTTGGCCTCATAAACAGCCTTTAATCAAACCTCTTACACGCTTAATCAATATATCAATTAAACAAGGTATTTTCCCAAGCTCCTGGAAAACAGCTGTGGTAACCCCCATTTTCAAGGCCAGTGATAAAACACTGGTGGAGAACTACAGGCCCATCGGTATACTACCTGTGATTTCCAAGGTAGCCGAGAAATGGGTGGCAAAACAGCTGACTACTCATCTTAGCAAAGGCAATACACCACTGCACCCAATGCAGTTTGGCTTTCGAAGTAATCACGAACAGAAACAGCCAACTGCTTTTTTTTTTAGAACATTAAAATGAATCTAGATAAAGGAGGCATAGTGTGTGCAATATTATTTTTATTTATTTTTTAATTTTTAAGAAAGAATTTGACAGTGTCAATCATGACGTTCGTTTTTCAAAACTATCCAATTTTAAATTTTCTGGGGATGCAATCAAATGGATGAAATCATATTTAACAGACAGAAAACAAAGCACACAAATTACAGTTTTTCTCAAATGCTAAAACACATTTCAAAAAAACATTTCCTCGGCATCATGTCGCCGAGCTGCTTCGGGCCACATCACCTCATCCACATCGCAGGCTATATTTGCCGCTTTTATAGGTGTGGTCACAGCATTAGCAACAAGTGTCTTAAATTTGTAGTCGTTGTGAGTAATAAATGATGCCAGGTGTGTTCATTGTGTTCAATTATTGCTGACTGTGGCAAGCATTTTGCATCACATGAACTTTCATTTGAGAATATGTTCTTTTAGTAAGGAAACGTGTTTAGATTTATGAGAACGGAGGATTGTGTTTTGTGAATTGTGTCTTCATGTGAAATGTGTTTATGATATTGGAAAATTATGGCTAGATTTAGTAAATGTGTTTAGACAACTGGTCACTTGGTTTAGAGGATTGGCTTTTGTGTTTTAGCATTTGAGAAAAACTGTAACACAACACAACACTCAGTCTACATATCTAAACTGTAAAATAGGTGTCCCTCAAGGATCTATACTGGGCCCCCTTCTGTTCAGTCTCTATATAAATGACCTGCCCACTGTTTGTCCATCTGTACATTTACAAATGTATGCAGATGACACAGTCCTCTACGTGCATGCTAAAAAATAAACAACAAGCTGCATACCAACTGACTGAGGCCATGAGCAAGGTATCCATCTGGCTAACTAATTCATGCTTACACCTGAACATAAGCAAAACAGTATGTATGTATTTTACAAAACAAACTACTGTCTCTCATAACTGATGTAATAGTTAACCAAGAGAAGTTTAGAGTGGTGCCTGACAACTCTCATTTAAAAAAACATGCACATTTTTTTTGCCAATACTGTCAAATTTAACCTGGCAAATTTTAAGCACGTAAGACCATATCTACCAATGAAGGCTACAAATCTCTTCTTGCATGCAATGATCCTCTCACATTTCTCTTACTGTTTAACTACCTGGTCGCAAGCCAATAAAACAACATTGCAACCATTGGAGTCACTCTATAAACAGGAATTAAAGCCATTGGACTGTATCTATCTATACGTCTTTCTTTTCTTCTTTCTACAAATTGTGAACACATACAAACATGATAGCCACAGACACACAGTGTAATATTTTGTTGTCTATTTTGTAAGAATAATAATAAAAAAAACATGCAAATAATTAAAGGGGACATATTATACCCTATTTCTCCGAGTTAACCTAGTTCCCTGGTGTCCTAATGAACATGTCTGTGACATGCTTTGGTCAAAATATCATAAGCATGAAGCACCATAGCAGTTCAATCCCCCTGCCGAAACAGCCCTGTTCAGAACGCCCTGTTTAGTAGTATCTCTTTAGGTCCACCTTAAAGGTCCACCTTAAAAAAAGCAAAACAAAATTTAAGGGAGAGGAAATTACATCAGCCACAGAGGCTACTGGGAGCTAACAGCAGTTATCATTTGGAAAAGTGGTCATTTGCAGGCTCTAGCAGACACATTGGCGTCATATAACATGTATCCACTGGACAGATAAATCCTTTGAGCCTGGAAGTTTGTGTACGACTCTGTGCTGCACTGTGAAGACAATAATAGAACTTTTCGCTGACTTCCGGCCCTCACCAGCACTCTTGCATGTTTAACGGACAAAGCGGAGCTCTGTGAGACAACAATTCCAGGAATTTAGCTCATTGTGACGTCCCAATGAGTGCGTAAGTCAACATTGTGTGAAAGAAATTTCATGGAGTCATCGGTGTTGAATAAATCAAGTCTTTACTGCATGCATGAAGGAGAGACTCTGTCACCAAGATGGTCTAAATGTTCTCTCACTTTCCTTCAGAGAGCTCAAACATATATACAGTAACATCAAAGCATCTTACAAACACCATAAATCATCCAAGTTACAACAAGACAACACACCCCGTTTATGACCCACAGATATCCTGTGCACCTCATGCCGACCCCTGCTTTTACGATCCCATCATTTGTTCACAGCTTGACTGTTGGTTTATTGTATCATAAACAACATACAGAAAGCCTTAAGCCCAATTTATACTCCTGCGTAAAGTGCTCTGCGTAGGCTACGCAGAGTCCTCTGCGTCGACGCAGAACCTGTCGAAGAGCCTCTGCGTCGTCTCCGGGTGCACAGAATATTTTTTAAGTGTCCGTCACTCCGTCAAGGGACAACGGAGACGGCAAGAGCTGCGATTGGTCCTCAGGACAGGCCGAGGGAAGCTGCTTTGTGCCGGCTCACAGTGAGCACCGAGCGTCCACAGAGGACGGAGCTGAACACCGCTGACTTCGTCGCTGCCGAACTATAAATATGTCATATCTTAACACACACAGCACATGTTTAGACTCTAAATGGCCAATTTCTCGCCTCAAATTATCTTAAAACTGCGTTCCGGGACACAGAAAAGTGAGAAACGGCCACTGTTTCAACAACAACAGTCTTTCTCTCTCTTTCTTTCTCGGACGCCATTGCTCACTGTAGCCAGAAGCAGAACAACCTTGCGCAGCGACCCCTACTGATCGGGCGGGAAATTGCAGCGAGTGTCCGTCACCACGACGCAGAAGTATAAATGCTCGAGGCGTCTCCGTGGTGACGCAGACGGATAACGCATACGCAGTCGGAGAAGTATAATGTGGCCTTAAAGCCCAATTTATACTCCTGCGTAAAGTGCTCTGCGTAGGCTATGCAGAGTCCTCTGCGTCAATGCAGAACCTGTCGAAGAGCCTCTGCGTCGTCTCCAGGTGCACATAATATTTTTTAAGTGTCCGTCACTCCGTCAAGGGACAACGGAGACGGCAAGAGCTGCGATTGGTCCTCAGGACAGGCCGAGCGAAGCTGCTCTGTGCCGGCTCACAGTGAGCACCGAGCCTCCACAGAGGACGGAGCTGAACACCGCTGACTTCGTCGCTGCCGAACTATAAATATGTCATATCTTAACACACACAGCACATGTTTAGACTCTAAATGGCCAATTTCTCGCCTCAAATTATCTTAAAACTGCGTTCCGGGACACAGAAAAGTGACAAACGGCCACTGTTTCAACAACAACAGTCTTTCTCCCTCGGACGCCATTGCTCACTGTAGCCAAAAGCACAACAACCTTGCGCAGCGACCCCTACTGATCGGGCGGGAAATTGCAGTGCCTATCCATCACCACGACGCAGAAGTATAAAGGCTTGAGTGGTCTACGTGGTGACGCAGACGGATAACGCATTACGCAGTCGGAGAAGTATAATGTGGCCTTTACACTAAAACCATCCACGGGAACAGGAAAACAATTTGTTTCCCACAATTGCATGTTTTATCTCCTGTACATAGAGGAGGACCACAAAAACATGAGTGGATCATCTTTTTTCACACTTTGTCGACTGATAGCGCCTCCAGAGTTCACACTTTTGGAGGTGGGGAACTTTGAGCCACTTTAAGTGTGTCCTCTTCATTTGTAACATATGCACGTCAGCGTTATACTCTGTAAGTACCCAAAGACTTTTACGGTGTCAACTCTGAATTTAGCTTATGTATGAAGCTTTAATGCTTCATTTTAATGTATCTTGCACACAATTTGGATGACAGCTTTATATACAAAGAATGATTCATCCCTGCTGCACTGTAGCACCTGGTGAACACCATTTACAAAGTAAAAGTATAAAAGTATATGGTTTATTTCAAGACAGCAGCACATTTCTAAATTGAAATAAACATTATTTTTCTCACATTGTGAATATTAATTTGCCCCATCCAGTTGGCTGAGGAAAGGAATTTGCATATAAATAAATACATTTATTTACGATTTAAATTATTAAAAAGTTTATTTTGCATAATATGTACCCTTTAACATATTCACAGCTACTTTGCAGCTTACTGAACATAATAAACAAGTCATATTGTTTAGTGATACATTTCAGTCGCTTGGGCTCCGGTTAAACCTCTGAATCAGTTTGGTGTGTTTTTCAAACATGGATTGTGACCAAAAGGTCTTATTCACAGAGCAGTAGGGGATTCATTCATTTAACACAGGTGCAGCCAACAATGCATTAAAGTGATGGATGTCAGTGCAAATGGCTGTTTGATGTGAATGTGTGTGGGGGTGTGTCTTTGAGGATGTGTAAGAGAAGAATAGGGAATATACCTTCTGTCAAAATTTTGATGGATGACCCCGATGACCCCCCTCAGGCCCCAGTCCCCCCTCCCTCACCCCTCCCCTCCCTGTTAGCCCATCACCCCTCCCCTCCCTCAGGCCCCCCCTCCCTCACCCCTCCCCTCCCTGTTAGCCCATCACCCCTCCCTCCCCTAAGCAACTGTGACGTCATCACGTCACCACGTGCCCCTGCCCTCCCTCACCCCTCCCCTCTCTGTTAGCCCATCACCCCTCCCTCCCCTAAGCAACTGTGACGTCACCACGTCACCACGTGCCCCCGCCCCCCTTCACCCCCCGTCCCTATCCACTAACCATGCCCCGCCCTAACAATCACGTGCTCTTCCACATGTTAGAACAAGTCGTTTTTGATGCTTAAATAGGGCTGCATTTTGGAGTTTGTGAAGTGAAGAGACAATCAGAAAAAATGGGTCAAAATGTTTTGCATACTCCAGCCCGCATCAGCGAGACACCGATTAGCATTAGCCATGCGCCCGGTATCACAAGGGCCCCAAAGAAGCATATTGCATTCCTGCGACGCATCCAGTTCCCGTCGGCTACATTGCAGCGTCAGGAATGGTCGCTGGAGGCCTACGGACAACCTGGCGTCTGGGGCTATGACTTCAAGTATGGAACGGGGGAACTCTGTCTGTATCAGAGAGAAAAGAATCAAGAATGGACCCCTGCCAGCAACATATTGTTGATGACTTCCAATGACTGGGGAGTTTTGAAACATACGATAACCCACTTTATCAACGGTGGTGACTGGAATGTGGATGAGAAGAAGAAGGAATCTGAGGACGTCGCTTCTCCACAAGCTAAGCGAGGAAAATTTTCAGATTCTCCCGGAAAAGAGCGATTCAGTGCTGTTTGGGAATCGAAAGCCTCTCACACGAGTCGATGGTTTCTCCGTGTCAGAGTCCTGACTTGTCAAAAGGAAAAAGAAGAAGGTGATGATCTGGTGCTGGAGTGTTTCAATTCAGATTGTGGCGTATTTCATACTATATTATCCATACCGTTGGCTGCTTGGGTGGAGAAGTTGGGAGAAATGGATGAAAAATTCAGCCATCTCTTTCGCCACTGTCGCAATTGGATCGACCTGCTATTGGTGAAAAAAAATATTTCCTTTTAGAACCTCCCCTTTTCTCTCTCTCAACGTATAAAAAGACCAATCACCAACGACTCTCAGACCCATTCGAGTCAAGCATCATCATGCAGACTACCAAGCGACCCCTCGCACCAAGACGCCTCGAGACCACTTTTCTGAGTACGCTCAATGATTTAACTCAACAAAAACCGCTAGATCTATCCATCAATGGACCTTGGAACGGGTCAACTCCAGCTCCAGCCTCTCCTGTGACACCACCAGCCTCTCCTGTGACACCACCTCTGATTGAATTACAGACGGTGGACGAAACGGATGGTTTTTTGTCTTCACTTTTTATTGACTGTGTAAAATCGGCTGTGCTACATCTGCTAGCGTTGGCTATCAAGGAAGACAGGAAGGATTGCTGCCACGGATGCCTGATTGACCATCCCAGCCAGAGACAACACCAATGCCTGGATATCCTTCAAGATGGGTTTTACAAGACTCGTTTTTATCCTTTGACAAAGAGACTGTACGGCCCTCGTTTCGTTCCCGCCATTCAACATTTACTGAATCTGCGCAACATCAGAGCGAGCAACCTCAAGGTCAGAATCACAGCAGAGACGATGCTGCACCAGCTGAAATCAGTCGATCGCGTTGATTACGCGATAGATGATATGTATGAAGCTGAAAGTGAAATGTCTCAACTGCATGCGCTGACAAAGTTTTGGGAGGAGGGCAGAGATGATGATGATGATGGTCAGATTGTGTGTGATTGTCCTTTTGGTAAATGATTGGTTTTTTTTTGAGAGAATAAACTTGACATAAACAAAACATTTTGTCACTTCTTTTTATTTCAAGTGTCTGTCAGACCCGATAAGATGTCTGAAAAAGGTCGAATGAAAAGAGCTTATTATGACCCATCTCACCCTGGTAGCCTGGGGGGAGTAGAAAGACTGCGTCGGGCTTTGCAAGATGAGACGGGTAAAAGAGTAGAGTTGGACAAAGTCAAAGATTTTTTAGCAGGACAGGATGCATATACATTGCATAAACCCGCTCAAATACATTTTCCTCGCAACAGAGTTTTTGCACCTAGGCCTCTGAACCAATTTCAAGCCGATCTCTGCGACATGCAAGCCTTAGCAGAACACAATGATGGCTTCAAGTATTTACTCACGGTTATTGACATATTTTCTAAAAGGGCTTTTGTCCGTGTTTTGAAAAATAAGACGGGCGTCAAAGTAGTGAGGGCGTTTGAATCTGTCCTCAAAGAGAGTGGGACGCCAGAAAAGATTCAAACGGATGCTGGTAAAGAATTTTTTAATCAACTTTTTAAGACATTGATGAAGAAACACAAAATTATCCATTTTGCTACAGCCAGCGATCTCAAGGCCTCTGTAGTGGAGAGATTTAATCGCACTTTAAAAACTAGAATGTGGCGATACTTTACGGCTAAAAACACTAGGCGGTACCTGGAGGTCCTACCTGATTTGGTGAAAAGTTATAATCACAGCTATCACACAAGTATTAAAATGACGCCTATGCAGGTGACTTTTGAAAACACCTTTCAAGTTTTTCAAAATCTGTATGGTACATTCCCCATCAGACCAAAGGGTGCATTAAAGATGAATTTCAAAAAGGATGACGTTGTCCGAATATCCAAGTTGAGAGGAGTGTTTGACAAAAAATATGAACAGAGCTTTACGGACGAGACCTTTACTGTATCAGAGTGCATCCCTCGTTTTCCTCCCGTATACAAACTGATAGATTACGACGGAGAATCTATTGAGGGATCATTTTATGAACCAGAGCTGCAAAAAGTGAAAATGACCAGAGATCACACTTTTCAAGTGGAAACAATTTTAAAAAGACGCGTCGTCCGTGGTCAGAAAGAGGTGTTGGTACGCTGGAAAAACTGGCCTGAAAAATTCAATAGCTGGGTTAAAGCCAGTGATTTGAAAAATGTATAAAAGACAAACGTCGAGGCCTTGCTGAGACATAATCGAAAAAAAAAAAAGTAGAGACATGGAGGCACTGACTGAGGGGTTTTATGTCACTCTACCCTCCAACTCTAGTAAAGAGTTGTTTAGTGATAATACGCCTTCGTGTTACACTGTGGATCTGGCCACACCCATAGAGCTGCATGGAAAATGGATGGTAGGGATGTGTGAAATTGTTTACCCACATACATGGTATAATTTACCTCAGCACCAGTCTTATGTGGAACTTAACAAAAATACAGACGAGCCACAACCCTTGATTATTGTAAAATTTGGTAAAACAGGGGGGTATTATGAACGTCCAAAAGAACTATTGGATCAGATGATTCCGCAGATTAGAAAGTATGACCCCAGCTTCGGTGCCACATACAATAATATCAGTAAATGCATCGATTTCGAAGGCATCGGTCAGTTTAAAATGCGGGCCTTTTCACCTCTGGCCTACATGTTAGGTCTGAGGCCTAACGAATGGTTTCCTCTCTCCAAACGACGAACCATCTACCCCTGTGACCTCAGAAGGGGGATTTATAATCTGTATGTCTACACAGACATCATTCAGTATCAATCGGTCGGTGATAGCTATTCACCGCTGCTGGGTACAGTCAAAGTAGCCGGGACTTTTGGTGATATGATAAACATTAGATACCAAAGGATACATTACCTCCCCTTGTCCAAAAATTACATCAAAAGTATTCGCATTGAGATCAAAACTGATCGAAACAGGTGCGCCGACTTTATCTTTGGAAAAAGCATTGTGAAGCTTCACTTTAAGCCCGCCTCCTCCTTCTCCTAGAAAAACAAAATGATTCACACGGATCCTCACCGTTTTGTAAATTACTATGAAAGTCAGGTGGGAGGGTCTTTACCCGGTTTTTATGGATCGCCAGTGATGTATGGTCGAGGTATAGGTTCTATATTCTCCAGACTGTTTCGTTTTGTGTCTCCCATGTTGAAAAGAGGTTTTGCCATCGCTAAACCTCATCTCAAAAATGCCGCTTCCAACATTGCCTCGGACGTGATCAATCACACTGTGGCTAAATTTAACAATAAGCAGCAGCAGCAGCAAGAAGGAAGTGGGGGCCTCATGATTTTATCACGCAGGATGAGAAAGCGCCCACCAGGGCAGCGTCTTTCCACAAAAGACAGAGAGCGGAAAAAGAAGAAACCAGTTGGTAAAAGCAAGTCAAAGGGAAACAAGTCTCTCCAACGCATCGACATATTTTAATAGAGAGAGAAAAAAAAAAAGAATGGCTCTTTTACATCAGAAATCATCCGAATGCACTCTGGCAGAGCTGGATTTATTTTCAGCACCCATGACTCAACTGTCTATCGACGATAAAATTTACACGGAAATTTCTCCTCTGTCCGCTATGACTGACGGGGGTCCCATCGAGTTTTTTATCCCCGGAGATGGTGAAAAATACCTGGATCTTAACGACACCTTGCTACACCTGCGTGTGAAAATTACCAATCCCGATGGTTCTAACCTGGCCAACGACGCCGCTGTGGGTTTCATCAATTATCCTCTCAATACCCTCTTCAGCCAATGCGACGTTATTCTGGGGGATAGATTAATTTCCCAGTCTAGCGCCACACACCCCTACAGAGCCATGATTGAAACCCTGCTCAACTTTTCTGAACATACGCTAAAGAGTCAATTCAGCGCGGGGCTTTTTTACAAAGACACGGCGGGGGCTATGGATTCTATCGACGTAGCTCCCAACGGCCCCAATAAAGGGCTAGTACAGAGAGCGGCCTTCACCGCGCGCTCTGCAGAAGTACATCTGTTGGGTCCTCTTCACGGGGACATATTTTTTTGCGAAAGACTTCTTTTGAATTCTGTGGATGCCAGAATTAAACTCACTAGGGCCAACAACGCCTTTTGCCTCATGGGAAACGCAGTCTCTGATTTCAGACTCAGAATTTTGGGAGCATCTCTGTTTGTCAAAAAAGTCACCGTCTCCCCAGCCGTCCGTTTGGGTCACACAGCTGCCCTGCAGAGAGGGAACGCCCTTTACCCTCTGTCACGCGTTAACGTGAAAACATTCTCCATCCCTCAAAATTCCAGAATATGCAGCCAAGAGAACCTGTTTCTCGGAGTCATGCCAAAATATATTGTTTTGGGAATGGTAAATCATGAGGCCTTTACAGGGAAACCAGACTTATCACCCTTTAATTTTGTCCACAATGATGTGGAATACGTTGCCCTCTGTCAAGATGGTCGACAGGTCCCATCTAAAGCTTTTCAGCCACAATTTAACCAGGGGATTTCAGTCAGAGAGTTTTACAACCTGTTTACAGCCACGGGTAGACATCTCAAAGATTTACCTCTGAGCATCGACCGTCAAGAGTTTGGAAACGGATACACCCTGTTTGTGTTTAACCTTAATCCTGGAGAGGACACCGAGGCCTTGTCTCCAGTTTCCAGCGGGAGTTTAAGGCTGGAGATGAGATTTAGGGTCCCCCTGCCTCAGACCACGACTCTGGTGGTTTATGCCTGTTATGATTCTGTTTTAGAGATCAATTCTAAAAGACAGGTGCTGGTAGACTATTACTGATTTTTTTTTTTTTTTTTTTTATTGAAACAATCGTCATGAACAATCATGAGCTAGAGAATCTTTTGAGCCCTTTGTTGGGAGATATTTTTTGTGGAGTGTGGCCCTGCGATCAGTTACCTCTTTTAAAGTCTAGTTTCAGACTCCCTGCCTATTTTATTGTCAACACGCATGAAAGCCATAGACCCGGAGAACACTGGATAGCTTTAACGTTGGAAGCGGGGGGTAAAGCCACCTTTTTCGATTCTTTTGGATTTCCACCAGACTTTAGTCATTACCCCTCAAGCATTTTACAGTTTTTGGAAAATCAGCGAGGAGTGAAAGAAATTTTTTATCACACCCATCAACTTCAACACCTTTTTTCTCTAGTCTGCGGTCAGCATTGCGTTTATTATCTCTGCCAGAGGGCCTGCGGGTTATCTTTTAAACAAACGCTGTCTTTGTACCAGGAGGATGCCATAGAAAATGACCGTAAAGTTTCCAACTTTGTGAATAAATATCGTAAATGCATCAAAGCATCAGAATGTCAGAGCTCATTCATGCAACAAGTACCGTGTGCTTTACAAATGTTTAGAGAATGTTACCGTTTGTAAAAGATGAATAAAAGTTTTAAAAAAAAAATCAGCTTGACTCTGTTTTTTTTTTAAATGATATACATTTTATTGAGTGAAAAATAACAATTAATAGTTGATCCAGTGTGAAGAGTGAGGGGTTTTTCTCCTCTTGGGATTTGCTTTTGCGCCCCCGGGGCCCAGCAAAAACTCCCCCTCCTCCTCCTCTTCTGCTTCTCCTTCTTCCTCATCTCGCTGCAGCCCGTGAAATTTGAGACGTTCATATTGACCTCTAGCCTTGGGGTTTTGGATGGAAGTGAGAGGAATGTTCAGCCCTGCCAGTGTGTCCAAAAAATTCATCCAGCCACGGGGTGCAGATTGTGCTTTTTTTTTATAAGAGAGTGAGAGGTTTTTAAATAAATCAATCATATGAGAACCTTTCACAGCGATCCCCTTATAAACAAATTCCCCTTTAGAATTCCACCCCGCATCGCTCTGGGATAATTTCCCGATGATGTATTTAGTGTTTTTGCGATCACGTGGGGGCATATTTTTTAACACATCATCCATGACATTGTCGGCTATGGGTTCATTATCGTCCGGTGGCTTCTCGGTGGGGGAATGCAGCGTCAAAGACACTCGTTGCTCTTCCTGCTGACCCTGCTTCATGAGTGTGAGATAACGCTGCAGTAAGGCATCATATTTTTTCATTTTTTCATACTGATTCAACCCTGGTTCATTTAAAACGGCTCTCATTTTTGCATCCAGATCATTTTCAACCGTTTGTCTCATGTCTGACGGTTGTTGTCGTGTCAGTCGGTTCAACTGATGAGGTGAAACAAGAAACATTTTCGACATGGTTGATTCAACAACGTAAAAAAAAAAAAAAACACAACAACTTAGGACTTGCGGTTGAAAATCCCTCCAAAAAGCTGACCCAGGAGTGGGACGGCTGCAGACAGCAATGGAAGAATAAACCCACCCGACTGCTTGAGCAGAGTCTGGCGTTTGTGTTTCAGACTGGTTTTTTTATCAGCCAGTTGTCTGATCAATTTTTTTCGGCTTTTTAGTTTTTTGAACTGACAAGGGGAGAGTGGGATGTTCCCCTTCAAGAGGTTTAACGCCACCTCACTCAGTGCTTGGAGAAAGTCTGATGAGCAGTGGGAGAGAATCGCCTTACGTTTCCGGGGTGTGGCGTGATACAAAGCCGTCAGTAAGGGGCCGTTTCTTTTTAATCTTGCAGACATATTATTTGGTTTTAGGTACGTACACGGCTGGCCACTGTTGAGGAAGCAGACCCGTCCTCAATCTGTAACGATCTGGGCAGGAAGGCGTGAGGTCGACGATTAAATATCCGTGAGAATCTTTGACTGCGTCTTCATAACTCTGCATGAAAAAACTCTTTTGCGTGGGAAAGATTTGATGAGCCAGAATCTTGATTTGTAATTTGTCACGGGGGTTATTAAACAACACCATATAGTTGCTGTTTAGACTAATGGTACGACTGTATTTACCCCTGTGAAACACATTCTGCGTCAACATCATGACGCTCATGTTTCTATGATGTCTGTACTGGGTGAATATTTTAGCCACTTCTGGATGGTCAGAGGCCTGGAAAATGACGTCGTCGAGTATAATCAAATGACGTTGATCAGGAGGAAACAGGTCTTCATCTTCAAAAGAATCAGGCAATCCTTTGACAAACTTGATTTTATTCATCTTTTGCATTTCTTTGTACATGGGTTGAAAAGAAGTATAAATCCATACAATATTTTCAGGTAAACCATTCATGACATGTTCACAGTTTTCTAATACACTTTTTACAAAGTAGGATTTCCCACACCCACTCGGCCCCACAATCAAACAGGAAAAAGGCATTTTTAATCTGGGGTCAAAATCAACCTCCTCCATTCTAAAAACCAAAAGGCAAACTTTTTCCCTCTTTTAAGAGACGTCTTTTGTCATACACCACTCTAAACTTTTTCTGAAATGATACATTTTTTAGTTCAATGCTCTTTTTATCCCTCACAATCTGTTGTTGGGGTATTTCTATTACATCCTGCACGTTGTTGTTGATGTAACCTTCCACCAGCTCTCTCACACTGTCAAAGTTGACCCTTTGACTGGTTTCACTCGTTTGCGTGATGCCTTTAGCGCGGAGCACCGTCTTTTTTTTATCTCTGGTCTGATACGCATAACTCTTTGGCCCCGCCGCAACAAAGTCTTGAATGCTGTCGCCTCCCAGCTCGTCTGTAAGCTGACCCAAGTAGTCACCGAGTTCTAAAGGCGTCTCCCCTTCTTTCACGACATAAACGAGGCTGTCTGTGTCGGTGTAAAGGACCTTTTCCTGTAAACGTTCTAGATAACTGTACATGGTCAGACGAGCGTAGGCGGTGGTAAATGCGGCTATAAACACGTTGTTGGTTTTACCCGGGGGCACAACGCATCGTTTGTGATGATTCCACTGCACCATCGCCGTGTGGTCATTGATAAAGTGGAAATACTTGATGTCATACAGTCCTGAAAACATCATGTGGAGAAATTTTTGTGGGTCATTCATGAGTGTGGTCTGTGTGAGGTTGCTTCTCTGTGCAAATTTTCCCCAGAAGCTGTTGAGACATAGTTTAGCCACTTGTCTCTTGGCCGGGTTGCTTTCAATTTTATCAGCATCCAGCAGAATGCCTTGATGAGTCTGATAGTCCCTGATGTACCTATCTCTGCTCTCTTGATCCCTCGCTTCAGGCGGGTAACCTGAGGCTTCCTGCTTACCTTTCAGAAATGTGTGTATATAGTCTACGAATATCGCATCGCTTTGCTTATCAAAGTGCCAGACCTCTGTGATTTTACCCAATCTGTAGCCAAGTTTGAGGGCCTTTTGCAGTTCAACACTCACCCAGACCCCCGTCAAGGCTCTGGCCTCATCATCGTGGTGGCATGGAGAGCTCTGATGATTGATTTCGGCACATGTGCGGCAGAGCGCAAACACTAGTTTACCGCGTGAGGTTTTATGAGGTAAAACAGGGAAATAGAGGCCTCGAGGAGGATAGACTACGCAGCTGACGAGGCCAAAGTAGTTTTGTGGATGGTCAAAATCTCTGTAGATGATGGTAGGATGCCCCAGTGGGTAGGGAAAGCTGCAATTGACATAAGGATAGAGCGACGTGACATCGACATAATGCACCTTTTCGTTTGGAGCAGCTGTGTATCTCAGTCTAAACGCATTTGTCCTTCCGCCGAAAAGCGCCTGACGCGGGCTAAGTGGGGTGGGTGCCTGAAATTCCTTCAGAAACTCTATCACCCCTGGATGAGATTTAGTCATTTCACACCAATCGTGTTCTGTCATGACGAGGACGTTGAGACCGTAAACAGACTTTAACGTCCTTATTCTTTCCTCGCTCGCAGCATGCAGCTCACCAAAACTTCCACCGGTTAATGGATTAGTTTCATGGGGCTGGAAACATGTGGGACACCCGTGATAGAAACACCCGTGAAATTCCCACACACACTTGCCATCCTCTGTCTCAGCATAACCATCTACAAAATATTGGCCAATTTGTTTCTCTCCCCTGTTTAAGGCATGTTGGATAAAGATGTTTTTGTCGCGCGCCTCCCATTCTAACCACTGGATAGATGCATTGGAGTAGCGTTTAAATTGTCGTCTGTAATCGTCTGGCGAAGGAATGGCCAGAGAGTTGGCAGGCAGAAAATTTGTGACAAACACTTTTGTGCAGGCTGAGGCTATGGTGATGCAGCTAAAGGGGTCTACTTTAGTATCACTGAGAAATTGTTTTCTGAACGTAACACAGCCCTGAAGCAGAATATCAACGTCATTTTTACAATAACGTCTAGCTTCTGTTTCAAAGTTAAAACGACCCAAGGCCGCTTTTTGGTACCAGACATAGAACCGCTCCTGTTCTTTCTGTGACATCCGCTCTACGCCGTAATAATGAGCCGAGGGGAATGACCCCTCGTATTGGAGGTGCTGGTCAGAGCTAAAGAGATGAGGGAAATAGCCCTTGCTTTGCTCAGAGAAACCTAAGGCCACAGGCATGGCACTCAGACGCATAGGGAGAAAAGACAGCGAGTCTATGAATTTTAGACTATAATCGTGTTCTTCTAAACAGAGGAGTTTACTGCCTTGCATGAGAATGGAGGGTTTTAAACCCAACTCAAGCATGCTGTTGAGAACAATGTAGGCATCAAAACCTTTTGAATTGTGAGCTATGAACACGGTGCCTCTGTACCGAGGTCTCCTGTACTTTAAAAGAAAATCTTTGACGCATTTCTGGCCAAAAGATGCCCACTCTAAACCTTGCAAAGTTTTAGTGCAGACCAGGAAGGCAATGTGCACGCCAGCGCGATTCACAAACGTTTCAAAATCATAGAAAATAATTTTGTCGTTGTACTCCTCAGTTGCCATGCGAGGTTGCATATAGCAGAGATGACTGTTTGTCAGATTGTCAGTGTTTTCCCCGCATATCCTACATTTTGGTTTTAGACACTGGTGAGCTTTGCCTTCTCCCTTTATGGCAACATAGTATGTGTTTTTGCATTTTAGACATTTTTTAACCAAGTCGCAGTTACTAGCATACTCCTTAGCCACGGGCCTGAATTGAGGTTGTTTGTGCCACGTCAGGCAGAGAGGAGAGCGACAGATCCTGTGACAATCGCTGCACATTGTTGGTTGAAACTTTTTAAGGGGACAGGCCGCATTTTGACAGATGGGGCAGAAACCCTGACAGTAATGTTTGTTGGGGGAATTGTACCCTTTGAAACAAAAGTCACAAAAGTAACTGCTTCCTATAAAGCCCTTGGTGTTTTTTACGCCATAATAATGCTCATTCAATAGAAAGAGGAAAAGGGTTTCAGACGGTTTTGGATAGTTTGTTTCAAAATGAGAGAGCGCTTTGTCTTCCGCCACCCTGTAAAACACTACTATTTTACGTTTGATAATTTGTTCAAATTTGTCTATATCACTGAAGGTCACGGGTGTTTGATCATTTAGACCTGCCTGATGCTGTAGCTCCCTCCCATACTGTGCCGCCTGATGACTGTTGTATGTAGGATGGAGCAGGTGAGCGATACTGGTGGCAAAACAGAGCTGATCCTGTCTGTTGTGTACTACATACAAATGACGTAATTTTTTCGTCACAATCTCTACATCTATTGTTTTTTCAAGTTTTCGTTTACCACCGCCTCTGGGGTTTTGAATCACCTGGACTATTAATTCCAGGGAACCGTCAGTCATTATTTCCCTTCCAGACTGCACTAATCTATCGAGTGTATCTTGGAAAACCTCCATGGCATTTTGGTTATCATCGAGGGTAACCAGCGTATGGTTTCGCAAGTTTTCTCCAATTATTTCAAACTGAATAACATCACCTCGATTAGTCATTGAGAGAGCTCTCTCGATTGTCTCTTGAAACCCCTCCATGACATTATGATAAAAATCTGCATAATCAGGGGCTGTTTGGGGCTGAGGAAAGTTCAGCAGACGTCTTATTTCAAGGTTGTTAAATCGCTCGCGTCGTATTTCTCTAACACCCTCGGACGTTACGTCCTGAGACGAGGGTACCCCTGCACCAACTTGGATCGATGGAACATTTGAGTTTAGGTCTGTATTTTCATCCGTATCTAATTCGACATTTGGAGGTAGATTAAGTTGCGCTAATGCTTGTTGTAATAGTAACAATGGATCTGATACTGCATTTATCTCCTCATTTGAGTTTATTTCCTCATTTGTCTCTGTATTTTCATCCGTTTGTAATTCTGCTTTTGGAGGTAGATTAAGTTGCGCTAATGCTTGTTGTAATAGTAACAATGGATCTGATACTGCATTTATCTCCTCATTTGAGTTTATTTCCTCATTTTCATCCGTTTGTAATTCTGCATTTGGAGGTGGATTAAGTTGCGCTAATGCTTGTTGTAATAGTAACAATGGATCTGATACTGCATTTATCTCCTCATTTGAGTTTATTTCCTCATTTGTCTCTGTATTTTCATCCGTTTGTAATTCTGCATTTGGAGGTGGATTAAGTTGCGCCAAAGCTTGTTCTAATAGTAACAATGGGTCTGATACTGCATTTCCTGAATTTACTTGAACGCTTGAGTTTGTTTCCTGATTTATGTCTCTATGAAGGGCTGCAGTGACTGTTTGCACGAGTGACAAAAGAGCTGGGAGGCCTTCACTATTTTCACCCATTTTTAGTTTTCATTTACATTACACATTTGTATCCAACAGTTTAAACACAAAAATCAGAAGCTTAAGAAGAGCTCCAAAAATATTTACGATAGTACGTAGTTGACACCGTTCAGATGCGGTCAGATCTCCGATCTCAGTGAGGGGACTCGGATCTGGGTGAGGAGAAGCAGCAGGAGATGCAGCAGGGGATGCAGCAGGAGGAGGAGGAGGAGGAGGAGGAGGAGGAGGAGGAGGTTGATCCTGTACGATTTGATACAGCTGATTTCCGGTTTGCCACTGGGGTTGTAAATCTATAAAACAATAAAACAAATCAATTCATCATTCAGTTATTCGCAGTTGTTCGCAGAATTCACCAAAGATGTTGGGTCCAATTTCATCAGGGATGTCAGAGAGAAGGCAGGGATTATATGGTTCGGGCTCAATGATTACCATGTGCTCCTGTTTCTGCTGTTGCTCCCTCTTTTTATTTGAATTATCTACCAACATATACGATTGGTTTTTCTCTCTATCTGATGAGGACGTTTGTCGGAATTCTGAAATCTCAAAATCTTCACCAAAATACACAGCTGGGTTGTGTCTGGCCTGAACGTCTGATCGCTCTAGCATATCTGAGATGAGAAAAAGAAATGTTTAAAAACCTCAATATAGCAATGAACAATAATATATAATATATAGTGACTTACCATAGTCTTCTTCCGTCAGTTCAAAAGGCTCAAAGTCATCTACAATGGAATAATAAAAAACGTTAAAATTTAAAAAAAAGCATATTTAAAAAATACCAAAGATTACATTTTGTTAAATAACAAAAACAAACAAAAAAAAAAAGCATTTTGTCTTACCGTACATTTTCGTGTCTAAGTCTGGCCGACTGATCAGTAGCGATGTCTCAGTCCTCTTCAGTCCTCGCAAGTCTGGCCTACTGATCAGTGGTGAGTGTGGGGCTAGAGTTCCAATATATGTGTTTTTCGCGGGTATTTTTTTTACACGTCATGGCAGGGGGTCAGTCTGATGTGCTTCTTCGTCGCCATTGTTTAACCCCGGAAGTATAGGTAACAGAGAACAGAGAGGCACGTGGGGGAGAGACATATGTTGTCAATTGGTGTGTGGGACAAGAGACAATCAATATAGGATTTTTTTTTTTTTCACGTCCTGGCAGGGGGGTGAGAAGGGGTCACTTTGATACCCAAAGTCCACTCACCATTGATAAAGTGGATTATCGTATTGCTGGGGGGCGAGAAGTGGTCACTCTGATGTCCACATTACAGTCACTGTGCTTCTATGGCACCATTGTGCTACTGGAAGTAGGGGTAACAGAGTTGGAAGTCATCAACAATATGCTGCTGGCAGGCCTCCATTCTTGATTCTTTAAATATAGCAAAATGAAGAGATTTTTTTTGTCTTATCTCCGTTTTAGTCTCGTCTTTATTCGTCAACAATAACGCTTGATAATATGGACGTAGTCAGTGTTTTTTGAACATATGTGCAGTCTCATCATCATCATCTCCTCATCGTCAGCATTCGTCACTGACGAATATATATATATTGTCTCGGGTGACAAAATGAACACTGTTTTTTTCAAGTAAAGAATTCAGACTTTAGGATTATTCTTGTCTCTCAGGCAAAGGATGCGTGTAATTTAGTGCTGATTGCACCATGGATTACGTGTGAGGTGTCTTTGAAAGCTGTTGTTTCTTATTGCCAGAGTGTTGTTAAAGCCGGGTAAAAACAAAAAAAAACCCACTAAATTAACCGTCGTCAATTAATCAGTTTGAAGCATTTTCATGATTAAATGAAATAAATATCTTTGTTTCTTTGCTCCACATAGCAAAGAATTCATTAACCCCGGAAGTATAGGTAACAGAGAACAGAGAGGCACGTGGGGGAGAGACATATGTTGTCAATTGGTGTGTGGGACAAGAGACAATCAATATAGGATTTTTTTTTTTCACGTCCTGGCAGGGGGGTGAGAAGGGGTCACTTTGATACCCAAAGTCCACTCACCATTGATAAAGTGGATTATCGTATTGCTGGGGGGCGAGAAGTGGTCACTCTGATGTCCACATTACAGTCACTGCGCTTCTATGGCACCATTGTGCTACTGGAAGTAGGGGTAACAGAGTTGGAAGTCATCAACAATATGCTGCTGGCAGGCCTCCATTCTTGATTCTTTAAATATAGCAAAATGAAGAGATTTTTTTTGTCTTATCTCCGTTTTAGTCTCGTCTTTATTCGTCAACAATAACGCTTGATAATATGGACGTAGGGGCACGTGGTGACGTGGTGACGTCTTGGCTGGGGGCATGTGGTGACGTCACAGTTGCTTAGGGGAGGGAGGGGTGATGGGCTAACAGAGAGGGGAGGGGTGAGGGAGGGCGGGGGCACGTGGTGACGTGGTGACGTCACAGTTGCTTAGGGGAGGGAGGGGTGATGGGCTAACAGGGAGGGGAGGGGTGAGGGAGGGGGGGCCTGAGGGAGGGGAGGGGTGATGGGCTAACAGGGAGGGGAGGGGTGAGGGAGGGGGGGGGGGACTGGGGGGGGTCATCGGGGTCATCCATCAAAATTTTGACAGAAGGTATATTCCCTATTCTTCTTGTGTAAGAGAGAAAAAAATAGTGCACGGTCTCAGAGTAGGGAAGTACGTCTTCATGCAACCTGGGTTGCTTCATGACACAGTCTCTGTGGTGAAGAAAAAAAATACCCTACTACTATGTTATTATTAACTAAGGGTGACTTCATGGTTTCTGTTTATTTTCTGTGGTTGAAATTTCTTATTTATCCTTACAGTCAAGGTGTTGAGAAGAAATGCTGCTGCAACTGACCTCACCCGGCTCAGCTGCATACAGTCGCCTACTGCATTATTATTTCATATCTGTAAATAAATATATATTCTTATCACTTACACTCTCTCGTTGTCTGTCTGCTCCCGGGTCCTAATTATAACTGTCGGTTCTTTATTAAGAACCTTAACAAAAACGGTTCAGGACATTTATCTTTTCTTGGAGGAAAGTCATCTATCTCTTAAACACCAAGGAAGTGTTTAATGTCGATACAAAACTACACTTGTGGTCAGTCTGGAAAAGAGAGAGAGGTTGGAATTGCATTCCTCTGGACTCTCAGTGCTAATCAAACAATCATAGCTTTGGAGAAATCACACGCTGCTTTTCGTTGACTCACCTCTTTATGTTAATTCAGAACCAGAGAGAACCTGAGGGTTCTGAACGTGCTTCATCATTCATTGACCACAGAGACATCATGTGGGTGGACGACATGTGGGGGGATCCCTCACAGTTGGCATAGTTTTGCTGAGTAAGTCCTACGGACAAAAGCACATTACACAACATCAGTTGAATGATGTGCAATAATGTGTGATGAACTGTGCAAATATGTTGTAATTCTTTCAATATTTACAAGGTTCTTATGAAATATTCATATGTAGTCATTTTCAAAATGACACAAAAACCTGGACCCCAAAACATGACAATGACACAGAGGAAAGGTTAAGTTCTGGAGGCACTTGGTCTAAAACAGAGGAGCACAGGAGCACAACCTATTAATTCCATGTACAAGACTTCTACCAACTTCTATCAAAATCTGATTGTAATTACAATGGCAACGAAAAAGAAGAAGCTTGTTGAGGCATTTTTTGTATATCAGCCCTGAATATGTGCGACCATACGGTTGATGTAGTGCTTTGCACTGTTTCCTTTGCAGCAAGATGTTTTGGATTTGCGACCCAGTCAGAACAAGGGCTTTTCTGTATGGAGCTGCATATTCTTCCTGTGTGTGCCTGGGTTTTCTTCAGGTTCTCTAGTTTCCTCCCACTGCTGGTTCCACTCCATCAACCTGCAGAAGAACCGGCTACACAGCATAGTCAGGTTGTGTTCCAGGATCATTGAACTTGGGCTTGTAACTGGAGAGTTACAGATTCAAGTCCTGGGATGGGCCAAGGGCTGGGATTATCCTGAGAAAACCAATTACCTATCCAATCACCCAATCTCCTGTTGCTCCTCAGGTGCAGATTGGTTTTTGTGTGTTCACTTACTCATCCAATAGGGCTGTCTGTCTTTTTTTTTTTTTTTTTTCTTAAAAGCTCCACTCCACTCCACCCTCCTCGTGCCGCCATTGCCACTGCATAAACATCAGTTCTCATTAGGGATGCACCGATTGCCATTTTTGGGGCCAATTACGATTTTTGGCCCCAATTTTAGCCGATTCCGATTTCAATTTTTTAAACCACTTTACAGCATACAGAAAGATATATATTTTTGCGTATTTTCTTTAATAGAACATTTTAACATAGAAATACAATCACTTCACATCCAATATCCAACTAAAAATACAAAAACCAATCACTACCTGTATGTGTAGTTTATTTAAGTTTAAAGATATTTCACAACATATTACCTTCACACAAATAAGTAAATTAACTAATGACAAAGAGCGCAGATCTTGCTCTCTTGCTCTCTCTCTCTGTCTCTCTCCCGCCCCGTGCCAACAATGCCTCGCGCTCTCTGCGCACACAGGTTTAAATGACAAACAAACAAATGCAGAGTGCTGATCAAAAGTTTTGTGCAAGCAATTTAAGGTCCCGACTCTTGTCCCAAATATGACAGGCTTCGTTCAGTGATTGAAACAAATATATAAACATTAATGAAACGTTTACATACAGAGCACGCTCACTCGCAAAGCAGACAGCAGCGCCGTGGCTGCGGGGATGTTGTGTAATCAAATACACCGGTATGGCGGTATATTAAAAATTCATATCATAACGTAAAAAAACGGTATTCGGTGTGAACCGGTATACCGACCAGCCCTACACTCTACTACATGTCCGTGTAGCTGTGTGCACGTGTGTTGCTGATGCTGCGCGATGCGGGTGCATTTGACCAGCTTATCAAAATCTGAATATTTATGTCTGACCGGTCTGTCGCCGATTGCGGCCGATCACGTGAAAATCGGCCGGTTCCGGTCACTGGCCGATTAATCGGTGCATCCCTATTTCTCATTTCATTACAGTTTTAATAATTGTAACAGTGCTGTTACCGTTGTAGTACTCATAATATACAGCACTCAATAGAGTGGAATAGAATAAAGACTGACAACAGGAGAAAGCTCTGACAGCTTTTAAGTTAAATGCAATGTTACATCAAATGTTAAGGCAAATAGTCCAAGATCAGTTCTGATATTCAACCATTCATCCATCTTCTACCACTTCATCCTCCACATGTGGGTAGCAGTGGGCACTGGTGCCATTCTCAACTGACATAGGGCAAAATGCAAGGTACATTCTGGACAGGTTGCCAGTTCATCACAGCGACACATATAGGCAAACAACCATTCACTCTCACACTCGCACCGACGGTCAATTTTGAGTGTTCACTTTTCCTAATCCCCAAATCTGCAAGTTCTTGGACTGTGAGAGGAAACCAGAGAACCCAGAGAAAACCTATGCACACATTAGGAGAACATGCAAACTCCATGCAGAAAGACCCTTGTTCAGAGCGGGTTGTGAAACTAGGTCTTCTTGCTGCAACACTGTCAAAAAGAAAATATTTTCATGTCATAGTACCAACATTGGTGGGACAGACAGGCAAGTTACTGAATATGTGTAGTAATGTATTACTATAAAAGAAGAAGTTGATTGTTCACAAGGTTTTATATGAAAGTTTATTTTTGCTTTTGTATCATATTGTGGCACACACTATACCTTACAGAGATTCGTCAGAGAGGCACCTATAGTTGTAAATATTTCTTAGCAGAAGTATGTACACAAATAGCTGTTATTTTCTTGTGTTTTGCTTCTAACCGATCAACTGCAGCACTAGAGTAATTTCAGAAACCCTTTCTGATATGTATATTTCTCATATCACTGTTTTGTATGCAAGTGTTAGTTGTTGTTGCATGTCATGATAGCTGTACATGTGACACCTACTGTACCTCTGTCCGAGAGTTTTTCCTCACTCGATGTGAAGTTCTAAGGATAGAGGACGTTGCTTGCTTTTTACACTGTAAAACATGAAAAATTTGAAAATTGTCTTTGTGATGCTGGGATAGATAGATAGATAGATAGATAGATAGATAGATAGATAGATAGATAGATAGATAGATAGATAGATAGATAGATAGATAGATAGATAGATAGATAGATAGATAGATAGATAGATAGATAGATAGATAGATAGATAGATAGATAGATAGATAGATAGATAGATAGATAGATAGAAAACTGACGACAATTGACTCAACAATAAATCATTGAATCAGGGTGCTTCTCAGGCCGTTTCTTTTTGTTACTGTTCAGATATTTATGTGATATAATATAATGCTCCACTCACACTCCACATATTTGTGGAGTGTGAGTGGAGCATATTCCATATTTTAATTTGGCAAGCATTACATAATGTAATTGAGCCAAGTTGATGCATCAGCAGAATGTGTTTTTTTCCAATTATTAATCCAGACAAAACTGACACTCAGTGAACAGAGATTGGCCACTTTGGATCAACTAAAACTTCATAAATTTCAGCAAGAACTGAACCCTGTACAGGAGGGGAGGAGTTACGTCATTTTCCTGAACACATTTACAAGGCTGTGCAATTTGTTTTGGTTTTTTAACAGAACGTGATCCCTCACAACAAGGCAGAAAGTGGAAACAGTAGATTTAAGCAAATGCAGTGGCCGTAATGGCACATAGCATCCATAGGATGCTCACATCAGTAATAGCAATAATAGATGTATGGGAATGTGTTTTCTTCTTTCTGCTGGTGGTCCCACAAGTATCAGTGATGCAAGTAGCATGATTTGGACACACAACAATCACAGTTTGAGTTTGTTGTCTCAGCTCTGGCCCCATCAATTCCCCATGTCTGACAACTGAGCGATAACGCTGACTGATGATCAAATAACTTGCTGTCAGAGCCTGCAGGTGATTTCCAGGTTTCCTAGATGTAGGAACAGTGGCTAATCTTGCAGGGTCAGAATGTAAGAAGTTGTGATATCTACTGTAGTGGTGAGGAACTGCTTCAGGCAATTAAGGTTGCATGCAAGTGACCAGCTACACTTGAGGGTACCGATTCGAACAGTTAATGTCATTAAGTGGTGCGTAGTCTATACATGGTCGAAGTGTCCCATCTTTTTTTTCCACAAAAAAGAACCCTGCCCCAGCTGGAGACGAAGAGGGGCGGATAAGACCAGCCTTTGAGTAGGACTCAATATACTCAGTCATAGCCTTCTTTTCGGGACCAGAGATGGGATACAGTCTACCCTTAGGAATAGGGGACCCTGGGATTAAATCAAAGGGGCAATCATAAAGCCTGTGGGGAGGAAGGGAAGTTGCCTTCTTTTTACCAAATACCTCACTCAAATCATGGTAACATCTTGGAACTGAAGTCAGGTCAGGAGTTTCAGAGTGTGACATGAACAGAGACAATGTTACCAGTTTTCACATTTTCATCATGACACGACTTTAAACACTTTTACATTCTTCTACCCAGTTCAAAACCCTCCCAGCACTCCAGTCAACGTGCGGGTTATGTTTCTTCACCCACAGAGTATACTGGGTAGAATTATATAAATGAAATTGTATAAGTTCATAATGGTTCTCAATGATAACTGTGAGCGGTTCAGTCTTATGTGTCACTCGAAAAATCCGACTCCCATCGAGAGCACTGGCCTCTATAGGCTGAGATAATTGTTCAGTCTTAAGCTTGAGTCTCATGTCCTAGCCGTCCGCAATAGAAGCACCTGCTTTCCTGTAGGCGACGACGGCGCTCCTCTATGGACAGTTTGGTTTGCCCCAACTGCATGGGCTCCTCCACCTCCTCGGAGGGCCTCTCCCTCCGGGTAGCAGGTGATGGAGCACAAGGAGCTCCGCCAACTGGGTGTAGTGACAGCAACGTGACCCTGAAGACGACCAGCTGTAGATGCCACGTGGCTTCGTTGTCGTTCCTGCAACCGGTTGTCCGTTCTTATGGCCAGAGTTATTAATGAGTCCAGATCAGAAGTTGTTCTGAGTCGGCTGGGTTCATACTGGCCAGTTCGTAATGTCACGACTGAACAAGGATTTGAACCCAATTGCATGACTCAGACAACTTCAAAAACTAACAAGAGTTATTGTACAAAGTATCAGTAATAATAATCACTCTCAAAGGAGGAAAAGTAACAACAGAAAACCACTCTTTCGAGGAATAACTAAATAAGCAAAATGCAAAACAAAGTAGCAAATAATAATTTACAAAACCTGACAGATAATCTACTTTACAAGGACTGGTGTGGGTTCTCTGGCTTGACAAAACAGGACGAACTGGCACAGGATAAAGGGAAGCACAGACTATATATAGACACTCACATACACAAGGTAATGGGGAACAGGTGGAAACAATCAGGGCGGGGAAGACAATCATACTGGCGGGAAACCCACAGGAGAAGGGCAAGTTATCTGAAACAAGAGGAAAGAGAGATGTCAAAATAATGCAGGAAGTCATAAGACAGACAAGAACTAAACATAACTTAAACACAACTTCCTAGATATGACTAGATGGCTTTCAGACACCAGAAAGGATGTGGTCATCAACAAGCACATTTGGTTATCCCTCTTTTTATACAGTAGATAGAGATCTTTTAGTATTATTTATTTCTATAGTTTAAAAAAAAATAGTCAACTCTTCTTGCATGCTTGAACTGGTTTGTCCATTCGTGCTGCTGTAGAAAGATAGTAGACTTCTTTACATCATGACCCTTGCCTGAAGTACATATTAAAGGCTTATTCGAAGGCTAGATTAAGCAATTTATTTTTTATTTTAAAGTGATTTATACCGATACAAACATATTTATGGGTAATAAATTCAAATTATGCCAATACACCCTCCCTTGACAATGTGTATGATAGAGGATAGAGATGCATGTCACATAAGCAAAGCTGCGTGACCCATAACTACTACTACTACCTTTAATTTTAATACGACTCATTTGGCATTTACAGTTGAAGCCCAGTTTTATAGTTATAGTTTATGTTCATAGAAAGGTCATTGATAATAATTCATTGGGAGGTTCATTTTATAATAATATCACCTTATGGCTAATTCATTTTACAGCTTGACTGAGTGGTAACAGTGTGGTGCCAAGGAGATACTATTGTAGTAATAGATTTTTTTTCCAAAAGTCATAACCAGGTCATAGCTTGGTAAATAGATTTAGTTTATGTCCAATGCACATTTTACTTGATATTAGGGTCAGTGACAAATAAAGCTTCTAAAAAGTATTTTCAAAATAATGTAATGCATATTTTTGAGTCCAGAACAATGTACTTTACAAATTGGCTATTATTAATTAACACATTCTCACTGGTGGTGGTAAGCTACGTGTAGCCACAGCTGCTCTGGAGCAGACTGACGGAGGCGTGGCTGCCAATGTGCGCCAAACAGCCCCTCCGATCACTATTCACCATTCACCATCATACATTCATCGCATGTTTCGAACTGTGGAAGCCAGAGAACCCGGAGAAACCCCACGCACACACAGGGAGAACATGCAAACTCCTTGCAGAAAGGATTTTGTTCCAACTGGGGCTTGATGTTGTTCCAGGGTTCCAGGGTTTGAACCCAGGAACTCAGGCCTTCTTGCTGCAAAGGCGAGAGTGCTAATCATTACACCAACCGTGGTTTATAAAAAATATTTATACATTCCAAATACTTATTTTGAAATTAATTATCTGGCAACTATCCCTTAATGTGTCTACACTAGATAAACATTTTTTTTTTTTTATCATTGTGGGGGGTTTTTTTTACAATAATTTAAGATTTTTGCTCTCTGTAGGTCAGGTTTTAAGCATCCTTAACATCCAATTTTACATTTAAAGACAGGAAAATAATCACACAAATACACAAAATTCATATATTCAGTATAATAACTACACACATTACATTTATAAACCGTTTGGTCACTTTGACGTATCATTTATTGGTTAAAATTGGTTGCACCACCTGACCACATTAGTTATGACATAAAATATGCTGAAAAAAATTCAGACAGACTCTTAAGAGCAGACCGCACTTTTCATTATTTTCACTCCATGTTCTCAATCTTTGTGTAGAAGACACTCTAGTGCTGCAAATAAGGGAATAACAATTTTTTTTCTAGTATTACATTGGTTGGACCACCTGACATGGAAAGTTTACCAACCTACATATAGTTGAAAGTAGTTATTTTTATCAGTATGTTGTGTGATTGTATGCTTTACAAATAAAATGAAGCTGAACATAAAGCCCGTATTGATTTGAAGAAAAAAAATTTTTTTTTAGATTTTTTAGATCTTTGAGCCACTGCAACTACATGACTCACAATGATGTGTGCATGTGGTTTCAACAGTTTGCAGCTGTCATCATGGAAGTGTCTGGGCTGCATTTGTCTTTAACACCATCAGTGGATGAGGAATCTGATGAGCGTGTCAGCAGGTGTCAACTTGTGGATGACTGAGGGGAAGGTTGGTGTTGCTGTGTGAACATTAGTTGAAACTTTAATCAAGGAAAAGTGGCAGAAAGTGTGGAGCTCAGTTTCCTACTGCGTCAATACAGTCCATTAGTAATTATTTCACGATTCCTTCATTTTCTTCTTTCAGGTCATTATCTAATATTACAATAGTAGAAAAAGAAACAGGAGGTACACTTTTTACAATTTCACATTCCCCACACTATTCACACCCTTACAACCCAGATAAATAACAGTAAATTACAGTTTTGTTTTTTTGTTTTATTTCAGAAGCTAAAAATCATTAAAGTTCATCAGTTCAAGTAATCAAAAACAGCAACCAAAAAGAAAATGATTGTGCAAGTATTTTTATGTTGAGCTCAAATTGATTTAGTTTTAGCCCAAGTATATTTAATATAATATGTCAGCTGAGATTGGCACAGCACCCCCACGACCCTCATGTGGAGGATAACGCGGTAGAGGATGGATGGATGGATGGATAGATCGATGGATGGATGGATATTTAAGATGCACAGGGTTAAAATGTTACTCTTCAAAGCTTGGAGCAGGTTGCATAATAGTTTCATTATAAAGTTTCAGTTTGTAACATGTAGGCTTTTTTTTTTTTTTAAATATACTAAGTATATTTGTATTCTAATAAAACTTGTTTCCATATCCTTAGAATAAGACTATTATGGAATAAAAACAGACACAACTAAATGTTAATAGAAACATAATTCATGACACCCTTTTACAGTAACAGGCACTAGAAGAATGCAACATTTATAATTGAAAACATAAAACAGTGACTCAAAGTACAGGATATAATCTGTGGTACATAATTAAAACACTAATTAGAAAATAAAAACAGAACCAGCATGTCTTCTCCTCTGTCTCCCACATTTCCTTCAACCCAACCTGTCGAGGCAGATGGCTGCACATCTTTGAGTCTGGTTCTGTCAGTGATTTATTACTGTTAAAAAGTTTTTTCTCTCCACTGATGCCTAGTTTGCTCATTGTGTGAATTGTTGGGTTTCTCTGCTCTCAATAATATATCATATATAATAAAATATGTATTATAACATACCGTTGATGTACAGAGCCTTGAGATAATGTATGTTGTGATTTGGCACTATACAGATAACATTGAATTGAATTGAATGATGTTACATAAAAGAATCCCCTTCTGAAACCTCCAGAATACATCACACTCATGTGGAGGATATTCCTCAAATTAACCGCTGCATGTTTTTTGCACTGTGGGAGGAAACTGGAGAGAATAAGCAAACTATGTGGAGGATAGTGTGGTAATGAAAATGAATGACTATGAGATACAGTAATTGGGCCTGGAACACTGACACCTCAAAGATTTTCCACCATATCATAATCCCATACTCACAAGCGATGAAGGTGTCACAGTTGTGAACTCTTCAAACTGATCATGCCATCTAAACAGAAGAATAAACTTATGAACTTATGAATTTCCATCCATCCATGGTGATGATGATGACGACTGCAGGCAGTGTCGCTTAACACTGACATCTTCCTCATCATCATCAACACCCACTAATGGCTGATGATGTACGTGGTTGGACTTTCTGCTTTTCTATTGGAAATGATTTATCCATTTCACCTTTGACCGCATGGTGGAGAGTCACAGCCTTACAGTGGCGTATGCATAACGAACGGAACAACTATTCCTCTCAAGTGTGAGACCTTTTTTTGTACTGCTTGTAAATGTAAAGTGAGTGAACCTGAGACTGCTTACTGCTGGAGTTTGGTCAGAGATGGTGTGGTGATAAAATGTGAATCTTACATTTCCGTTCAGTGAACGCTAACCTTTATGCCTGAAATTGTCTACAGCATCAAAGTTTCAAAACGATGTACTCAGGCACCGCAGGATTGTGATCATGACAAAATATGACACTTGTAAAGTTTATTTTCCCCTCTCCCCCTCTCCCTCTCTGTGTGTGTGTGTGTGTGTGTGTGTGTGTGTGTGTGTGTGTGTGTGTGTGTGTGTGTGTGTGTGTGTGTGTGTGTGTGTGTGTGTGTGTGTGTGTGTGTGTGTGTGTGTGTGTGTGAGTGTGCGTGCGCGCGCGCGCGTGCGTGCGTGCGTGCGTGTGTACATCTTCCTTGTGAAGGCAAAAATCAAGTTCCCATAGCATAAATAATTGTATTTTAAGATGCAGACATGTTACGAGGTTAGGATTAGGTTAAGGTTAGGCCAGTAGTAGGGCTAGTTAAGGTTAGAGTAAGTCTCCAGGAAATTAATCTAAATCAATGTAACATCCTCTGAAGTTAAGAATGCAGTAAGAATGGGAGAATGACAAAACTAGTGTAAAGCAGCTATGAGTGACGGTCACGACTAGAAAATGTGCTATATAAATACAGACCAATTACTATCTAGAGTTAAAAATATCGAATGAAATGAAACCGATCATCAAGGAAATGTACTGGTTCAGTATAATAACTTGGCCTCCTACTGTATGTGTCTAAGATCTGGAAAAGGGGTTTGATATGTATTACATTTGAAATTTGACATGAGACTGTCGATCTTGGACTGATGCTCAGGGCCACACAGTTGGTGGAGTAGTTAGCACTCTTTATATGGCCTTTATGCATGGAGTTTATACATAGGTTATCTCATAGACACTTGTCAAGCAAAAGTATGAGACATGAGGAAGCGAATTAAAAAAGTCATACAAAAGTGCACAGAGATAAGGAGAATCACTCACTAAACATCTCATCTGCAGCAGTGTGCGAAACACCCATTAATAATCGGGGGGGTCTCATCTCCCATTTGTTGCAATACTGTTTCACCACCTCAGGTGCCACCCTGCAGTATTGGCTATCTTGTGTATAAGTTTAGGCACCACAAAAGAAACATTTTGTGCATCCTCCTCCTTTTGCAGAAACAACAGCCTCTAAACGCTTCCTATAGCTTCCAATTAGAGTCTGGATTCTGGCGGAAGGTATTTTGGACCATTCTTCTTTACAAAACATCTCCAGTTCAGTCAGGTTTGATGGTTTCCGAGCATGGACAGCTTTAAATCACACCACAACTTTTCAATAATATTCAGGTCTAGGGACTGAGATGGTCATTCCAGAACGTTGTATTTGTTCCTCTGCATGAATGCCTTAGTAGATTTTGAGCAGTGTTTAGGGTCGTTGTCTTGTTGAAAGATCCAGCCCCGGCACAACTTCAACTTTGTCACTGATTCCTGGACATTGTTCTCCAGAATCTGCTGATATTGAGTGGAATCCATGCGACCCTCAACTTTAACAAGATTCCCAGTCCCTGCACTGGCTTCACAGCCCCACAGCATGATGGAACTGCCACCAAATTTTACTATAGATAGCAAGTGTTTTTCTTGGAATGCTGTGTTCTTTTTCCACCATGCATAACACCCCTTGTTTTGCCCAAATAACTCTATTTTAGTTTCATCAGTCCACAGAACCTTATTCCAAATGTGCTTTAGCATATCTCAAGTGACTCTGTTTGTGACGGGTGCAGAGAAAAAGGCTTTTTCTGCATTACTCTTCCATACAGCATCTCCTTGTAAAGTGCGCTGAATAGTTGAACGACACCATCTGCAGCAAGATGATGTTGTAGGTCTTTGGAGCTGGTCTGTGGGTTGACTGTGACTGTTCTCACCATCCTTCACCTCTGCTTATCTGACATTTTTCTTGGTCTGCCACTTCAGGCCTTAACTAGAACTGTGCCCGTGGTCTTCACATTCCTCACAATGTTCCTCACAGTTGAAACTGAGAGCTTAAATCTCTGAGATAGCTTTCTGTATCCTTCCCCTAAACCATGATGTTGAACAATCATTGTTTTCAGGTCATTTGAGAGTTGTTTTAAGGCTCCCATGTTGCCACTCTTCAGAGAAGATGATAAAGAGGAGAAACACTTACAATTGGCCTTCTTACTCTTTCTATTCTATTCAATTAGAAACTCTTAACAGCATGTTTTTACCTTTTCCCATATTAATTGCCTTAAATGAATTCCCTTGAACCCTTAACCTTTTACAATCTCTTTAGACTGTGTCCCTTCTAACCATATATCTGTACAATAGATAAATTGCCTTTCACTTCATATAACAGTTAACTTACAGTTTTTCTCAAATGCTAAAACACAAAAGCCAATCCTCTAAACCAAATGACCAGTTGTCTAAACACATTTACTAAATCTAGCCATAATTTTCCAATATCATAAACACCATTTCACATGAAGACACAATTCACAAAACACAATCCTCCGTTCTCATAAATCTAAACACATGTTTCCTTGCTAAAAGAACATATTCTCAAATGAAAGTTCATGTGATGCAAAATGCTTGCCACAGTCAGCAATAATTGAACACAATGAACACACCAGGCGTCATTTATTACACACAACAACTCCAAATTCAAGACACTTGTTGCTAATGCTGTGACCACACCTATAAAAGCGGGCGTTTTCCCGCGGTGCCTAGCAAGAGTGTTTACATTTTTGAAAGCTTCGTGCTGCTGATTTGGTGTGAAAGTTTGAGTTTTGAAGTGAGAAGGTGTGGTTGTGCTTATGTAGCTTTAGAAAAGGGTATTGTGTTTAGACATTGGGGAACATGGAGGAGACGTTTGTGAAATGTGTTTTAGCATTTGAGAAAAACTGTAAAGCTTGAAATGTGCTAAACATGGATTTACAGAAACGCAATAGCACCCTCTAGTGGGTGAAACGTTATCACTGCACGAAGCAGATAATGTCCGTGAAAAGTAGATAAACACACATTAAATTTCACAAACTCGATACCAACCTTGTTCCCTTATCAACCGGGTGCTGATGAACCTTTAGCAAACAAAAAGTAAACCTTAGTTGCTTTACTTTGACCTTGTTCAGAGCATGCGTTTCTTTCTATCAACTTTGCAGCATCTCCCTGAGTTACGTCAGTTAAGGCCACATTATACTTCTCCGACTGCGTAATGCGCTATCCGTCTGCGTCCACGTAGACCACTCGAGCCTTTATACTTCTGCGTCGTGGTGACGGATAGGCGCTGCAATTTCCCGCCCGATCAGTAGGGGTCGCTGCGCAAGGTTGTTGTGCTTTTGGCTACAGTGAGCAATGGCATCCGAGGGAGAAAGACTGTTGTTGTTGAAACAGTGGCCGTTTGTCACTTTTCTGTGTCCCGGAACGCAGTTTTAAGATAATTTGAGGCGAGAATAGGCCATTTAGAGTCTAAACATGTGCTGTGTGTGTTAAGATATGACGTATTTATAGTTTGGCAGCGACGAAGTCGGCGGTGTTCAGCTCCGCCCTCTGTGGTCGCTCGCTGCTCACTGTGAGCCGGCACAGAGCAGCTTAGCTCGGCCTGTCCTGAGGACCAATCGCAGCTCTTGCCGTCTCCGTTGTCCCTTGACGGAGTGACGGACACTAAAAAAATATTCCGTGCACCCGGAGACGACGCAGAGGCTCTTCGACAGGTTCTGCGTCGACGCAGAGGACTCTGCATAGCCTACGCAGAGCACTTTACGCAGGAGTATAAATTGGGCTTTACTTCCGCTTTACGACACTTTGCAAGTTGTTTCAAAGTAAAAGCATGAGCACTGTTGTTTCAAAATAAAATAGAGACTTATAAACATGACAACTGGAACTTAACATCAAGGTCATATACAGTGCCTTCAAAATACACCCTGCATACGCGTGCGTACGGATCACGCCCAAAATTTAATCACTTGTTCCTGGTCCCATTGCGGACATTTCCTGAAAATTTAAATCCGTCCTCGACTTTTCGAGTTATCTTTCTCACAGACGCCGGCGAAAACATAAACCTCCTGGTGGAGGTCAATAAAAGCATAATATCTATCTGTCTGTCTGTCTATCTATCTATCTATCTATCTATCTATCTATCTATCTATCTATCTATCTATCTATCTATCTATCTATCTATCTATCTATCCATCTATCTATCTATCTATCTATCTATCTATCTATCTATCTATCTATCTATCTATCCATCTATCTATCTATCTATCTATCTATCTATCTATCTATCTATCTATCTATCTATCTATCTATCTATCCATCTATCTATCTATCTATCTATCTATCTATCTATCTATCTGTCTGTCTGTCTGTTGGCATTGCACTGAAGGCAAAGAGGTTGTGCTTTTATTTTGAAGAGTACAGCGCAAACATAGCCATTTAGAAGCAAGTGGGCACAGAAGACCCACCCACCAACCAAAAGGAAATATTGGGTGGTATAGCTGTTGTCAGTAAGACCAGTGAAATGAAAAAACGAACTGAATTTCCGTTTTCGTTTTTTTGGCCAAAAATGAAAAAACGACCCGTTTCCGGTTTCTGCCTTTGTCAAATGTATCCGAAAAACAAACGGAACAACCGTACCTTGGTCACACTCACACGCTCATATCCATATCCAAAGACATGAATACATTTATTTGTTGTCAAGGACAAGTTTATATTTGTGTGTCAGGGAAACTGTTTGTGGACATTCCCCCCTCACAATCCTAGCACAGATGATGAGGGGGAATTTAAATATATACTGTATATATATATATATATATCTCGCCTCCCTTTAAATTCCACAAAATTTCTACTGTCTCTATAATTCTTTTCTTTTTATATATATATATATATATATATATATATATATATATATGTATTTCATATTATTCCTTATCTTTGTGGCAAGCTGCAAATACCACCTATTTCCTTTGAGGGCATAACTACAGGCATGTTTTTGCTTTTTCTGCTTTTGATCCAAAGATAAAATTGTAGAAATGACTCATTCCGAATGCATAAGATTAGACAAAAAGAAAAAAAGAGAGCCGATGATTAATATACATAATAGATAAGACAAATGTTGTCAATCCAGTAGTCACACAGCAATATTTTATTTGAAATATTGATTCCATATGGATTGTATAATTACATCACTGAGCAGTTGACCTCACAGCACACACACATTTAAGAACATTTTCCTACATCCTCACTTCAATAATCCCATCATTGTCCAGTAAAACATTGAAGACTTTAGTCCCTAAAATGTGTCCAGTCTTCACATGTTAAAATGCACATAAACACTGTTTCATCTCCTTCAGTCTCCTCAACTCTGACTATGGTCCAATAGTGATGTCTGGTTCCTAAGGTTGTAAAGGTGCTTTCAGGCCTTTCAGTGTAACAGTCACTCCCCCAGCATCACAGAGCTCTACATCGTAGACGAAGTCTGCTTCATCCTCATCATCTTCCTTCTCCTCAGCTTCCTCGAAGTCATCAGGATAGTCAACTTGTTCAGGAATATCAGTAGATGCTGTAGAAGAGAGAGAGAATAATAACAAAAGTTTGTTTTTTTTCATCATAAAACTGTGTTTAAGCTCATATTGTATAACTAACTTCAACAAAGTTACTGGTACTGATACACTTGTGGCGATGAATCATTGTCAGGCTAAAAGGAGAAACTTTTTAAATAAATCTCTATTGGACTAATGCGCAGTTGCTTCATGTCTGATGCTTCAAATGGCCGGTTTTGTCCAAACTAAAATATATTCTCACACTCCAGTAAACAAAAAAAGGAGAGAAAAAAACAACAAATCTCCATTTCACCACTTGAAATTGATTGGGGGACTGCGAGTTTGAGACTTTATAGTCAAGTCGACGGTCAAATGACATGTAATTAAGTGACTTTTTTACAATATAATTTGGTCTATTCCATGTGTTTTTTAAATCAGTATATAATATTTCATTTAATATTTTGTGTATTTCACTCATTTATTCAATTATATGATTATAATAAATATGAGCATCAATCCAATAGCTTTTAAAACCAGGAAAAGTTATGACGATATCCAAAATATGTTGTATCATGTCACATTATAGATATAATATTGATATATTTCCCAGCCCTTCTTCACCTTCAAAATAACTGAACTATCCCTTTAACTTAAGCAGAGGATCACGTAACCCTTGTTTGATGTCATGTTTGAAGCACTACATTACCAGTGCACTGAGAATTGCTTCTCCTGGGAGAGCCTGAGTGTCCACTGCAGTCTTCTAAAGAGGACAAACTTTCATCCACGTCGAAGTCCTCAGAATAGTGGCATGCGGTGTCACAGTGGGTTTGTCCTCCACAACACAAAGCACCACAGTCCTTCTCCTCGTCACTGACACTGCCCTCCACTGAGGGGGACTGGCTGAGGTTGTGTGAAGAGTTTCCTTCTACACTGAAGTCACAGATATTTCCCTCAGGCTGAATCACAGGAGCACTGTCATCGTCACTCTTTATGTGAGCCTGCATGTAGGGACTGCTTAGTATACAGGCAGCACTGGGTCTATTTTCTGGGTTGAGGCAGAGCATCATTCTGATGGAGGAGGAGATTTCTTCCGAGTATTCATTAGGCACAGGTTGGTACTCCCCGCTGGTGATCTTGTATAACAGACTGAGGAGGTTTGAGGCCGTGAACGGAGGCCTGAGAGCACAGATCTCATAAAGCAGACAGCCGAGTGCCCAGATATCAGACTTACAGCTGTAGGGGAGATCCTGACAAAGCTCAGGACTCAGATAGCTGGGCGTCCCAACACATGTGGATGCCATGTCAGCTGTGTTGCTCAGTACTCTGGCAATCCCAAAGTCCCCCAGTTTAACCTCACCCTGCTTCGTTAGCAACACATTTGAGGTTTTGATGTCCCTGTGAAGTATTTTAAGTGTGTGTATGTAATTTAAAGCAATCGCCACCTGCACGAACCAGCCCATCACAGTGTCCTCTGAGAAAAACTCCCCCGTTTCCCTCTCTTTGACTTTGTCATCTAACGTGCCACCATCACAGTAAGTCATCACGATGTAAATGAATCCGTCTTCCTGGCTGACAAATGCATCGCTGCATGTCACTATGTGACGGTGCTCCAACCTCCTGATGATCTCAGCCTCGTGCAAAAGCACTGCCCTCTGTGAGGAGGTCGCTGCCCTCGCGCCCTTCACGATCACCCTCTTCACCGCGTGCAGACTCTTCCGCTCTAAGTGCCGCATCAGGAACACATCCGCCGCTCCCCCGCGACCCAAACACGTCACCTGCTCGTACTTGTCCATGTTTGCTCTCGCGCCGACGACCACCACCACCAATGTGGAGGTTTGTCCTTGGCAGTGGGGGTTACAACACTGGAAGGCAACAGACTGGAACGTTTGTGTTGACTGTTGTTGCCATGGTAACCGCCTGATCTTTCTGCTGACAAGCTGAGTACAGTGCGGACAAAACATGTTCTAGTCGTGTCACAGATTCAGTCATTTGCTTCAACATAGTACAGTTCATAGTACTACAGTGCTACAGTCACTTACTTTTCCTGTAAGCAGTGTTGTGTGCAGACATTTAAAGGGGCAGGGGCTTAAGTAAAAAAGTGCACCATTATGATTATTCATTGACAAAATACAATGGAAATACAATACAATTATTTCAATTTTATTATTTCAATAAACAATGTTTAAAAGGTCGACTAAACCATTTCCCTCTATATTACTGTATAAAAACTACTGCTGTTCTACTCAAATCCAACATTGTGGGCAGAATTGATGATTGAGGCCGCATGACAAAATATACAGTATAATCCTAGAAAATGACATGAATAAAAATGTCAAGGTCAGGGAGGCCAAGGGTTCATCTGTGCACGGCCATGCTAACAAGATATAGCCCAATAAAAAGGCCTTGTTGGTGTTATTATTGATGAATCATCTTGTCTTACATCCTCACATATATGAGAAGAGAGTGTTGTTGAGGCTTCAGATGAATCTGCTGTGGTTTCTCTTTTTGATGCTGTTTCATTTATCTGCAAGCTCATCATTCAGTAGACTCCACAGCAGTAGCTAATGTTGAACCACTGCAAGACTAGTAATTCAAACCATTTTTAATATCTATCAAGATCTACATGCTGCCTCCAGCTCAGATTAGAACATATGACATCTTTTATCACACCTACGCAGGTGACTTTATGTTTCAGTGTCATCACATGACGACAGTCCGATAATATCCCTGAGTAAGTGTATTCATCAAATCGATGTTCCAGAACTTTATCAGTTCAAGGTCAAAGGTCATTGGTCACCTTGACTTCATGTCATTGAAAGCTACAAATAAAGCCAGAAATTCTGGTGTAATTATTGTCTCAGAGCTGAATTTCAACAACCACTTAGAAGTACAGTATTACTAAGTCTGCCTATTACTACCTGAGGAATATTGCAAGGATCAATGGTTATCTGTCCAAACAAGATGTTATCCTATCCTAACACTAAATTATTATTTGCTAGTTGTCAAGCAGTTGTGTTGCTGTCAGCTTGATGAGTGTGTGTGTGTCAAATCAAAGTTCAGACTGTCAGAGGGACATTTAAATGGCTCTTCAGTGGACACCTCTCTTGTTGACTCCATGCAGTGCCAGCAATCTCACTAAATGGAAATATCCAGTATACATCATCCATACAGATAATAACAACATTAAAAGTGAATAAGACAAAATGTCAGTGTATATCGAAATACATTGTTCGGTGTTGAAGCATGAATATTTAATTACAATATTGTGTGAGATATACTAGAAAGAAATGCATACAGAAATACAAAATGCACATGGAGCTGAATTAGATACAAAATGAGAGTTGTGGACTTCCAAAAAAAATCAAGTTATAGTAGCTCGTCAGTTATGTAGTAATAAAGCAATAATAACACTAGGTGGCGGTGTACACTTCAACTGGCTGTACTCTGCAGGCGGAAGTAGAAGAGCGGTTGCCGCTTCTGCGCATGTGAAACACAACAGTAAATGAGTGGATGTGTGTCCTCATTTTTTAGACATTTTCGAATTCAGTTTACCGTGGTATAAAATGCCACCAAAGGGTAAAGGTGGGAAAGGGAGTAAAGGTGAGTGGCCATTAGCTGTGAACAGTTTGTTGTGCGTATCGTATTTTACTCGCCTCAGCTGTTGTTTCTGTACTAGCAGCATGTGTTAACGTCACTGTGTGTTGTTATGTTGTTAATGACACTGTAGGAGCTGCTTCAGGAAGTTCAGACGCCGACAAGAAAGAAAAGACACCAAAGGGAGGCACTGCTGTGAAGGTAGTAACAGCTAATGTCTGGCCCTTTCTCAATACCATTGCGATTACGTACTTGCATACTTGAGAAATACGACTGAAGTACATACTCGCCAAGTACGGGAGTACACGAGTACGATCTCTTCAATTGGGAACAGCAGTGTATTTCCTTGTTCTACTGTTTGAATGGCGAATGATGCCAAGTCTAGATAGTTCCCAGAGTGGTGAGGATATGAAGGACGATAATTTAACTAAAACATTTTCTCTCTTTCTTCCAGCCTGTTGTGTTTCACCATGCCAATAATAACAGATATGCTCAGACCAAATGAAAAATAGTTTAATACATAATCATAATAAATAATTAATAGTAAATCCACACTATTTACATTTGAAGAGTCTCAAAGGAGAAATATGTTGTTGTTGTTTTTTATTAGGGGACACGACAACAAAAAGACGAGTGACTCTAGGACTCGAACCCCTACCCTTCTGGTGGGAGGATGACATGCTTGACCACCAACTCACAACCCTGTATCAATTAGGAAACCAATTTGTTTAAAAGTATCAGAATATGTGTCATACACATCACATCAACACATTGCATTAAAACATTCCATTTAGAGTGAATATTCACAGTGTGTCATCTGTAAAAAGTATTAAATTGAGCAATGGATAATAATTGAAAAGTAATGGTAAATAATAATCATTTACATTTATAAATAGTCAAAAAATAATAGTGAGCAGGGGGCGACCAACAGAACAACATATACTAAAGAGCTGTAGTTTGCATCATATCTGGGGTTTATTTCTTGATTTCTAACTGTTTTGGTTGTCTGTGGTTCCCTGCAGGTTCGACACATCCTCTGTGAAAAACATGGCAAATGCATGGAAGCAATGGATAAACTGAAAGCAGGAGTCCGTTTCAGTGAAGTAGCAACACAATACAGTGAAGACAAAGCTAGACAAGGAGTAAGAACATGCTTCAAATAATAGTTTTTAAAAAAATGTTATTGTTGCTTGTCTAATATCTGTTTATGCCATGATGTGATATGTGTAGTAGGAAAAGCACAGCACATGGGCTGCATTCCATTTAATATTGTTTTGCAGCATCTGAATTGAGACACGATCTTCTCTTACATGTGCTTTTCTGAACTGAGGACATTTAAAAGTGATTGTTCAGTTTTGTCAGATTGTTCAAATGTGGTTGTTTGGGAAATCGACACATACAGCATCTTCCATACAGCTGACTGCACTCTGTGTGCTCCCTGTGCATGGAAGTGCAAGGACATCAGGAAAAGATATGTTAGGGGAAAAAAGGGATCAACTAATAAAATATGTTAGCTCAATTGTATGCTATCTGAAGAATATGTTTGCCTCGTCATCTCAGCCTTCTCTGACAGGAAACTGAAGTTTGTATAACTCACACTTCTTCATTAAATTCTAAAGAGAAAACAGCATCTTTAGCACACAGGGACACAAGAGCGGCTGGTCTACTTTTGTCTTGTTTGCTAAATTTGTGTCACATAAGAAAATGTAAGGGATTTTAAATCCTTAAGTCTCAAACTAAGTTATTTGAACCTACTGATAGAGAAACTAGTGGATCATCAACTCATACTGTGAAGTGAAATTGCTTGTTCTCTCAACGGACTTTGGTGCAGAGAGTGAGCTAGTGATTCAAAACGTAGGTGTCCTGTCAATTGGTGAGAAACATTGTAGATTTAAGTTGGCATAGATTATTTTAGGTGAGCCTTACACAGAAGTATAAATTGGGCTTTATGTTAATAGGCCAAAACCGTTTTTACCATGAGTATGTATCTGCCTTTGTCGTGTACAGGAAATGCACAAAGTGCAGTCAGCAGGATGTAAGACACTGACTATTTGTAACCACACATTATTGAAAAAAACAGGTGATGATAATTATGGTATAGGTATAGATAATTATGGTATCCTTATGGGTCACAAATGTCAGATTGATGAACATGCACATCTGTACATCTTCTGCTTATTCATGTGCACACTCAACACCAATCAATCAACATCACCAACACCAACATAAATCTCAACACCTACGATGATGCATTCTCGGGCTAAAGGAAATGTTGATGGAAGTTCCGGCTATTTTTAGTGCAGTTGCATCTTTGTTGCTCATGTCGTGCCACTTTTTTCGCACTTGTGCTCATATTATTAGCATACTTTAACTAAGTGTTGTGCCTGTGACAGGGTGATCTGGGTTGGATGACACGAGGATCGATGGTCGGGCCTTTTCAGGATGCAGCATTTGCCCTACCCATCAGTGGCATGGATAAACCAGTCTACACAGACCCTCCCGTCAAGACTAAGTTTGGGTACCACATTATTATGGTTGAGGGGAAAAAGTGATGTGACAATGCACAGGAATAGTTTACACTTTAATGTTTTGTCAAATTGATGAATATGTTTTTCATTTATATTCTGTGTTGATAAAGAATAAAAAATACAATCCAGAGTGTAACACTGTTGGGTATCTCTTTGTCTTTTTTTACATCCACATCATCACCAGGGGTTTCCCATCTTTGAGAAATCCAAACAAATTGACCCATTAATATAATTTTCATTTCTGTTGTAGAAAATATGTTGGTGTGGGGTAGAGACAATTTTGGCAGAGGAAGTTTTTGCCTCACTCCTGACTTCTGCTTTAGTCTTCATGAAAGGGTAGTGGACCCGTTACTGAATGGTATGTCATTAATAAGTTTAGAGACAATGTAAGGAAAAGAGATCTTTTTTATTTGGTCAGTAAGCGATCAGAGAAAATTACTGGTATTTAGCAAAGCACAGTTACACAGCAACCCATGATAATCACTATTAATAGTGTAAAATAATGTGTAACAAGTGCAATTACAATTACACAAAATATTGCAAGTTTAATATGTTTCATTAATCTCTTAAGACACCATGAGTCATTTTAGGACCAATATTGTACAATGCATATATGTATATATATATATGTATACATGCACACATACAGTGCCTACTTAAGGCTCATTTTATGTATTTCATGAAGGTACACAACATACATATAGCCTAAAGTGCAAATCCCTGTCCAAGTTGATCAAATCAAATCAGTCAATCAAATGTATATATGTTGCAAATATGTTGCAACAAGCACTGATACACTGTCCCCTCAGCAGCAGCAGCTGCCCCTCACTCATAACAAAGACATCATATCTCATATTCTTCACTTTTGACTATGACTTACCTTTGAATAATAATAAAAAAAAATTATAACGTTTTTTAAACGTGTGTCAGAAGCAGTGCCAGGGCCCAGTAAAGTGAGCTCAGTGCCTCTGTTGCTGCTGGTGAATACACACACAAGACACGGGTGAGCTGTTTTATCCCCAGTATTTGTACCCACATGCCAAAAGTGACCTATTATGCCTTTAAAAATCTGTAATAGCACAGTAGTATTATAAAAGATATTCTACATCCACAATTAAAAGGGGATATGATGACATGAATGAATGCTATAATTAAAATTCATACATGTTTCCATGTTAGATTTTTCACTGCCTTACAAATGACTTGTTATATTGTGATTTAATGCAGGTACAGATGGGTGTCATATGACTACTGTTGGAAGTAGCCAGGCACTGTTCACAGAGGGAAGCTATATTAGTTGGTTAACTTATATGTGTCAAATTGCACATTTAAATTTCGATAAAATGCTAATAAATAACAATGTTGAAGATACTCGAGGGTTATTTCGTATTTACAAATCCAGTGGTGGAAATGAGTCCCGCTCCGTCCCTATGCTATACTGGACGCCTTTAACTCAATAAGATATTGGTCAAAGGCACTAATTTTAATAAAAGTCAATGTACGTATTTCTGTCACACACTCCACCGAGCTATAGTTTACCAATATTTCCTCTTTATGTCCTCTGTCCTCGCGACGTGGTTACGTCCACACCGCTAGGTGACGCCAGTCCGCCCAGGCTGCGACAGCACTGTCTGCAAAGGGGAAAGGCAGCTGACGTTGTTACGACTTGGTAGGTGATTGGTAAGGTAAGATGGCGGCGCCAGAGGAGCCAGAATTATCACAGGCGCAGACCGAAAAACTCCTCCAGTTTCAGGTAGGCAGCGCAAGTACACAACTAACATGTGTCCTTTTCAAACCTTGTATACTAATACGTTCGTGTTGATTCTAAATGGACGTAAACAACACAATATATTCGTGCTAAAGCGCTTTTTGCTCAGTCAAATTCGGCAACGTTACCCCAGCCCCCTAGCTTCACCCGTCAGTTGTAGTCACGGCTAACGTTAGCAAAACTGGTCAGTGTTAGCCGATAATGCTAACATATAGCACACTTCTAGGGCCATGGGTGTCCTTGTGAAGCGTCGTTTGTGTTTATTTTCCACTGGTACACATATGGCATTCACGTATTCACCAATATTACACATGGCGTGCTTTTCTAATTATTGTGGACTTAACGTCAACTTGGCTAACGTTAATGAAGCTCCCTGTAACAGTTGATGAGTTAACATTTGCAGAGCAGTCATGGTTGAGCTGTCACTGGAGTTTCTCAGAAACGATACTACTGTTAGTAGCCGTGTTCAGTACGATTCATTCCTCACCCCGTACTTACAACCCGTTTGCGGCTCCCGAATGTCTACAGTTGTTTACCTGGCCGGCAAACCACTTTGTATTTTAGAGAGTTAGCTAACCTAACGTATCCTGACTGAACTAGTTTTGTTTGTTTGTTTATTGAGGCTTCAAGGCCGACAACAATGGTGGGAGTCCGATTGTTTTCGTTCAGATTGAAAAAAAATGAGAAAAATTAAAGTAAAACTACTTCCAATATACTTGTTTGAAGGTCGAGTGTTTTTATATTGAGGTTTGATTCTGAAACAACATGGTTGGTTAATAAAACACATGCATAATTTAATTTAAGCTTCTGTGATTTTTTTTATGAGGAAATTGGTGCAACTAAGCAGCATCACATGAGCTACTGGAGGAAGGGCTGACCAGAGCAGTTGAAACATTAATTCTAACTTTTCATGTTTTACAGGACTTAACTGGGTTGGAGTCCATGGACCAATGTCGACGAACATTAGAGCAGCATAATTGGAACATAGAGGTAAATTAAATGCATTTCAAATGCTCTGTGTGTTTGCACAAATGTCTGCAGAAATCTCCCTGGAAATTCTTCAGTGTGTGTGCTGTCATCTCCTTGGTCTAATCTCTAAATAATATCTATAACCCCATTTTCACCAAGCCGTACAGTATGATTCAGTAGGCTGCTTTGTACAAAATAATCACAAGTGAACATGTGATTCAGCAGGCGAAACCCGATGTCTAGTAAACTGTAAGTGTCCTGCATCATGTATCAAGACAGATGCTGCCCTTTGCCTGGATCCTCTGAAGATTCTCCTTAATGCATATCACCCAGGCAGTCACCAGCTTGTTTGTCATATAGGAACATTGGGCTGGGCAGTAATGCAAAAACAGCATATATTGTGGGATAATTTTCTTGAATATCATTACTACGAAGGTTCAATATATTATTGAAACAATGTTAATGCACGTTGTATTGAATGTTTTGCATTAGATTTGTGTAATGTTTTTCTGTTCAACAAGCATTTGTTGTTTTTGTCCATAAATATGAACTATGAAATATAAACTACCTATATTGAAAATGTCTAAAGTCTGTGTGGATTTACAAGGCTATGTCAGCTTTTGTTTTCTACTTCTCAGGCCGCAGTACAAGACAGACTGAATGAGCAGGAAGGAGTTCCCAGTGTATTTAACCCGCCACCATCCAGACCATTACAGGTTAATACAGCAGACCATAGAGTATATAGTTACATCGTGTCAAGGCCACAGCCTAGGGTAGGTCTGCATTCCCATCACTGCTTTAGGATAATCTCACAACAACATTTTGAACTGTATTGGCTCTTCTTTTCAGGGGTTACTAGGATGGAGTTACTACTTGATAATGCTACCATTCAGATTTACATATTACACACTGCTGGACATATTCCGGTAAGTCATGCACATTGGTTTAAAGACTTAGCTACAGGATAAAGGAGGTTTATTGATCATCACAATGTCTTTCTTCTAGGTTTGCCCTGCGGTTCATCAGGCCAGACCCTCGTGCTCGTGTCACAGACCCTGTTGGAGATGTTGTGTCCTTTATTCATAGTTTTGAGGAGAGGTATGGTCGGGCACACCCTGTATTTTACCAGGGAACATATAGCCAGGTAAGTTCATTGACAGTGCAGTTTAAAAGACCCTGTGGAACATCTTTTTATGGCATGAATCATGTGCAGTCTTACAACAAGGTATAACTGCAGCATGTTGTGTTGCTTTTCTTCTGTGTGACACACATAGGCACTGAATGATGCCAAACGGGAGCTTCGCTACCTATTAGTGTACCTACATGGAGATGATCATCAAGACACAAATGAGTTTTGCTGGTAAAATACTTTTCTTTTTTGTACCGGTCGTGCCAGTCATCAGAATGTATTTCTTTTTTCCAATTGTCTGTTTTGTCCAGTTACTTTTTTGTTTTAAAACATAGCAAATAAAGTCGACTGCTTTAAAAAAAAAAAAAAAAAAACTATTAACTGGTAGGGATGCAACGGTATTCTGTATTTTACCGAACCGTTCGGTGCGCCCTGTTCAGTTCAATACACTGGCAAACAAAGGTATTTCGGTACGTTTCAGGAGCGGAGACATGAGTGCAGCGCTGCACTCAGTGCCATGGGCTGCTCATGCAGCAGAAACAATGGCGAGTGAACGAGACTCGAGTTTGAAGAGGCACTGTCTTCGTTTAAGTCAGTTTAAGTGTAGGATTATTTGATTCAGCGCAAACTATGATGAGTATGATAAAAGGACTGTCAACAAACAAACCATGGTGTGCAAGCATTAAGTTGCAAGCACTGGTTATGCACCGCAGTGAAGTTAGTTTTAAGTTATATTTGAAATTCACAGTGCGACTCTGAGCAAGCCTCTCATTTACGTCGTCATCACCCGTGTCTTTCACTTGGAGCAGCGTGGTGTAGTTGTAGTTTCTGTGAGTGGGTTAAAATTGTGTTTATTTGTATTGGATAGCACTAAACTTTATTTTGTTTGTGGTTTGATTATATCTGTGCTTTTAATTATTTTTACAATGAAATATTGCCTTTGCTAGTCTGAGTAGTTTTATTTTAGGATATGGAAACCGTACCGTTGCTCAATTAATCTTTATTTGTATAGCCCACAGTTTATAGTTTGTCTCACGGGACTTCACAGGGTTGGTAACATCCTCTGTCCTTAGACCTTCGACCAGGGTAAGGAAAAACTACCAGGGAAAAAACTGTGGCCCAAATACCGTCATGCATACCGAACCGTGGGAAAACCCTACTGTAGCATCCCTAGTAACTGGACAAAACACTGTATACTAGTCTACACCAGGGACCAGTAAGTTAGTTTGACTTGGGGCCAATTTTTCTAAGCAAATAAATATCAGGCAAAACCTGTTTTGTTTTTTTCTTCTAATCTAAACTATCCAATCTTGTTTTGATTTGAATGTTACTAAAATTTGCCATTTCCATTTTGAGAATTACTGGTTCTGCTTTGAGCATAAAATGCTAATAGTTATTGTACATTTACTCTCCAAAATTGGCTATCCATTATAACAGCAGTGTTTTAATGGACTTAATGAATAATAATGCCTTTTATTGTCAGTTCTAGCAGCAGAATCTCTTTGAATCAGTTAATATTTTTCCAGAATAAAGCTGAAATAGTTATTTTTATGAAGATAAGCAAATAATTTAAAAAACATTTTTAAAAATCAGAATTTTGAAATCATCTGCTGGGCCAGGGCTTTTAAGTGAGAAGTTCACTTCACGCTGTGAGGCATGGTGGCACAGTGATTAGTAGTGGTGAGCACTGTTGCCTCACAGCAACAAGGTCACTGGTTCAAATCCTGGTCTTTTGCATGTTGTCTTTGTGGGGTTTTTCCGGGCTCTCCGATTTCCCTCCCGTCAGACCTTCCAATTGCATGTGTATGTACCCTGCATATTGACAAATAAAGGCTATTCTTCTATTATATGTGGCCCAAGTAGGCTAATTTTCCCATAAATTTTTGACAACCAGTCGAGTCACCCTCTGGTGACTGCTACTGCTACTTCCAACTTCTAACTTTTCAAACTGGAAGGCTATGTCCACACTTAATGTACAGTCTCTGGTAGGGCTGTCATTTTTTATCGGTAATTTTATATTATTTCAAGCGTCGGGTGTAAAGTTGACATTAAATTGTAAGTAACTATTCAAAATCCATGCTGCTCTATCATGGACCATTTGAAGTAGTACCCCTTAGGATCCAGCAGAGGACACGTGTAAGGTTTCCCACTATATCCTGACAGTGTCTGTATTAGTTAAAGTACATATTAGAAAGTTTGCATGTATGTATTTGCAGTTGTATGCAAAATTCCAAATTGTAATGCTGCTCATGTCTTGCTTCATAGCTCCACGTTATGTACAGAAGAGGTCATAACCTTCCTCAACACACGAATGCTCTTTTGGGCATGCTCAACCAACAAGCCTGAGGGCTACAGAGGTATGGGAATATTATGACTTGTTATTACTTTATATAACATTCTGTTATTATTTATCAGCTGTTTCTGTAAAGTGGGTTGTTCTGAGAGACGGTGCAATCAGACATATTCATAGAAGTGTCATGATGTTTTAACACACACATACACAGTGTTTCAGTGTCAGTTAATTAAAATATTTGAAATACATCCTCATGACCGTAGCACAGACAACGTGTCTGTGTCACAGTTGCTGGACTAAAATACAGCGACAGCATGATGCCAGTCGCGGACCAGACTACTGTGTTAAATATTGAGATTTTAGACATTTCCCTTGTAATTGTTGGAGATTAACCCATGTTTTTGGGGCTGTTGAATATTTTTACATGTACTACAGTTCGGCACCGTTTGGCTTGATCCTTGCGTCGGAGGTCTCCTGAGCAAAGACTCGCCACTCGCAATCAGCAGTGCTGTCTTTACTTGTGCTACTGCCTTTTGTTGAAATGGGCTTTAAAGCGGAACTAGACCAGAAGTTCCTATTATCGCTGTTTTTTTTGGTGTGTATCTGCGTCATTACCTTGTTTATGAAGCCTGACGGTTCGAAACAAACAGTTCAGCCATTGATGAGAACGTTGTGTTTTATTGTAATCTCGGGGCTCAACGAGATCACTGAAAATCCCGCAGGGAAGTTCCCAAGGGCAAAAGGTGCGCCGTAGTAATCGGAGAAAATAATAAATGTTTTTATTTTTTAAATCGTCCCGAACAAAAAACTTGAATTAATCGATAAAATTGATATTTCGCCCCCAGGCCTATGTCTGGTGGAAATTTGACTTGAAAATGTTTGACTGTGTGTGCCTCAGTGTCCCAAGCATTGCGGGAAAACACCTATCCATTCCTGGCCATGATAATGCTGAAGGATCGCAAGATGACAGTGGTGGGAAGACTGGAGGGCGTGATTCAGCCAGAGGACCTCATCAATCAGCTGACCTTTATCATGGAAGCCAACCAAACATATCTGACATCAGAACTCCTTGAACGGTAAGAAAACAGTGAATTCATTTAGAGTGTTCTCTGAAATCAAGTTCCAACGCGGCTCTTGTAATTATGTGAACAGTATCGACAAGATCAGGGTTCTTGTGATCCTTAAGATGGCTGAAGGGTTGTTGAATTCATTTATCCAAAAACAAAGGCCTTAATTGGTTTTACAATGTCAGTTTTTGTAAAGCCCTAAAACCACATGGGGAGTAGGATTTTAGGTGTATAAATCACAAAATAATTGGAATGCCTGTTTTGCATTAAAGCTTCTGTAAACCCAAATCCACAAAAGTCTTCTATGTAATTTAGGGTCTTATGTAAATAATATTTAACATGTAAACGTATTAGAATTAAGTTGTCATCCAAATTTGAAATATTTGTCTTTTTAACTGTTGAAATGTGGGTTTCAATTGTGCGGAGTTATCTCTCTGGGTTATGACATGGGAAATCATACCAATCATAAATCATCCACTTCAGTGTGTCACCCCGCCCCTGAGTGACGTTTAACAAAACTGCTCTGCTCCTGCTCAATCTGCCTATTTCTATATGTATCTATGCATATGTATATCTACCTATGTGGTCTAACCCAGTGGTCTAAACCAGTCTAAGGGTCAATGACATGACATGCATATTTTTGTGTCCATTATTTAAAAAAAAAAAAAAAAAAATGACATCTATCCATCTATCACTTTATTCTATAAAACCTATTCATTTTCATAAATTTTTCAGTAAATTCAAATATTTATATTATTTTATATTTTGGCTTCTCAAACCCCTAAGATATCAGGTGATGCAGCTGTCAGAGCAAGTGAGCAGACTAAGAAAACTATTAAAAATGTTATTTTAATAATGATAAATTCAAAACAAAATACTCTGGCATTATTTTATGTTTGAAGTCTTTTGAATAACGTTTTTTCCCTAATATCAATAGTTTTAAAGCTGCTAAAATAACTGCAAAACTTTTGTCCAGCAATTTACATTTCCTAAATATCAGGGTGGTGCGACCATAAACATCGGACTTTATTTTGAAGTCAAGAGACAATGGCCGCGTTTCCCAGATTCGATCTTTCTTAAGGACTTAAGAAGGCTCTTAAGAAGGAATGGCTAAGAAGGTGCGCTAAGATACGGGTGTTTCCCAGACGCGTTCTTAACTGCCTTCTTAGGAGAACCGTAAGATCAAGCCAAAGAAGCTTCTTAAGAAGCTCTTAACGAGAGCTGTTCACCACGGTGGTGCTGAAACTGAATCAATCGATGCCAGGCAAATCGATCACCCACCGCTTTATCAGCGCATAAGTCACACACAGCGCCCCGTGGTCCCCCCACACAGGTGCAATTAGGCTCAGGGGCGCCTGCAGGAATTAATGCTATGGTACGCACGCCCATCAACGTTACACAGTCCTATAAAGGCTAAGTTACCTTTAGATTTGTTCTAGCGTGCCGTTATAACGCATGGCGTTTTGACAAGCACACCAGTTGTCTACCTTGTTATTGCCCATCTGAAATAACTCCTCTAGCTTTACTGTGTCCATCCTCCATCTTTTCTATTGTCGTTGTTTATAAGAACTTGCGATATCCATGATGAGTACTGAGTTAGTGGATTAGCTTCACATTATGTGCTGATAACTATATATATATATATATATATATATATATATATATATATATATATATATATATATATATATATATATATATATATAATAAAAAGAAAAGAAAAGAAAAAATAATAAAAAAGAAAACAACAAGTAGCCTAGTTGCGCGTCTACACGTGTCTCTCCCGCTCAAAGTGTTTGCACGTGGATATAGCATTAAGTTCATTTTGATAACGTGTGTGTGTGTGCAATCAGGTATATCCAAGTAGTAATCAAGCCCATTAGCGCATATATTCCCCCGTGAATATTGGCACACACGTGAGAATGGAAGAAATCGGCAGCAAAAAAACGGGCGCAAATGGGCGTGTTGGTGGACGAGGTGTGGCAGCACCGTGAAGTTTTATTTGGTGGAACTAAAGGAAAGAAAAACATCACGATGAAGAACCGTGTATGGCAGGCTATAGCGGAAAAGATGTCCCCCTCCAGCCCATGTGGCCTGCGTGACTGGGGTGCTGTGCGAAAGAAGTGGCAGGAATTCCAAAGCCAGACCAAGAAGAAGAGTTCCCAGGTGAGGAGGGAAGCCATGGGCACGGGTGGTGGAGCACCCTCACTTCCGATGAAGAGAAAATCCTGTCCATAATCGGAAAGATGGCCTCTGAAGGCATCACAGGGGGCATTGATGTTGAGGGGGACGAGGGCCTCTCAGAAAGTGAGGAATTATATTATTATTATTATTATTATTATTATTATTATTATTATTACTTTATGTGTAGTACTATAAACTCATAAAAGTGTAATTCAATAACAGTTTTTTCTTCTCTACTATTAGCCTATGTTTCTTGCGCCAGTGGTCCACAGCTATGAGCGCATTTCAACATTGAACATTGTTTTATTATTTCAAAAAGTGGAGGATATAAATTTCCCTGATCACTGTAGCCTAGAAATCTAGACGCCCCTAGCGGCAGGCTATGATCACTGAACATTTGATCGCTAAGAAGGCTGTTAAGAGTGGGTCAGCTCGATCTTACGTTTCCTTCTTAGTGAAAGATCTTCTTAAGCTAAGAGCGACTCTGGGAAACACGTTCTTCTTTCACAGCGTTCTTAAGAGCCCTCCAAAGAAGATTTTAGCGTTAAGAGCTTCTTAACGAATCTGGGAAACGCGGCCAATAGCTGTAAACTGAATGTTGCATCAGCCAGAGGAACCCCAGAGACCCTTGGGACTAAGCTAAAAGATTTGTAGATTTCTGTCAAATACTGAGAAAAATAACTACTTTCAACTATATGCAGGTTGGTACACTTTCCATGTCAGGTGGTACAACCAATGTAAAACTAGAAAAAAATAATTTTATCATAAAACTATTTAGTTTTTTAAAAAGTGTTCAGTGTGAACTGAACACTTTTTTTGTACATTTTAGATGCCACTATCACTATCAAAATTAGCATGACACAGAGTGAGCATTAACAATGATCCAGCTGCAAGGGAAGCATATCTTGCAAAAAGAAAAGAGTTAAGACATCTTAACCCAACACAACAGTGAATTTTACAGTTGTAGTACTTTCCAGCAGGTGAAACTATGTAATAGATGCAATGATTAAGTCTTTGGAGCATGTGCAGTTCGTAATCAAAGTGCAGTTGTCATCAAAGCACAAAGCTTTGTTTTGTTATATGTTAAACCTCTGTTTTCCTTTCTTTTAACTGTAACTGATCGTCAGAACCTTTACGCTTTGTCGGTTTACAACCTATTAAGTTAGTTTCAGTAAGTAATGTGAGGAATAAAACTTCATAAAAGACACTTGGGTTGTCCTCCATACTTGTTCTTTGCTTTTATGACAACTGAGCTTTGATTACGAATTACAAAGCTTTTTGTCCAATTTGTTCACTCCAGTGCAAAGCTTCATTTGCTCTAGTAGGACATCTACTGGACACAAAAATATCAGTTGCCATGAATTTGAAGTGTGGCATTTTTCAGAAAGCCTGTGAATAAAACTGTCAGCAAAATAAAGATGTATGCAAAACATGTATATTGTAGTGATGGCAGTATACTGTGTGTAATAATAATAATAATTATATATATATACTGGCAGTATGGAAAATTATTATTTGGAAATGATGAAAATGTAAACCTCATTTAGGGTGTTTGGGGATGGGGTATGGACAGTGATTGTGCTTTTGCAATGTTGCGGTATGGCCAGTGATTATGGTTTAGGGGTCACATCATTGGTTTTTATATAGAAACAACACTGTGGCAGGTCTTAGGCGATATCTTTTTTTGACAATATTTCTCCTGCATTGGAAAACACCCGTTCACAGGGCACAGATGAGGCAGGCGTACACAAGAATGCCACTGCTAACTTGTATAAATGGGGATAGACATATTTCTGTCTCTCACAGTATTGAAGGGGGTCCTCCAGCCTTCAAATATTTGGCTCCATCATGTAGCGTTTGACCTCAATATTTGCGTCTGCTGCCACGGTTGTGTTTGTGTCTGCCTGACGCTGTCATCCAGGCGACGCCACAGGTTGTTACCTAAGAAATTGGAAGAGCTTTTTGTGAGTTTAACAGTTCATATAAATGCAACTCAAATGGAATAACAATGGTACCTTGTGAAACAGCCTCAACAGTTTGTGACGTTGATGGCTGTGGTGGTGAGGAGGTGGTGGCCCTCATTATGGAAGCACATTCTCCTTTCAGTCTTTTTTCTGGTTCACTCGCTCTTGCAGGGCTGAGAAACCCTATTTTTCTGAACCCTGGGTCCAGTAGTGTTGCAAGGCACATAATGCTCATGGTTTGGATCCTATCCAGCTTCTCTCAAGAGCATTCTCAGCCGGAGAAGACCCAGTGGATGGTGGTTTTTCCATTTCTTCAGTGAGGCAATGATCCACCATAGCAAGCAAAGGTATGACCTTTGAGCCAGACACCCTTTTTTCCTGAGACAGCTCGGTGGTTGCGTCATTAAATGGTCCTAGGACAACCAGGCACTCGGACATTATGCCGTATTCCTCTGATGAAATAGGTGAGATGTCTGTTGTGAGACTTGCCAAAGCAGCACCCACTGGCTCTCTTTGCTCAAACAGTCTTTGCAGCATATTGTAAGTACTGTTCCAGCGAGTTTTCACTTCCCGAATAATTTTGAGTTGAGGCTTCCCCAATTGTTCCTGCACCACTGCAAGCCTCTCCTTACAAAATACAATTAAAAAATCATTCATTAAATTATCAAGGCAGCAGAACTATAAACTAAAGTAGCATTAAAAAAACTGTAATTAAGCCACAGAACTTACCTTTGCAGTGGTACTGCTCGTGAAATATCCCACTATCTTCCTGGACTTGGCTCGGATGTCAGAGATCTCAGGGGTCTGTTCAAGGGCCTTCTTCACCACTAAGGTAAGGGTATGAGCTACACATATGGCATGTTTGAGCCGTAGCTCCCTTGCACAAGCCCCCATATTGGCAGCCCCATCTGTTACAAAGCATGTAACTTTGTCAGTAATAGCCCATTCCCCCGCAGTGTGTGCCTTGGGAAAATGTTGCACTCCCAAAACAACTGTATTTAATATGCTGGAGTCATTGACAAAATGGCAGGTGACAGCGAGATAGGCCTCTGTGTAGATAGGTCCACATATCTGATGTCAGACTCACAGCTGCTGCCTTCTCAATGCTGGCCTTAGCTTTCTCCTTCATCCCCTGGTACCTAGCCTCCACCATGGCTTTCAGGGCTTAAAGGAAAGAAAAAAGCATTTAGTTTAAAAGTATGAGGTGGCTGTGAAGCAGTGTGGCTGTCCTGTAACTGATGTAACTCGTGTTTGAGCCTCAGTCCTGCCTATCCACATTGTTAATGGTTTTATTCAATAAAAGCACAAATTGTAATGCTTTTATTACCTTCTTAGTGGGGAGAACATAGCTAGGATTTAACAATTTAACAAATCTTGTAAATCCTTTGTCCTCCACAACACTAAATGGCTGGGTGTCCTCAATCACCATACTAACCAGGTCTTCATCTATTTGAGATTTCTCTCCTGAGGAAATAAAATAAAAACAAAGCACACATATAAATATCACACACATTATCTTATTACACTTGTACAATATTGTTGTATTATTTAGTCACATTACTGCATGCTATATTATCATGGCATTTTTGATGGCTCACCTGGTCTTGGTTCACATTCGATGTCGTCCTTATTCTCATGCAAAGCTCTGTAGTGCCTAAGCATAGATGAGGTGTTGTTGCTATACCCCAGCTCCCTGGCACATAGCAAACACTTCACCTTGTACAAAAGTAAAGACAGCTGAAGATAAATTGCGTTGCACAATCAATAATAATTAAGAAAAAAAAATCTTCTGTAGTAATTAAGGCTGTCAAAATTAACGCGTTAACGCAGGATGATTAATTTGTGGAATTAACACGTTAATTTTTTTATGACATCTCAGTAGGCAACCCCCCTAACGGGGCCCCACGTCACCTCACGTTAACCTGTGTGAAGTTATCGTTCTGCAAGTTGTAAACGAAGCTGAAGGAAAATGAAAAGGAGTTATCAATCAGGTCGTTAGAAGAGGAAGAAAAAAAAGGATGAAGAAAAAAGAAAGAAAGACACAGTTGTAAGTGGAGCTACTGGCGCAGATAAGGATATAATCATAACATTAACAGTCATTGTCTAACTAAGGTGGACACAGACAGCAGCTAACATTAGTGTCAGAATTACAGTGCAATGTGTAGTTATTTACAGTATTGTATTTTTTCTATTTATTTATAATTTGTCTTATAATGTGGGTTCTTTACAATGTAATGTTTCTTTTTTACTAAGTTTGTATAGGTTTTTACAAGTTATTTACAGTATTTTATTGTTCTTTACATTTATATATTTTCACATACTTTATTTATCTCTCTGTTCCTACAACAAAATAAAGAGAAAATTTGAATTTTTCTGGCATATTTATGAATGGTAATTAATCGTGATTAATCGTGATTAATCCACAGCTACCCTATGATTAATCTGATTAAAAATGTTAATCTTTTGACAGCCCTAGTAGTAATATTACTGTACATAACTTGTTGGGAGAAATAAGATCAGGGGGGGAACAGGGGACATCCTCCTCTTCTTAGCTGGCTCCATTCTCTCATGACTCTCTCTACTCACTCCTAAATCTCCAAACTCTCTCCAAATTGTGTCCAGCCATGGCAAAACCGGTCACAAGTCTACTTAGGGACATTTGGAGTTATTTACAGATTCTGGAAGTGTGATTTATAAGCTTTCCAACAGTGTCCAACACATGCAGATCAGATAATATTTGAAGAAGATATGGCAATTTGAATGTAGGCACGCCTCAAACTGCTTTAGGGAGAATTTTAGCCTCAAAGATTTACACCTTATGGGAGCCAAGAGACAGAATCATCACATTTACATAGCACAACCCCCTACTGGTCTAAGCTGTCAGTGAAACCACACCCTACTCTGTATGAGCACATATACTATTGATGTGAGCTACACAGAACAATACATATAAAATACATGAAAATATCTTGACATAATATCCTCTTAAGATTTGAAATGAAATGGCCTAAAAAAATATAGGGGGGGGGGCTATTCTGTTATCATTTGTGTAGTCATACAGTGGTATGCAATCTTCATGATTTCCCTTTATAAATCATTGGTTGTTTGAAAAAGAAATTTCAGTTAAATATATCATATAGGAGACAAACACAGTGATAATTGAGACGTGAAATAAAGTTTATATGATTTACAGAAAGTGTGCAAGAGTTATTTAAACAAAATTAGGCATGTGCATAAGTTTAGGCACCACAAAAGAAAACATTTGTGCATCCTACTTTTGCAGAAATAACTCTAAACACTTCCTATAGCTTCTAATTAGAGTCTGGAATCTGGAGGAAGGTATTTTGGACCATTCAAGGAAAATCATGAACATTTACAGGGGTGCCCAAACTTTTGCATACCACTGTATTTCCATCATCTGTTTTGTTGTTTCATGAAAACAAAATATATTATGTATGTATGTTACTGAATGAGCTGATAATGTCCGAACTCACAACTCGTTGCTAAATCATATTAGCATCACAATCAATACTTCATACACAAAGCTGTGTCATTCACACATGATTCAAGCACATCAGCACATGTTTGTGCTGACTTTGCCGCTGAATAATTAATCTGTTTATTGTTTTTGTGGCGATGAAGTCTGCTAACACGTTAGCATAAAGATCGCTAGCTTAAAATGCTAACAGTCCACTCACCAGCAGTCGCTGTGCTGTCTCTGTCAGCCACAGTTTAATTATTGTCCGGTTTTCTTTGCCTTCCTTTGGTCAACAAAGCTTTGAGGCTTCTTCAAAAGATGTGTAATTTTGAAAAAAACGGAAATCATTAATTAAAAAAAAAAAAAAATCCTATTTTTTTCTCGTTTTGCGCTGGGCTGACTTGCGCCCCCCTTGGTCCGTGGCAGGTCACAATTATCTCTTCCTCTCTCCAAACTATCACTATCTCTAACTCTATCCAAACTCTATCCAACCTCTCCACCAAACACCCACATTTTGAATGGAGGGGTTTATATCGCTCTCGCAACTCGCAGCAAAATCCGAACCACTTCCCGAAGCAATCACGTGGTACAGCCGGGCAGCGAGGCTTCGGACGTGATAATTTTCAGCTCCTCCCTAAATGAAGCAAGCCTCGATACGCGCATCCCGCCCCCTCCCCTACTCAGCTCACGCTTCAAAGCCTCGATACGGAACGTCACATCACTACGAACTACGCATGCTGCATGGACTTAAGCATAACATCCAGTTTCACCTGCTGCAAAATTCTACAACAGTTATTATTATTATTACAGGGTTTCTCCCACTTCTAAGAGAGTTTGTCGTTTATTTATTTCAAATAATTTTTGAAACTGATTTTTCTAATCCAGGGAACAAGGCTATGCCGCCATGTAATCGGCGAGTGCTCCCTTCACACAAGTCACACCATCAAATACGTCATTATTACGGTTACATTGTTCTTGTCAATAAAGATGTTATATTTAGGGATGCACTGATAATTTGGTGGCCAAAAACAGCGAGTACACTGTGGAACAGCACCTATTAAATTCTGAAAAGTCTCTCTGTGCTAAAGCGAAATTTTGCTGCTTATCGAGCAGATTATGAACTCCCTGCGACATTCACTTAACACCAGAGAACATTCTCTCTCTTTGAGCAGTTAACTAAAGAGATCAGGGGCCTCATGTACAAAGACTTGCATGGATTTCCTACTAATCCATGTAGGAAATTCTACATGGATTTTGGCGTATGCAAAAACCCAGAAACTGTTGTACGCACAAAAAAATTCTGATGTATCAAAGTGTGCTACACATGGATCCAAGCACGTTCCCTTTGTAAATCCCATATCCCCGGGAACTGAGCGCACATGCAGAGGTGCCAAACTCCTCCCTGTCCATGCCCCCATTTACATATGCAAATCAATTTAAATAGGCCCTGCGGTTCACCCCTTTGATCAAATAACGCACTGAACAAAGGAAAGTAAAGGAATTTCACACAGTCTGAGCAAGAGATTCTAGTGAGTGAATGAAAATGCGCAGGGAGATGTCGTTTGGTACACTGTCAACAGGGATAAATATGACAAAAAAAGACGTGAGTGGGAGCGTGTGCGTGAGTCTGTAAATGCCGTGGGATCCGAGCAGCCCACACACGCACGCACACACACACACACACAGATTATAAAAAAATGGTCAGATCTCAAGGTGGAGGTGAAGCAGAGGGTTTCTGCTCACCGCCGAAGCGAAGTGACCGCAACAGGTCATACAATCAGCTGCTCACACACCGCTCTTGCGTAAAGATGGCAGGATATTAAACACTTTAACTCATGTTTAATTTTTTTATTTTTTTATCACAATTAATGAATGCAGAAGTGCGCCGCAGCTGACATTTCCAACTTTACGCCCGCTTTTACTGACATGGATACTGAACACAGGGAGACAATCAGGGCCTTGTTAGAAAGCTCTGTAGCTCTAATTTCGCCAGCAGAAAATAAAGAAATCCAAAAACATGCTATGTAAATGCGCACATGCCCAAATATGCATTGCGCTGGTTTACATACGGGACAATTAAAATAAACTATTATAAACTATTTACTCACCCAGAAGCCACTCATCGTGCACTGTTCCAGCCTCCAGCCTGTTCTAACCATGCTGTTAGTCATAATGAATGAGTCATGTGTTGAACCAGGCCACCTTACACGATGTTAGCTGCATTTGCGCATCACATATTTTGAACATTGATGGAATGAAAATGTTTCCTATTGACGTAAACACATTCTGTGATGGCGCTTTTATAGCAATGTGTGTGCAGTCAATAGCTCCGATTACATTAGGGAAACCGGCTCTTGCTGAAAATTGTGCTTTAATGTTGACCTGTTTAACAGCATTGTATGGGAATTTGATGAACCTGGATGACATTCGGATGATTCCGTCCCACACAGCTGGCATGGCTCGGCTCAGGGTTGACTGGAACACTCCTGACCGAAATCGGCTTATGAGCCAATTATTATCGTTTGCAAGTAAATCCTCGCGTTCCCTAAATACTCGCTCACGTCGGATTGCACCATTTGCAAGGTGTTAATTGTTCATAAGTGTGTCTCTGATGTCATCAGATGTGCGCATCACTCTGATGACTAATGTTTTCACATTATTATCAGCATCACCACTAAGTGTCGCCAAAGGAACAATAGCTGTAGAAACGGGCGTACGCCAGCCATGAAGTTGGCTTCCTACTAATCCATGCCGTGGGCAACGCACATTTCCACGGTCATTCCACGTTTCATACATCTGAACGTGAGCGTGGAAAAGGACGTACGCCCCGTTTTTGTGCTTACGCAACCTTTGCACATGAGGCCCCAGCTCATCTGTTATTCCCTTAATTACAGCGCTAAAGCATCATCTTCTACACAAAGATTGAGACCACAGAGTGAAAACAATGGAAAGTGAGCTCTGCTCTTAAGAATCTGTTACCACAACATCTACCCGGATCCCCTGCACTTCATTGCAACTGTACTCGATCCTCATAAAGATGTAAAGTCATGTGAACTATTTTTGATGGGTTAGGGTTAGGTGTAACTGATGTATAAAAAACATGTTACTAGTTGACATGAAAATGCATTTTTTTCAGCATATTTCATGTCGTAACTAATGTTGTCAGGTGGTGCAACCAATTTAAACCCATAAATGATAAGTTAAAGTGACCAGATAGTTTTTAAATGTAACGTGTGTAGTTATACTGAAAATATGAATTTGTGTATTTGTGTGATTATTATTATTTTCCTGTGTTTAAATGTAAAATTGGATGTTAGGGATGCTTAAAACCTGACCAACAGAGAGCAAAAATCTTAAATTATTGTAACAAAAAAACACGATGATAAAAATGTTTATCCAAATTAGACACCTTAAGGGATAGTTACCAAATCATTAATTTTAAAATAAATATAAGAAATATATATATATTTTTATAAATATTTGGTTGTGCTACCTGACATTTTTTTGTTACTGTTAAAAAATGAGTTAAAACAGTTTGAACAGGTCTCATATATTGAATAACTATTCTAACACATTGTACTGGACTCAAAAATATGAATTACATCTATATTGAAAATACTTTTCAAAAATACCTTTTTAGAAGCTTTATTTGTCATTGACCCCCAAACAGCAAAATGAGCTGTTTTCAAACCAGTTTTTTCAATCATTATGAATAGTTATTTTCACTCGGACTTTTGTGGATGCTTAATGAGACTCAAATTTGATGTAATGTAAGCATTTTTAATATGACAAGCCACGTTACTAGAGGCTTTATCCAAACAGGATAAAAAAAACAACAAAATAGTTGTATGTTTATGCATAGACGCACTCGCTAACCGCAATACTTGGAGACATTTTTCAATCTATCTGTGTGCTTTGTTATTTTATCAGAATCTAGAATCAAAAAATTAAACCGTATTAAATTTCCCCAAAATATATTCTCTCACCATGCATGTGTCTTTCTGTCCATCTCTTTGTTAATGTGTGAATTTGTGTACTCGTGCTGTTTGATCTTTGATTTGTGTGTTTTCTGTCTTTCCTGCATTTGATCTCATCAGAAAAGTCGGATAATAATGTAATAAAAATTAAAGTGGGAAATAGGGCTGTAAAGTCCAAGTAGACTGGTCGATTAATTGGTCGACACGTTCTGGCTCGACCAAAATTGTGATTGGTCGACTCGATTTTCTTTTTTTTTATCTTTGTTTTCTAATGGTGAATCTCATTAGGAGGAAAGTACCAAATGCTAATGGGGGTGTTGTAATGGTAATGGCGTGTCTTCAGAGAACACCCCCCCCCCCCCCTTGTTTTCCACTACTTTGATTTAGTCCAACCCAGTGGTTTGTTATTGCTCCATGGCTAACGAGAGACGGACAGATTAGCGTTGCCATTAATTAGACTTGAATTTTGAGCTTTTCATTTTAGGCTACAGTCAGTCCTCCTCTTGCATCCATGTCAAATACATCAACAGTGTGGCAGCATTTTTCAAAAGTAGATGACAGTAGATGACAGTAGATGACTACTACAAACATGGCATATCATTTAAAAACGGTAAGCTAAGGTTGTTCTGTCCGTTTTGAGTAAATGAACATATAAGAATTGGCCTATTTCAATGTTTTAGTCTAATAATCGTTCATTGTTTTTTATTAGGGCTGTAACGATATGCATATCGAAATGGCGATACTCTGAGCCACGAACCTGTCTCGTGGCGTGAGAAAACAGAATCGCGAAACGCCCTTTCTAACTCCCAGTTATTTTTCCAGTCAGCCACATGATATGAGCTGTTAGTGCTACCAAACGTATTTTTATTAGGGGTGTCAAATTATCGCGTTAATTGTGATTAATTAATTACAGTCATCATTAACGCGTTATGTTTTTTAATCGCGTTAATCTTTTCTTTACTGATGTCCCCGCTACCGGGGCAGCGTCAGACACGGCGACAAAAGCTTCATAAAACCATGTCTAACTTTAACAAACACAGACATGCTGCATACCCACAGAAAGGTCAGAAACTCAGCTAAAAGCTTATATAAACCATTCTTATGTTCACCAAACATAGTTAAAACACAGATGGATCGAACCCGCAGGAGCAGAAAAAACCTGTTACAGCGCACACATGTTTAAAAGCGGCACCGGAGCGTCAGCGTGATTATGTAAACAGCGGAGAATTCACAGATTCTAACGGTACCATTTTTATCACTCTACGAACAAGATTCATGGATCCAGCCCCAAAATAAGAGCAAAACAGCAACTGACTTTCAAGAAATACAAGCGGGAATGTTGTCTTACCTTTGCTGTTTATCAAAACAAACCAAAAAAGTTATTTCCACTGGAACAAAACTGCTTCTCATGAAGAACTACACTTCCCAGCATGCTTTGGGGACAAATCCCAGTCTGATTGATCATTTACTTTGTATCACATTATTATTTTGTTACAGAAAAGAGAGAAATCTTTGTTTTTTTATTTATTTATGTTCAAATCTGTTCACAGTATTCCAAAATATTTGTTTTTAAATGTTACATTAAGTTGCTATATAAATAAAAAAAAATTGTGGAATGTATCGAATCATGATACAAATCAAATTGTGAGTTTGTGTATCGTTACAGCCCTAGTTTTTATAACTGCAGGCAGAACAGCGGCAGCGTCCCGCGGTTTATTTGTGTCTCAGCCGCGAAGCTGAGCTCCTATGTTCAGTCTCACTCTGTGCGAGGACATGCACAGTAGGGGTGTCACGGTATGAAAATTGAACCCCACTGTTATTGTGACCAAAATTATCTCGGTTTTCGGTACTATCGCGGTATTTTTTAAAAAGTGTCTGAATATGTTCAGAAAGCATTGATAGTCCTAAAAGCTATGCATTTTTAATATGCTGGCGGTGGGCGCTGCAGCTGTTCTATCATGTTAAAATTATTGACACAGTATTGTGGGTCTTAAAACCATAAAAACTTTTTGTTTGAATTAAGGTTGTTTTATCGCTGTGAATCACTCCTAGTTTGGGTGTGGCGATCTCACATTCCAGAGCTTTTGTTGCTTTTTCAGCCAATCAGCTGACGATCACGGAGAATACACATGGCTAATTAATATGCAGTACAGACTCTAGGGCAGGGGTCACCAACGTGGTGCCCGCGGGCACCTGGTAGCCCGCAGGCAGCCAATACGGTGCCCGCGGGCTCACTTCACTTCACCTCACTTGCATGTATCGGTATGATCACTCAGTAAAATATCTTTGATATTGTTTATAAAAACTGGTAATCGTTAGGAGTAAGCACTGGGATGAATGTGTATGCAGTTGAATGCATAATATTAATCATTTAAATGGTAAACAAAAAAAAATGTTAATGTGGTAGCCCTCCATATTATTTTTTACCCTTAAGGTAGCTCTCTGTCTCAAAAAGGTTGGTGACCCCTGCTCTAGGGTAACCCTTACCCTAAAGTGAGGGGAGAGATAGTGCATAGAACTTTCCTGTGCTTATGTGTGCTGTGTGTGTGTGTGTAGTGCAAAATTAAAGTGTGATTGTCATCAAAGCAGTCATCAACAAAAGCTTTGTTTGACAAAGGAAGGCAAGGAGAACATGACACTAATTGTCTGTGGCTGAACATCTTCACAATGACAGCGAAAGCTCAGAGACTGTTGGTGTGTGGACTGTTAGCATTTTAAGCTAGCGATCTTTATGCTAACGTGTTAGCAGACTTCATCGTCACAAAAACAACAAACAGATGGATTATTCAGCGGCTGAAAGAGAGCATGACAGACACAGTAGTTGTCTGAGATGATGACGTGACGCTAGGACCGCGCTAAACTGTTATGGGTGAGTTTTCACTGTTAAATAGCAAAACTAGTCGAGTTGTGGAGAACAGTAGCAGACATGGCACAACACCATTGAAAGAGGAAGTGACAATGTTGTCGCTGCAAGTCAACTTGTCACTAAAGGGACTGTTTTGCCACTGTTTCAGTGGCTGTTGTCTCTATCTGAAGCAGTCTAAATATGGGGTGATGTCATGCGGTAGTGCTGTTGGCTTGTGCTCTTGTTCCTATTGTATTATTCCATTTTTGAGGTTACCCCGAAAGCCAAAGTCCTTAAAGATCGCCAGCTCTCCATATAAATTGTCACGTTCTCTAAACATCACACTCGTGTACCAGAATAAGTTAATAATGTGCAGGTAAAAACTCTTTAATTTTATTTTTAATCAGGGAGGAGAGGAACCAGACTCAAGTGCTAAGGCAGCAGCAGGACGAGGCCTATCTGGCCTCCCTCCGTGCAGACCAGGAGAAAGACCGAAAGAAGAGGGAGGAGGAGGAGCAGCGCAGGCAAGAGGAGGAGAAGGTTCGACAGAGTGCTCTCGCTGAGGAACGAAGACGAAGAGTAAGTTTTGTTTTCCATTAATATTTTCAATGCCAGTTTATATGTACAACATTTTATTTTTTTGCTAATTTATTTTCACACTCCTTTATTTTGTGACTCCAGACACTGGAAGAGGAGAAGGAGAGGAAGTCAGAATGTCTTCCCCCTGAGCCGCCTGCAGACGACCCGGAGAGTGTCAAAATAGTGTTTAAGCTGCCCAGTAATGCACGAGTAGAGAGACGATTCCTCTTTGGGCAGTCTCTGACGGTGAGTAGCACAGCTGTCCACACACCAACTGCAATTCGTCATAGTTGAATTAAGAATTGAATCCATTGCTTTGTACAAGAACATCACCAAAAACCACATCAAATACAAGTGTTTGTTGTGTGCTGGAACTCGCATGCACGACTTGAAGTTTATGTATATAATTTCAAGATGATCTTATTGTCTGTTATGATGGTCACACTCTGGACAGATTGCAGGCCATAGTTTTAGTATTTTCTAAATATCATAAAAGGCTAGGAGTTGCGATAATAGGTACGTATCCCAAACAGAAGGGTTAACCACCATAGTATTTGCACCTTTTACTCTTTACATAATTGTTTTTTCTATGTAAGAACTATAATTTACTATAACTGGAAACTGATTTAAATATCTTATCTCTGTTATATGGTGAGGGTCGCATCAGTGCATTTCAGCACCTTAGTGCTGAATAGCTCCGCCTGTTCTTTCTCTGACATTTAGATTTCCCCAGGGAGCTGACCAGGCTGGTCATTGTCACTTTCCACTTTTTTGATAAAATATAAATAAAATATACATTGAAGCTAATTTTTGGACAATAAGCCAACACAAATATCACTACTGACTTAAACAATAAGTGTGTGAATGGTATGTTAGACCAACAGCGGGGAAAAATAATTGAAGTGTGGCACGAAATTTCCTGTGGTCAGTATGACCGTGCATGGCCGAAATAGGTAAGATTTATAATAATTATCATATTCTGATTGCCTTTTGTGTATATATGAAATATGAAAACACAACTTCCATCTTCAGATCCCCAAAATAAATGGTGGGAATTTATGACAGGTGGGATCCAATCGGGGTGCACTTTTGTTATGAAAGCCTATGAAATTCTCTAAAACAGGAGTTCGGAGTTCTTTAAAATAGCATGCATATACATTAGTTATATTCTCAGTTGAATTTACAGAGCAATTCCTGCAAAGTTTTTAGGATAACTAGAAGAGACTAGGATTAGTTTGTGGGGGCGTGGCATCACCATGGTGGCTGTCCATCGTGACATCTTGGCTGTCAGCCAATCATGATGACATCGTCCACCGGCACAACCCTATTGTTCATGAACAAATTCCAAGGGACACCATTATCAAACTGCAAATCTATTGGATCAGATCATAATCCTGGTTTTAACCAGGGGTCTCAAACTCAAATGACCTGGGGCCACATGATCATAAAAGGGCCAGTCAAGTGCAAAAATATGACTAACTGTTCCGTAGGGGTGGGAATGACATGACCTAAGAAAAAAAAAAATATATATATATCACCATATACCACCATGATGTGGCAATAACGACGTTATATGGACAAAAGTATTTGTCCACACCTGTTAGCAAGGGTCAAAGCAAGAACGTGGCTAAATTTTGGTGTGGAAGAACTAGACCAGGGGTCGCAAACTCAAATGTCCTGGGGGCCAATGCGCATCTATTGTGGTCAAAAGGGGGCGGGCCTAGAGAACAAAAAGTGGGGAAAAAAACAACTGTTCACAATATTGTATCATGATATCACACGTATACTTAATATATTACTATTTATGATGCAACATTAATGTATTAATGTAAAAAACAGACATTTATACCAGGAGCCGTTTCGGCCACTGCCATTCGTGGCTCGGGCCCTAACGAGTGTATTTATATATGTAATTGAATGTTGTATATGATACATTTAATAATGGGATAATTATGACCAAATGTCTTATTATTACTGTTATAAAAAAACATTATATTCTATCACCGCATGTGGCCCCCGGGCCAACAGTTTGAGATCCCTGAACTAGACTGTCCCGAACAGAACCTTTGGGATGAACTGGAACGGAGAATAGGAGCCAGGCCTTCTCCTCCAACATCAGTGCCCGACTGCATGCTCTACAGAATGAATAGACACAAATTCACATAGAAACACTTCAAAATCTTCAGGAAATTGTTCCAAGAAGTGTGCACTCTGTGGACACTTGGGGCCTGATTTACTAAGATTTCAAATACAGACGACTAAATTGCATATGCATTAAGGCAAGAATGCTATATGGGTTGCTGAGTGCTATTTTGCCCGTCTGAGGGACACACTCCTCTTTGCGCCCTGTTAGTAGATCAGCATCAACACAAATTTGCGTGTGCAATCCAGTTTGCGCACGTTTTTGCACGCACAAAGCTTTAGTAAATCATGCCCATAGAGTACATAGTATTCTATCTAAATACACATAGATACAGTCCCTGTTATTATGGTCAGGCGTCCCAATACTTTTGTCTATATAGTGTATTTCACATAATTTCAAAATGATGATGTTTGTTTTGATACGGAATGAAGATGCAAAATCAATCTATAAATGTCAAAAGCAGACATTTACGTTGAGGGCCGCATGTGGCCCACAAGCCGAGAGTTTGACACCTGTGGTGTAGTCAGTCCCCATGAAATAGAATTGGGGTCTCATTGCTTTTACTAGTAATTAGTTGACTACTCATCTCCCTGTTTTTTCCCTTTTCCAGGTAATATATGACTTCCTCTTTTCTCTGAAAGAAACACCAGAGAAGTTTCAGATAGTTACAAACTTCCCTCGCCGAGTCTTGCCCTGCCTTCCAACCGAAGAGCAGCCCAACCCCCCCAGTCTGAAAGAGGCAGGACTCAGCCGCTCCGAGGTCCTTTTTGTTCAGGACCTTACAGATGATTAATCGATGACATGCCTCCTCTACATGGAAACGCATATTCTTTGATGTCCACCCACTCCCTTCTTTTTTTTCATTTTACTTTTGTCAAATGGCCATTATTCAAAAGAGGATCATTCATATAAAATGACCTGGAAATATCTAAACCACCCTGCATCCTGTCCTTGTTTGGTTGTTAACAGGGTTCCCAGTAGCCTGGAAAGTCTTGGATTTTATCAAATAAGTATTTCTTGAAGTCTTTCCTTGATCTTTGTATTCCTGTGGAGGAAAATGTGTGTTTTCCATTGTTTGTACCAGTTAATTCTTGTCTGTCATCATTAATTCTATTAAAGTTTTATTGAAGACTCAAAAAGAGGGTCCATAGATCGTAACATATGGAATAAATAGATGGGTATGATATATTAAAAAAATAAATACATATATATATACACACCTATATATATCACATGATAAATTAACCATAACTCATAAAGAGCCCGGGACGTCACGTGACTCGGTTTGTTCACACCGCCATGGTGGCAGGAAAAGCTTCTATCCAAATGGATAACCAGTGTCAGTTTCAAGCTGCACAAATCCACAGAAATATGTTTTGCGTAACAGACTGAATATTTCTGACTCTTGGGATAGTAAGGAGACGGTCGGAGAAAACATTTTTCCAGCCCTCAAATATTCCGACGTCTTTACCTTTCTTATAAACCCCCTCCTCATCCCACTCTGCAGAATGCTTATACATTGCAATAGAAACATGTACAATGAGTAGTAATTATTAGGCTTCCTGCCAAAATGGTGTTGTTTTGATTCCGACTGTTGCATGACGGGATTACGTGACGTCTGGAGTCTTTATCTCACCAGTGTTTTCTCAGCCTGGATGAGTTCATGAAAACAGCTCTTCCTATGATGAAAGGCTCTACAACGCTGTTTTCCGACTCCTACAAGCGACACATTCAACTGTACAAACCTTCAAAGGTACCTCACATGAAGGGGACACTAGTGGACACAATAAGTTGACTGGCGCGCGCTCTGCCGTCTGGGAACCTGAAGCAAGCCGCATCATTGTGAGCCAGCATGAGTTTCTTCATACTGCTTTTTCTTGAAAATGCACCCAAAGATGTGCTGTGGCTACAGATGTGAAAAAAATAATAATTTAACATTGACGGAGCACATCAACATTTCCGTAATAGCATATTAGCCTGAACATAAAGTTTTCAACGTTGTCAATAAATATTTCTGCCATCATTCGTTCATCGATGATGAAATGTTTTCCTTGCAGGTTCTGAGAAGAGTGTCACTCACACACACACACACACACACAATTCCTGTCCTCTCTGCTTCTCCCTGTTTTTTTTTGGACGTTGTAGTCTTAAACGTACTGTGATGAGCACACCTTTTAGTAACTGCTGCAGCCCAGCACCGTAAAGACTGAAAATAACCATGTCATTGTCTGCATATGACGACTGACATCAGAGTTTACAACGATAACAGCAGTTTTAAATGAAATGTTTTGATAGGTCATCCATATGCACATTTAATAAAATGTGAGACTAAATTCCTCTTTGTCTAACCCCATTATTCACATGAAACAAACATTGTCTCATTTAACCTGCATGTTTTATGTGTTCCTAAACCATAGTTTAGTCTTGTATTTTTGTACACATCCAGCAACCAAACCTCTGAAATCATTTCTCATGATTTACCCGGTCAAAGGTCTTAGGTTCATTTCTGACTGCAATTTGTCTTCACTATTTCCCTCAAAAACATAAACCCATATATTAATTATGTTTTATTTAAAAACCAATATGTTATCAGTGGTGAGGACTAATATTTCCATCCTTTTTAACTGTACAGAGTTTAATTGGGTTTATTTTTTGCAAATGGGGAGAAAACTATACAACCTATACAATCAACTCTTAAAAACTGTATAGAACAGTATCAAAAGTGATATGATGGCAAAGTAATAAAGTTTAGGGAAAGGAATTATACAGTTAATATTAACATTAAAACTGAAAAAATACACAACCAGACTTGTTTTAAAATAGTTACAGGAAAGCAAATGTATCAGTGAGGTTGCATGCCATGGCAAAACATTTTTGTTGGGATTTTTACAGCTTTTTTTCTTCATGTATAAACTGTAGATCCCATGTTCTAATGTAATTATAATTATTTTCTTTGTGGCCCTTCGCTTGTTTCATTTAATTTATTCCTTGTTACTCACACTTTTTTAGTTTGTTTCCTAAAACCTTGCAAAAGTCAGTGCAACATGGGGAACACCATGAACTTGAAGACCAATGAATCACAAAGATTGAACAATTTAAACTATAATTACATTATTTTAAAAATACTTTTATTTTTGAAATAATCACAGGAAAGGAAACCAGTATCAGTGAGGTCAAGTCACAGCTATAACATTTATGTTTTGTATTTTTACATTATTTTTAATTTTCAAAATATAAATGTGTTGCATGTAAAGATAGTTTATGATGATTTCTTCTTTAAAACCTTGTATTTGTGGCCCTCAGGACAATAATTTATGACCAAACCCTAAAATCCTCTCTGAATGCAGCATGTTACGCACATAAAAGGTACAATACATTCTAGATTAATTGAAATCATATTTCTGTCTTAATGTGGGTTTTTACAACTTACACTCTGGTAAACTTGATGTAACATAATGAATGAATGAAAGTGTTCCTGTGCTTTGATTGGATTATTTTGAAAAACTGATTTTGATGGGTGGGTTGAAGGAGTTTTGAGACTTGAATACAGAAAGTTACTTTTTTTTAATAGCAGAAAGTGACAAAATCAGGGCCGATCCAAGCCTTTAAGGGTCCCGAAGCTAAGCCACAAAACGGAATTATAGTTGTGTTATTTACACCAAACCAGTGTAATTTTTTATTTAGTTTTTGTAAAAAAAAATCACTAAAGTAAAGTAAAATTACAAAAGTGGCCCAGTATTCCAAATGTATGACGTCACATTTATGTCAAAAGTCGTGAGATAAGTAGGATGTGTTAATGAGCAAATAATATGACTAAATGCACCGATATTAACATTGTGTGCGCAATATAGGTCCCCTGCACCCATATTGGACAACCGCGAGCAGAATGGAAACAAGTGAGTGAAAAACAACTAAGCTGTGTGTGTGGCCTCTGTTTTTACGCGTGCTGTGGTCACACTCGCAAAGTTACAAACTGCTTGCGCAAGTTGACCAGACTCTTTAGTTTGGGGATGGAGACCAAGGAGGTTCACCGGTCCTCTTATGATTGGTCACTTTCAGTGTGATAACTCGTTTGAACTCTTCATGGTTGTCTAATATGTGCGCGATGTTCATATCTGCAACCATGCAGTCATTTTATTTGTTCGTTAGCACGTTTTACTGCTCTCACGACTTTTGACATAAATGCGATGCCATATATTTGGATTTACTTTGCAGTTGAAGATTTAGTGCACATTTGCCGGAGGTGGGACCAAGTCATTGTTTTGCAAGTCGCAAGTAAGTCTCAAGTCTTTGCCCTCAAGTCCTGAGTCAAGTCCCAAGTCCTGCAGTTTGAGTTTCGAGTCCTTTCGAGTCCTTTTAACCACATAGTAATAATATATTTACACAGATCATGTATGCTTTTACAATCTGTATTTATTTATTAAAACAAGTGCAATTGAAATTGTAGAAAACATTAACAATGACATTGCACGAGTAACCAGTCATTTTTAACATTTAATTTGTATTTTGCAAGAATATTATTCATTTAAAAGTATTCTTTTTTTACAGAATAAATTCTGAAAAAATTTAAAAAACGAATGCAACTGTAATTATTTGTACAAAAGTTCTAACATTGTTTCTATTTCATCCTTACTGACCGCCAGAGGCGGTGCTTAAAGCACTGGATATCTCCACCTCGCGCATGCGCATTTCGAGTACCTAATATCAACATAAACACTTGTGACCCTCCCCGTGAAACCGGGAAGGCTATAACTTCCGGTGTCATCGGAGGCTCAGTTCCTTTAATCTTCTCGCTGCGCATGTACCGTCTTGCACTTTGTGCTGAGAGAAAAAAGGAAAACTTTGTTTACAGCTGGCTGCGTGCAGCTTCGCGACGACAGTCGGAGCCGCGGGGAACCCGTCCTCCAGAGGCTGTGGCCAGCTGATCATCTGAAACCTGACGACAGAAGAGAGTAGCAGGTCTGTGTCGGTGTTTGTTGGCGAAGGCAGCGTGTTCGCGCCCTCTCCCAGCGTTCGCTGTCCTCATTGCTCTCAATGTTTGGGTTATCGTTGGTGTGTTAGCCGTTAGCATTGCTCGGTTCTAAAACACCGCTCAGTGTATCTTACTGGGACGGTAGTGTTCTCGCTCCCGCCTCCAGTAACGCTATCATTTATTGTTTCTATTGGCAGCAGCGCTCACGCTCGGCCTGATTGATATGCTTTATCGCCGTAGTTATTGGTGACGGCGGTGTATTCGCTCGCCCGCTCCCAGCGCTCATAGCATTTTGATTTTGCGTTAGCGGTTTAATACTACCGCTTCAATTATTTAATTGGTCTTTACCTTACCGGTGATAGTAGTGTTTTCGCTCCTGCTCCCGGTAACGCTATAATTTGTTATTTCTGCTGGCGGCAGCGTTTGCGCTCCGCCTGTTTCTATACTTTGTCACCTCCGATTGCTGGTGAGGGCAGTGTGTTCGCTCCCGCTCCCAGCGCTTGTAGCGTTATTGATTTTGCAGAAGATTAGCGGTTTAAGACTACCGCTTTGATTATTTATTTGTTCTGTACCTTACCGGTGATAGTAGTGTTTTCGCTCCCGCTCCCGGTAACGCTATAATCTGTCATTTCTGTTTGCGGCAGCGTGTGCGCTCCGCCTGTTTACTGTACTTGTCACCTCCGATTGCTGGTGAAGGCAGTGTGTTCGCTCCCGCTCCCAGTGCTCGTTGCAGATATTGATTTGCGTTAGCGGTGCTAGGCTACCGCGTTATTTATTTATTTGACCATACCGGTGACGGTAGTGTTTTCGTTCCCGCTCCCGGTAACGCTATAACCTAGTTATATTCTGTTGGCGACAGCGTTTGCGTGTCTCCTTCGATTGCCTCTTTGCCGTTGTTTAAAAAAACAACGCAGGCTTCCTTATATCTGTTCATTGTTGCTAGGCAGTGTGTTCGCTCCCATTCCCAGCAACGCTGCTTCGGCTGCCTTCTTGATGGCCCATCCTTGTGTCGCCTGTGCGGCTCCTCTTGTTCCCGAGGACGGTCACGACCACTGCCCTCCTTGCCTCGGTCTCGAGCATTTGAGGGAGGGCCTCACTGAAAGCGCCTGCATGAACTGTGGCCTCCTGCCCTGGGGGCTCAAGGTGGCTAGGGTGGCGGAGATGGAGCGGGCGATGACTGACGACCCTTCCACCTTAACCGGTCTCCCCCCACATCAACCCGACCGTTCTCGGCGTCGGCGTGAGGGAGCTGCGGTGGTAGGTGCCCCCCCCAAGAAAAAGGGGAGGGGCGGGCTGTCCTCCAAGGTGGACGGTTTGGCGGCTGACATGGAGCAGATGAAGTCGCTCCTCCTGGCCCTTCAGCCTGGGACTACTGGGGTGCTGGCTGGGCTACAGCCTGGCCCTCCCTCGGAGAATGTGCCTATGCTTGATGATGCCTTATCACTGGCCGCTTCATCCGGTCTCTTCCATGAGGCTGTTACAGAGGACGATGCCTCCCGCACATTGGGGGAGGCCTCTTGCTCTTCTGTTCAGAGCTCTCTGCAGGGGACAGCAGACACTTCCATGGGGGCCATCATGCGTATGGCTCTTGCTCGCCTACAGCTTGACGTTCCGCAGAGTGACTCGGCGCAGGCTAGCGCCTTCTTCAGGCGCAACCCTGCCCCGACCACTTTCACTGTTCCTCCTTCAGGGGAATACCTAAAGGAGCTTCATGCCTGTTGGAGGGACACGAGGGCACTTTCTCATTTAACCTCAGATGCCCGAACCTTAGCCACCATGCAGGATGCAGCACAGGTTGGGCTGGGGTGTATGCCGTCCGTTGAGCCAGCCATTGCCTCCCTCATTTTGGCTCCTGATGAGGCCTTGAGGCCGGATGCCAGATGTCCCCGACCACAGTGCAGGGTCACAGACGACCTTCTTTCGAAGGCCTATGATGCGGCAGCACGTATGGGTCGTATTGGGAACTCCCTCTCCCATCTACTGCTGAGCCTGTCAACCTCTCTGCAACAGGCTCAAGTGGATCCTTCACTGCAGATTCTAAGCGATGCCTCTTTACAGGCATTCGCTTTCATGTCGAGAGAGTTAGGACGGACAATGTCCACTCTTGTCCAGACTCGCCGCCAGGTTTGGCTTGCTCAGTCGCCCCTGTCTGAATCATGTAGGAAGGTTCTTCGTGCTGTGCCAGTGGAACCAGGGGATCTTTTTGGCCCAGCTGCCTTGGAAGCACTGGAGAGGGCGGCCCAGGCCACGCAGACCAGGCAGCGGCTTTCTGGCCTTCGCAGAAGAGTCTCCACTCCTAGCAGGTCTAGGGGCCCCGCTGCTGTTCCCCGGCAGCACTCTCAGCCACCTGTTGGTGGCCTACGGAGGTCTCAGCGGCCTGCTCAGCGGCCTGCTCAGCAACCTGCTGACGGGTTTCGGGCCCCTGAGTGCCTGCCGTCTTGGCAGCCTCGTGCGCCGCAGCCTATCCGCCGTCCCCCCAGAGCCTCCGGAGGCCGGGGGGGCAGGCGCTAGGGGTGCGGGGCCGGCCGTCGGATGTTTTTCCCATCAGCAGCTCAGTTACAGGGCTGCCTGTACTTCAGACCCGTGGGTGGTTTCCACCTTGACCCGGGGGTACGAATTGCAGTTCCGACGCCGGCCCCTAGCCTTCGGCCGGGTCAATATGACTGTCGTCAGCGACCCGGCGAAGGCCTTAGCTCTAAGTCAGGAGTTGTCTGCCCTCCTGGCCAAGGGCGCAATCGAACCAGTGGACCCTCTGCTACGTCCCGGGGGGCTCTACTCAAAGTACTTTCTTGTGGCGAAGAAAGATGGCGGATTCCGTCCCATTCTCGACCTGAGGGGACTCAACAGGTTCCTGAAGGTTCTGCCTTTTCATATGCTGACTGTGTCAGACACGCTTCGTGTGGTTGCCAGGGGAGAGTGGTTCACCACTGTCGACCTGAGGGACGCATACTTCCATGTCCCAATTGCATTGCACCACCGGCACTTCCTCAGGTTTGCCTTCCGCGGACAGCATTTTCAGTTCAGGGTACTTCCCTTTGGTCTCTCCCTTTCCCCGAGAGTTTTCACCAGGGTTGTAGCAGCAGCTCTGGCACCCCTGCAGAAGCAGGGCATGAAGGTCCTGCCGTATTTGGACGACTGGCTGTTATGCGCACCGTCCCGACCCCAGGTGGCTCAGGATACAGCCCGGCTAATTATGCACGTGGGCCGGCTGGGCCTGAACGTGAATTTTCAAAAAAAGCGGCCTGGACCCATCCCAACGGGTCATATACTTGGGGATGGTTCTGGACTCGGTAGCCATGATGGCCTCTCTGGCACCTCGGCGTGTGGACGATATCCTCCTCCGCCTTCCCCTCTTCAGGGTTGGCAGGATGGTGCCGTTTATTCAGTTCCTCCGGCTCTTGGGAAAGCTGACCGCTGCTTCGTCTGTCGTTCCCTTGGGCTTGCTGTCTCTGCGCCCTCTTCAAATGTGGCTGAACAACCTCCACTTGGACCCCAAGTGGCACGGTTACCGGAAGGTCAAGGTGTCTCGGCGGAGTTTCTGTCTATGGGCGTACCGATGGGAACTATTCCATCCCGCCGGGAGGTGGTCACAACCGACGCCTGCCTCTCGGGGTGGGGCGCGGTGTGGCAGGGCAGGACTGTCCAGGGTCGGTGGCCGGCCCAGCACCACATGCACATCAATGCACTGGAGCTCCAAGCTGTGCAACTGGCACTCGTTCACTTTCTGCCTCAACTGGAAGGCAAACATGTGCTTGTTCGATCGGACAACAGGTCCACAGTTGCCCAGATCAACCACCAGGGGGGCACCCGGTCTGCACAACTACTCCGGCTATCTCGGAGCCTGTTGACTTGGGCATATCCCCGCCTGGCCAGTTTGCGAGCAGTCTTCATTCCGGGGGAACAGAACCAGGTCGCAGATTTTCTGTCGCGACAAAAGCTCCCACCGGGGGAGTGGCAGCTCCACCCGCAGGTGGTGGAGATGATATGGGGTCTTTTTGGCAGGGCGGAAGTGGACCTCTTCGCCTCGGCGGAGTCGGCACATTGCCCCCTCTGGTTCTCCTGGATGGAGGTGACCAGCCCCCTCGGCCAGGACGCTTTGGCTCACGATTGGCCGCAGAGACCACTGTATGCTTTCCCGCCACTGCCCCTGATTCTTCCTACGCTCCAGCGGGTGCTTTTGCAGGGCCACAGACTCCTTCTGGTGGCCCCCTTTTGGCCAGGGAGACTCTGGTTTCCACTGCTGCGCAGCCTCTGCTGCAGCTCCCCATGGCGCCTCCCCTGCAGGAAGGACCTCCTTTCGCAGCGGCGGGGTCAGATTTGGCATCCGGATCCCGGTCGCCTCCAGCTCTGGGTTTGGCCGCTTCAGGGCCCGACCCTCTACTGAGGGAATGTACTGCGGGAGTCAGGGGTACTATTCTGAACGCCAGGACCCCATCTACCCGGGTTCAGTATGAGAACAGGTGGAAGCTGTTCTCTGACTGGTGCAGGGATAAGACAGAAGACCCAGTGCGTTGCTCTGTGGCGACTGTTCTTGAGTTTCTGCAGTCTCTGCTGGATCGTGGTCGTTCTCATTCCACTTTGAGAGTCTATACAGCTGCTATTTCTTCCAGACATGAAATGGTCGAGGGTTCTACAGTAGGGTGCCACAGACTGGTGTCCCTCTTCCTTAAAGGGACACTGAGGCTGCGTCCTCCAAGGACCCTGAGGGCTCCAGCATGGGACTTGCCCCTGGTGCTGGAGGCCATGCGGTCACCTCCCTTTGAGCCTCTGACCCAAGTGGAGCTGAAATGGCTTTCTATGAAGGCTGCTTTTCTGCTCGCCATTACCTCCGCGAAGAGGGTCGGGGAGTTACATGCCCTGTCAGTGGCTGATACCTGCCTGCGATGGAACCCTGATGGTTCAGGTGTGGTCCTGTGGCCGAATGTGGCGTTCCTGCCCAAGGTGCTTTCACGTACGCATCTCAACCAGCCTATTCAGCTCGCACGCCGATGACACCGGAAGTTATAGCCTTCCCGGTGTCACGGGGAGGGTCACAAGTGACTATGTTGATATTAGGTACTCGAAATGCGCATGCGCGAGGTGGAGATATCCAGTGCTTTAAGCACCGCCTCTGGCGGTCATCCAGGATTCATAGAACCGTAGTTACATTCGTAACTTTCGTTTTCCTTGGCATATTGCATCTTAACCGGACTTTTTTGTCAAATTTTGGATGACATACCAAAGAATTACTTATTTGTCAATTTTGGACGACATACTGAAGTATGATTTTTTTTAAATAAAATTTCGGACGACATACTTTTTTGTCACATTTTGGACGATACTAAACCAGGGGTCTCAAACTGGCGGCCCGGGGGCCACATGCGGTCCCCCATTCGATTGCATGCAGCCCCCCACTTAATATCATGTTATAATGAAATCATGGCCCAAGACATCACCGTCTTTTAAACACAGTGTGTGTAGCTGAGGCACAGCTGCCAGCGAGGTGATAGAATATAATACATGTTTGTTAGCAATGTTTATTATAACAGTAATAATAAGACATTTGGTCATAATTATCCCATTATTAAATGTATCATATACAACATTCAATTACATATATAATTGGGCTGTTTTTGATATTATTACATTCATTTTGCATCATAAATAGTATTATTAAGTAAATGTGTGATATCATGATGCAATATTGTGAAAAATTGTTGTTTTCCAACTTTTTTTTCGGCCCGCCCCCTCTTGACCACAGTAGATGCGCATTGGCCCCCAGGTCATTTGAGTTTGAGACCCCTGTACTAAACTATGACTTTTTAGTCAAACATACTAAAGTGTTGCTTTATTGTGGACGACATACTAAACTACGACTTTTTTTGTCACATTTTGGACAACATACTAAACCATGACTATTTGTCAAATTTTGGCCAACATACTGTACATAAGTACAAGTTTAGGTGAATATGCATACTTTTTTATCTGGTCCGTCTACACGGTATTTTTTGAAAATGCCTCCCAGAATGGGAAAATCTCAAAACGCTGGCTTTGCTTTTCCGTGAAGACAGAGAAACAATACTTAAGGAAAACAATGGAAAACAGTAGGAAAACAATGGCGTTATATTGCCAGCTTGCACTTCAAATGTTGAATGAAATTGGAAGTCTCTGCGTCTCTGTCTGTAATCTTCTATTTGTCATCCCACGTTTTGCATACTTCAGTTCGTTTTTTGTTGACCACCTTGTAGTTTTTATACACAACAAAAATATCTTTGGTATAATTTTTTCTAACCGGCAGTGTTTGACAGTAACTCTTCATTGGTTGTCCTGCAATTTCACTTGCTGGATGCTGATGGATCAAAACAACATGGATCTAATTTGATTGGATGTTGTGCCAACAGCGCTCTTTAATAATATACTTAATCATTTATAATTTATAAAGTCACGAGTCACTGATGTTAAAGTCCAAGTCGAGTTGCAAGTCCATTTACATTTTCTCAAGTCGGGTCTAAAGTCATCAAATTCAGGACTCGAGTCTGATTCGAGTCCAAGTCATGTGAATCGAGTCCACACCTGACATTTGCATCTGTTCTAAGTTTTAAAAACCAAAGTCATTAAACTGGTTTTACCACACTTGCTTTACTTTGATTAGAAAAAAGCTCTCATGACTTTTGACATAAATCTGACGCTATACGCCAATAACTTCAACACTGTTTGGATATCTAAATATAGCTTAAGTTGTGAACACTTGTTTGTTGTTCAATGTTCAAATGTTTTTTCTCCACACACTGCCAAGCAGCCACTTAGTTTGCTTATGCCTTGGGCCGGCCCTGGTGATAATACATTTGAACATAATTATGTCCGATAGATTCAAACTATTATCAAACAAGTTCATCATCACATCCATCAGCTCCATGTGACAAAACCTTGTTTAAAGCTCGTGTCGCCCGGCTACATTCCTGAGCTGTTCACACATAGTTATTTGTTTTACGTCATGACAGACAGAGGCAACAGAAGCATTGAGGTAGTAAAGCGAGGCGACGACAAAGAAGGTGGAGTACTATTTTTAGTTGCATCATTTCCGTTTGTGAAGACCAAACAGACACAGAATAACAACTTCACCAGAGGTTACGTCGTGTGCCTATAAGTCAAATGGCACACGTGTCATATTGGTATACATCATACATTTATTAGTGAACAACCCTCTCAGATCAGCCACAACAATTAAAAAAAAATATGATTGCACTACCTGGTAAAGCATAACTAGCAAGTTTCATTTAAAAAAAGTACAAATCTTAAAAATTTCAAACAGTATACAGATGTATATATAATACACCAACTAGTTATGTTAAATGCTACAAACAATATGATTCCAACGGAATGAAAAAATTATAACATTAATAAGAACCATTTCCTATATATAATATATATATTAGTTGTTTTCTCCTCCCACCCCCATCCCCCCACCCCCAAATACAAACATGGAAAAAAATGAGGTAACTGTAAATGTGCAAGTACCAAAGCAAAAAAAATTAAATAATATCTGCCTAATACAGAACACATGCCCCTGGCTCTGTTAGCGGGTGGGTAGTCTGGTGTTCAGGCGAGGGACCCCTAGAGGCCAGGGAGAGTAAGAACAGTAAACCACTATCCCACCACAGCAAAAAAAAATAAAAAATCATTGGTAAACAATAAATGGCATCTATGGAGCAATCAATCACAAATCCTAAATAAATTTTCGCTGCTTATTGGAACACTTTTTTTTTTGCACCACACAAGCTGGGAGATTATTTATTGATGCTTAACAGAAAGACTACAAGACTCTATTCTCAGTTTATCATTTAAAGTTACTTTATTACCTAGATCTTAATGGGAGATTTTTTTTTTTTTTTTTTAATGATTATTTATTTATTTATTTAACAGGGTATAGCTGAATATTGTCAATTATATAGTTACTCCAAAAAAAGTAATAATAATCATAGTGCTTACATCAACATGAGTTGTATCTATATGTGAACCATACATTTTAAAGATACTGATACACTGAGAGGAAGAGCCTGATGGGCACAAACCGTACTACACTGAAATAATTATGACAACACTATTGTCTCTCTTTTTTATTCTTTTTTTTTTTTTTTTTTTTTAATCCCTTAAAATATATTGATTTTCACTGACATTGTTCAGTGGTATTAGTAGAACATGCTTTAAGAATACATGGGATCCATGACAAACTATTGCATTCACGCAGGTGAGTTTTCATACCTAAAAGCAGAACATCTAGCACCTTTTCACTATGGCTTTTGATAAACTACAGTAGTTTCAGAGCATGTTATTTTTCAGTCATTAGGGCAAATAACAGTAACACAACGCATGTAAGAATTTCTGGATTCAAGACCAGTGTTTTTTTCTTCTTCTTTTCCTATAAAATGAAGTTAGCGCAATAAAATCTTGTAGTCATTCAGTTCTATTACAAATGTGTGCAGTACAATGCATGGCAGTTATCAGCTGAGCGTTAAGATCCAAACCCCCAGAATCCAAAGCCAACTAGAGCTAAAAATCAGTTGGGATCTGGTTGACAAGCATGCATATTGTGCACCGTTAAATAGGTCCCCCACCAGATTTTGAGATATCCTCCACTAACACACTTGGTTAACTTTTTTTTCTCTTTAAAAAGTCATGCAAACACCTCTGAAGTTGATTTGGGAGTGAATTAGGTAGGATAGTGTGCACCGCGGCACGTTCAGAAAATGGGATCACAATGTCTCAACATATGGTTTTAGTACAAGAACAAAAACAAAAAAAGTCAAACAGGTTTGAACAATACACTTGTAATGAGTTGCAGTGTACATTGCCTCTTTTCAGTGAATATTAATAACATATTTACTGATCTTTTTTTCTTGCATGCCTGTCGTTAAATGATATATCTATTATTTCAGACAAAACAGAATATTACCATCGATTACATTAAATTATTTATGGTCTATGGAAAAAAAACGACCAAACTTAAGTCAGATATACCCTTTTCATGGCATCCTTTCCATTTAAAATGGACTGTTCTCCTTTATTTATTTTTTTATATATACTGAGAGGCCCTGAGTGATTTTTTTTTTTTATACATACAATATATGCCAGCGAATAGATATGTACACATAGGTTAATTCTCAAAGCTGTGGGTTTCAACTCCTTAAATGGCTTCTTTTTTTCTCTTGAAGGTGGCACAGATGTCAGACTCACATTCACTTTAGAAACAAAACAAAAGGACAAAAAGGACAGAGAGGCAAGATCCCTTCACACAATAAAGCAAAGGTTACAAATGCCTTTTAGTGCTTACTGGGGCTGCTAAGAGACAAGAGTGAATCCAAAGTAAGTGTTTGTTTGTTGCTCGTCTCCCTCCCACCAGAAATATATAGGGTTTTTTTGTGTGTGTGTATGAGATTGTGTGTGTGAACACAAAAGCTGGGGACTAGAAGTCGACCAGTGTTTCTACACGACTGAAACAGCCCGGCGCCATTTTAAGGGCAGTCCTGATCACTGATGGGACAGACAGCTGGAGAGCCACCAGTGACTCCTACAAAGGGTTTTCAACATTCTTCCGTCTTCAAACGATCGGAAACATTCACATTGAAGGTATACATACAGTCGCTCTTTTACAACACGACTAACATGGCCTCAGACTAATGACCCAATCAAGTTACCAGAATATAACACATATAAACATTGTTAGTGCTCCAACTGTTTCCTTCAATGTTTTTCCTCTCAAAGATAAAACCAATAAATAAACTAAAACAAATTAAACAGGTGGAAATGACAGTGTTTTCAGGATTAGTTATTTGTGCTTGTCAAGGTCATTAGAAGGCAGATCTGAAATCTTGAACAGTAGGCTATATCTGTATAATGATTTGGCTCACAGACGAAGAAATAAAAAGCCCAGTCTTTTCTAAAAGGGCAAGAAAATGTTCATATGAAACTTGCCACTCACTGCACATATTGCTTTCTGCACAGGCCTCCAGAGCTCTATGGCGACAGCGTAGCCTTCAGGCGCCAACTCCCACCCTTTAATGCAGTCAGTGTGGAAACAACATGCAGGTCTTCCCTCATGGCGCTTTCTGAATAAGCAAGCACTTCTTTTAGTTTGCGTCTTTGTCTTTTCTTTTCTTAAAATTTGCTAATTTTGGTAGCAATGCTTGGTTAAAATATTGCTAGTCTGAATCAACAGTTCATGCAAATCCTAGCATGCTGCCCTGTATCCAGTGGTTACACAATGCGTTGGGTCTGTGGACAGGACAATCATACACACACAATATGCACACACACGCGCAGACACAGACTTGCCAGAGGAACAATGCTGATGTGGCTGTAGCACTTGTGCAGTTATGCCAGATGACCTCAAAAAAAAAAAAAGACGCAGTCCATTAATCCACAATTGCTTTTGTACAGATCTGTGTCCCAGAGTGGATTATCTGGGTTAAAAGATAACCCACAGTTGCGCATCCCGTAACCTTAGGTTTAACAGAATCTGCATTTAACCACAGCAAGGTCACACTTTAACAAAAGCTTTGGCAAAAATAATAATAAAAAACAAATCAGGGATAAAACAGTTGAAATGATCAATATATTATTGCAGAACATACATTAACAAGTGAATTTGCCCAACACCTTACACAATCATGCATCTGTGACGGTTAGACGTCACCTTCCACACACCCCATGTTGGCGTGTTCCTATTAATTATCTGCTAATTTCACAAGGTGTCCAGCTTACGATCCTCCACACTCTTGATTTGCCTCTTCCAAACGCAGGACGCTCGCAATTCACAAACACCACGACCTAATCCATTTCGGAAAAATTAAACCCTGTAAACAAAAGCAGCAAATGATGCATTGCAGGTGGGAATCTTTGGAATCTGCAAAGTGGGGGCAGAGAAAAAACTGGCTGGCGATCCCAGAACTCTGGCTCTAGGCTGCGATAGGCAGTGGGTTTCATGAGACTCAGACCATGAAGCACAGCAGAGGTACAACAGGCTCCAGAAACAATCCTGGATTGCTTATCATTTTAGGAAAGGGGGGAGGGTAGGAGTAGTGGGTTGGTAAGCTATAATTTACTGGAGGACGCAGGTACAGTGGCAGGTGTCCCCAGCTTTGGGGCAGACTCTGGAGTGTGCAGGGTTCCAGTTCAGCACTCAGCTCAAAGAAAGTTCTCACTCCACCTCCCGGTGAACGTCCGAGGCATCAGCTCGACAGATGGGACAAGTGCGATTGGTCTGGAGTGAAACACAAACAACAAAGTGTTAAACAAACAAAAAAAATGCCAGCCACTGTGTAATACAGTGCTCACATGTGAGAGCTTGAATGGTTTAACTTACCTTTAACCATTTATCTACACACTTGGCGTGGAATTCATGGTTACAGGGTAATACCCGAAGTAGCTGCCTACACTCAAAGTCACTAAAGCACACAACACACCTGGGAGGAAGAGAGGAAACTGTTACCATGATATACATTAAGTATATATACACAGATTGATTACAGAGGTGAGGAAGACACTTACAGCGTTTGTTCAGATAAATGATTCTCTGAGTTGAATCTGTAGGAAGGGAGTTGCTCTATATCTGCTTTTGTGAGTCCACGTGGTTTTGCTTCACCCAACCTCTCAGCCAGATTGAGTAATGCCTACACACACACACACACACACACAATTACTTTTTCATTACTTGAGAAATACCATGAAGCATCAGCATGTCCTCTACAGACAAATTAACAACCACTGGCAGGTTTCAGTGATTCACTGCCTGCTGACGGTGACAACAGCAGGGGGGTCGCATTCGTTCTTCATCTTCTTTTGGCTTCTCCCCGTCACGGGGTCACCACAGTGGATGATCCGCATATTTCATTTGCCCGGGATTTTTACATCAGGTTTATCCAGGCTAGGAACTGGCTATACGCAAATGCTCCCTACCATTTTGCCTACCAGAGCCCGTTTTTAGATAAAGATGAAGGATTCCACATACAAATATTGTTACATTATTTCTGTTCACAAGGACCAAACAGAGGCCTAATGTGACCTTACTTTTGTTTTCTTCTGCCCGCTGCACTGACCTCATAGTTCTCCATCTCAATATCATCCACATCCAGGTCTAGACTGATGGCCGGGCCCACTGCTGTTGGAGGCACAGGAAGCATCGACCTGAGCAGAGAAAGGGAGACGTGAGCTATTGAGCAAACTGTGGCTCAGATTACAAGGAGTATGTTTTCTGCAAAGACTTGTAATGAACTTGCAAGTCTTTGCTTCTAATATTATTTTACATTTCTACTAAATAGATTACCAAGTTTTAATAGACATTCATCTTCTCAACGGTGAAATCTCTTTAATTGGTAGGTGGGCTGTGGCCTGTGCTTGATGGTTATTTTAGTACTATTCCTAATGAAAACACAACAAAACACAGTACATACTGTACTGTACCAAACTGAACCATTCAACTCAATAGAAAGATGGTGTGATCACTGATTCCTTTTTAAAAAGCAGAGGTGGAAAAGCCTAAGATGCATCACTCTTCAACCAGACCCGGCTGCAGAAAAACATTTAAGGGGAGCATTACATTTTTTCAGGGGGGCAAACTTTGTCAACCTACAATTTATTTGCTTCAGGGTGAACAATATGGCTCTGCGAGCACTCCTACAGTGCGGAGAAATCATTTTGCGCTTACTAAAAAGGGGCAGTTCATCACAAAATCTAAAATCTAAGAAAAAAAATGAATGAGTGCGTGAGTGAGTGAGTGAGTGAGTGTTACACTGCTCGGTGCAGCTTCTTGTGCTCCCTAGCTGCTGTAGCTACCTCTCCTAGCATGAATTTTTACGCCAGTGTTACTGTTGACTTTGGTGCTTCCATTTCTAGTAGAAGTGAATGGCACTGCTTCCTGCTCACTCCAGTTCAAGTGGTCACTTCTTGTCCGAGTACTTTTTTTTATTTTATTTTTTTAAATGACGGATATCCATTTTGAACACACAGCTAACTAGCGACTCTATGAGCAACTGTGACCATAAACGTCAAGTGCCAACAGCGTACTCATCTCATCGGTGACCCGCCCCCACCACCTGTAATTGGCCAGCATGTTGCCTTTGTTCGTTGGTTGGATTGGTTGAATTGTATGATCGACAAACCAAGACAGAAATAATAGAGAGCTGGCCACTCCGATGTAAAAAACAAAACCGAAACAAAATAAACAGCTTCCAGCCATAGACTGTATATAAAAACCCCAGGGGCGGGCACGGCCACCCAATGCCCGCCCATGCCGCCGGGACTGTCTTCAACCAAACTCAGCAGCAGTTTTCTGACACACGTAGAACAATATAATTAACTAACTTTTTACATCCATGTCAATAACTACAGGAATGACAGTTTGTGTGTATTTACAGCAGGGTCACTTTACTGCAGGTACTCACAGGAAGTAGGGGAGGAAGCCTGGGTAATAAGAAGGAGGGGGTGGAGGAGGGGGGAGAGGTTGCTGCAACCGGTATCTCTGTCCGCTTACTCGTCGGGGCAACATGTGGGGATATGGCTGCAGAGAAACACACAAAGGAATTATATAAAACACAAGTCTGTGATTTAAGTGAAAAATATATTATTGCCCTGTGTAAATGGAAAGTTCAACTGTTTTATTACAAATATTAAAAAAAAGTAGTTTAACTGCACATTGGACTGTGCCATTTTATATCAGAATTTTTTTATGTGACGAAGATAAATGCTGTGTCGCAATAAAACAAAGATATAAAGTTATGACTGTCTGATCACTGGTGAAGTGGGGTCCACAGCTCATTGCGTCCACAACAACACAAGCATGGATGAAAACCACAATCCTCAGTTTCATGTAGAAAAGGTGAGATAAACTAGCAGGTCTGGCAGCGGCTGCAGAAAGGTGACGGGTTTAATCCGATTTATTTTTCAGGTGAGTTAACGTAACGAAAATGGAGCTCAAAGGAACAAGGGCCCCTGTGATGTGATCACCTCCGCAAACTCACATACACTCCACAAACCAAAGCTGCTGCTGCCTCCCTGTGGTAATAGACTTTAGGTCATCAGCTCATGGGAAAAGTAAAGCCTAGTACTAGTTGGAACAATACAATATTAGAAGAAACTACAGAAACTACAACTACAAATACACCGTGCTGCTCCAAGTGAAAGAGACAGGTGATGACGACATAAATGAGAGGCTTGCTCAGAGTCACACTGTAGGTGAATGTGAAGCCAACTTCAGTGATGTGATGCGAGGAAGATGTTTAAGCCTGGTTTATACTCGCCGTAGTGTAGTTTATAGCTGCCGTAGAGTGTCAACAATGGCATCATATCCTGTGTTGCGCCGGGCACGTGAGCTCCAAAAAGACCTCTGAATTTTCTAACTTTGTCGGCTTGTACACTCATTTGTATGATTCTTCTGTCCGAGAGCACCGAGGCACATGACCTTATATTCATGGAAGGAGATTGTTACAACGTTACAAAAAGATGATCGCTTTGTGAAGGGCAAAATACGAGCCCATAGAAAGAGTGGTGACCCAGAGGGAAAAGCCCTCCCGGTGATTCTGGTGGATTATGGGATGTTTGTCCTAATACTTGAAACACAGAAAGACGGACAGTCATCGAGACCAATATAAGCGATATGCGGAAAGTTGTTGTTTACTAGTGTTGCTCGGCAGCGGACATTTACCGCCAGTACAAGTTGAATATTTTGGTTGTAGTCCCTCTGCCGTTGCGGCGAATACTGCAACTAACAACGCACTGAACGTGCTGAGTATAAACGCCTCCGTACATACTTGTATGGTCACGCGCCGCCTGTGGAGCACCGCGGCAGGGCGTCGTGTGAGTATAAACAAGGCTTTACCCGAAGCGAATCGTGTCTGTTGGTATACAACTTAAAACTAACTTCACTGCGGTGCATAACCGATGCTTGTAACGTAATGCTTGCACAACGTGGTTTGTTTGTAGACAGTCCTTTTCTCATTCTCATCATAGTTTGCGCTCAATACAAGATAATCCCACACTTAAACAGACTTAAACGAAGACGGTGCCTCATCAAACTCAAGTCTCGTTCACTCGCCATTTTTCTGCGGCATGAGCAGCCCATGGCACTGAGTGCAGCACTGCACTCATGTCTCCGCTCCTGAGTGAATCTAGTCGAACGGCATACTGAACGGTTCGGTAAAAATACCGAATACCGTTGGATCCCTATAATGTATGCATATTTGTTCCATGTAGGGCTGCAACTGACAATTATTTTCATTACCGATTAAATTGTTGATTATTTTCTGGAATAATTGAGTATTTGTTTGGTCCGTTAAATGTCAGTAATCAGAGATCACCGTTTATCAAACCTTGAAATAATGATTAAAACTGAAATTATTCAGTTTCAATTATTTCTTATATTATATTGAGCAAAGAAACCAAGAAAATATCCATATTTAAGAAGGTGAAAAAAACAGAAAACTAGTTTTAATCATTATTAATTATTTAATTAATCGATTACCAAAATAGTTAACAATCAATTTAGTAATCGAATAATAATCAAACAATCGTTGCAGCCCAAGTGCCATGTACAGTATGTCACTGTAGGGCGGAGCGATATGGCTGAAAAGCATTTCACGATATAACTACTTCATGTTGATAGATATTGATAATTATTGATAATTTTTCATGACGTAAATTCACTTTAACACTTTTATTCTAAATTCATAAACTTTCCTCTTATTTTAATCAGTTAATTCAGTTATCAATCAGATAATCAGACACAGGCTCTGTGATAAGCCACAGCCTCAGTTGTGTTTTTATAACGTTCATATTTTGTTATCATACGGCACTGTTGCAGAGTACCTCAACAGTGCGGTCTACGTATCTCCACATGTAGCGGCAATTGATGTTGATAGCCACATCGTACAGCGTGTGCAATCCAGGGGACCGACGAATGTGGTTCAATAAGTTTGATAATAAGTAATAAGCTCTTGGTGGGTACGGTCGTCTGGCGTAATTTGTAGACGACACTGGCGTGACTGTGGTTGGACTTTAAGTAACCAAAAAAGCTTGTTCTCGCCTCTGCTCACTCAATGTTCACATGCTGATGTTGTGAAACATGGGGAAGATAAAAGTGCAACCAAACTTGACTGTTCAGTGATTGGCTATTTGACTGCCACTCCAGAGTCTCTGACCACTCTACAGGCTGCAAGCATGGTAGCAACTTGGTTACGAGGGAGGTACTGAGTACTGAGCAACCAAACCTGCTTCATCCATTTCTCAAGCAATTTTCAGTTTTTCCTAATGAAGATGAGTGACTTCGAACTTCCTATTGAACTTTTTACTATTTATATCACGGAAGTGTCTATCGCGATACATATCGTTATTGTTTTTCGAGCTGAAACAATTAATTGATTATTAATCTATTTTTCTATTATTTTCTTCATTTCTTTGCTCCACATAACAACAAAATCATTAAAACTGAATCATTTTGGTTGGTGACAAACAGAACATTGCCATTTCCAGGTTTGACAAACACTGATCAACGGTTTTTAAAAAATTTTGGACCAAACATTGAGAAAATAATTGAGATCAATTGATTGAAAAAATAATCGTTAGTTGCAGCTCTAATTGTATTATCTCCCAGCACTCTATCAAGGAAATATAACGAAAATATCCATGCTACGGCACATGTGTGTACAGTTAATAACTGCCATGTTCATCGGCCAGAAACAAAGAGCTGATTTGTAAGGTATTTAAGAAACATTATGAAGAATATGAAATGTTTTGATAATTCTGATTCTGCCATAGAAGGCAAAATAAAAACTGAAATGCATTTTAGCAATTAATTCATAGTTACAGTTATCTGTGTTTAACAGTTAACAATTGGCTTTATTGACAGTTGGCTTAATTCACCCCTGATATCAAACTAATTAAACAGTATATTTCAATGACAAATAGGGGTCCAAAGGTTGTTTTTGACTTACCACTCCGAAGGGAAGCTCCTGATGCAGAGGCTCTTGAGGAAGGTACTGCAAGGGCAGAGAAGGAGGCAGCGCTGGTGGGTGAAGAGAAGGAGGGTAGGAGAAGGTCCCTAATGGGTGCTGGTCCCCTCTTAGGTCAACTTCATTCTCTAACCTCTGTAGAGGCTGACATGAGAGGGAAAATAATTGCCATTAAGACTCAGAAGATACACATACATGTTACATAAATGTGTCACTCACCATGCGTGGGTGCTGAGGCTGTAAAGGGACAAACTGGCTCAAAGGAGTAAGGTGCGGAGGCTGGTGGGGGGGCACAGATGGGGTCGGGTGCAATACAAAATGTTCGCTGGAGATCAGCGGTGGAAAGGCTTGATAAGACACTGGCATATGTTGCATGGTACATGCCTGTATGAGCTGAGGGAGGAAAAAAAATAAAGAAAGGACAACAATGTAAACACGTCAATTATTTATTTCAAAATCAGTTCAATATCTTCCTAACCAAAGTAAATTAGCTTATTTCAATTAACAGTAAGGTAGTTAACAATGATAGCATGTTGTATGGACTTAAACGCAACAAAACAAAACACATACTGCTACCCATGTTATGATCATGAACTCTCTCCGTTTCCACAAATGACAAACTAAATGTCACAATAACAGAATTACTGTTGCTGATATTGCAGCGTTTCCCAGATTCGATCTTTCTTAAGGACTTAAGAAGGCTCTTAAGAAGGAATGGCTAACAAGGAGCGCTAAGATACGGGTGTTTCCCAGACGCGTTCTTAACTGCCTTCTTAGGAGAACCGTAAGATCAAGCCAAAGAAGCTTCTTAAGAAGCTCTTAACGAGAGCTGTTCACCACGGTGGTGCTGAAACTGAATCAATCGATGCCAGGCAAATCGATCACCCACCGCTTTATCAGCGCATAAGTCACACACAGCGCCCCGTGTTCCCCCCACACAGGTGCAATTAGACTCAGGGGCGCCTGCAGGAATTAATGCTATTGTACGCACGCCCATCAACGTTACACAGCCCTATAAAGGCTAAGTTACCTTTAGATTTGTTCTAGCGTGCCGTTAACATATGGCGTTTTGACAAGCACACCAGTTGTCTACCTTGTTATTGCCCATCTGGAATAACTCATCTAGCTTAACTGCGTCCATCCTCCATCTTTTCTATTGTCATTGTTTATAAGAACTTGCGATATCCATGATGAGTACTGAGTTAGTGGATTAGCACGCTATAGTGGAGAAGATGTCCCCCTCCAGCCCATGTGGCCTGCGTGACTGGCACAGGGTTGTTGATGGGTTTTTTTATGTGTAGTACTATAAACTCATAAAAACATAAACGTGTAATTCAATAACAGTTTTTTCTTCTCTACTATTAGCCTACGTTTCTTGCGCCAGTGGTCCACAGCTATGAGCGCATTTCAACATTGAAAATTGTTTTATTATTTCAAAAAGTGGAGGATATAAATTTCCCTGATGCGGCTTGATCACTGTAGCCTAGAAATCTAGACGCCCCTAGCGGCCGGCTATGATCACTGAACATTTGATCGCTAAGAAGGCTGTTAAGAGTGGGTCAGCTCGATCTTACGTTTCCTTCTTAGTGAAAGATCTTCTTAAGCTTAGAGCGACTCTGGGAAACACGTTCTTCTTTCACAGCATTCTTAAGAGCGCTCCAAAGAAGATATTAGCGTTAAGAGCTTCTTAACGAATCTGGGAAAAGCGGACAATAACTGTGCCAACACAGAGACTACATTACAAATCGTTCATAGCAGCAGTTTCTCAAGTCATAAACGGTGACAGAGTGCATGGCTGGTATGGTGTGCTACATAGTTGCCACTGACATTTGAGCTCTTCCTTTTCAAACTCACAGGAGGAGGAAGGCAGCAGAGCAGAGAGAGCTGTCCGCTGAACATTACCGAGCATGCTGGGAGCTGCTGAGTGTTGCACCCTGGAAGGGGCTGCCCGGTGTGAATGGGAAACCCGTGGGTCGTCACCGTCGTAACAGTGTATGATATTGGAACTGATCCCTGGTGCATCTTTCAAGGAGAGTGGGAGGGGAGAGGGGGTGACTCCACAGTGTAAAACAGAAGCTTATTTGCATATCTTATATTAATTCTGCACATTTTGGTCAGACAAAATCAGAAGTCATATGAAATAAGTGTGATTATTTACCACCAGGCTGTTCTGGCTCTCTTACCTGCTCATGTAGATCCACCATGATGGGACTCTGCTGGGACAGGTGAGCAGCAGGGTGAAGCATGTGTGGTGCTGTGCTGGTGTGGCTGTATTGTCTGGATTCATCTAAAGGAACCTGTTGATGATGCTGGGAGAAAAGCAGGTGATGGAAGTTCTCATCCTGGACCAGGGAAGTGTGCAGCACAGGTCTGTCTCTTCTCCCCCACTGGCGTCTCACTGGTGTGCTACACAATAACATAGAGAACAATTAATCACTGGCAGAGAATTGTGGGCTGAAATATGTGCCACCAGAAACTGAATTTGAATCATTTATATTTGAATTTGAATAGCTAAACTTGAATAATTGCATTAAAAAAACTGAATTTGAATCATTTATATTTGAATTTGATTTGCTAAACTTGAATAATTGCATTATAAATCTGAATTTGAATCACATAATTTGAATTTGAATTCTTTAATTTGAATTATTGCATTGAAAAACTGAATCTGAATAGTGTAATTTGAAATTGTATTGTTTAATTTGAATTATTGCATTGAAAAACTGAATCTGAATAGTATAATTTGAAATTGAATTTTTCAAATTCAACACTCCATATATCTTTGTATTCAGTTCTCAAAATTCAGATTCAAATTACTGTGACAGACATGCAGGTAGTTCAAGGATGAAGGAAAAACAATCGAGCACAGATATAGGATCTGCCGGCTTGGCGTTGATAACAACTGCCACGAACGGTTTCCTAACCACTGGCTGAAGCTGTATCCCACTGGTAAGTTTCACTTTACGTTAGTTTGTTTACCCCAAAAAAACAAATTTAAAAAATTGCTGGGCATGCGGAGCTTTTGAAAATTTGAGGTAAAAATGGGGCATTCTGAGGCTTTTTTAAAGACCATCATGGTGACTCATGAAGTGAGGGTAAGTAACTCAAAATGGAAAAAAACGAAATTAATTGTTATGCCAATTCTCTAACATTGTATTTTAATCTAATTGTGTTGCTATGGCTGGGACTGTGTGTACTGACATCACTTAAGTCAAGGCATTGCAATTCTAGAAGATGCCCCTCATCTGGTGCGGGCCTTTTTTTTCCTCCACACCGCCTCTGCTGACTCTGCTCTTCTCTCTCTCCTGCATTGTGCGCAGCTACAAGGGGGCTCTGCATATCCAACGCAGAATGGATAATTTCTCTATGCGCAGTTACAGTTAGGTCCATAAATATTTGGAATGAAACAAACAAGATGTGCTTTAACTGCACACTTTCAGCTTTAATTTGAGGGCATTTACATCCAAATCAAGTGAACGGTGTAGGAATTACAACACTTTCTATATGTGCCTCCCAATTTTTAGGGGACCAAAAGTAATTGGACAATTGCCTGAAACGCTATTTCATGGACAATTGTGGGCTATTCCTTCATTATTTCATCTTCAATGACACAGGTAAAAGTTCTGGGGCCGTATTTATCAAGCGTCTTAGAGTGCCCTAAAGTCCTGAGAATTTGTGAAATTTAGTCCTACTCTCAAACTTAAGAATAAAAGCTATTCATCAACTTTCTTAAGTCTAAGAATCACTCCTACTCTCCCAGATATTTAAGAGACCTCCAGAGGTGTCTTAAGTGGTTAGGAGTTGCCAGCAGGGGATGGCACTGAGGTGAGAAGGATGTCCTGGCTTTGTTATATGACGAGCAGCTGATCAAACGGCAGGGGCACCGATTTATGTTTTTGCTGGTGGGTTCTCATCATCGTGCTTGCATGATTGTTGCTATTTTGACACACGCACATTCGTCTCATAGTAAAAGACATTAGATCAATTAACAGCAGTGGCCGCAATGAACGCACGCACGCACACGGACACGATCTCTTTCACAAACATAGTCTACACACAAGGATTTTAATGTCAATTATGCAACCCTAACGCAAAAGACTGAAGAAGAAAAAAGAAAAATCTACAACCCAACACCAGAGCCTGGATTGAACAGCATAGCTACCGTAACGCCCATAAATATTTGTCGATGTCCAAATATTTATGGACCTAACTGTATATCCACACATCCATATATGACATGATCTTTATGATGAGGATCGAGTACAGCAATGAAATACAGGGGATCCAAGTAAAACATGTTGACAGATTCTCAAGAGCGCACTTTTCATTGTTTTCACTCCGGTCTCAATCTAAAAGACCATTTCGCTAGTTAACTGCTCAAAAGGAGAGAGAGAAGAGAGTTCTGCAGCGGGGAGTTCATAATCTGTGCTGCGCTGCTGCGAAGTTTAGCTTGTGCGCAAAGAGACTTTCCAGCATTTAATAAGTGCTGGCCGCAGTTTTTGCGTGCGTCATCACAACATCGTTTCGGTGGTTACCGGGTGAAAACGAGAAGAAAAAATAGGGCGTCTACAGGGCGTCCTGCCTAAAAGTAGGGCGTCTAATTTCTTATTATTTTCAGTGCAGTACAGTCCAGGCATTAGTGCTGGGCGGTATGACCAAAAATATATGTCACGGTATTTTTCAAAATTCGAACGGTTTCACTGTATTTTTTTTTCAGGTGAGAACAGAACTACTGCAGTAGATTAACTATGGTCTATTTTACTGTCATGAATACACAGAAAAAAACACAAATATTAAAATATATTCTCATAGTATTTGCATCGTGCATCTGGGGTGCGTTTCATCTGCTGCATCTGGGGGCTTTCAATCAGCCAGACTGTCAGGTGATGACAGCAGGCGTCAATAACAGGACACACTAGTAGGGATGCACCGATTAATCGGCCAGTGATCGGAACCGGCCGATTTTCACGTGATCGGCCGAAATCGGTGACCGGCCGATCAGACAGAATATTCCCATTTAAATAAGCCGATCAAAATGCACCCGCATCGCGCAGCATCGGCAACACACGTGCACGCGGCTACACGCACATGTACTAGAGTGTAGGGCTGGGCGATATACCGGTTCACACTGAATACCGTTTTTATTTCGTTATGATATGAATTTTTAATATACGGCCGTACCGGTGTATTTGATTACACAACATCCGCACGGCCGCGCCGCTGCCGTCTGCTTTGCGAGTGAGCGCGCGCTCTGCATGTAAACATTTCATTCATGTTTATATATTTGTTTCAATCACTGAACGAAGCCTGTCATATTTAAGACAAGAGTCAGGACCTTAAATCACTTGCACAAAACTTTTGATCAGCATTTGTTTGTTTGTCATTTAAACCTGTGTGCGCAAAGAGCGCGAGGCATTGTTGGCACGGGGCGGGAGAGAGAGAGAGCGAGCGAGCGAGAGAGAGAGAGAGAGAGAGTGAGGTCATTTACTTATTTGTGTGTATGTACTATGTTGTGAAATATGTTTAAACTTAAATAAACTACACATACAGGTAGTGATTTGTTTTTGTATTTTTAGTTGGATATTGGATGTTAACAACATGGTTCCATAACACTGCACTTTTAAGATGTGTGTGAATATTCCACAGCATTATTTAGTTCTATTTTATAGTGGTAATCTGTTCAAAAAGTCACACTTTAAGTTATTATGTTCCATGGTAGCATGTTGAAATGTATCATGACAATTGTTTTTGTATTTTTATATATACTTCTATTATATAGTGATTCGTTTTGTATTTTTAGTTGGATATTGGATGTGAACTGATTGTATTTCTATGTCTATTAAGGAGAAAAGATGCAAAAATATATATATTTCTGTATGCTGAAAAGTGGTTTCAAAAATTGAAATCGGAATCGGCTAAAATCGGTATCGGCAGGTCAAACTTCTTGAAAAATCGGTAATCGGAATCGGCCCCAAAAATGGCAATTGGTGCATCCCTACACACTAGTACAACAAGACATAACTACCTGTATATGTAGTTTATTTAAGTTTAAACATATTTCATAACATATAAGTAAATTAAATGATGACCAAGAGCGCAGATGTCTCTCGCTCTCTCTCTCGCCCGCCCCTCGCGCTCTCTGCGCACACAGGTTTAAATGAGCAACAAAGTGATTTAAGGTCCTGACTCTTGTCCCAAATATGACAGGCTTCATTCAGTGATTGAAACAAATATATAAACACAACGAAACGTTTATACGCAGAGCGCGCACACTGGCAAAGCAGACAGCCGCAGCGCGGCACAGCTTTCCGAACATATCACGAAAATATAAACCTCGAACTTCCCATAACGGGCCATCGACTCTGTTGAACACCGCGGTTATATCCTGTTTGCAGTGAGTGTTGACTGACATCTTCTCCCTTGCACCTGCGGGTGGAGAGACTGCAGCTCTACGGCTGTGGCGGGCCAGCGCAGCCGCTGAGGATGCGCGGACGCGCGTTTGAGCAAAAACAGAATCACATATAGGCTGCTATAGTAACTTGACAGCAGCTGAGACGCTGTGACATAGATGTGTGTGTGTGTAACTGCTGTTTTGAATCATCAGCTGCTACAGTCTGCAGCTTTTTTCTCTCCCTCTTGCACCGTTCTTCCTCATTGTCACTGCGGGCCGCACTTACATGAAACTTTGATATCAAGTGGGGGGCCACAAAATATGGTACGCGGGCCGCATGTCTGAGACTACTGCCTTAGCTGAAGCAGCCGGATAGATCGATAGGAGTTTGTCAGCCTCTCATCTGCTAACTGGTAATATAATTCTGTCTTTAAGCGGCGATGCGTTGTGTTGTTGTAAATCACACACCGGCCGCTTAAAGCTCAGCTGTAACTGCAGTGTAAACAAACGCACACTCGCGCTTCAAAACTAGCTACAGGGACTTCCTGCAAGATGGCGGGTGGAAAATCACAAAGAACTTAACCAATTCTTCCCTGACCCTCTTTTTGGAGTCCCTGACCAAACTAAATAGAGTAAACCTCCGCAGTTACAAGCTCTATCTGGATTATCTTGGTATCAAAATACAGATAACACTTGTGAGATTCCACCAGAGGAATAAGTTTCACTGTAGATGCCACTGTGTCAGAGGTAATGTACATGGAACACAGCATAACTGAAGGATTTTTTTCTCTCGCCTAAAAAAATATTGCATTTTAAAGTAAATATCACCTTTAAAATATGCAACAGGAGCTTAAAAACACATGGAGGTCATGTAACAACATGTGGAAATGAGCTATGCAAAGTCTGATGCTGCTGAAATGAAGCAGAGTGAAATTATAGTGGTTTTTGTAAAGAGATGTCTGGGCGTTCTCTCTTTTGGCACAGCTTGGCACCATCTGTGCCATTTGAGATTTCTTAGGTACCAAATTATTAAAAACCCATTAAATGTTATTTATATGTCACTACAGGTCTAAAAAGAACGTATTTTGAAAAAAAAAAAAGAAAAAGTATGATAACTCGCTGTAAATCGATGCTCCCTGTGCGGTGCGTAATAACAACTATGTGACTCAGCAGCGTCTTCTGTTACACAACACCATAGCTCTGGCTTACCTTGGTCAATTAGGGTGATTGACAGCTCGTTTTAAACCTCTAAACCGGTAAAATCAGACCCGGTCTCCAAATGCATGTGAATCACTTCATTAGCGAGTCAAAAGGACATAAATGCATATGACGCATTTGTGCGCATCTTCGCCCTTCTCTAATCAGAATGATCTAATGTCGCTCTGTAATGATCAATCAGACCGGGATTGGTTCCCAAAGCATGCTGGAAAGTGTAGTTCTTCATTAGGAGTGATTTTGTTCCGGTGGAAATAACTTGTTTTGATAAACGGCAAAGGTAAGACAACATTTCTGCTTGTATTTCTTGAAAGTCAGTTGTTGTTTTGCTCTTATTTTAGGGCTGGATTCGTGAATCTTGGTCGTAGAGTGATAAAAATGGTACCGATGGAATCTGTAGATTCTCCGCTGTCTAGTCGACACGTGTTTTTTTTGTTTACATAATCACGCCGACACTCCGGTGCCGCTTTTCAATGTGTGCGCTGTGACGTTTTTTTACCGCTCCTGCTGTTTGATCCATCTGTGTTTTAACTGTGTTTCGTGAACATAAGAACATTTATATGAGCTTTTGGCTGAGTTTCTGACCTTTCTGTGGGTATGCAGCATGTCTGTGTTTGTTAAAGTTAGATATGGTTTTATGACGCTTTTGTCGCTGCGTCTGACGCTGCCCCCTGCCCTGAGGGAAACCGTGAAGAAGAGGTTAAGGAGCAGACTCAAGACTCACGACTGTACTCCATCCTCGTCATAAAGATCATTATTCTTATGTAGGGATAAAACAAGTAGAGAAAAGATCCAGTCTGCTTTAGATCAAATCAAAATCTAATGAGCGCTTGGAGACGCAGGAGCAACGGACGGCGCAGGAGAGGGAGAAGAGAACAGCGCATGGGCGGTGCGCAGAAATAAAAGGGCTGTCTGCACCAGATGAGGCAGATGAGGGGGCACAACCACATTTATACAGTGGCAAGAAAAGTATGTGAACCTTTTGGAAATTGAAGGTTTTCTGAATAAATTTGTCATAAAATGTGATTTGATCTTCATCTAAGTCAAGGGTATTGACAAACATAATGTGTCTAAATATAATAACACAAAAAGAAATTTCATGTCTTTATTGAGAACAACCAAAAAACCTCATAGTGTTTGTGGAAAAAGTATGTGAACCCTTGAGTTAATGACCTCAAAAAAGCTAGTTGGAGTCAGGTTTTAGCACACCTGGAGCCTCGTTAAGATAATAAGGTTGGAGGTGTGGACTACAGCTACTTTGACTGATGAAAACCTCTCAAACTTTTGGAGTTTGCTCTTTACAAGAAGAGTGCGCTTATGTGAGCCTTGGCTCGCCAAAAAGAGTTTTCAGAGGATCTACGATCAAAAATTGTTCATTTACACAAAGCTGGCAAGGGTTTCAAAGTTATTTCAAAGACTTTAGAAGTTCACCAGTCTACAGTTAGGCAAATAATCTACAAATGGAGACGCTTTGGGACTGTTGCTACTCTACCAAGAAGTGGGCGCCCAGTCAAAATTACACCAAGAGCACAACGAAGACTGATCAATGAGTTAATGAAACAACCCCGAATGACAGCCAAAGATTTAAAGTCTTCATTGGAACTGGCTAATATCTCTGTTCATGAGTCTACAATACGTAAAACATTGAACAAGCAGGGTATCCATGGCAAGACACCACGAAGGAAGCCACTGCTTACTAAAAAGAACATTGCTGCATGCCTGAAGTTTGCAAAAGAGCACATTGACACTCCACAGTGTTTATTGGCAAAATGTTTTGTGGACTGATGAAACTAAGATTGAACTGTTTGGGAAAAACACACAGCACTACATATGGCGTAGAAAGGGCATGGCGTATCATCATGAAAACATCATCCCAACCGTTAAGTATGGTGGAGGAAACATCATGATTTGGGCCTGCTTTGCTTCATCAGGGCCTGGCCAACATGCAATCATTGAGGGGAAGATGAATTCCCAAGTATATCAGACAATTCTTCAGGATAATGTGAGAATATCTGTACGTCAGCTGAAACTGTGTAGAAGGTGGGTGATGCAACAGGACAACGACCCAAAACACCAGAGCAAGTCCACAACAGAATGGCTTCAGAAAAACAAAATCTGCCTTTTGGAGTGGCCAAGTCAGAGCCCAGACCTCAACCCAACAGAGATACTATGGATTGACTTGAAGAGGGCCATACACATGAGACGTCCAAAGAATATGACAGAGCTAAAGCAGTTCTGCCAGGAAGAATGGGCTAAAATTACCCCTCAACGATGTGCGGGTCTGATCCACAGCTATAGGAAGCGCCTGGTTGAAGTTATTGCTTCCAATGGGGGGTCAACCAGTTATTAATTCCAAGGGCTCTCATACTTTTTCCACAAACACTATGAGGTTTTTTAGTTGTTCTCAATAAAGACATGAAAGATCAAAATTGTTTGTGTGTTATTATATTAGACTCATTATGTTTGTCAATACCCTTGAATAAGATAAAGATCAGATCACATTTTATGACAAATTTATTCAGAAAACCATGAAATTCCAAATGGTTCACATACTTTTTCTTGCCACTGTATTTATGTTGCTTTATCTAACTTTTAAATGAGTAGCAAAGTATTAAAGTAAAAAATTGTTGCATCGAGATGCATCGATAATCGGTTTAGAATCGAATCGTTGACCTCTGAATCGTAATCTAATCGAATCATGAGGGAGAGAGAGATTCCCACCCCTAGACAGCGGAGAAGGAGGAGCTGGTAGAAAAAAAAGCGGTGCCACGTCCGTGATTTGGACGTGGTTTGGCTTTAAAAAGTCAGACGTGGAGCAGAAAAAAGTTATTTGCAAGATGTGTGGAGCAAGTGTGACCGCCAACCAAGGTAACACGGGCAATTTGTTTTTAGGTAGGTTTGCGTCAGTCATTGGGGGGAGTTGTTTTATGCGTCCTTACCGGGGTTGTTTTATAAATTTCTGTCGGAAAAACAAACAATACGCTTGCACAGAATAGCAATGAGAGTATGCTCATGTCGCGAAAGCACATTGCGCCGTTGCATAATAATAAAGTTGTCTGTTGTCAGATCCTCTACTATTCATTTTGAATTGGCGTATTGATTCATCTTTAGTATTCTTTTGAATTGAATTCTTTATTTGGGTACCATTAGCAGATATGAGATTAAAATGTGATTAATTAGATTAATTAATTACAAATCCTGTAATTAATTAGATAAAAAAATGTGATTGCCTGACAGCCCTAATTCTGATTCATTTATTTAATCTGTTATCACATAACTGAATAGTAATTTTATGTTTTGTTGGAAGAGATGTCTGATGCTCTGTGGATTAAACAAAGTGCTTTTTCATACACATGGAAAAGAAAGAGAGAAGAGGCAGGCTGAGCTACACCTGCCTCCTCACAGGCTCATCACTGAAACACCAACAAGGTGACGACAACAGATGATACATCGAGAAGGCCATATCACAGGTCCTGAAAGCAGATAAAAAGACCAGACATCTGGTACCTGTTTGGCAGGACATTGATGTTTGGGAATCTGTGAACAAGACCCTCAGCCCTCTAATGGAGTTCACCGATGCACTGTCTTTGGAGGAGTATGTCAGTGTATCATACCTCAAACCTGTACTTCATCTGCTGAACAATACAGTCTTGCTCACTCTGAGGATGACACAGACCTGACAAAACACATGAAGATGGCCATCCTCCAGTATCTTAATGATAAGTACTCTGACCCTGCTACCAGTGACCTGCTGGACATGGCCTCCTCTGTTGATCCACGCTTTAAGGACTCATACATAGCTGAAGACAGAAAGGACTACATCAAGACCAGAGCAGCAGCAGAAATTCAAGCACTGCTTATGATGCAAGCTGAAGCTGTACCTGCCACAGAGTCACCCCCACAAACAAGCACTGCAGCTGCTGGTGGAGCTGTGGAAAGAGAGGCTAAGAAGTTGAAACGAAGTCTGGGCAGTTTTTTCAAGAAAGCGTCCACTCAGCCTGGCCCAGCTGCTCTCTCTGACCGAGATGCTATTGAAGTGGAGATAAAAAGCTACCTGCAGTCAGTGGAGGCTGATGGAGAAGCTAACCCACTAGAGTGGTGGAGGCTGCACCAGGCAAATTTTCCAAGGGTGGCAAACCTTGCGAAGAAATATCTTTGCATTCCTGCCACCAGTGCCCCATCAGAGAGGGCATTTAGCACTGGTGGCAACATTGTCACATGCCACGGGTCTGCATTAAAGCCAGAGACTGTGGACAAGCTTGTGTTCCTGGCCAACAACCTATAAAAGAGGATGTGAACCTGGGAAGCAAGTGAACTGGAGACTGGAGTAAACACTAAAGTTCAGTGTTTGTGTTTGCAGCTTGTGAGTTTAATTTGAAATATGCTGCTTTTTGTTTTTTGGGGGTTTTTTACTGAAAAGATGCTAAGTGTACTGTAAGTGTTTCTCTTTTTAAAAAATATATTGTTCAGTGACACTTGCACTACAGAACATAAGCCTGTTCTGTGTACTTGAAGTAGTGTTATTTAGAATTTAATTTTTGTGTTCTTTAAGTTGTGGAAAATTTATTTGGTAACTTTTGCAGTTTGGATTACAGAAAAAACCCTTATTGTTGGCAAACAAAGTTCAGTGTTTGCAGCTCGATTCTAATTTGAAATATGCGGCTTTTTGTTTTTTACAGAAAATATGCTAAGTTTACTTTAAGTGTTTCCCTTTAAAAATATCTGCAGCTGCAACTTGAGAAATCAATGTTCAGTGACAATTTTACACACCAGAACAAAAGCCTGTTCTGTGTACTTGAAGTAGTGTTATTTAGAATCTTTTTTATTTTTGTGTTCTTTAAAATTTGGAAAAGTTAATGTTTGGTAACTTTTGCACTATTTTGGATTACAGAACCTTTTCACGGTTTTTGCCATTTGCCTTATAGAAAACTTCTCTTACTTGAAGTACTGTTTACAATATCCACTTTATTTTTGTATTATTGAATCATTTTGTACCTCTGAAGTCCTATCCTTATCTGCACAATAAATGCTCTACAAATTACATTATATCTTGCTTTTTTTGTTGTTGTTCTTTAAAATCAACTTCAAAAGCACTTGTTATAATTTTTACACTTAAATATATACCGCGATATATACTGTTACCAAAGCTGTTACCGTGATATGAATTTAAGGTCATACCGCCCAGCCCTACTTTAATCATGTGCTCATTTATTAATTAACCTTCAGACTATGATGCAAGTACATAATAGGTTTATGCCGTATGTCTATCAGCCGGAATATCATGGAAGAAGCTTGCTTAGCGAACACAAGTTCACTTACGTTAATGCGTACTTTACGGCAGTAATTGGTGAATTACAGGCAAAGCTGTTATGACCTGTCGATAATAGCGTTTATAATGAATTGTAAACCTCCTTCACTTATCAACTGTGTGATTTGGAGCATATTAATTCAATATTTAAGCTGTAAGAAATCTGTGATGATTTGTTTCAAGTATTTAACTGTGATACATGAGTTATTAAATCACACGCGTGAGTCTGTATGTAGGTTAAACAGGAGTCCAAAATAGGTGCTAACGGAGATAATCGTGATTAGTTGACTAATCGAAAAAATAATCAATTTGTCGACAATAAAAATAATTGTTAGTTGTAGCCTTAGTGCATTATAATATATATATATACATATATATATTCACTTGCCCCCCGCCAGGCTTAGCGTTGCTTGTTTATTTATTTTAAAGGGTAAGGTAACGTGTCAAAATTAGCACGTTAACGCAGGATGATTAATTTGTGGAATTAACGCGTACATTTTTTTAACGCTTTAACAGACTTTATCACTTTCATTGCGCTACAAGACGTGCAGTTTATGAACAGGCAAGGCAGGCAACTGCTTGGGACCCCGAGCCGATAGGGTGGCTCCCGACACTCGGAGACTGAGGGCTGTTTTTACCTAAATGCATCAGTGAGCAGCCGCATCCCCGTCCCCCTTAAACAACAATGGTTGATTTGCAATGACATCTCAGTGGGAAACCTCCCTAACGGGGGCCCCACGTCACCTCACGTTAACCTGTGTGAAGTTATCGTTCTGCAAGTTGTAAATGAAGCTGAAGGAAAATGAAGAGGAGTTATCAATCAGGTAGTGAGACGAGGAAGAAAAAAAAGAGGATGAAGAAAAAAGAAAGAACGATACACAGTTGTAAGTGGCGCTACTGGCGAAGATGATATAATCGTAACATTAACAGTCTTTGTCTAACTAACGGGGACACAGACAGCAGTTAACATTAGCGTCAGAATGCTAGCTGATGCTAACTAGTAGAAGCAGTGCTTCAAAGGTGCTGGTGAGCAATTTCCTGCTGTGGGTTTAGTACCTCCAAGACAACTATTTAACTTCTATACTTTATTTTTTGTTTATAATGTGAGTTATTTACAGTGCAATGTATAATTTTTTTAAAGTTTTTTTTTTTAAAGTTATTTACAGTATTGTATTTTTTCTATTTATTTATATTGTCTTATTATGTGGGTTCTTTACAATGTAATGTTTATTTTTTACTAAGTTTGTATAGGTTTTTTGTTTTTTTAAGTTATTTACAGTATTTTATTGTTCTTTACATTTATATTTTCACATACTTTATTTATCTCTCTGTTCCTACAACAACATAAAGAGAAAATTAGAATTTTTCTGGCATATTTACCAATGGTAATTAATCGTGATTAATCCACAGCTACCTTGTGATTAAACATTAAAAATGTAATCTTTTGACAGCCCTATTTTAAATATATCTTTTTATATAGTTTTTTACCAGAGTGAAGTACAGTGATCCTGACTGGGTGAGAGGCCGTCTTCATTTGTGTAGCGATTGTGTAATGTCGCTCACCCACCCCCGTCCTAAACTTAAGCGCAACCTCGTTCACACTGCACGCACACACACACACACGCTTGGAGGCGCACATCGGTGAGGCGCGCACGATCATCTGAGAGCGCAGAGAGCGTGCACAGCTTCTTTAACCTCCGTGGTTGTGAAATTTACATGTTTGTGACACTTTGACTTTTTTTACTTTTAATTTTTTTGTCGAGGTGCGCGCATGTCGATTGCCGGTCGATTTGTCGACAAAAAAGTCCCATCCCTAATATATATATATAATTTTCCATCTACAATTTATACATTTATACGCTAGTGCAGTGCCCGTAGGAAGTATGTATTCCTATAGTGGGAGCTGAAGAAGATTTTTCAGTTACGGTAATGGTGTGGCTGACAGTCACAACATCTAGCTACGCTAATGCTAATCGAAAATGAAAACATTTGCGTTGTGCCTAATGAGATTGCACAGTGTTTATATTATGTTAGCCCTACGCTAATGCTAATCGTAGCCTTGCTAGCTTACCTTTGGACACAGGTTCACCAAGTTAGCCACAAAGTAATTGCATGCTAATGCAATATAAATATGTGCTCGCGTATTGGACACCTCGTAGTTTCAGTATAACACCTTGTTCTGCGGTGAACCGTGTGAAACCGTGTGTCCTCGAGTTCGATGGTGCTATGGCTAGCGCAAGTCAATGGTACAAGTTAGCATGGCATTAGAAATACTCATACCGACTCCACAGTGCACCCGAGGCAAATCAATTGTAATGGCAGACTATCGATGTACATATCTGTGTCTAACCTTGCAATTTGAAGGATTTATGTCTCAGCAGCAGCAGCGTGTCATACTTCCTATTAGGCTATGGCAGTGGCGGACTGATATCACCTAGCACTTATAAGTTGCCTGTTCTATAATAGTTTGTTTACCTGCTGTCATTGCTACAGACGCAGAGTAGCCTGCAGTGCTAGCTTCTTCAATCTCACAAAATGGCCACTTTTGGAGACTATACTGATACTTTTGAAGACTGATGAGGATTTTCCCCCACCCAAACCCAACCGTACCTGTACGAGCCTGAATATACAGAGGAAGAATTGTGCGAGAGGGACGCTCAAAGGGCAGAACGTGAACGAGCGTCTGTGGAGACCGAGATAGCCCTCCGCTGCTGCTGAGAAAGTAGTCCCTCAAAAATGGATGATTCATGCGATGCAAGGTTAGTTTTGTTTCAAATATTATTCTATCAACACAGATATGTACATCGATAGTCTGCCGTTACAATTGATTTGCCTCGGGTGCACTGTGGAGTCGGTATGAGTGTTTCTAATGCCATGCTAACTTGTACCATTGACTTGTGCTAGCCATAGCACCAGCGAACTCGGCAACTAGAAGAACTGAATGAAATTTCTTGAAAACGTCTCCGTCACACTGGCTTGAGTTGGAAAATAGGTCTTATATCAAAAATTCCTAACTATCCCTTTAATTGCAGCGTTGTAGTGGTAAAATTGTATGTAGAGAAATGATCCAGTCGGATATGGAGAAGCACAAGTCGCAGGAGAGGAAGAACAGTACAGCGCATTGGTGGTGAGCAGAAATCTGTCTGCACCAGATGAGGAAAGACAGCAGACATTTTACCTTCTCCTGAGATGCACTGGGGCGTTGCAGGGCTCTCCAAGGAACCTCCTGGGGTTTAAGGGGGCTGTTGGTGGCAGCCTATTTACTGCTATTTCCCATGGTCGCATTGGTGACGTCGTGCAGACAAGTCACACTCTGGGAAAGGAAACCGTACAGTGGAGGCACGTCTATGTTGCCTCTGATTGTCTCAACCCTGCAATGAAACACAACATTTTTTAACAAATTAGCAAATGTCTTTCTTCGTTTGCTCAAGAGCAACTTAGATCCATCATCAAGAAACTGAGAAAACCATCTAGTCGTTCTTATGGAAAATTACAGCGTAATTAAAACCATAGTTTAGCAATAGAATTGTGCCAGTTGGTGTACAGTTCCAATCACACACCCCAGCGGGATGAGATCAGGGGCCGTATTTATCAAGCGCCTTAGGGCCTGATTTACTAAGATTCCAAATAGAGAGCGTTAAATTGCGTGCACGAGCATAAAGACTGCGCCTGTTACTGGATTACATTTTGCGGGTGAACTACTAAAATTGCGACCGCAATTGACTACAGGCGCAGAAGTGGTTAAGACCGCCATATTTAAATGAGGATTTTGCGCTAGTCAAGGGTTGTCAACATGGAGAAAGAGCAGACTCAACGGAAGCGCAGAATGAAATTTGAAGCCACTGAACAAAAAGTACAGCTGACGTTCTGCGATGAGCAGATAACTGGGATCGAGGGATATGACATCCTTGTTCCCCGGGTCCATAGGACCTATTTATATTATTATTATTTTAATCCTGTGTCGGTATGATGAGAGCTCCATCATTACCTGATGTATCAAACAAAGAAAACTATGAACTATGGATGTTGCTGTAAAAAAAAAAAAAAGATGCTTTGTTTATGGATTTCTCAGAGGATATGTGCTTAACCACAGCCATGTGCACGCACCGCTGTGCCAGTTAAGACCTGCCTTTCAAACGTGCTAAATAGACGCAAAAATAAGCACCGCAATCAGAATAAAATTAAAATAAAATAACATATTTACATTTTCTCCTCCCATCTAGGGCTGTAAAGTCAAAGTCGACTGGTCGACTAATTGGTCGACACGCTCTGGCTCGTCCAAAATTGTGATTGGTTGATTAATTTTTTTTTTTTTTTTATGGTGAATTTCATTAGGAGGAAAGTACCACATGCTAATAGGGGTGTTTTACAGCTTCACAGGTAACAGCCCGTCTTCAGAGAACACCCCCCTTGTTTTCCACTATTTTGGTTTAGTCCAGTCCAGTGGGTTGTAGTCGCTCCGTGGCTCATGAGCACAGACAGATTAGCGTTGCCATTAATTAGACGTGAATTTTGAGCTTTTCATGTTAGGCTACAGTCAGTCCTCCTGTCGCATCCATGTCAAAGACATCAGCAGTGTGGCAGCATTTTTCAAAAGTAGATGACAGTAAAAAAGTGGAACGCAAACTTTGCAAGCAGCTTTTCACAGCTCTACTACAAACATCACATACCATTTAAAACCGCTAAGCTAAGGTTGCTCCGTCCGTTTTGAGTATAAACATATCAGAATGATTAGCATATTTCAATGTTTTGGTCTAACAATCGTTGATTGGTTTTATAACTGCAGACGCACCTGCGCGCCACAGCGGCAGCGTCCCGCGGTCTATTTGTGTCTCAGCCGCGAAGCTGCGCTGTTCAGTCTCGCTCTGTACTCCTCAACAGTTATTGTACTGATATTACTAGTTATTTTCGGATATTTTCGATAAATCGATGAATCAGATAAAAAAAGAAACATTTGTAATTGCCAATTACACGTCTCTGAGCTATCAAAAAGTAATATTAAATGATAAAAAAAAATCTAAACTTACTGGAATAACACAAAAAAACATACAATGTATGATATACATACATTTACAGACGAGACACATTTTTATAATATTAATTAATTAATTTATACTCACACAGGTAACATGTATGTATATGTTGATTTTGACCCTGTCTGACGCCATAATGTCCTACCTCACTTGAATCTCACCTGCTTACTACAGAAAATGTACACTTGAAACTTACTCATTACATTATTACATCATAGTGGTATGTAAACCCGATTTAAAATAGAAGAAAAAAAAAAGACACACACACACACCCCCACACACACACTAACCAGCTAATGCTTTTGTTAGTTTAATAAACTGTTCATGTTTGTAAAGCTGAATAATTAATAAATTAACCCACTAAACGGGAAACATGAGAGACAAATGCTACATGTCCTTATTTCCTTACTCCCTTCCTTGTAACGGATGACTACGACGTGTTTTCTTTTTAGGTGCTGGTTAATCACCATGGTTCTCCCGTTCTCAAGTCTTAAATATAAGTTGTCGCTCACTCTAAAACTTTCCCTCACCGCTTATTGGCTCAACTACTCACGCGAACACAAGGCTCACTGTGGGCGTGCATGAACCGGCATGAAACAGTCGGCATCTGTAAACAGTTCCTCGCCTAGGAGTGACGTATTAATCGCGCGACTCAACAAATTAAATTCGTTGCCAACGCTTTTAGTAATCAATTTTTATCGATTTTATCGATTCGTTGTTGCAGCCCTACTCCCATCACACGCAGAATTGCGTGTAAAGGCCCCACATTGCATATGCATTAAGGCAAGAACGCTAAATGCGAGTGCTATTTTGCGAGTGCTATTTTGCCCGTCTGAGGGACGCACTCCTCGTTGCGCCCTGTTAGTAGATCAGCATCAACGCAAATCTGCGTTTTCCAACAAAATCTTTTTTTTCAACCGCTCTTTTATGAGCATATACTGAAATAATTATTTTCAACATTAGGGGCCGTATTTATCAAGCATCATATAATTACTCCTAAGAACCCTGCTAAGAGTAGACTTACGAGTAAAAAAAATTCTTCGCTGAAAGCTGCACTTAAAAGTTAGTTATCAAGCGTCTTACTCACACTTTCAGTGAAGCGTAGGACTGAATCTTAAGTGTCACTCTCAGAGCTGAATTACGACAGTACTATGTGCCGTAAACTGAATTTTAGGTGACGTCACTTCCGTGTCCATAGAAATTACCAATCACGGAAGGGAATGCCTTGTCATAGAATAAAGAAATATCGCAGATTCCGTGGGTGCTCCCGGATATTGCCGAGCACCCACGGAGATTGTCGAGCACTCACATGTGCCAGCCTATGCTTGTCATTGATTTATTAATGACCACTACCTATCAGCGGGTTGCATTGTGATTAAGGATGGGAATTTCACAAATTTTTAGAGTCGATTGTCGAGGTCCACGTGTCGAATTTTTTGTCGACTTTTTTTTTTTTTTTCACAGCAGAAGCAACAGCAGCAATGCGGGGGTGGAAATTATTCAACAGTGTACTACTTCATTTTAGGCTCAAAAACATGGCTGTAATGTCCATTATTGACCATCAGAACAGCGATAATAAAAATGAGGGGCAAAAAAAGGAAAAAAAGCGGACTCTCCGCTGGAACGTGTGTGTCACCACTCGCCAGACGGCTCAGGTTTTTGCTCGTTAGGTGTCCACCAGAGTGAAGTACAGTGATTCTGACTGGGTGAGATGCCGTCTTCATTTGTGTAGCGCTTGTGTTATGTCCCCCACCCCCGTCCTAAACTTAAGCGCAACCTCGTTCGCACTGCACGCACACACACACGCTTGGAGGCGCACAGCCACTTGAGAGAACGAGCCAGTGACGCGCACACCATCATCTGAGAGCGCATGGAGCCTGGACAGCAGGATCACCTTTTCGTGCACAGCTTCTTTAACCTCCGTGGTCGATTGTCGATCGATTTGTCGACAGAAAAAATGATATAATATAATAGGAACTTCCGGTCTAGTTCCGCTTTAAAAATGTTTGTGTTTGTACGTCGGTTAAAAACGGTCGCGGACTAAATACTGCTATCGCTGGCCGTTGTTTGTGTAACTTTTTTATTCTCAGCTCCTCCGTAATAACGTTAAATCATTGTTATGTTCGACATCTAACTTACTATCCACAGCCATACTGTTGCCACTTATCACCTATTGTCATGCACCGTCGTCACAACCCCCGCTCCATATACCCCATAGTAATGTCCGTTTACCCGTTGTTACTGCGTTTCACCGTAATGCATAGAGTGACCACGATTTTGGCTTCTCGCGATCATAAAAACATTAGAATCGAAGAAAAACGATTAATGCGCTACGCTGCGTGTATGTTAATTCCTATGCTAGAAAAACACCTTGAATGCACCTGTGTTACGTGCAAGTGTGCGACGTGTGTGGAACAATAATGTGGAGAGAATGTGGAAACACGATAGAAAGGCAGCCTTTGGCTGAGAAGAAATGTAGGACAACATCTGCTAACCGGAAACACATTGACGGATGTCGAGCAAAAGGAAATTGTTTGCCAAGTCTCTCGCGCTGTCTGTCTGCTCCTGAAGGCAACACGACAACTTATTCGCTCAGCTCGTCAGCCAGCGCCACCACAACACGGTCCTCACGGCAGACTCTTTACAATGCTGCCCCATATCCCACCACGACATCAGGAGATAACGGAGGCTGTGACATTTATGGTAGTGAAGAACATGTTAGCATCAGTAACGTAAGCAACCCAGGATTCAACACACTTGTTCAGACTTTGGACAAGCATCACGTGTTTCCGTCACGTAAACTTTTCAGCAGAGTTACAGCCCTGTATAAATGTTGTGCTGAGGGAGTATAGCACTGTTTTGTTCTTTGAAAAAGAAGAGTATTTAGTTTTGTGTTATTAGTGTATTTTGCATGTTGTAAATTTTTGCAAGGTGTGCAGCAGTGCAAGTAGAGTGGTTATTTATTTTTAAATAAATTATTTTTAATTTAGTAATCGATTAATAATCGATTAATCGTTTCAGCTCTACTGCCGGCCACTGATTGGCCAGAAGTGTCGTCACTGGGTGTGTCATGATCGCGACACAGGATGCAGGAATCAAATCCACAATCTTTCAAAAAATAGAAGTGCGAAAATACTTCGACATGGCGACTCTGCATAAGAACATTCCATGGTCCAACGACGAGGTCCAGACTGTCCCGTGTTTGTCGGAGACGACAACATACAGAGAGCTGGACGGAGCAACCCGTAACGAGCAGGTCTTACCGGGAGTCGATGTCCGCTCACAGCTTCCACATCACACTCCAACAACTCCGCACATGCCAATGGTAAGTGTTTTTTCCAGCCTGAGAGCAACGTTTAACTACTGCTGAGAATAAACTCACTTAAACAAGACATTGTAAAAGTAACATCATGTGTGCCGGCAAGTTAGGTAGTCGGCAACCTCTGTCCGTCTGTTTACACGAGACAACGTAGTTGGCTAGCTAGTTAGCAATGCCTGCTATTAGGTGCTCAACCTACAACAAAACATTACGTAAACCTGTAAAAGAAACCAGATTTGTACAAGTCATGAATTAGACTTACTACCGTGTAACGTGTTGTTTTTACGTGTTAAAACAGATAAGATAGTCCTTTATTCGTCCCACAATGACAGGAGCAAGACAGTAAAGATCAGGAGAATAAATAATAACCATGTATTAACTAGAAGTACACTATAAAAAGATATTAACACTGAGACTATATAAAAAAGTTAAATAGAGTAGAATATGTAGTGTACATAATAGACAATTTCCAGAATATACAGTATGGGTTGGATATTTACATTATAGACAGATAGACATATATTGTTATGCGTGTAATTACAGTGTATGTGCACACTTATTTTTTTCAAGAATCCCATTCCATATTAGGGATGCACCGATCCACCTTCTTTCACTTCCGATCCGATCCCGATATCTGACTTTAGATAGCTGCCGATACTCCGATACTATTCCGATATGGACGCTCTGTTTGCTTTAATATTATTATCATTGTTTTCGTCATCACTTTGATTATGAGGCTTTAATAAACTCCTTTATACAGCCAAGTGTGATATGTACGACTTTTACAACTTTACAGACCCCTGGCGACACACACGCACGCTTCGTGGTTTACTCCTGGTCAATCATGCTCGCCTGCTAGCTGGCTGTAAACTGTGGAATGGATTTCCTGAACGGAGTCGTGCATCATTACTCCGCGTCTCATCGAGACACGCCTCAGTTCAGGAAACCCATTCCACTTTTTGCAGCCAGCTAACAGAGCATTCAGGGAATCACTTGTGGCGACATTTCAGCAGACACACACACACAGACGGATCGGAAATTTCCGATCCAACTGTACAGATTTCCCATCCGTCAATTACGTCTGTATCGGAAGCTGATACCGATACTGGATCGGATCGGCCCCATCCCTATTACATATGTGAGGAGTGTTCATCCACCCCAGCAGAGCCATCAGCTACTTCATCGTCTGTGTCCATGGCAATAGGTGGCAGGAGCATGTGACCTATTTCCTCCCTCCTGTCCTAGGACTCCACCACCTATGTACAGTTTATTTGATTTGCTGTGTTGCACATTAACTTTGGTTTGCTGTGTTTTTTTGTTTGAATAAACAACAATGTGACTTATGTGAATACGTCATGCGTATTTATTTTCTTTTTCTTTCTGTTAATTGTGGCAGCCTTTACAAACAAAACGTATACAGACAAAAGGAGACATCTCTGCAGAAAGTACACACTTTTATTCATAATTCAGTGAAAAAACTGTACAGTAATAAAGCATTTTACAAATTCACAAGTGACACATCAGGCCCTCACACGCATCTCTGCCCTCCTCTACACCCTGTGCCACTGCCACCACAGGTTCAACCACTGTAGCTGCTGTGTGTGCATCTCATTCAGTGTCATAAGGCTCTCCATGATTTTCACACAGGTTATGCAGAGCACAGCAGGTCACCACCATGGATTTCACCAGCTGGACATCACAGTCATTCCTTTTCAGGAGCGACAGAACCATCTGAAACACACAGGCAGCATGCTTACATTAATACCAGAATACCAAAAATAGAGATTACTTTCATTACTATGCTGTACACTTGTACAGTACTATGTAGAAGTCTTAGGCCACCATTAGATTTGTTGCTTGAGCAATGCTATAATGACAATAGAGGATCATTATTTCTATTTCACTTTACTGGAACCCAGAATATGTGTATGCAGTTTTTTGTTGTTTAAAAAAAACATCCTCTACAGGTGTAAAGTATTTAGTGTGATCTACCCTTACACTTGAACAATAACACAGCTCTGTTAATACTGGAGTGGAACCTTAATTAATGATTCTGGTAAATCCTGTGTTTGTCCTACTATTTCATTTAAAGAAATATATGCTGTAAAAAATGTCTATTACGCCAGTTTTATTCAAGACATGCTTGAGTATTACATACTCAAAAAAACAACAGAGCTGGTGGTGCCAGAAACTTCTGCCTAGTACTGTGTATGAGCTAGTAAGCGATAGCAACTATATTTAGCTTACCCTCACTCGTCGTCTTGTAACATCCCATTTTCAGTTTCATGTTGTATGACTTCCCAAACTTTTCTGTATGCCTCCACAGTATTTCTTCTTGCCGCCTGTAGCCTTTTCTGGCGATCTTCTCTTCTGTATTTGAACAAATGCCACAGACCGAGCAACAGAACGACTCCACGTGCTCAATTGTTTATGTGCGTGTGTGTCTCGCGTATAAGACGTCACAGCAGTTTTCGCGCAGCCGCGTTGTAGCCATGTTGTGATAACCCCGCCCACGTTGAGAAGGTACGTTCTCTGTAGTGGAAACACAACTAAACCGTGCCGTTAAGTGCCGTGTTGCTCCGTGCCGTGTAGCATAGAGCTAGTGGAAAAGCGCCATAAGACGCTTGATAAATACGGCCCCTGGTTTGCAAACACTATACTAAATCACAAGCATCAACCAACATCTCACCATTAGCATGGTGTCTGTTGTTTGCTTTGTCTACTTACATGAACATATAGGAAGTGTGTGAGACAAGCCCAGATGCTCTCTGACACTGAAATCTGCATGTCCAAAAATACTCCCATGTTCCACGCTCTCTTTTGCCTCCTGTGATTAGCACTCTTGTATGAATGTCTCTTGAATGTCTTGTGAGTTGTTGCTTTACAGATTAATGCAGATTATGATATGAAATGTCCCGGAATCTTTTTTTTTTTTTATAACAAAGAGGCACTTTTATTTTTGTTACTTATGCAATCTAAGCATGGATATATCTTAATAAATCTGAAAAACACACTTTAATGTCTCCATTTGTCATTCTGTCTTGCAAAGCAGAGGACATCATCCTTTGGCTTGGTGTGTATGAAATTGGTTGGGGGACCACAGGTTTGAGAGCTCTGTGCTATAGTCTGTCCAGCATATACTGTACATCTCTCACCTTTTTTTCAGTGACAGGTCTCCCTGATTTTAATTCTACATCTTTGCTTTGACACACCATGTTACTTTCATGTAACACTTTATTTTAACCTCTTCATTCCCGTGACATACAAATGATAATTGTATTTATTCTGCTGATATTTGTTCGTATGGTGAAGTGGTTACATATAAGATAGATAGATACAAAAACAACGTTTGTTATTATTAGTTACCATCAACTGAAAAACAAACAAGTTGGATTTATGTTGCGCTTCTCTGATTTGACAGATTTAGATCAACACATGTACACACAACATGCCTAATAAAGAGAAAACACACATAACATTAAACAAAACCAAAACGGCTACATTAATGTATTCAGTTTTCAAGTAAATATATAATAAAGATAGCTAATTCAGAAACATAATATGTAGGGGTCGCTGTAGGCTGCTTGAACAAAAACATGGAAAGCCATGTGCTCAAAGACAAAGCAACAACAAAAGATTCTGGTAGGTCAAGCACACCGCTCGCCACCATTCCGTTGTGGAGGCCACTGCACAGTTTCACCGTTCATTACAAACGTTATACAAATGCAGATGTGAAGCCAAGTGACGTTATCGCCGTGGAAGTCGTTGCTTCTTCGCTGCCAGAGACAATTCAATGCCCCCTGTTGAAGGGGGCATGCTAACTTTAGCCGTGCTAGGCTAACGCTTTGTCCAAACAGCAGGGCTCAGCTGCAGATCCGTTAACACGCCGTTTAGCCCGCATGCTAGTGTGTGCTCAGTGCACTTGCCCTGGTCTCCACTGCGTCATTGTAACCATGTAACTAATACGTAGCACCTTACACCACAACTGAACAGACACATTTAGCTAGTGAGAGTTGACCACAGCTTACTTTGTTTGCTAGTTTGCTCGGTCGATGTGAAGGGGAAATGGCAGGTGTTGCAGCCTCAGAAACGTCGCTTCCCATAAACTTATCCTTCCGTGTAACCGCAGAGAGACGAGCACCATTAGAAACTGACGAAAAGCGACGATGAATCCGCTGCCGTTTCCTCCGACAGATTCTCTTTTGACAATGTCCCCGACGGACGCTTCTATTAGATTGCTATAACCAGCTAACACAAAGCCCCCAGTTGCTGCACATACAATCGGTTTTTAACTCCAGAAAAAAAACGAACTAAAATATCCAACTGGTTCACGGCAGCGTTCACCTCAGTACTAGACACCGTTATACATGCGGAACAACATTAGCAGCACAGCAAAAGTGCTTGGCGCGTGTGTGTGCCTTGAAATGCATTGTTATGGCGAAACCACGCCCCACTGTGCAAGCGACCAATCAGCGGGCAGCAAACATAGACGGCGCCAGCCAGACAGTCAATGTATCAAAACAAGCGATTCCTGTTGTTCAGAGTAGTTTCTAAACAATAGGCCTCCTGAGTGGCGTACAGTAATTTGTCACCTGTAGCACAGTCAGATTTTGCTCTTAAAAAAACCAAACAACAACAGTTAACAGATAAAAAGAGAAACCAAAACAGGGTTTGAATTTCACCTTAAATCATATTAAAGTAGACTTTTCAGATACTTTTAAGTGTTTCATTCTTGCACTATACTACACTAATTAATGTCAGTTTTTTTCACGTGAAGTCTTTATAGATTTTTTATAAAATCCATCAGTGTATAAGACAAGGACGTTATAGCTCCATCTAATTATGCAATACATAAAGTATGTGCTTGTAAATGAGAATAGCAATGATAATAACAATAACTTTGTTTATATAGCACCATAAAACAAAATAGAGTAGTACAGTGTTAAATATATGCAAATAGTAAAACACCAAAACATACAAACATGACAAAAATAAAGGCCTTAAGTCCTTTAAGTAATATTAAAAGGCCAGTGTGTGAACTTAACTTGTCTTCATATGGCTGAAATACATTTAAAATAGAAAAAATGTTTACTTAAGTGTGTACATTGTTGTTGTTGTTTTCCCATTGCCCTAGAATGAGCCTTTTATATTTATATCAGGAGAAGGGTCAGTTCTACAGAGGACGCCATTTTGGAACACCATGTTTTTGTACAGTAGCCCACAAAGGACACACTAAACATTCTCCAAAACACTTAGAAAGGAAGGGTGAGGTGAGGGATGTTCATCTACAACTTTTAATTTGAAAGTGTGTTTTGGTTTTTACACATTTAGCAACTCGTCACATCTTTGAAAAGGACATATTTACAGTATTTTAAACAAAGTCCTTAATGTTCTCAGTAAAACACAAGAATACGCCTACACGACCATTTCCATTACTATCCTGGATTAAACTGCTGTCCTTCACCCTTATATTTATTTAAAATGTTAAATATTTTGTATATCCTTTTAAATTGATCTATGTTTTTACTCCACTTTAATTCATCTGTTCGACTGTTACATAATTTAAACCCTGAGATTGAAAGACATATTTTTTTAAGGTTTCCCTAGCACTCTGCATTTTAAAACTAAATTTGCCTCTTAAATTATATCCCCCTTGTCACTCTGAAAACAATGCCTTTGTAGTTACTTTTACCTAACTCAATTTTTATATTTATATATATATATATATATATTAATACATTATAAGCAGAATATGATGTTGTCATTAAAAGTGTCCACAGGAGAAACTATCATCATCATCCTGCAAAGACAACATTAGTCAACTAAAAGTATTTTTAAAGAATTGCTCAGATTTTGGGCTTTTCCCTCCATGTTTAGTTTATTAGTGGATCTTTACTGTCACTGTGACAGGAGGCCACAGTGTCCTACTGTAGCCTCTACAGCAGCTGCTTATGTAACATCCATCGGAGTAGTTGTTCATGTAAGAGTGCAGGACAGTAAATGTGGCTGTGCTGTGTCTGATGTGATGCTGCACCTGATAATTATGAATTATTGGGCCTTAAGGGTTATATATAAGGCCTGTTTTTTTGTGAAAGCCAATAAACACTGTCCTCGTCAGTCTGCACCAGCAGCACTGTACTATATTTATTAAAACTAGTGAAGTCACCACATAATATAGGTGGTCTCGAGGAGGAGGGGAGCAGGGCTTTTGCAACACATACTAAATGTAAACATTACAACATCGCACTCGGTAGCAGCAAAACAAGGAGGGGCTGGAGGTTGAGCAGCAGGATGACGGATCCAATAACCCGCTTAAGCACAATCTGTAAACACACAGCAACATCATTTCGATCAGTAACAGCAGCACGGATGCACTCACCTGATTGTTAAGATGCAAACATCTGATCCTGCTGATATTTCCCTCACGTATTGTTCACATTTCGTCAGGCGAAGTGCGGCAACCTACGGTCAGCTGTTACCATGTGGAACATTCCGTGGGATTCACCACTGTTGCAGAAAAAGGTGCTTCACATCATCTGTCCCGTTACCACGACATTCTGTCCACGCGTGGCGTGAGTTTGTTGCTTCGCAGCGCGCCGGATATTTCCGTAATGACTCTGTGTTTTGGTTTAAGGAAATGTAGAGCAGCTCCACGGTTGTTTTGGGTTTCTCCACTTCCCTGTTACACCCCCATTTCTGCGCATTTCTACAGCGGAGCGCAAGCGCCGGGCTGCCATTTTTACCGCAATGCACAGAATAAACGCGCCAGTCTGAATCTGGAAATAACTTTGCCGAAATAAAAAGTGCTATTATATTGAAATTGTGACATGAGAACAAGCACAAATGAAACACACATTATGATCAATTACATTATACTAAATCAACAAATACATTTATGAATTATTTAGTACAGAAATTAATGAATGAATAAATGTATGAAATGAATATATGAAAATAAACAATACATTAATATGGTATTTATATATCATATATATTATTAGGTACCAACACTAACCCAGTAGTCATTTTGTGCTTAGCGATGCATGCCCGTGGCAAAACACGCCTACTCAACACTGATTGGGTGAGAGATCTCGTCTGACGTGATGACGTTTATTTTTATTGAAACTTTATTTATACACGCGTATCTCATGCACACTAATTGACAAGAGACTTTTACCATGGTGTGCGACAGTAATAGAGACAAATGAAATACTCGTTGACATTTATGAACATAGAAATGTTCTTTGTATGCAATTTATGAGTAATTTAAGTCACTTTGTAAACTATTAAATAATATGGCCGAACTGCTAAAATATATAAATGCAGATTATACAATATAATTACCCCGTTTATATGATATGATATATGATATAATTATCACGTTTATGCAATATAGTATCACGTTTAAAAAATAAATTATCACGTTTATGAAATATGATTATCACGTTTATATAATGGTTATACAATATAATTGTCACGTTTATACAATATAATTGTCACGTTTATACAATATAATTGTCACGTTCATACAATTATCATGTTTATACAATATAGTATCACATTATAACGTGATACTGATCCCCCCCAAAAAACATTTCCACTGTGACACCAATAGCTTCTGTACAATGTAACATTTGTGAGTAATTTAATTAGTTGTTGCAAACATCCAAGATCACAGCAACCTGTAAATCGTTGCCTATGTCATGAAGATTAAAGAGCCCATATTATACCCTATTACCCCAAGTTAAACTAGTTCCTGATGCCCTAATGAACATGTCTGTGTCATGCTTTAGTCAAAATATCATAAGGATGAAGCACAATAGCGGTTCAATAACCCTGCCAAAACAGCCCTTTACAGAATGTTGGTTTTGTGCCTGGTCATTTACATGTGAATGAGACCCAGGTAAACACACACCCACTGCTTCCAGGGGAGTGTCGATCTAACTAAAGCCCAATTTATACTCCTGCGTAAAGTGCTCTGCATAGGCTACGCAGAGTCCTCTGCGTCGACGCAGAACCTGTTGTAGAGTCTCTGCGTCGTCTCCGGCTGCACAGAATATTTTTTAAGTGTCCGTCACTCTGTCAAGGGACAACGGAGACGGCAAGAGCTGCGATTGGTCCTCAGGACAGGCCGAGCTAAGCTGCTCTGTGCCGGCTCACAGTGAGCACCGAGCATCCACAGAGGGCGGAGCTGAATACCGCCGACTTCATCGCTGCCGAACTATAAATACGTCATATCTTAACACACACAGCACATGTTTAGACTCTAAATGGCCAATTTCTCGCCTCAAATTATCTTAAAACTGCGTTCCGGGACACAGAAAAGTGACAAACAGCCACTGTTTCAACAACAACAGTCTTTCTCCCTCGGACGCCATTGCTCACTGTAGCCAAAAGCACAACAACCTTGCGCAGCGACCCCTACTGATCGGGCGGGAAATTGCAGCGCCTATCCGTCACCACGACGCAGAAGTATAAAGGCTTGAGTGGTCTACGTGGTGACGCAGACGGATAATGCATTACGCAGTCGGAGAAGTATAATGTGGCCTTTACTATCCACAGCCATACTGTCACCACTTATCATCTATTGTCATGCACCGAGTGACCAAGAATTTGGCTTCTCGCGATCATAAAAACATTAGAATCAAAGAAAAACGATTAATGCGCTGCGCGGCGTGGCGTGTATGTAAATTCCTATGCTAGAAAAATACCTTGAATGCACCAGTGTTACGGCAGCTGAAAGTGACATGTGTGAATCAATAATATGAGGAGAGAACGTGGAAACACGACAGAAAGGAAGCCTTTGGTTGAGAAGAAATGTAGGACAACATCTACATCTTTCTGCAGTGCTTTCAAACGCGTGCTCTTCATATTATTGATCCGCACATGTCACTCGCTAACTGCAGGCACGTAACTGGTGCGTTCAAGGTGTTTTTCTAGCATAGGAATTTATATGCACGATCAACAACAAAGGGCTTGTGAAGCTTGTGAAAAAAATGTTCATAAATAAAATATATCCACTGGACACACAAGTCATCTGAGGCTAGAAGTTTGTGTAAAACACTGTGCTCCGCTGTGCAGCCACTCTTCCTCCCTCGCCTGCACTCTCGTATTTCACAGGGACAAGGAGCAGCTACGGTGGAGCTGTGAAGTACTCTGCCTGGCGGGGTGCCAACATTCACGGTGAAATGCTTGCTATGTCGTCATTCCGAGGGAGGTTTAAACATCGCGTGTTTTATCGCCTATACTTACACTAAGTGGAACCTTCTTGGCCCAGGGAGTCACAATGTTGCCTCTGATGATTTTCTATAAATATATTATAGGTTTTTAGTTTGGGTATTCATATATAAATACACACATATCACACAAAATGACAAACTCCCTGGAAGGTGTTGCAGGGTGCCTTGATCCTCAGTAATGCCGTGAATTAACAGGCAACTGGACTCACGTGGTTCACGTTTGGCTTGTTGGGCCCTTTGAATAAGAAAATTTCTTTCCCCGATAATTTGCACTTCCTTACATACCACAAGACTCTTTGTAGAAGTGTCATCCTGCCTGGCAACTTGTTTGGCCAAAGTAACATCACTGCCCTAAATGGATACATAGATAAGCAGATGACTGAGAGAGAATACATCTGTGTGGTTGATGATGTATAAAATAAATGCTTAGACAAACCAAGTCTTTTGGAGTAAAGATTCAAGGCATCTTCCTGTATGGATGGTCGTCTGTGGCACCTGTGGACGATCATCATCACAATCAGAATTGTGCCAGCATGTCTCATATGCAAATGTAAACAACTTCCAAAGAGATCCATGTTGAATTCAGAATGACGCAGAACCACAGTTAACATACTATATGTATCATAACTATGGAGTTAAATTTGTTCCACTGATATTTGTAAATGTACAAATTGTGATCCACACGTATTTCTTGATTTGTATTATTTCCACAAATAAAAAAATCTTATTTGTAACTTGTATATTGATTTTTACAAATAAAGATGTCATTTGTAAATAATGTGACATTTGTAAAACTGAAATTTGCATCTGTGAATTGTGATTTTGCATTTGTGGATCACCAGAACGCGCATTTCTCGCTTTTATGAATGTGATTTCACATTTGTGGATCGCCAGAACACGCATTCTTCGCTTTCCACAGTTACAGATTTTTGAGACATTCTTTGCATGAAAGTCGTACAGATCCACACGAATGTGCAGATTGTGATCCACGTGTATTTCTTGATTTGTATGTGTGTTTTGAGATCCACAAATAAAAAAAATCCAATTCGTAACTTGTATGTCGATTTTTACAAATAAAGTGTGCATTTGTAAATAACGTGACATCTGTAAAACTGAAATTTGCATTTGTGAATTGTGATTTCGCATTTGTGGATTGCCAGAACACGCATTGGAATGCATGGTAAATTTGTCTCAGTAATGCCTCCCTTCATCAGCAGGTGGCAGTGTTTTCTATGGAGTTAGATTTGTGTCTTTATTATTCAATCAAAAAAATGTTTGCTTCAATCAAAAAAATGTTTTCAATCAAAAAAATGTTTTCAATCAAAAAAACATTGAATGAATGAATGAATGAATGAATGAATCGTTTATTTCGGGCATGACAAGTAATCAACATCTGCATACATCATCATTTATATTCATACACATGACCGAAAGGGACAGCGGGAGAAGCAAAGCTTATCTAGTCCCGCCCCCATTACCCATACAATTTTATTACTTTTTCTTTTTTTTTTTTTTTTTTTTTTTTTTTTTTCCATGTTAACTTTCGACATTCACTTCAATCAAAGAAAAAAAGTGTTTTGCGTTTGGGCCATATTATGGGTAGGACATTTGTGTCTTTATAACTCAATCAAAGAAGAAGTTGCTTCAAACAAAAAAAAAATATTTTCAATTAAAAAAAATCACTTCAATCAAAAAAATCATTTTCAATCAAAGAAAAAAAGTGTTTGATTGCAAAAAATATTTGAGAGTCAAAAAATTTAATTTGAACACTTTTTTTCTTTGATTGAAAATGTTTTTTTTTGATTGAAGTGAAAACAGTTTTGAAGTCTTTTTTTTGATTGAATCATTTTGACACAAACGTTCCGCAGTGGGTGGGTGCTTCCCTATCGGTCAAACATGTTTGAGTGACAAGTGTCTGCACCAACTGTTGCCCGCAGCCCTGCCTGTAAGGTAGGGTCCAGTGTGCGGAGAGAGCTCCCTCGCAGGGTCTTCTTCGCCACCGGCGGGGTGCATTTCCTCCGCCGGTGGTGAGCCGCGACCGGCTCTAGGTCGGCTTGGAAAGGCTCGGGGCGAAGGTGGCAGGCGGCTCCGGCCGTCTGCTTTACAGCGCCCCCCACCCGGACCTCGCCGCTTCCCTGGGCCGCGGACATGTGTACTCGCTCCGCCTTCTCTCGCCCCCGCTGGCCGCCTCCTCCTCACCGGGGGGAGGTTCGTCGTTCCCGTACGGAACGGCATATTTATGTCCCACTCTCAAAATAAAAGCACCTGCCTCTGTCTGTGAGCGTTTGATGGTGGGGAGACCACTACCCGTGAAAGTGCGCGCGCGAGAGAGAGAGCGAGATAGTCAAACAGCTGTACTGTGGACTGTGTGAGAAGACAGGCTCTGCATTACCTGTTGCTGCTAAACAGTCAGGGCTGCGGGCAACAGTTGTTCTGTGGACTGTTGTTTGACAACTAATTACGTTACTTATTATAACATAACATAGCACTAGCACATAGCAAGCCTCTGTACCTAAGTAAAATAAACAATTCATTCAGTGTGCAGAGCCATGGGCTAACGTTATCAGCTAGCCGTTCGTGCACTATGACGGCGTGAGATATCTAACACCAAGCTTTATGTTTAATCGAAATATCAAACAGAGTGGGATAATAACATGACACAAATCATGTTAATACTGTTTTGCCACTGCACTGCGACCTGACTTGCTGACGACCATGACTTGCTTGTCAGAAAGACATCATTGGTGTAAACACTTGTCACTCAAACATGTCTGACCAATGGGGAAGCACCCGCCCACTGTGGAACGTTTGTGTCAAAATGATACAATCAAAAAAAAAGACTTCAAAACTTTTGTCACTTCAAACAAAAAAAAAACGACTTCAAAACTTTTTTCACTTCAAATCGAAAAAAAAACATTTTCAATAAAAAACAACCACACTTAATTTTTTTTCTTTGATTGAAAATATTTTTTTTGTTTGAAGCAACTTTTTTTGCGATTGAATAATTAAGACACAACTGTCCTACCCATAATATGGCCCAAACGCAAAACAGCATTAATTCAATCAAAAACTTGCTTCAAACCAAAAAAACCTTCACTTCGATCAAAGAAAACATTTTCAATCAAAGAAAAACAGTGTTCAAATGCATTTTTTTGAGTCTCAAATATATTTTTGCATCCAAACAATTTTTTTCTTTGATTAAAAAGTTTTTTTTTGATTGAAAACATTTTTTCGAATAATAAAGACACAAATCTAACTCCATACATCAACGCTAATCTGCGTGTGCAATCCAGTTTGCACAGGTTTTTGCACGCGCAAAGCTTTAGTAAATCAGGCCCTCAGTGTCATTAACATCAGGTCACATGAGCCAAGGTGTGATCCAGCAGAACTGAAACCAGAAGAGAAGGGAAACCCGTGTCCAGTGGCCTTTGTTTTTGGCTCTTTGCAGACACTATTTCCCCACTACGATGTTCATTTGTCTGTTTTTCTTTACAGTGAACGGGACAAACCTGTGGTGGTAGAGCTGCAGGAGCAGTGTGTTCCAGAGACTTTAACCACGGCCAGTCCAAACGTGACCACCATGGAACCAAACGGCACCAGCTCATCCATCAACGTGACATGGACCCCTGTGAACAGCACAGCGCAGCCCCTTAATACCACAGTGACAACAACCATGAACACCACTGCAAACGACTGCTTTATCAGGTATGTAATCACACTCAGCAGCAGATACAGTCATTTCATCAGTGTAGCATCATTACATCCAATCATCATCAGCTGAAGACTGGAAATGACCAGAAACATGTCCAGCCTGAACTCCAGCCAGGTGGATGAGGTGGTGTCTGAGCTGGAGGACATCTTGTCAGGTCAGGTCACCATCAGCCTGATTCTGGGAAACATCTCAGTGCATATCGTCAGCAATCTGATCGGTGGTACTTGTGAGAAGCTGGCCAACTCTGCAGCCAGGTGACACACACACACACACACACACACTTATTCAACAATCTCTAACACACTCTGTGCTTGTGTAGGAATAAGGTATAAGTACATAGATTAAAGGTCCAAAATAGCAATAGCAACATGTCCACAAACAGTTGTTAACGTGAAACACTGTGATTTTACTATCCACACCAATGGCAGCCATCTCAGAATCATGGTTTGGGAGGTGACAGTAGCTCAGTGGTAGAGCCAGTTGTCTTTCATTCCATTGCTGGCTCCGCTGGTCTAAATGCCCATGTGTCCTTGGGCAAGGCACGTAAACCCCTGACTGATGGAACAAAGCACTGCACACAGCTGAGATACTGTATGAAAGTGTGAGTGAAAGCTTGTGAACGGGTGAAACTTTAGTGAAACTGAAGTGTTAAACAACCTTGAGTGGTCATCAAGACTAGAAAAGCAGACCATTACAGATCCAGTTCAATCTGAAGGGATTATCCAGTTAAAACTTCCTGGAGCCTACACCTGGAAACGCTATGCCAACATGTTAGGTCTCAGAGTAGGGGGCGCTAGAAACAAAACTATTTTGGATCAAATGTATGAATCAGTTAGCAGGAAAAATAAGATCACCTACAATCAAAATACAAGTTAGAAATGGTGTAATGGTCGTCACTAAACACTACTCATACAATACATGACAGCGCCACATGCTGCCTCATACACACATGCAGAGCCGGATTAAATAAATGGACTGTACTAGGCAGACTGTATTTTTTGGGCCCCCCTCCATCGATGTTATTTATGAATTGAAATCTGAAACTTACCAAATTTACTGACAAAAGTTAATTCACATTTTACATAGCATAGTCTTTGGTTACAAGTTGGTTCTTTGTATGCCAAAATAAGTCATGTGTCGTAATATCAGAGGTGGAAAGTAATTAAATACATGTACTCAAGTTACTGTATTGAATACTTTTTTGTGTATTTTGTATTTTTTAAGTACAATTTAAAATCAGGATTTTGTATTTTACTCGAGTACGTATTCACTCAAGTATTGTACTTAGTTACTTTATAAATCCTATCCGTTACTGAGTAAAAATAAAAATTCAGCACAATGAAAACCTACAGGGGGAAAATATACACCAGAACCAGACGAATGATGATGTGATTATCACCAGCACTGGCCAAAAGTGACGTAATATTCTGTGTCCTGTGAACTCCAAAATAGTTTTGGATTTCTGAGCCCTTGTCATATTTCTACTACCCTCACACCCCACGCAAAGTAACTCAGTAACTTTTACTTAAAGTACATTTCAAATTAACTACTTTTTACTTCTACTTGAGTACATTTTCAGATGACTACTTTTACTTCTACTTGAGTAATATTTCATCAAAGTATTGGTACTTTTACTTGAGTAAAATATTTTAGTACTTTTTCCACCTCTGCGTAAAATTAAACCGTCTATCAGAGAGAGAGAGAGATGAGAGATGCGCGGAGCTTTGGCCGCAGTCAGATCCCATGACCTGGGGAAGGAGAAGGAGAAAGAAGTGCGGCTCAAAAACAAACACATGACTATATCTTACCTTGTGCCATGGAGGTAAGTGGCACAAGGAGAATCACTACTGCCGCCGCGCCGCCAGTAGAGTGTTCCTGACCGGAGACACCGGAGAGCGCGATGCGTAATCTGTCGCCATCCAATTCAAGTTAATGCTGGGCACTTGTGATAGGGTGGGCCAGCTGTCAATCATAGTGGCACTGCGGCCCACGTTGGCCCGTATGTGGCTCCATCATTTAGTCATTCTGTTGACAGCGCTGATGTTGACGGCGCCACAGCGTCTTCCGCAGCGTCTTCCGCTGCGTCTTCGGGCCGCGTCTCCGGGCCAGTCTCGGCCTCTGGCTCTGCTGATACGAGCAGGTTCACAGCTGTCAGACGGCTGCTCCACAGACACTTCTGTATAGCCCCCCCACTGCCTCTTCTGCCTGTCCCGCTTAGTCCTGACACCTGCCCTCCCCTCGGACTGAACTGACTGGCGTTAATGTGACATAACGAAACATTAAGATAAACAACGTCACTATTTTTAGTGAATGAATAAATATTGATATATTAACACTGGAATAAAGTGTAGATGACATTTGTATATATTTTTATCAAATGTTTTTTTTTTTTTTTTTTTTTTTCCCTCTGTCTGGGTCACGACGCTGAAGTTAGCATCCGATTCGCCAGCCTCCGATTCGGCACTTAAGGGGAAAGTTAAGGGGAAATAAACAGTGCGACTGTTTGTACGCTGGTTGTCTGTTTTTTGTGACACTTCTTGATGTGAAAACATTTTAGACATGTTAGGTAAGACATTAACCTTGCATGACATCCACTGTTGTATTTGTGAAGCTTTTATTTAATTTATGAAAATTCTTAAGGGGAGATTTCACCGTTTTTGTTTTATACTCAGACCTCATTAGAACAGGTCCTGATCCAAAACCACTGTATCTAGTCTTCTCAAATCTGGACTAGATTAATCTACAGACCCTGAAGTTTCATAAAAACACACTCTCTGATTTGTGAAACCTTTATTCTATTTGTGAAAATGCAATAAAGGCACATTTCAAAAAAATTTCAGCATATAGACCACTTTGGACCAGGTCCTGATCCAAAACCACTATACCTAGACTTCTCAAATCTGGACTAGATTAATATACAGACCCTGAAGATTCATAAAAACACACTCTCTGATTTGTGAAACCTTTATTCTATTTGTGAAAATGCAATAAAGGCACATTTCAAAATTTTTTCAGCATATAGACCACTTTGGACCAGGTCCTGATCCAAAACCACTATACCTAGACTTCTCAAATCTGGACTAGATTAATCTACAGACCCTGAAGATTCATAAAAATACTGTCTCTGATTTGTGAAACCTTTATTCTATTTGTGAAAATGCAATAAAGGCAACATTTCAAGTTTTCCTTCATCTTACTGTCACAACACATAACTGGTTCTCTCACTTCATTTGCTCTGGTGTTGTCCTATTTTCCTTTCCTCATTTTACTATTCCCCTTCTATTTCACCTTTCCTTTTGTTGAATAAGTTTTATTAGCGCACACCATTATTTATTATAGAAAAATGTGTTATAATACAATAATAATAACACACTTTGTGTAAGTTATCTGAAAATGTACCGCACTATACATTTAAGCAGAAGGATAAAGATTGACATTATACGTATTTGATCTTCAGAAAACAGAAAAGTACACAAATCTTTACTACCAACACTTCTCTTATGCACAAGTAATAGGAATACTGTCCTTCATGTATATAACTCCATAAATTTAAGTCAAACAGCTGTTGATGTACCTCTGACAGCATAACATTGAGCATGTATTTGATCCTGTCAGAAGACACCATGGCTAAAAAGTCATACCATTTACTGAAATTATACTTTTATTAATTTTCATGAATATAATAAAGGTTTCAAGATTGCACAAATCAGAGAGTGTGTTTTTATGAATCTTCAGGGTCTGTAGATTAATCTAGTCCAGATTTGAGAAGTCTAGGTACAGTGGTTTTGGATCAGGACCTGGTCCAAAGTGGTCTATATGCTGAATAAACGTTGAATTGAGCCTTTATTGCATTTTCACAAATAGAATAAAGGTTTCACAAATCAGAGAGTGTGTTTTTATGAATCTTCAGGGTCTGTAGATTAATCTAGTCCAGATTTGAGAAGTCTAGGTACAGTGGTTTTGGATCAGGACCTGGTCCAAAGTGGTCTATATGCTGAAAAAACGTTGAAATGTGCCTTTATTGCACTTTCACAAATAGAATAAAGGTTTCACAAATCAGAGAGTGTGTTTTTATGAATCTTCAGAGTCTGTAGATTAATCTAGTCCAGATTTGAGAAGTCTAGGCACAGTGGTTTTGGATCAGGACCTGTTCTAATGAGGTCTGAGTATAAAACAAAAACGGTGAAATCTCCCCTTTAGAATTTTCATAAATTAAATAAAAGCTTCACAAATACAACAGTGGATGTCATGCAAGGTTAATGTCTTTCCTAACATGTCTAAAATGTTTTCACATCAAGAAGTGTCACAAAAAACAGACAACCAGTGTGCAAACAGTCGCACTGCGCATCAAGTTTATTTCCCCTTAACTTTCCCCTTAAGTGCCGAATCGGAGGCTGGCGAATCGGATGCTAACTTCAGCGTCGTGTCTGGGCCCCTCCTACCAATCGGGCCCTAGGCACGTGCCTAGTTTGCATTTGCGTTAATCCGGCTCTGCACACATGACAGAAAGGCCTTCCTCACATGAACTCCACACACACACAATGACATACAGATATCAAAGTGTATTTGTAAAGCACAAACAAACAAGCACAGTGGACCAAAGTGATGTACACAATGATAATAGACACAATACAAGCAAAAGGCTCAAAACAACTGCAATCATTGAAATAGAATAACTACTAACCCTGAGCCCTGTCAAAGGTCAATGAAGAAGAGATAAAAATGACAAACACATTTACCTTCAGTCTTAGTGACAGAACCAAAATCTTCACAAATCTCACAAACTTGACTTCTTACTCTTTCATCTTTTCTTTTGTGGAGCAGAAAACACGTGAACAGCTGACGTTCCTCGTAGTCTTCATCTGTTTGTTAGATTTTCTGCAGTGATTGAGTGTCAGCACCTGCCAAAGCCAAACAAATCAACTTCTGACCTTCTGTGCTCACAGCGCCCTCACCTGACCACTCAGTGTTTTACTTCACCTTTGACCACATTCCCAGCAAGAGTTGTTGACTTTTGAAATATATGAAATAATGAACTCTAAATTTAAATTCAATGGTAAATATACGCTCGTTGTTATCAAACACACCTCACTTCCTCTTTTACAGTACATACACTGGACCTTTAATGTACTTTTACTATTTAGTATGTTTTCTTTGAAATGAAATGAAAAGCCAGTATAGTATACAGTGTTGTTGTAAGATACAAACTTCATATTAATACTCATTACTTTTGACATGGACTTTACTTTTAAGGATGGACATGAGGGGGAGTACAGGACAGTGGTAGCTGACTTTGTGAAGTGGGCCAGTGAGAACCACCTGCTTCTGAATGTGACCAAGACCAAGGAGATGGTGGTGGACTTCAGGAGGAAGAAGACAGCTCCACAACCGCTGACGGTGCTGGAGGAGCACATAGATATGGTGGAGGATTACAAATCCCTCAGTGTGAGGTTGAACAACAGACTGGACTGGAAGGCTAACACCAGTGCTGTGTACAGGAAGGGGATGAGCAGGCTCTTCTTTCTGAGGAGGCTGCGATTCTTTGATGTATGTAGCAAGATGCTGGAGTTATTTTACCAGTCTGTTGTGGCCAGCGCAATGTTCTTTGCTGTGACTCCGCTCAATTGCACAACAGCACAGTGTCTCTTCATGAGATTAATATTACTATAACAGACAGACTACATTAGTCTCCTTTATGTCATAGCACCTGATCCTATGGGTCATACATTCTTCACTTTTTGCACTATTTTCTTTACATACTTTTGTACACTTATTTATGTTGAATTCTTTTCTTGTATTGTATTTTGCTGCTGTGCCACAACAATTTCCCCCTTGGGGATGAATAAAGTATTTCTATTCTATTCTATTCTATTCTATTCTATTCTATTCTATTCTATAGGGATCGTTGACACAGTTAGACTTAATCTGGTCCTGGATCAGACCGATCTGGCGTTGTCTGTTAAACCAGTAGATGGCAGCAACCAGCTTCTCCATCTCTGAGCCCAGTAATGTTCAGGTAAGGCATTGGATATTTGACATGATATTATTCAATAGAATCTTACTCTTACTCTACGTATGTAGAAGATGTTTCTCCTGCTTTGATCTATTCTCTCATATGCTCTGCTTCATCAATGAAGAACGAATTCATCGACAACATCCTTTCAGCTAATGTTCTACCTTAAAAACATCCCTACAGTTTCTTCCTTTCATCACAGTGACTCAATAATGATGGATTGTCATGAGTGAAAGTGGCTTCAGCTGCTTTTCCTTGTGTTTCAGGTCCGTGGAGATTTGAGGCCGAGGAGAAGCGAGCCTGGTGATGAGTCCAGAATCCTTCAAGGCTCCATCACACACTATCACAAAAGTGACATTACATGTAGAGGGAAAAAAAAAAGCCACACACTCATCCCACAAAGCAGCCTTTCAGCACCACGGACAGCGGCCGAAGCTCCACAGTTACCGTAGCGACCCGCCCTCACCTATTCCATTCACAAAAACGGGCCGTGACTCGTCCTCCACAATGCGCGCACCATCATGTGAGAGCGCAGGGAGCCTGTAAAGCAGGCGCACACACACACACACACACACACACACACACACACACACACACACACACACACACACACACACACACACACACACACACACACACACACACACACACACACACACACACACACACACACGCTGCATACTGAGGACTGGGTTGCTGACAAAGTGATGACCAGCATTTCCAAGAATTTCCACTTTATAAATCAACACAATTACAAATATCTACTTCATGAATGACATCTATAAAGAACAGTACCATAAAATGTCTGCAGGTGGAGCCCCAGAGCAAAAAGGGCTGGAAAACTTTTGATAATTTTTTGGTCCAAAATTTGACAAAAACATACTATACTATGTTGTCCAAAATTTGAAAAAAAAAGAATTGGTCCAAAATTTGAAAACATTTTTTTTTGACAAATTGAGTATAGCATGTTATAGCAACCTAAGGAAGTGATTTCAATGAAAACAAAGTGAGGACCAGCCAAAATGTCCTCACTCTGTAAAAATGTCCTCACTTTTTTGGTTAAAAACCCTCACTGGTCCTCAGTATGCCACAAGTACAAGAACACACACACTAACCAATGGGGTACAGGCGCAGCACAAACACGAAAGCGGGGATTTGATTGGAACAGAATGGCTACTTTTGAACTTTTATTTTATAAAATATCAAATAAAATACTTGAGGGGCTTAACTGGGGCTACACAGATTTTTGACGGTGCAGCATGTTTGGTGTGAGTGAATGGGGCGATGGAGGAGGTCTGAAGGTAAGGAAATCCTCCTTACCTCCTTACCTGTAGGTGGTGAAGAGGATCTTGAAATGTGTTTACGTGTTGAAACTGCCCTCTGGTGGACAAGTTTGACATTACATGTAAGGTCACAGGTGATTTAGAGCTGCTAAACTGGTGAAATAAATAGTAACATTTGTGACAGAAACAGTTTTTTTATGTTTAAGACCCTGCCAGGCCATAAATAATTCATCATAAAACAGAACTGCAAAAACCTGACCTCCAGTGGACAAAGGTGACATTACGTGTAGATGAAAAATGTATTCAAAGCTGCTGAATTGTTGGAATGTGAGGAAAATTAGGAACATCATTAGCAAAAAAACAACAATGTGTGTTTAAGTCACTGCCAGCCCATGAATAACATGAGAAAACAGGTTTCAGGCCATACAGAGTTTCACCGAGGGCCAGACTGTGGCACACATTTGTTCAGCCAGTTCAGCAGAGTGAGTGTGAGTGAAAGAGCCAGAGACTTCAAATAAGTGACTTATTTATTTATTTAACACAAAAGATTCAAGATGGAAAAAACATCAACACAAAGCAGAAAATAAACAAAACGGCATCAAAGAAACGCATAGAGGTTAAGTAGAAATTAAAGTCAAACAATCACAGGCTCTTTTCTTCAACGCAATAAAACAATACAGAGAAGAAAATACAGTTAGCTTTAAATAACAATTAAAACAATAACTTATTCTTCATAAACCCTGTTGGCTTTAAACCACACTTACACTGTGAATTAGAAATGGAAAATAAAATGTAGGTTAACGTGTCAATCAGTCAATTTTTCAAACTTGAGTGAAAAGAAAATAATTAGAGCAGTTTGATAACGTAGGGTAGGGTTAGGGTAAGGGTTAGGTCATTTAAGTTAAGTCATTCCGAGATACTTTTTGTTTTCGGAAGAAAGTCAGCTCACTGTCTAAATGCATAAGAGCAAATGGATAATTTCCTGATTTTCAAAAATTCATGAAATTTATTCCTTAAGAGATATGCAAATATTTTCAACGGATCCTTGTTCAGGGCGATACCGACTATTATGATGTAAAATTTCAAGTCATTCCGAGATACGTTTTGTATTTGAGAAGAAAGTCAGCTCACTGTCTAAGTGCATCAGGGCAAATGGATAATTTCCTGACTTTCAAAAATTCATGAAAATTATTCCTTAAGAGATATGCAAATATTTTCAACTGATCCTTGTTCAGGGCGATGCCGACTATTACTGTGTAAAATTTCAAGTCATTCCGAGATACTTTTTGTTTTCGAGAAGAAAGTCAGCTCACTGTCTAAGTGCACAAGAGCAAAACAACTTTGTTTCTTACATCAATTAATATGGTTTGACCTCTTTTTCCTCACTGTTTTGTATATATATATATATATATATATATATATATATAACTAACGTACATATGTATATATATACATACGTATAACAATATATATATAAACATATAGCCATCCATTATTTACCGCTTCATCCTCCGGAGGGTCGTGGAAGTGCTATGCATATGGGTCATTCTACGCAAAGTGTGCCTTATTTGGTTTAAGTAGACCCTTACCTGTCAGAAAAACATGTCGTGCCATCTCAGGCTATGTCAGGCTATGTAACTCATCCATGTTTACATTCAAAGTGTTTAGAAATGAAAATGATAAGTAATGCATGTGATTTATATGAATGGATATGCTCAAATACATATCAGCCAGTTCTGACTCCACCACAGGCTTGAGGAGGGAGACGTGGAAAGTCGGGTGGACGTTGAGAGATCGTGGCAGTTTTAACTGGATGGTGGTGGGGTTAATGATCCTGTCCACAGGGAATGGGCCGATGTACCGGGGTGCCAGCTTGCGGGACTCAACCTGGAGTGGAAGATCCTTGGTAGAGAGCCAGACCTTCTGTCCAGGTTGATAATCGGGAGCATGGATCCGGTGTCGGTTCGCTTGTTTTTGGTATTGTTGGGAGGCCCGTAGCAGGGAAGCCCGCGCCCGACGCCACACAGCCTGGCAACGACGATGGTTGGCCTGCACCGATTGGACATCGACCTCCTCCTCCTGGAAGTCGAATAATGGAGGTTGGTAGCCCAGGGAGTCCATGAAGGGGGAGACACCGGAGGATGCAGACGTGAGGGAGTTGTTTGGCCTATTTGACTGAGGGTGATAGCCAGAGGAGAGACTGGCAGAGGCCCCCAGTGCCGTTCAGAAAGCCTTCCAGGAGAAGGAGAACTGGGGACCTCTGTCAAAGACGATGTCCACTGGGAACCCATGGAGAAGGAAGACGTGCTGGATGAGGAGCTCACCGGTCTCCGTTGCAGAGGGTAGCTTGGGGAGGGGGATGTAGTGGACGGCCTTCGAAAATCGGTCGACCACTGTGAGGACGGTGGTGTTGTTGTTGGAGGGAGGGAGAACAGTGACGAAGTCGACAGCGATGTGGGACAATGAGGGATGGAGAGTGGGTTTAGTAAGCCTGCAGGTGGACGATTGGAAGTCTTGCCTCGAGCACAGATAGGACAGGCGGAGACAGGAGGCTGCACCGGCCAGGAGGCTGCACCCACGATGCAGGCGGGAGACAGGATGGGATCCGGATCTTGATCTTGATCCGGGGATCAGGTGAGAACTGGCGAGACAGGGCGTCAGGTTTTAAATTCCGGGTGCCAGGAAGGAAGTTGAGGGTGAATTGGAAGCGGCCTAGGAAGATGGCCCACCGAGCCTGCCAGGAGTTCAGTCTTTTGGCATTTTGGAGGTATGACAAGTTCTTATGGTTGATCCAAACCAATGTCTCCATTCCTGTAGCGCCAGGACGACCGCCAGAGGCTCCTTGTTCCCCACGTTGTAGTTTCCCTTGGAGGGTGAAAGACGACGACTGAAGAAGGCGCAGGGGTGGAGCTTCTGGTCGTTGGGATCACGCTGGGAGAGGACCGCCCCATCCCGGTGTCAGAGGCGTCGAACTCCACGACAAACTGATGGTCTGGATCTGGATGGGATAAACATCTCCTTTAGATGAGTGAAGGCTGCTTCAGCTTCTTCCGACCAAAGAGAAGTCTTTTTAGGGGAGGTGAGCCTGGTGAGAGGTTCGGCTATGCGGCTGTAGTTTTGAATGAAGCGTCTATAAAAGTTAGCGAACCACAGGAAGCGTTGGAGCTGCTTCCGGGTCGCAGGAGTGGGCCAGGAGTGGGTCTTTTATGTCGGAGATCTTGCAGGGATCAGGGGAGAGACTTCCTTGCTCAACAGTGAACCCAAGGAAGGGGACGGACTGGGCATGGAAGGAGCATTTTTTGTGGACGAGGTAGTTAGCGTTCCGAAGGTCAAGCTTGGAAAAGAAGCGGGCCTTGCTGAGGGGACTGAAGGCTGCATCCAGGAGGGGCAAGGCATATCGGTTTTTAACAGTGATGTCATTGAGCCCTCTGTAGTCGATACAGGGTCTGAGGGAACCGTCATTCTTTTGGACAAAGAAGAACCCTGCACCGACTGGGGAGGAAGAAGGGCTAACAGCCAGAGACTGATTGATGTAGTCCTCCATACTCTGGTGCTCAGTTCAGGAGAGGTTGTTCAGTCTCCGGGAAGGTAGCGTGGACCCCGGGAGCAGATCTATGCCGCAGTCGTAGTGCTTGGACAGGAGGCGAGGAGATGGCCAGATTGTCCATAATAAATGCAAGCCCCTGACTTCAGTCTGTGCTGTCATTGACGGGAGTAACGGAAAGTGAGGGTGTGGGTTGGTAACTAGTTAGAGAACGGTGAGGAACAACGAAAACGTCATTCAAGTTGCTCAGAAGCTCTCGGCGGCGTGAATGCAGAAATCTACTGAATAATCGGCAACCAAATAGTTAGCTTGCTTCCAATTGATAAGACGACTGGCGACCTCATTGCTCTGAAACGTGTCTTCCGATAACCGTGCCTTGAGCTGCTAACGCCTGTCTCAATACCTCGCTGTCTGCCGAGTCCATGTTGGTCAGTTCGTTATGTTACGTTTTCGCTAGGGAAAACGTCTAAGGAGCTAGGTTGTGGACTGGGTAGCAGACAGGACACAAGAGGTAAAATCAAAAGTAAGGTTTTATTTACCTAAGTGCACAATGGAAGCTAACGACCATAAGTAAGTATGTCTAGTGAGGCGTGAACCGAACTGTAGCTGGGCTGGAGAGGATCAGAAGCTTCACTGTGATTGTCAATGTTCATGGTTGGATTCCGGCAAGGAACAAACTCACTCGGAGCAGATGACGAGAAGTTGAAGTCCCCGGAGACGAGGGAAAATGCTGGAGAGAAGCGACGCCTCCGCTGGAGCAGACGAGGAGCAGCAGGAGTCCCAGAAGATGAGGGAGAATACTCAGTCCCGGCGGCATGGGCGGGCATTGGGGGGCCGTGCCCGCCCACAGAGTGAGCCGTGCCCACCCTGGGCTTTTTATATACAGTCTATGGCTGGAAGCTGTTTATTTTATTTGGGTTTTGTTTTTTTACATAGGACCTTTTTTTTTAAAAAGGTCCTATTTTCCCCGCTGTTGCCGGTCGTGAACAAACCGGGAAAATCCCTCTCTCACTCTCTCTATCACTCTCTCTCTCTATTTCCCTCCCTCTCTCTGCCTGTTTGGACCAGCTGCTGACAGATGTGCAGCTGACAGTGACAGTTTTCCTCTCGTCTCTGAAAAATCTGACTATATAAATGTTGAATCCAAATGTTTATTAATAATAATAATAATAATAATAATAATAATAATATATATATATGTATATATATATATATATATATTAATTAAAGGTACAATATGTAGTATTTATGGGTTTATATAACCCAAAATCCACTTTTTTATACATATTATGTGCTCCTGCATTGTCTAGTCGCTGTATAATAATTTTTGTTTCATTTTCGTAGTGTTTCAAAAAGTCATGTTAAATAACATGACCGCGGACTGCGGTTGCATAGCCACTGTTAGCAGCGAGACGCCATGTTTCTACCGGAGCCTGTAAGGACAAACGCGAGAGAACAAAACAAGCGTCTCTTTACTTGTAGCGGAAGTCCCGCCTCCACTCTCTCCGCTTCGTCTGCTACGGCCGCGGTAGCTCGCCCTCTCCCTCGCCTCACGAACCTCATCTGCTGACACGGAGAAAGACGACGAGGACGACATTTGACCAGCTGCGGATACGGTAGCTCTCAGGGAAGGGAGGGGGTGAGCAGAGCAGCAGGTCTTTGTTGTAAATTTCAGCCTCTCCTCTAGATGGCACTATAAACTACTTACTTCCCCTTTAAAGTATTGTTCATGTTTTCTAATTTATCTGTAACCCCCATGTTTGTTTGTGGACGACCAGAGAATTCACAGATTTGCGCCGACATTATTTGGCTTGCTGCGCTCTTAACCAGTTTGTCCAGTCTGGATACTTCACACACCAACGCACGGCACAGAAATTATTTTCCAGACTGGTAAAAATAATGTGGAAGAGGTGTAGCTACATGCAGGGGAAACATATCAACAATATATAATATCAAAAGAAAACAAAATGTGTTTTATATAGCCAGTATTTAGGAGCAAACTAGTGACTAGACAAATATGTGACAAATAACTGTGCTGTTCATGTAAAGTGCCGAAGTTAGTGTGCGTCGGCAATCCTCCAATCCTGCAATCCTGCAATCCTGCGTCGGTATGATGGACAGCTCCATCATTAAATGACATATCAAACAAAGAAAACTATGGACAATGGATGTTGCCGTAAAAAAATAAAATAAAAAGTGCTGCTACTACTGAGAGCTGCCACGGAGGGCTCTGCTGTTTCTCTCAAGATTACACATAGGTTTACTTTATAGAAAGACTTCCACATTGCAAGATCGAATTAATCACAAAAACATTAAATTCAATTCAATTCATTCATAAATTATGCGTAGGCTACATATTTATAATTATGTGAAACATTTCTTTTTTCTAATTTTACTCAGGCCACTAGGGGTGCTAGCACCCCCACTTCCCGTGGCCATAGTTAATTGCCAAGGAGGAGATGATGGCAAGGTTAATTAGTGGAGATTGTTACATGCCCAGCAGGGGCATCAGGATTGTTGTTTGTTTTTTGCTCTTGTCTCTCCCTCCTCTAGCATTCCACCAGTGGCTGATCAGGATAAGCTGCACCTGAGAGTAAATGAAGCCACCACCTCCTTTGGCCTGAACTTCTGCCATGTCCAATCACCTGACTGGAGGCCCAATAAAATGGAGCCTGCTGAAGAGTTCGCTCTCTCATTTGGTATCTTGACAGAATCTTGAGCAGATGGTAAAATGTGTGTGGTGGGGAAGGAAGTTAGGTAAGTTTGGGTACCCTATACATGTCATCACCTAGTTAACTTTGTCTATATACACTAGGTCAGCAGTGGAGCATTGCCACCCGTGTACTTTGGCAGTTGTTTTGAACTCTTTTTTTTAGAGAGGACAGGGTTTTCTTTTGTTTAAAGACTAAGAGTGAGAATAGGCCATGTTTTGTTTTATTGATTTCATTTCTTTGGCACTCCACCTCCTTCCTTTCCTCCACCACATTTTGTAAACTAAGCTGTGAGTTTAAGTTTAAGTTTAAGATCAAAAATAAAACCATTTTTCAATACCCATCAACTTTGTCTTGTCTGACTCCTGGGTTTGTCGTGTTGCTGTTCCTGTTCCCCTGGAAAAAGAACTAAGGAACGTAACAAATGGGGGCTCGTCCGGGATACTTTTGTTTCCTGAGCTAAAAGACAATCCAGAGGTTTGATGAGTCATTGTTTTGTTATCATATTTGACCATGGGTTTTGAGTTAGATGACTTTGTTGAAAATCCAAGCTTTAATAAGCTGGAATTATGCCGCAAAGATGATTTACTGGCTATTGCAGCACACTTTAATATTCCAGTGCAAAAATATGGTGTTAAAAGGGAGATCAAAAACAAAGTATTGGAGAAGTTACTTGAGCTGAATGTACTCTCAATGTCTGTGTCTTCTGGTGATGATCCTTCTACTGAAAGAATGTTGTCTTCTAAAGCTGACAATGTGGAGGCAGATACACTGACTACACCTCCTGCCGAAATGGCTGAAGGTGGGGCTGCTCCTCCTACTTTGCCTCGTTTTGTGCCTTTCTCCCCAGAATCCCATGGATCCAGTATGGATGCCAAACTCAAAGTTCGCCTAGCTCGTCTTCAGCTGGAGGCACAAGAAAAGGAAAACATGCGTAAGGCAGAGTACGACCTCCGATTACAAGTACGCAAGCTTGAAATAGAAGCTGAGAAGGAAGTTAAATTGCGGCAGCTTGAAGTGGAGGCCCAGAGAATTTCTTCTGGCCTTACATTACCACAGTCAGAAACATATAAGCAAGCAACCCATACCAAGCAAGTTTTCAATGTTGGTAAAAATGTAGCTTTGGTGCCAAAGTTTCGGGAGTCAGAGGTTGACTCCTATTTCAAAGCATTTGAGAGAATTGCTACTGCATTAGATTGGCCTAAAGACATGTGGCCCATCTTGCTTCACTGCAAGCTGGTAGGCAAAGCACAAGAAGTAGTAGCATCTCTTTCCTTAGAACAAAGCCTGAAATACGACATGCTAAAAGAATCTATATTACGTGCATATGAGCTTGTGCCAGAAGCTTACCGGCAGAAGTTCAGGGTCCATAAGAAGCCTAGTGGACATACCTTTGTAGAGTTTGCACGAGAAAAGGGGGTTCTGTTTGATAAATGGTGCACTGCTATTGGGGTTAAAAATAATTTTGAGTCCCTACGTCAGTTAATGCTAATGGAGGATTTTAAGAATACTTTGCCAGAGAAACTGGTAGTGTTCTTGAATGAGCAAAAAGTGACCACCTTGTCTAAAGCTGCTGTCATAGCTGATGAATTTGTTTTAACCCACAAAAATGTGTTTGTGTCCTTCCGTCCAGAAAGGATTCCGGTATCGGGTCCTGTGAGACCTAATCCTGGCTATGCTCCTTTTGAGAAGGCTAAGTCTCCACCACGAGAGTCTCGAGAATGTTTCTACTGCCATAAGAAAGGTCACGTTCTTGTTGATTGTTTATCACTGAAGCGTAAGCAGTTGCAGCCTCACACGGCCCAGTCGAAAAGCATGGGCCTGATTAAGAGTAACTTTCCTGAAATTGATAACTCACAAACTACCAGTGACCCTGATCCCTGCTTTAAACCCTTCATTTTACAGGGGATCCAAAAGATCAGCAGCCAGTTAACATGTTGCGCGACACAGGAGGTTCTCAGTCCATTATTAGAGAAGGCATATTACCTTTGTCCCATGAATCATCCTGTCACTCAAGCGCAATCATTCAGGGTGTTGGGATGAAGTTTCTATCTGTCCCTTTACATCACATACATATTTGTTCTTCCTTGATCAATGGGTTCTTTAAAGTTGCTGTGCGCCCTGCTTTGCCCATTCATGGTGTAGATATTATTGTGGGTAATGATCTAGCAGGGGGCAAGGTAATGCCAGTCCCTGAAGTACTGGACAGTCCTGATTTAAATTTAGAGTCAGTGAGCATCACACAACCACCTTCTGATGTTTTTCCTGCTTGTGTGGTAACAAGAGCTCAGTCAAAAAGATATGGCATTGACCTTGCTGATTCTTTTCTGAGTTCAGAACAGCTTCCTGATGTGGTGACTGGGTCCAACCATCAACTTGTGGCCCAGCAAGATGATACGAGATCGTCCCTCCCTGGTCCAGGAGTTGGAGACTTGCCCGCTACTAGGGAAGAGTTCATTGTGGCGCAACAAGCTGATTTAACGCTCTTAAAATGCCACTCCACAGTTGTTAGCCAGGAAACCGCTAGGCAGAAGAGAGTAGACTATGTCCTTGATAATGGCCTGTTGATGCGCCGCTGGACTAGTGGGGTTTCTGAGAGTGGGGAGTGGGGGGGTGTTTATCAGGTTGTTGTGCCTATGGTTTTTCGTTCCCAGGTATTGTCCTTAGCTCATGACCACTCATGGTCAGGACACCTGGGGGTCACAAAGACCTATAACCGAGTCCTTAAACATTTCTTTTGGCCAGGACTTAAATCTGATGTGGTACAGTACTGTCGTTCTTGTCATGTGTGTCAAGTGGTTGGTAAACCAAATCAAGTCATTCCCCCTGCTCCCCTCTGTCCCATTCCAGGTGAACCATTCGATAGGGTTATTGTAGATTGTGTGGGGCCACTGCCGAAAACTAAAGCTGGGAATCAGTTTCTCTTAACCATCATGTGCGCTTCCACCAGGTTCCCAGAAGCTGTGCCGTTGCGGAAAATTACAGCTCCAGTAATCACCAAAGCCCTGGTGAAGTTTTTTTCGTTGTTTGGTCTGCCAAAAATGGTTCAAACTGACCAAGGAACCAATTTCAAATCTAAGCTGTTTGCTCAGGCCCTGAAATCCTTAGGTGTTAAACACACAACATCTAGCCCTTACCACCCTGAAAGCCAGGGGGCACTTGAACGATTTCATTAGACTATGAAATCCATGCTGAGGAAATACTGTATTGACTCCCAGAAGGATTGGGATGAGGGTGTTCCCCTAGTTCTGTTTGCTGCCCGTGAAGCAGTCCAGGAGTCACTAGGTTTCAGTCCAGCTGAACTAGTATTTGGACGTGAGGTTAGGGGTCCTTTAAAGGTCCTTAAAGAGCATTTGGTCAGCCCTGAATTAAAGAAAAAAAGCATTCCTGATTATGTGGCCAAGCTCAAAGAGCGCCTCCAGTTGGCTTGCTCTTTGGCTAGGAACGCACTGACCTCTTCCCAAAGGGAGATGAAAAAACATCACGATCAGAGAGCAGTTGCTTGTCTGTTTCAACCAGGAGACAAAGTATTGATTCTTTTACCTGTACCTGGTTCTGCTCTTTCAACAAGATTTTCAGGTCCTTATGTGGTGGAGAGCAAACTGAGTGATACAAACTACAGCATCAAAACCCCTGACCGCCGGCGACAGACCAGAGTATGTCATGTCAATATGATGAAACTGTACCACCGAAGAGAGGATGAAAAGGTGCCACCTCCACCCAAAACTGTTTCACCAATGGCTTCACTCTCTGAAGTGACAACTTCTGCTGCTGCTGATGGCTTGGTCATGCGCAACGCTACACCACAGGGGGCGAGACTTAGCAACACTGAGGTATTGTCTGATTTGCCTCACTATTTGTCTCATCTCCATGGTGACCAGAGTATTGACATCACAAACCTCATACATGACTTTCCAAGTCTTTTCAGTGATATTCCCTCACAGACTTCTGTCATTACACATGACATTATTCTAACAAATCCTATGCCAATTAAACAGCGGGCCTATCGGGTTAGTCCAGCTAAGAGAGAGGTGATGAAGAAGGAGGTTGAATATTTATTGCTGAATGGATTTGCAGTACCAAGTTGCAGTTCCTGGAGTTCCCCTTGTCTCCTCGATATCAAGTCTGATGGGAGTCCGAGATTCTGTACTGACTTCCGAAGGGTAAACTCAATCACTGTCCCTGACGCACATCCATTACCTCGTATTGACGATTGCATAGATGAGATTGGACCTGCAAAGTTTGTTAGCAAACTTGATATGTTAAAGGGATATTGGCAAGTTCCTTTAACCCGCCAGGCTTCTGAAATTTCAGCCTTTGTAACCCCTGATAACTTCCTACAATACACAGTTATGCCTTTTGGACTATGCAATGCTCCGGCTACTTTTCAAAGGCTAGTAAATAAGATTTTAGGTGATGATTCAAACTGTAAGGCCTATTTAGATGACATTGTGGTGTATTCGGATGACTGGGCTGGACACCTAACCACACTGAGGGAGGTTTTTAGGCGGTGTTGTGATTCAACTTAGTAATTGGTGGGAAAATATTAATACAAATGATTAATTATTTTTAATAATTGATTTTGTTATTAATTTCATAAAAACGGGGCACCACTCCTCTTAGCATGAGGAGAATGACAGAGAAACTGTCACTTTACAACCTTCAAGTGTCTCTTGACTATCATCCAGTTATAACTAATTAATAATATGTATATTAATATACATAATAATATAATATTAATTAATTAATAACAAAGAAGGTGTGAGATCGTACACTGGCTTCTTTCAATTACCCTTTGTCACAAACAAGCAAGCACAAAAGACAGAAACTGTTCTTTTAAAGTAAAGGTTCAACATTTATTAAAGCATTAAAATTAATCAATAACAGCAACAAACATCAATCCCTTAATCTAAAATAACTGCTGGTAAAAACGTTTCAATATAAAAGAAAGAAAGTAAAATAAAATAAAAAAAGGGGGTATGGATCTGAGTGCAGGAATGTGTGTGTGTGTGTGTGTATGTGTGAAAAGGGGGCGTGTCACTTTGGCAGCAGGTAACAGGAAGTGAACAAAACAAAGCCAAAGTAAAACAGGAAGCAACAAACAAGGCCAAAAGGTAAAGGAAGGAGGGGTCTCTGACGTGACGGTTGTCACGGCGACGCGCCTCCCACTTCCGGGTTACCAAAAGTTACGTCACGTAAAAATGGCGTCACTCGCTGTTACCGTGAGGCGACGCGAGATGGCGCTCGTGCTCTGATTTCTTCGCTCCGCTCTTCCGTCTTTCACCAGCGGAAGCGCTGAGTAAAAGAGGAGAGTTGACGGAGGAAGTGAAGTCAGCAGTGACGTGGAAAATTTTAAAGTAATGGCGGCAAGAAGTGAAATAGACAAAGGAGCGAGTCTGATCAGAAACTTCTGTAATCACACAGTTTATTCGGCTTGTCCGACTTAAACTGTGGTTCTTACAGATCACGGAAGTTTCCTCTCAATGAGTGATCGCGGGCTGTGTTGAGGACACAGGATCGCGATACACGAGGGCAAATCACAGTACAAAGGGGGAGACTCGTGAGGAGAAATAGAAACACAATTCGACCACACAGATTAGCGAGAGTTTATCTCGTGAGCCTGTCTTCTTACCGGTCAAATTAAGCTTCTATTACGATCGCTGCTGACGCTGCGCGCAGAGCGAGAGGCATAAATAAATAAATAATAACAACGATCAGCTGGTCGGCCGGCGCCGCGGTGGTTCCGCTAAACGGTCCGCTAGCTTAGCTCACAGGTATTATTCTACACAAGTTACAATGCGCCGCAATGAAAGAAAATAAAAAGTACATCAACAATAAGAACACAATGAAACTCCGGGGTGCACTCCCGTGTTTAAAATAAGCTCTGAATAGCTAATTTGCCCAGACACAATCGCTTACTATGAGTTGCCTTACAACGAGTAAGGAAGGGTTCCGTGGATCGCGTTGCGCGATTGTGCTCCGTGCTTCTGCCGGAATAGGAGAGATGAGAGGCGCCTCTAGAGCTGTGTTCAATCCGTGGTTCGATCTGTTCTTCGGTCAGTATACCGGTATCAGAGAACGGGGCGGGCGTCTCGTTGAATAAAAAGAAAAACAAAAAGGGAAAAACCAAAAATGGGGTAGGAATGGACGAAGAGAGAACCTTCACAGCTTGGCCAGCGAGAATGGAGTTCTTTGATATTTTCCTCTTCTTAAACACATACATCCGCTCTCGCTCGGAAAATATGGTGAAGAGACGAACTCTGGGAGTTCGCATAGTTTTTTAACTTTGCCTCAGGGGCAGGGCATCCTGTGGTGTCCACCAATGGGTGAACGGCTGACTGCCGTGGACGTCATCTGCCGCAGTGGGTTGTGGGGGATGAGTGCATCACAGCTGGACGCCTTGGAGGAAAAGATTCCTTCTCTTTGTTCTTCCCATGTGGCTCCTGGGGTCTTTCAGACCGCCATTTTAAGTCTCATCTGCATTCAGGTTTTCCCAAAGAGGACAGTGAGGCCTCACAGTCATGCTGGGCCCAACAGGCGGTTATCTGCCGCATCTCTAACACTGAACCTTGCCAAATGTGAGTTTGGGAAAGGTACTGTTCTTTATCTGGGTCAGCAGGTTGGTCAAGGAAAAGTGTGTCCAGCAAATGTGAAAACCACTGCCATTTCTGAGTTTACCGTACCGACTACCAGAAGAGAGCTGCGCCGCTTCCTTGGGATGACTGGTTATTATCGCAGGTTTTGCAGAAACTTTTCCTCTGTGGCAGCTCCACTGACCACTTCAACTAGTCCTTCCAAGCCCTTCGTCTGGTCTGGTGAGTGTCAACAGTCATTTGACAGCCTTAAAGGTCTTCTTTGTTGCTCCCCAGTTCTGTCTGCCCCAGATTTCAACTCCCCCTTTAAGCTGGAAGTAGATGCCTGTGCAGTTGGGGCTGGGGCAGTGCTACTGCAAGAGGATGACCAGGGCATCGACCACCCGGTGAGCTACTTCTTTCGCAAATTTGATAAACACCAACTTAAGTATTCCACCATTGAAAAGGAAACTCTTGCACTTTTGCTTGCTCTGCAGCATTTTGAGGTTTACCTCGGGTCAAGTGAAAAGCCTATCAAGGTTTTTACAGATCATAACCCCCTGGTATTCCTTCATCGCATGTACAATCACAACCATCGTCTTATGCGTTGGTCCCTAATTGTTCACAATTACAATCTGGAAATCAATCATAAGAAGGGATCTGAAAACATTATAGCTGACGCACTATCACGTGCAGCATAGTTGGCCGGGTTGTAGATTTTTTTTTTGTCTTGTTCCAAACACAAGGTGTTTGGACTTGTATGGGTGGGGGTGTTACATGCCCAGCAGGGGCATCAGGATTGTTGTTTTTTTTTCTGCTCTTGTCTCTCCCTCCTCTAGCATTCCACCAGTGGCTGATCAGGATAAGCTGCACCTGAGAGTAAATGAAGCCACCACCTCCTTTGGCCTGAACTTCTGCCATGTCCAATCACCTGACTGGAGGCCCAATAAAATGGAGCCTGCTGAAGAGTTCACTCTCTCATTTGGTATCTTGACATAATCTTGAGCAGATGGTAAAATGTGTGTGGTGGGGAAGGAAGTTAGGTAAGTTTGGGTACCCTATACATGTCATCACCTAGTTAACTTTGTCTATATACACTAGGTCAGCAGTGGAGCATTGCCACCCGTGTACTTTGGCAGTTGTTTTGAACTCTTTTTTTTTTAGAGAGGACAGGGTTTTCTTTTGTTTAAAGACTAAGAGTGAGAATAGGCCATGTTTTGTTTTATTGATTTCATTTCTTTGGCACTCCACCTCCTTCCTTTCCTCCACCACATTTTGTAAACTAAGCTGTGAGTTTAAGTTTAAGATCAAATATAAAACCATTTTTCAATACCCATCAACTTTGTCTTGTCTGACTCCTGGGTTTGTCGTGTTGCTGTTCCTATTCCCCTGGAAAAAGAACTAAGGAACGTAACAGAGATCATGGGGGTAAAGTGTTAGTTCTTGAAAACTTTAGGTACCACAGGCACCGCACCAACCGAGAGAATATTAAATGGAGATGTTGGAGATTAAACTGCAGGGCAGTACTGAGGACGAATATACTTTAACATTTTACACGATACAAAGTTACAATTCTTTTTTTTTTAAGCTTATCATCGCACTCTGAACGATGCTGTTCAAGTGCGACACCCATCGCTGTGGATGTTTCTTTGCCACTTGAAGGACCAGCAGCAGCTTGCTGAGGAGAGGCTGGAGATGGCAGATCGGGGTGATACTCCTCCAACAAGGAAACTCAAGTGGAGGGAGTTGGAGGCCCGTCTCCAGAGGCTCAGAGGGCAGTACCTTGCAGGTCACAGAGATCTGGATTCATATTGGAAGGCTGTCAGCCCCAGAAATTTCTTTTACTCTTCCTGCTTCCCTACAGTGCAGACGCTTTTCTTCTTTGCTCCCGACTCTGCTTGCGATTTTCTGCTTTTATTCCGGTTTCTCTTTTATAAATTACGAGCAGCGGCTCCCCGATACCTATAAATCATTGGGACTATACATTTTTATTTTTTGTAGATAGCAGGCTTCTGCCATAGTTAAACAATTTAACGACTGCGCAAGCTTGGCCTACCAGTAGCACAAGCCTGAAGTGAGACGTGGAAAGACTTGACACGGAGCTAAAGCTAATTGACAACATTTCTCTCAAAATGACTACCACAAACTACTACAGAAGAGTGCGGTACTGGAGACTAAAATGCACAGGTTAGAAGTGAATGTGGAAATGATTGGACGATGTGGAAACGATACAACTTTACCATGGACTCAGAAAAATGGACAACATAATGCTAACACACAGCTAGTAAGCACTACAAGGAAACAGGAGGACCGTGTACCGGGGAATAAATCTACAAGTTATCACTTTAACTGTCTAGGTGCTAAGCCAAAGAGTAACTCACCTCCCTGGGACATGCGAGGGCGATTAACAGGCAGAGCCCAGCACAGTGAGATTTGTGATGCGACCGGCTGGCCTGCTTTACCACCCCGGCATAGCGCCTCTTCGACCCCTGCTCCAAGCAGGAAAGAGCCCTGGACAGCTGTTAAAGGGAGGAATAACAACAAACCTCCTAAACAACAATGTGTACGATTGGAGAACAGATTTGCACCCCTGCTGCAGGACCCTGGATCATCTGCTCACAATGAGGTAGGAGTTGAAAGAAACTCAGGCCACAGAGAAAGTTAATGGCTGGGCCTGATCATCTGATTGTGGGTGACTCTGCTGTTAAAGATATGAGAAGCTTTTGCAACAAGAACACCAAAGTTCTTTGCTTTCCTAAAGACATGGTATCTGACATGAGGGAAAAAATCATGGATATTGTGACCGAGCACCCAATGGTGAAACACCTCATATTGCACATAGGGTCAAATGATGTTGTGAAAGAGCAATCTGAAGTACTGAAACAAGACTTCACCGATCTCCTAAACACAGTCAGCTGTCTGCACATTGAAGTGTCCATCAGTGGGCCTCTGCTGCCCGTCGGAAAAGGAGTGCAGAAATTCTCAAGACTTTTGAGTCTCAACTTGTGGCTTTCGACAGCATGTGCCATCCGTTCAGTTACCTTCATTGACAACTTCAACTTTTTTTGGGATCGCAGACACCTTTTTAAAACAGATGGACTCTGCCTTAACAGGTTCGGAATACAACTTTTTATGTCAAACCTACTTTATCTCCTGCGTCACCCGTCTGTTCCATCCACCAAGGACACGAGACAGGATCAAGCAAAACATGCAGACAGCAAAGCAAAATCTTCTGAAAGAGAGCCTCAACCCCTGTCTGAAAAGCTCTTTCGCCATGATGGAAATCAGCGCAGAGAGGAAGAGCCCCCACCTCCCACCTTACCTACCAATTCACCTTCCTCCACTCCACAAACCCCACCCATGTCACCTTTCTCTACCCCAACCCTTTCCCCCTCTTCCCCTCTCTTGGAGTTCACTGAAAAAATAAAAAAAGAACTGGTCACTGCTGGAACCAAATTCACACCCCGCCCTAACCCCAAGTACCATGCCTCAAATGCCCCACTGCCCCCTCTCCCACCACTGGCTCTGAGTGCGTTTCTGGCAAAATCTCCAAAGGCTCGACCTGCACCACCCCCACCTCTACAACTACAGCAGAATCATCCTCTGTCTCCACAGCCTGATAACAGTTTAGCACATTCAGTGACTTGTGTACACAATACAGCAAGCTTTGTCTGATATGTGCTGGGCTCAGGCTGTAGGACAGATTGCACTCATGACTTTTTCCAGGATAAGTCGGGGCCCAAGCTGGCAGTTTGCTCAATTATGGTCTTGATAAGTAAACGAAAAAGGCTAAACAAGAAGAATTTAACTCATTCTGCTAATTTATCAAACTTAGCATCCATTCCTCACCTGTCACAGCAAGCAGATAACAATTCTAACACACTAAATTTAGCTCTATTAAATGTAAGGTCTTTGGCAGGAAAATATTTTTTAATCAACGATTTTATTATCAATCACAAACTTGATTGTTTGTTCTTAAATGAAACTTGGTTAGACCAAAACAACAGTGCTGCTGTTCTGATTGAATCAGCTCCTCCCAACTTCAGCCTTATGAGTGAAGCTAGAGTGCATAAGAAAGGAGGGGGAGTGGCTGTTCTGTTTAATGATTCCCTCCAATGCACACAGATATCTTATGGAAACTTTGCCTCCTTTGAATATGTGGCTTTAAAGTCGAATTCTTCCTCCCGAAGTTATGTTCCTAAATGTCTACAGGCCACCTAAATACTGTGCAGCCTTTTTTGATGAATTTTCTGAACTATTGTCTATAATCTGTATTGACTTTGACTGTGTAGTCATTGTTGGTGATTTTAACATCCATGTTGACAAACTCCATGACAGAGGGTCTAAAGAACTGCATTGTGTCATCGATAACTTTGGGCTGACTCAGCATGTGATGGAGCCTACACACAACAAAGGTCACACTCTGGACTTAGTCATGTCCAAGGGTGTCAGCATTTCTAAGGTTGTTGTAATTGATGTTGCTCTCTCTGATCATTCCTGTGTTTTCTTTGAGAGTGCTATCTCTTTGCAGACTAATGTTCAAAGAAAAGTTATCACAAAACGCTATATCACAGAAAACACCTATGGAAAATTCATTCAGGCTTTCTCCTCCACACCCACCCTCGGGTCTCAGTAAATGATCTTGTCGATAATTTCAATGTGAAAATTACAAATATTTTTAATGCCATTGCACCCACCAAGGTGAAAATGGTCCCTGGCAAAAAAAGGTCTCCATGGAGAAACGGCACATTGGTAAAAACTGAAAAAAGAGAGTGTCGGAAAGCTGAACGTCTGTGGCGGAAAACAAATCTCCAGGTACACTATGACATCTATAAAGAAAGACTTCGAATCTACAACTTGAAATTGAGAAATGCAAGGCAATCTTTCTTCTCTGACATCATTGCCAAAAACAATAATAATGCACGAACCTTGTTTACCACTATCGACAGACTAACAAACCCTCCTGTGTCAGTGGCCCCTGAACTGCTTTCCACAAGTGCCTGCAATGAATTTGCCTCTTTCTTCACTGACAAAATTCAGAAAATTAGGCAAGCAGTCAGTGTCTCAACATCAGGTGCAGTACACGTGTTGTCCATGTGTCCACTTAAAATCAATTCAAATATCATGACAGAATTTAACACAATCAACCCTAAAATCTTGGAGGACATCATACAACATTTGAAATCCTCCTCCTGCCGTCTTGATATTCTACCAACAAGCCTTTTCAAAAATGTATCAAACTGCATGGCCTCAGATCTTCTACAGATTGTAAACACTTCCCTTCTTTCAGGTGTCTTTCCACAGGCCCTGAAAACTTCTGTTATCAAACCTTTATTAAAAAAGAACAATTTAGACACTTTATTAATGAACAATTATAGACCAATATCAAACCTCCCATTTCTCAGTAAAATAATTGAAAAAGCTGTTTTTATGCAGCTGAACAACTTCATGTTGATGAACAGCTGCTTTGATGTCTTCCAGTCAGGATTTAGACCACACCACAGCACTGAGACGGCCCTTGTCAAAGTCTTAAATTACATTCAATTAAACACAGACAATGGCAGAATCTCAGTCTTAGTATTACTCGATCTCAGTGCTGCATTCGACACAGTCGATCATAACATATTACTTGACCGACTGGAAAACTGGGTAGGACTTTCTGGCACAGCATTAAAATGGTTTGAATCCTACTTGAAGGACAGGGACTTCTTTGTGTCTATAGGTAATTACACATCTGAGCATGCAAAAATGACATGTGGAGTTCCCCAAGGCTCCATCCTGGGGCCTCTTCTGTTTAACATCTATATGCTCCCACTGGCTCAGATAATGAAAAGCAACAAAATATGTTACCATAGCTACGCAGACGACACACAAATTTACACAACACTATCACCAGGAGACTGTAGCCCAATACAAGCACTGAGTAGATGCATTGAGCAAATCAATGATTGGATGGAGCAGAATTTTCTCCAATTAAACAAAGAAAAAACTGAAATTATCGTTTTTGGAGCCATGGAGGAACGATTAAAAGTTAGTACCCAGCTTCAAATGGTCCTGCTAAAAACCAGAAACCAAGCCAGAAACTTAGGCGTTGTCATGGACTCAGACCTAAACTTCAACAGTCACATTAAAACAGTGACAAAGTCAGCCTACTACCACCTGAAGAATATATCAAAGATTAAAGGACTTATGTCTCAGCAGGATTTGGGAAAACTTGTCCATGCATTTATCTTCAGCAGGCTGGACGACTGTAACCGTGTCCTTACAGGTCTCCCCAAAAAGTCCATCAGACAGCTGCAGCTAATTCAGAATGCAGCTGCATTAGAGTCCTCACTAAGACCAAAAAAGTAGATCATATCAGTCCAGTTCTGAAGTCTTTACACTGGCTTCCTGTGCATCAAAGAATTGACTTCAAAATACTATTGTATATTATTGAGGCCGCACTCTTTAATGTCCTTCTTACGCACTCAATCCAAGATTTCTTTGGTCTACCACGACCTCTGTTGCCCGGTAACTGCAGTTTTGTGATAGTGTTGATGCAGCCACTAGCTCTTTCCATGTGGCCGTACCACCGGAGACGACGTGACCGCAGCACTGAGGAGATGTCTGCAACACCTAGTTTAGAATGTAGACTAGCAGATGGTGCCTCATCCTGTGGTTTGGCACCACAGATCCACCTGATCATGGCTCGGTCAATTCGGCGCAGTCGCTGCAGATCAGGGGCAGTAGGGGCCCAAGTTTCACTCCCGTGAAGTAAGGCTGGACGTACACATGAGTTAAACACCTTGCCACGGGTTTTGAAGGGTAAGTGCCTGGAAGTAAGGATGGGCAGAAGCTTCTTAAATTTTCCCCAAGCAACACAGCATCTGGTAGTAACAGCAAGGTCACAACCACCTCCTGCACAGAGCATGTCCCCAAGGTAACAGAAGCTGGCCTCCACGTCCAGCACCGCCTCATCCACTGTGACTTGTGTTATTGGGCGACCGTCCAGTGGCCTGGCTTCCCCTCGACACCTTGGACAGATGTAGTTCAGCACGGCTAGCAACCTGCCTCTTATGCCACAGCATTTCTTGTGTACCCAGAAGTCACATTTGGTACACTGGATGGAGTTAACACCAACCCCGGAGCGGCATACAGCACATGGGAAAGAACCAGTATCCTTCAGTTTGTTCAGGCCCTGGCCTGATATCAGGATCTTTGTCTTCTTCATTTTAAGCCGCAGGCCCTTGCGTTCCATGCCCGACTTCCAGTAACTTCATGACATGGTCCGTGAGCTTGAGGCCCCTATAGTTGCCCCGGTCTAAGGCTTCACCTTTCCCCTTGTAGAGGTTGAGGATGAAACTCTTCTCCCAGTCACAGGGCACAGTGCCGTTACAGAAAACCGCTTCAGTCAGTTGCCTAGTCAGCTCGATACCCTCATGGCCTGCAGCTTTTAGCATCTCAGCATTGATGCCAGAAGGACCCACCGCCTTACCAGACCTCATTTTGCCCAGCGCTTTGCCAATCATCTCAGTAGTGACTAATGGAGGAGGTCCTACAACAGGAGCAGCCTCTGGGAGTTCATCCTTTGGCCAGTCAAATTCCACATTCAGGAGCCAGTTGTAGTGTTCGACCCAGGCCTTCATCTTGTCCTCATCGTTAAGGGAGAGTTCACCAGCATCATTCCGTACGCACTTTTCACCTACAACATCCTGGTTACGACGCTCCATCTGCTTGGCAATACGGTACACATCTTTGCCCTGAGAGTCGATGACAGCAAAAGTCTCTTTCTCAGCCTCAGATTTGGCCAGCCACACAGTGTGCTTTGCAAGACGTTTAGCATCATTGTAGGCAGTTTTCGCCACCTTAGCCTCAGCCGTACATTGCTTCTTGCTTGTAAAGCACTTTGAATTACCTTGCTGTTGAAATGTGCTATACAAATAAACTTGCCTTGCCTTGCCTTGCCTTTAGGCTATTTAGCCCCTCCTTTTTTTTTTGGTGCGGGATGGAAGTTTTCCCCCTCTTTTTCTTTTTTGAAAAAGCTTTTAGTCGAGTTTTCAGTTTTTGACCCGTAATTGTATTATTATCATTACTATTATTTTGCAGGATGTTCCCCTCCTGAAGTTCTTGACAAGTTCACCGTTAAAATAATGTTTTTGAAATAAAGTGTGCCAAGTGATTATTCAATAGATGTGTGACATGTCCTGATGACACTTTTTGTCATCACCAAATTAACTAAACATTAACCTAATGAAGAATGAAGAAAAAACGTCGGTCACATAAACAAATGATCCGAATGATCCTGAATATCTACTCCCTATCTGATACCGAGGTTGTTTGTGGTTGGCTGAGAGAGAAATTATAGGGTCCCCGCAAATTAATAAGTACATAAATAAATAAAGCGGATCATCACAACGTAATCGCAGGGGCGGCTGCTTTTAGTCCCAGTATGTCCCTGGGTTCATCTGTGTTAATTCAGTCAGGCCGAGTATCCATTACGCGTGCCAACAGCCTTTGATCAGACATCAGATGCGACGGGACAATCGATATAGATATAAATCTATGTGCTGATTCAGATAGCTACAATAAATAGTGGCTGTTGTGATTTTGAATTGCAGTTAAATGTGTCTGGAACTGTGGAAACCTGCCTGTGAGGTTTGGTGACGTGCACACTGCACACTGCACACCGGTCAGCCAAACTATCACTGCGCCGCCTGCGCTTCGACCCGTTAAAGAAAAGCGGGGAATAAAGGACCTTTTTAAAAAAAAAAAAAAAAAGGGTCCCATGTTCCCCTGTCACATACAAAGTGGGCAACATAGGACCTTTTTTGGGAAAAACAGGGAACATAGGTACGACCCTATTCATAGAGTTCGCTAGTTAGCTGTGTGTTCAAAATGGATATCCGTCATTAAAAAAAATAATAATAATAATAATACACGGGAAGGAAGCAGCGCCATTCACTTCTACTGGAAACAGAAGCACTGAAGTCAACAGAAGCACTGGCGTAAACATTCATGCTAGGAGAGGTAGCTACAGCAGCTAGGGAGCACAAGGAGCAGCACAAAGCAGTGGAACTCACCTGCATCGCGCGCGCACACGCACACACACACAAACTGTAGGTTACGTGTAGGCAGAAGGGTAACACTGCTTTGTGCTGCTCCTTGTGCTCCCTAGCTGCTGTAGCTACCTCTCTCAGTATGAATGTTTACTTCAGTGTTCAGGTTGACATCAGTGCTTCTTTTTCCAGTAGTGAAGCTGCTGTGTGGTGCTATCTTCTTGAATACATGCTTTATTTGATAAATTGACAACACTATTTTATTTTAATTTTGTAGATTTTGTGATGAACTGCCCCTTTTTAGTAAAATTATTTCTCCACACTGTAGGAGTGGTCACAGAGCCATATTGTTCACCCTGAAGCAAATAAATTGTAGGTTGAAAAAGTTTGCCCCCCTGAACAAATGTAATGCCTCCCCTTAAATGTTTTTCTGCAGCCGGGTCTGAGAACACGGGAGAGAAGCAGCACCGCCGCTGGAGCTGACGAGGAGGGGCAGGTGTCCTTGAAGACGAGAACGAACACTGGAGAGCAGCGGCACTTCCGCTGGAGCCGATGACATGAGACAAGGAGGCGGAAGGCGGAAGCAATCCCAGAAGTGGCGGGATCCACTTGAGCTTCCGAGTTTCTCAAACGGCAGGAGACGTGGTGACCTGAAGAACAGAGTGGGTAAGTTTTCTTCCAGGGAGTCAAGGTTTCTTTACAGCTAGTAGCAAGGTAAGTTTGCGACCGGCTGGTGCGAAGCAACGAACTGACGCTGGTGAGCGGGGTAGCTCCGCCTTAAGAACACTCCTGATTGATGATCAGGAGCAGGTGGGGTGGAGCCGCACAGGTGAAGACGATCACCAGGGTCATCTGAGAAAGTAGGTCAGCCACGCCTCCTGCAGAGAGAGAACATTGTGGAGGAAAAGGTTTTCAAAGGTTAACCATACAAGTGAAAATAACTGAGAAAGTCAAGTTAAAGTTATACATGACAAAAGGAAACAATTGAGTAAAGAAAACTGTTTAATTACAGCCCTAACTGTGAGACTGTGAAGTGTGTGTCAACTAGGAGAGGAAAAGGAAAAAAACAATGTAAAAGGAAGTAAAAGAAAACACCTGTTGAGACAATTACTCCAGTGAGGAGCTGTGTTACCCATCACAAAGATAAGTGTGACTTGTTATGAGCTATGCCAGAAAAGCCCCTGTATAATCAACATGTACTATTAATCTAAAACGTATGTCATCCACTGTGAGAATGAAGTGTGCATTGTAAGAAACCCTGTTATCAGTAAGCGTGCCCCCTATGGGGAAGATCCTGCCTGTGTTTTATGTCATCCTGGAGCTCAGCCAGTGAGTCCAGGTTGGGAAGAGCATGGTGTGACACTTGGCTGAACCTGTTGCTGGGAGCAAGCCAATGGAAGCTTGCCAATGGTGCAGAGCGCTGAGAAAAAGCATCAAGCTCTCAGATTGTATCAGACTGTCACAGACTGTATCAGACTGTCACAGACTGTATCAGACTGTCACAGACTGTATCAGACTGTCACAGACTGTATGCAACATTGTCACAGGGGGGGGAAACAATTATCACCCACCTACCCCTCCCTACGGAGTAGGGTGTTAACCACGCCTTAAGACCAGAAAAAACAAAAGAAATCCGACACGATTAAACCTGTTGATTTGATCCTAATAGGTGGAAAGGTTATGGGGATGGACATAGGAGTAAGGGGGGTCCTATCCCCCATTAGGGTTATAAAAAACGATGTACACTGTCTGCCACCTCAGTTTGTACCTAATCTTTGGATTTGGTACAGCTCACTGGGTATTCTTTGTGGATCTACAAATAAATGCCTTTGGATTGAAGACAACAAACGCAACTCTGTCTCTTTTTATGGAGTACAATTTAGTCACTTTTTTGCAGAGTACAACTCTGTCTCTTTTTATGGAGTACAACTTAGTCACTTTTTTGCAGAGTACAACTCTGTCTCTTTTTATGGAGTACAACTTTGTCACTTTTTTGCGGAGTACAAATCTGTCTCTTTTTCGGGGTGAGACTCTGTGATTTATTTTTGAAGTCGATTTGAGAAAAAGGTCGTTCCACGACAACATACGGAGCAGCAGGGAAAAAAAACAGGATACTGCAGGATTATGTAGTGAGAGTGTGGATCCTGACAACGCAATTGACAATTGACATAGAATACCTGTTTGTTTGTAGACTGTATGTAAGTGGATTTGGTATAGAATATTACGGAAATGAACACTGACACTTAACAATCACTTAATAATCAACATTAGTGAATCTACAAAGCAATTACGACAAATGATATACCTAAACATGGATTTTATGAATGGGAAATGTTGATTTTGTTATCAGATAACTGAAAACATTACACATTGTACCTTGGAAACCCTCCATGCTTTTCTGCTGCAGACAGAGACATCTCAACAAAAGCATGTAAAATACAAATTCATATCAAATCACTTTTCTTGTTCACATTTTAACATATTTTAATGATTTAGTGAAGACTGTACTATATCAGGTCAATACACAACGGTATTCATTTGCTATAAACATTATTATAATAAGATTACAAACTTATTTATGGACAAAACATGCTGTTCTTAATATAAATAAGATTAATAATGATGTATTGTGTGAATAATTCTGGTTTGGACACACAATAAACAAAGGAACATGGCAGGGAAAGGGTTAATAGTAACAGGTTTGACGATTTATGCTGTTTTGCAGCCATTACTAACCATGTGGTTGACACCATGACATCACATGGTGTGCATTCTAGACCTGCTCATATGATTGCTCATATGCATATTTTAATTTAACATTTTAAACTTTTTAATACATGATATTATGGTAATGCATTATGACACACTATGACCGTCGTCTTCAGTCAAACTACACACAACTCAATGAAAATTAATTAACAGAGAGGAGTACTTACTTCTCTGTTTGGCAGCTTCCTGATAAATGGCAGATGATGTCACATCCTAAAAATGATGTCACTTCTGGGATAGTGCATTGTCCCTAGGGGGCGTGTTTTTTCAAAGTAACACATTTGACATAACACATAGGGACAGCTATAAAATGTTTTTTTTTTTTCAATATTCCAAAAAGGTTAAGAATAAAAAATAAGTGTCATATGTTAACCAACAAATGAGGCTTTTCATAAATGAAAATATTTTTTAGATAATTTGATTTTATCCTCTATTAAAGCCTGTTGCTAAAGACAAAATATAACCGAGGACAGTCATTTTTGCCATATTTTACAGGTATACAATACATAAGTCTTTAAAATTCTTTGAAAGTATCAATGTATGAATATTTAATGAATATTTAAAATGAAGATAATTTGTTTACCATACCAAATTTTTTTTTTAATATTTTGATATTATTATATTTGTTTATACAGATTATATGGGTAGGTTTTGTGTGGGCACGTTTTCGTAGAATGACATATATATATATTTATGTAACTCACTCACACATTTCACTTTGGTGACAAGCCAGCTGCCCAACTTCCGATTTTCAAAATAAAGTTACTCAACCTTTCATCTTCAGTTATTTTATGTCTGTTTTTGTATTTATAGATTCATTTTGCATCTTAAAATGATCTTTTTATGAACTATATGCTGCTTCACCTTTATGTGGAAATTCTGTGAACTATCATCATGAATATTGTTATATTGCGATCCAATTTTACGCTCATGTCCCACGACCCCCAGGTCATGTGAATTTGAGACATCCATGCTTAACAAAGATAAAAAAAATTAGCAATATTATGACAAGAATTTCATAATAATAATAATAATGATAATAATAATAACAATAATAATAATAATAAATAGTAATGGTCTATATATAGGGATTCTGTAATTAGGTTTGAAACAACATTCTCTGTGAGGAACCTATTGTTATCCTTCAGATTATTATATTAATGATAATGAAAAGTATGAGATTTGGGCTAAAATATGCTTGTAATAAGATAAAAGTGGGTAGATTTACTGTATTAATTTGCTGAACTGTTTAATTAACTTTATTTTTGTTTTATTGTGAAAATTCTAACAGGAAGTCGTATGGTTTAACTCTTTGCTAACTTAATCAGAGTCTTGTCTTGGACACGCGCTCCATTCATCCTCCAGTCTGTATTCACCGGTTTTGTGGTGGTCTCTCTCTTCAGGGCAGGCACCATGTCAGGCTCGACTCCCCCGCCTGCCTCGGCTGAGGCTGGGAGAACCGAGGGGTGTTTCCCCCTTGGATACAAACCGTTTAAACCCGAAGAGCACGGCCTGGAGCGCGGGTTCCGTCTCACGTCGTTCTCGGACCTGAAGGGATGAGGCTGCAAAGTCCCGCAGGAGGCTCTGCTCAAACTCCTGGCGGGACTGGAGCCGGACCGAGGCGACGCGACGGAGAAGGCCGGAGACCAAGCACCGGACTTCGGCCAACAGTTGTCTGGCCCTCGACTCGGTAAGAGACAGTTAGCCTTTAGGCTAAGCATGCTAGCTTGTGTCAACTAATTGCTGCTTAGTTGACAGGTTGACAGCTACCGCGATAATGAACGCAATTTTATTTATTTTAAAACAGCAATTAAATATGTCAACATATTAACTACATGTGATACTAATTTGGCTTTACGCTACACAGTAGATGCTTATAATATTTAATAGCTTTCGCCCTGTGAGTTGTTCAATTACTAGTGTAAGCATGATTCAGCAGAAATGATTTGTCGTTGCTTTGCGGTTAAAGGTCGCGTTCGTGATCCTGCAGCTTTTATTTTCGTAAATGAGTGAAGACACTGCACTTAGTTTAGTCACTGTACAACATAAGACTGATTAAAGACCAACAGAGAAACGGTTACTGTCATGACTATATCTGTCTTTATTTTTTACCATTAGAATATCTGACTGTTTGTTGTTTATGTTTCTCTGTCTGATGAAATACACATAACTGCTCAATAGCATTACTTTTTTTCATCATCATCATCATCATCATCATCAGTATTATTATTATAATACACAAATGCCAAAGTCTGTTCAGGAGTGAACTGTTTAAGTTAAAATTATATCAAGATATTCCATCCTGACATCATAATATCAATATTTGTGACAGTATTTCACAGACTTTCAAAATAAAAGTGTTTTGTTTTGATATGGAACAACATATCGTTCACAATGAAATTATACATATGATGCAAAATTAATCTTTTCAGCTTTTCTTTGCCGTATGAAACCGCTTTAAAGGCCGCATGTGACCCACAGGCTGCAAGTTTGAGACCTCTGGCTTATTGTATTGTTACCTTTTTTATGCCTGATATCATTATCAGAACCTCGAATATGGAGCTGACTGATGCCAAAAATCACTCAGATACAATTCATTTCTAAAGAGCTGTCTCTCGTTTCTCATGCACTGCAGTGTACGTTTCAATGTTATATCAAAAAGTATATCTACAGTTACTTTTTCGTTTAACTTGCACAGGTAATAGTTGACTGTTTAGTTGACTCTAATTAAAAGAAATTGAAAAAATCGGCCTAATAAATAGGTTTACCCGGTATTTGCTAAACAAAAAAATACAATTTACAGAGAAACAGAGAGAGTTCTTCAGTAATTTTAAAAAATGGCTGTCTTCAAAGAGACAGAGTCAAGACAGTCGGTCACCACCTCTGGTGTTCATGTTTGCAGGTGTAGGCATGGACTGCTGTGTTATTCCCCTGAGACATGGAGGACTCTCACTGGTCCAGACCACAGACTTCTTCTACCCACTGGTGGAGGATCCTTACATGATGGTCAGTGACTGTTCACCTCGGTGCATCACCATTGATGTGCAAAGTCCTTTTATACATAACCATTTACCTCTCTGTGTTGTCCCTCTGTCTGTCTCTTTGTGTCTTGGCCATTTGTCCCTTAGGGCAAGATAGCATGTGCTAACGTCCTCAGTGACCTCTATGCCATGGGCATCAAAGAGTGTGACAACATGCTGATGCTGCTAAGCGTCAGCCAGAAGATGAATGAGAAGGTAAAGTGTGCATTATGTTTGTTCCACATGTTTGACTCTTTTTATATTGACTCCACTTCTCTGTGTCTCTGTCTCGGGTCTCTTGTCATCCCTCAGGACCGTGAGAAGGTAATGCCACTGATGATTCAAGGGTTCCGCGATGCAGCAGAGGAGGGAGGGACGTCTGTGACAGGGGGACAGACGGTGATCAACCCCTGGATCATAGTAGGGGGAGTAGCATCAGTCGTCTGCAAGCCTAACGACTTCATCATGTGAGTCTTTCACTCACACAAGCATTGACACAGTCTGGTTTCCATGACTTCATTATACTGATTTAGAGTAATTTCTTGGAGACTTACTCTAACCTTAACCATAACTACCCTAACCTCATCCTAACCATATAACATGTCCTCACCTTAAAATGTCATAATTTGTGGTGATAGTGGCTCTGTGGTAGAGTGAGTCGTCTTTCAACTGGAAGGTTGTGGGTCTTGAAGTGGTCATCAAGATAAGGAAAGCAGCACTATATAAATAAATATTAATAATGAATAAAATAAATGTACTTTATGGGAAGACCGCTCCCCATAATGTCCTGTGTAAACTTCAGCTGCAACAATTATTTGTCATCTATTTTGATTGTCGATTAATCAATTTGAGGGGTTATATATATACAGTATATATAGAGTGGTATGCATAAGGAAGGTATTTTGGACCATTCTTCTTTACAAAACATCTCCAGTTCATTCAGGTTTGATGGTTTCCGAGCATGGACAGTCCGCTTTAAATCACACCACAAATGTTCAATAATATTCAGGTCTGGGGACTGAGATGGTCGTTCCATAAGGTTGTATTTGTTCCTCTGCATGAATGCCTTAGTAGATTTTGAGCAGTGTTTAGGGTCGTTGTCTTGTTGAAAGATCCAGCCCCGACACAACTTCACCTTTGTCACTGATTCCTGCACATTGTTCTCCACAATCTGCTGATATTGAGTGGAATCCATGTGACCCTCAACTTCAACAATATTCCCAGTCCCTGCACTGGCCACACAGCCCCACAACATGATGGAACCACCACCAAACTTTACTGTAGGTAGCAAGTGTTTTTTTTGGAATGCTGAGTTCTTTTTCCAGCATGCATAAAGCACCTTGTTTTGCCCAAATAACTCTTTTTTTTTTTAGTTTCATCAGTCCACAGCACCTTATTCCAAATGTGCTTTAGCATACCTCAAGCGACTGTTTGTGGCGGGTGCAGAGAAAAGGCTTTTCTGCATCAGTCTTCTATACAGCATCTCCTTGTGTAAAGTGCACTGAATAGTTGAACGATGCACAGTGACACCATCTGCAGCAAGATGATGTTGTAGATCTTTGGAGCTGGTCTGTGGGTTGACTGTGACTGTTCTCACCATCCTTCACCTCTGCTTATCTGAGATTTTTCTTGGTCTGCCACTTCAGGCCTTAACTAGAACTGTGCCTGTGGTCTTCACATTCCTCACAATGTTCCTCACAGTTGAAACTGAGAGCTTAAATCTCTGAGATAGCTTTCTGTATCCTTCCCCTAAACCATGATGTTGAACAATCATTTTTTTTCAGGTCATTTGAGAGTTGTTTTGAGGCTCCCTAGCCACTCTTTAGAGAAGATGCAAAGAGGAGAAACATTTACAATTGACCTCCTTAAATACCTTCTCTCGTGATTGGATTCACCTGTGCATGGAGGTCAAGGGTCACTGAGGTTACCAAACCAATTTTGAGTTCCAATAATTAGTGCTAAAGGTATTGAAATCAATAAAATCACAAGGGAGCCGAAATTTATGCACATGCCTTATTTTGTTTAAATAATTCTTGCACACTTTCTGTAAATCATATAAACTTTATTTCACTTCTCAAATATCTCTGTTTGTCTCCTATATGATATATTTAACTGAAATTTCTTATCCAAACAACCAATGATTTATAAAGGAAAATCATGCAAATTTACAGGGGTGCCCAAACTTTTGCATACTACTGTACATTGTATGAATGTGTGAGTTAATGGGTGTGAATGGTTGTAGCTTTAAATGGTCATGAAGGCTAGGAAAGTGATCTATTAATACAGATAATTTAAGCCCAATTTATTCTCCTGCGTAAAATGCTGTCGGTTACGGAGAGCCCTCTACGTCACCGGAGAGCCTCTCTGATGGCATGAAAGTTTTTTTTTTTTTAAGTGTCCGTCACTCCCACAAGGAACAACGGAGACGGCAAGGTCTGCGATTGGTCCTCAGTCAGTGTCTGGGCGGCATCAACAGGCATGCGGTGGGTGCCCTGATGATTAATATGAGGTAGCGCATGGCCTAGAATCATGGGTCCAATAAGAATGTTAAATTCACCTGCCATCAGTCTCGGTACATTTAGTGGACGTACATACCACCTCCGGACACATCTCCTCAGTCTTTCGAGTCTCCATTTTTGTATCAAAAGTATCTGTGTTTCAATGTTATTCAGCTGCATGGACCAGGACCATGACGGAGAAGTATGAAGGCTCGAGGGGTCTCCGTGGTTACGCAGTTGGATAACGCATTACGCAGTTTTAGAAGTATACTGTTGGCTTTACCATTAATATCTAAAAAAAAAATTGCAATTAACATGGCAATTACAGGAGTCCACCTCTTTATTCATTGACATTTAGAGTTTGACTGCAGTAAAATACTCATTCCATACAATATATGGAAGAACATTCAACATTTATAGGAATAATTTTAAATAATCAAGTTTGGAGATGAGATAGTTTTCACAGGTTTGTTTGTTTGTTTTTCCAGGCCAGACGGTGCTGTGCCAGGTGACGTCTTGGTCCTCACTAAACCTCTGGGTACACAGGTGGCTGTGAACGCTCACCAATGGCTCGAACAGGTCGGCTGCTCGACTGCTCCACGGTAACACTCTCTCTGTCCTCTCCTCATGTAGATACTAACATTCTCCTTCTCTGTCCCTGTTTTCATGTATGTCTCAAAAGCCCGAAAGGTGGAACAAGATCAAGCTAGTTGTCACCAAAGAGGACGTAAAGGAGGCCTATCAGGAAGCCATGTTCTCCATGGCATCACTAAACCGCACAGGTAAACTGGATACTCTGCAGATGTGTTTATCATTTCAGTTACAGCTGAGATGTTGTGTTTGAGCCGCTCCCACACAAGGGGTGGGTGATAAAAGCTTCAAATTATATGATTGTACTTCGTATACTGTGCGATGCTATTAAATTGTATTCTAGTCTGTAGTGACTAAAGTGGTAACCTAACCTAGCCACCATAGCATTTCACTTTTCTGACTGGAAACTGAGGTTTATTGCTCTGCACCAAAGCCCATAGAGAATGTCAAAGTCAACTCCAGCACACAGGAGTTGTTGAACCACTGAGACTTCTGTGTTTGAAATCCTTCGTTTGGATTTATCTATATGACACAAACTTAACAAACTAAGCAGCTGTAGACCAGCAGCTCGTGTGTCCCTGTGAGCTAAAACACTGATTTTCTTTCTGTACATTGGTTAGGGAGAGTGGGTGGTTTAGAGACTTCAGTTTCCAATAAGCACAAGCTGTCTAGCTACAAGATAAAGAAATGAACACAATTTTTTTAGATATTGGTGACTTAAGCAGGTATAGATTTTATTCAGTGAGCCTAAAATCAGTTTTTCCCCAAACCCCATGTCTTGGTGGGTTTTCACGCACAGGCACAGCAGGGGGCGCCCTGCTCACAGCTCAGTATTAACGGTCTCAGGAACTCATACAACTTCTCTTCAAACACCTGTATTTGTTTACATTTGTTCCATGCTGTGACTCTTCATGTTTGTGTCTCCAGCGGCAGGTCTAATGCACAAGTTCCAGGCCCACGCTGCAACAGACGTGACGGGTTTCGGGTTGTTGGGACACGCCAACAACCTGGCACAACAGCAACAGAGCGAGGTGTCCTTTGTCATCCACAACCTACCAATCATTGCCAAGATGGCTGCCGTCAGTAAAGCCTGTGGGAATCTGTTCAACCTGATTCAGGGAACTTCAGCAGAAACGTCTGGTATGTACTTTTACTTTTATTATATGGGATTGTTTTATTGGGGTTTGTCTATATTTCCATGTTTTGGATTTGACTACTTGAATGATTTAAACATGGTTTTTATAAAAAAAAACACCCTGTAAAGCACCTTGAACTCTGTTTTGAAAGGTGTTTTATGTATGTATTGATTAATTAAACCCATCACTTTCAGTCCTTAATTTTGAGGGAATTTGTCATGGAAAGTCCTTGAATATGATGTCAAGCAAGGTGTGGGAACCCTGCACATTTCTCTGTTCAGGCCTTGGAGTTGGTAGTATAGTAAGAATAGTATAGTATTACCAGTGAATTGTGTCCCCTAATCCTTCGTTGTCTCCATCCTTCTAGGTGGACTGCTGGTGTGTCTGCCCAGAGAGCAGGCGGCTAAGTTCTGCTCAGAGATGAAGAGCCACAGCTCCGGACCTGGGGGCCCTGGAGTAGCGGGCGGGGCATGGATAATTGGAATCGTGGAGAAAGGCGACCGCCGCGCGCGCATCATCGACAAGCCACGCATTATCGAGGTCCTACCACGAGGCAGCCAGGCAGCAAATCAGGACAACAGCTCCAGCAGCCCTGCTGCCCCCAGCCCCAATCTGTCATAGACACTGCCACTACTCTGGCACAGTGTGTATGTGTGTATGTGTGCGTGATGATTTTGCTGTCCATCTCATCCCCCTCTTCAAGTCAAACTGCTGAAAACACACCGACTTGTTCTTCAGCTGGAGAAGAAATGGACGACAGACTCTGGAAGGAGCTGGGGGGGTGTTGGTTAAAATAACCTTTAACTGTTTTCAGATCTAAATCAGGGTGTTATGCTGTTTTTTTTTCTAACTTCCCGTTGTGTCTTTCGATCATGTGATTAATTGACTTCATAGTTTTTCATAATTTATCTGATTACAAAAGAAGAAAATAAGATTCTGGAAGGGGAAATATTCCGTGTTAATCTTGCCAAATTCAGCGTGTGACTGTGAGTGTGTGTTTGTGTGTATTCTATCATGATGTGACTCGGGCGCTTTGCTGTGTTAAAGTGGAGCAGACGTTTTCTTGACGGTTGTGGATGATGTTAATTTATCATGTGGAAGCAAACAAACATCGTTGTCCTCGGTACCCAGCTCTGCCTCGCTCAGCTCCGAGGAAGGCTTGAGCAGCTTCCGTCGGAGCCACTGGGTAGCGCTCGGGATGTCCAAATGTCTGCGTCAGCTGATTGACCGTACACCACAAGTCCCTCCCCCCTTTTTCCTTATTTATGAAGCTCCGCCATTTAAACCCCGGCCAGCGGGGAGAGGTGGGGCGGATGTTTTGCGTCTGGATTGGGGTCGGGACATGTTGGCGTTTTGATGCTGCATTTGTACATTTTTCCTTTTCACAAGTAATAAAAACCATCATCAACTCAGAGTGAGCACTGTTTTAAATGTTAATGTGGCAACACTGTAAACATAAATGTAGGACTATGAATTAAGTAATTATTAATTATTACTTTAAGTGATGAAAAGTTTGCCTTTGTGAGTATTTATCTTGTTAAATGTGAATACTTTATGGTTTCTTTGCTGCAAGGGATTGTTGAACTTATAATAATTGTGGGTTTGAGATCATCATTTTGAAACACCAGTAAACATTTCAGGCATTTTATGGACCAAATGATTGAGAAAATGATCATTAGATTCATTGTATATAATAATAATGGTTAGTTCCAGCCTATATTTTTTTTGCATATTGAAGCCTAAAGAAGAAGAAAAGAACCTAAAATGTATTTAGCATAATCTTACCCACTACCGTTTTGTTTTGAAATCATTAAGAAATATCAAAACCTTTGGCAACAAACTCGTGACATGGTGTTCGCCCTAAACAAATCAGTAAAGCAAAAAAAGATTCAAACTTCTCTTCGAAAGCCTGAAATCAACACTTTATTTAATTCAAATCTATAAAATATGCAAATTATTAATATAATTATTATTTTTATTGTCAATAAGGGGAGACATTGACTTTGTACATGATGGTTCAATTCCCAAAGCACTCAGCAAGTTTACAGAACTGCTGCGTTGCTAAGTGGCAGCTGTGTGTAATTCCTCTTCCAACCAGCAGAGGGTAATACAAGTAAAAATGTAACACTGACGGAGGAGGAAGAAGAAGAAAGGCGGAAGTGTTCGCCGTGTGTAAACAATCCTGTCATTCTCAGGTTACCTGTACCATTTTTAAAGATTTACATTATTAACTTCCAGATGTGTCAAGAATGATCAAATATAGCGACTGATATTCAAGATGTACACGATGAACACAAGTCTTCAGCTTTGACTCCGATGTAGAAGGTAAAAAGCTCATTTCTTCTCCACCGATCCGTTATATTTATTTTATTTAGCTCGAACGCCGGTAAAAGCCTGACTTAATAATGACTCGAATCGGTCTAGTGTTTCTCCTGTGTCATATTTTGGATTCAAAGAGCTTGACTGTGTTTAAGTGCTTATACTTTCTCAACTATGTACAATTATGTACATGTAAACCCTGACTTACTTAGTCTGTTGATTATAATTATGATAAAAGACTGACTTACTGTATTCAAGTGTGTATTTCTGTGTTAAAAGTCTGATTACTCCACGGGTGTGTTATAATGATTTTGATAATCAATTTAAGTGTTTTGGGAAAAAAAAAATACTATAACAAGTTTTCAGCTTCTTTAATTATACTATTTTCTGGTTTCTTGCCTCTGTATGGCAAAGAATTTAGAATAACAGAACATAATAATAATAATTTTGGTTTGTAGACAAAACAAGACCTTTGAGAACATCATTTTGAAGTTTGGGATATTTTATAAACCAAACAACTAATTAATTCATCGAGAAAATAACAAAAGATTAATCAATTTTGAAAATAATCATTAGGTCGGTGCAGCCTTAGTGCATCATAATTATGCTAAACTTAAGCTTGGTCTATTCATGTGGTTATACTTCTCCTTAGGTCTTTAATTATTGTTTTTTTCTCCTTTGCTTTGTAGTATGTATAAGACAATACCTGATTTACTTTTTACATTTGTCAAAATTGTGATTAAAAACAAAAACAAAAAACAATTTAGTCCTTTCAGTCCAGTGCTGACATTCTCTGTCGTTCTATTTGTTTGGTTTTTATTTTCTTATTGTAAGAAATGTAATATCTATCACTGTCTGTATGTCTGTCGGTCTGTCTCTTAGTGTGCAGGCTGCCTGTGGCCATCATGCCTTATCTGGGCAGTGAAGACACGGTGAGGGAGCTGAGGAGAGCTCTGACCAACCCCAATGTCCAGTCTGACCTGTTACGATACAGAAACACCATCCTCAAAGTCATCAGGTTGGTCACACACTCTCATCCACCACATCAGCCAGACACATTGGTAACCTGTGGAACATGTCTTTATACACAAATAGCATACAATTCAGAAAAAAGGAAGATTTAAACATATCAGTAGGCACTGGACCTTACTTTCCTTGAAGAAACTGAAAATGTAAAAAACCCACACATTGAGCAGACTTACAAAGAAATAATACAATATGAATTAATGACAAATTCCCTTTTAAACATTTAAATTGTTGGCTATGAGGGCTTCGGAATTCACATGTGATATCTGAGTGAGAATTGTCCATATTTTGTTAAAATAAGATAAAGGTGATCAACCTCTGGTTTTGTTTAACATCAGTCTTGCAAAAAATATTAGTTTATTAAAGACCATTGAAAAAGTTACACATTTAAGATGTTTAGTTTAGTCATTATACGCACAACTGGCATACAATCTAGAAACATTTTCAGCAGAGGCCAAGCTTATTTCCCTCAGTGATAAAACAAAATTAACATATTTAATTTTAGCTCTTTACTAGCACAATGTATGCTGGACTGTATTTCATTCAGATAAACTATTTGTAGTAATGTCCACAGCATATTTGGCTCTCGATTTAACTGTGGAGTCTAGTTTTCTTCTGTCTTGCACCTTAACATAAATACTGTTCAGCCTGAGATCATGTCTGTGTTTTTCGTAAATATAAAGTAGAATAATTATGTAACTTTCTGTCTGTCTTTTCTATGTTGTGTCCATTGGTTTTCATTTTGTCAAACACACACACACATACACCTCTTTATCTCCCTTCCCTCTTGTGTCTCAGAGCGATGTCTCAGGGTGTGGATGTGTCCAGCCTGTTCAGTGAAATGGTCAAAGCATGTGCAACAGTAGATATAGTCCAGAAGAAATTGGTCTACGCCTTCCTGTGTTCCTACGCCGCTTTAAACCCGGAGCTGTCTCTGCTCGTCATCAACACGCTGAGGAAAGACTGTCAGGATCCAAACCCCATGGTCCGCAGTCTGGCCCTGAGGAACATGACCAACCTCAGGTGATGTCATACAAACATCAGCCTCAGCACAAAGTACCTGGTGTGGTCTGTTGCTGCTATAGTCCATCTAGTACCAGATCCAAGGTGTTTGTATGTTCAGTCATGGTCTCCTACCAACTTTGGTCATAACAAGTGGTTATTTTAAGTTTTTTAATCATCTTTTTTATCATCTCCATTCAGCCCAGTCCTTCTCCTCTGACCTCTGGCATCAAACAGATATTTTTACCTTAAATCACCTTTCCTCCTCATTCTGATTCCTCAGTTTGAACTTCAGTAGCTCATCTTGACATCTTGACTATCTTTATCCCTAAATGCATTATGCTACTGATTTGTTATTGACTTAATAGATATTTCAACATGCAGTTAAACAACCGTACCTTGTCTGTGCCCCACACAGGTTACCCAGTCTGGTGGAGTATGTGGAGCAGCCTCTGACAGCAGGACTGAGAGACAGAGCAGCCTGTGTGCGGCGAGTCGCTGTCCTTGGCTGGGCCAAACTATACAATCTCCAAACTCACTCCGAGATAGGTAGATACTCTGTGATGAGTATAGTATTAATTAATAATATAAACCAGTCAATATTTCTTCTATGTTGTGCATCCAAAGATATTTATTACCTTTACTCCTTAACACTGTCATTTCCCCCTCTGTGGGACGAAGATCTTATCTTATCTTATCTATATGTTTTTAAGACCTGTGACTATAGCAAGTTATAGCAATTTTATTTACAGCAGCTCAGAAAAACTTCTAAAACTTGTTGCTAAACTTGTAAAATAATGATAAAGGGGCCAATAAAGATGTGATTTAACAGCTACTGGGGGGGTTTTGTGTGTTGGTTGCAGATGCTGCAGTGGTGAATGAGCTGTACAGTCTGCTGAGGGACTCCGACCCGGTGGTGATGGTCAACTGCCTCCGAGCCCTGGATGAGATTCTGAAGGAGGAGGGAGGAGTCGCTATAAACAAACCCATCGCCCATCACCTCCTCAACAGGTCGGTCTGCATTATGCTAAGTCAATGCAAAGGTGGAGAGAGAAAAACCCCTGCTTTTCCCTCGAATGCGAGTAAGGGAAAGTTTCCTGGACAACAAAACTGACTGTGTGTGTGTGTGTGTCCAGGCTGAAGGAGTGTGACATCTGGGGTCAGTGTGAGGTGCTGAGAATCCTCCAGCGCTATCGGCCTCAGTCAGAGGACGAGCTTTTCGACATCCTGTCCCTGTTGGACTCTTCCCTGGTCAGTCCTCACCCTCCAGTCATGGCCGCCACACTCGGCCTCTTCCTGGGTCTCTGCCCTGCTCTGCCTGCTGTCACGCTGGCCACCCTAGAGCGAGTACGGGCCCCCCTGCTTGCCACCTGTGGGAGCACGTCCAGAGAGATGATGTTTACTGCCATCTGCCACATTCAGGTCAGTGACGGGTCAAGTGGATGATGTGTCTGTGATGTACTGTATAATAATGGTTGTTAATCTCTTGAGAATATTTCTTTACTTGAGTACATGGTTTTAGAAATTATGTGTGTTTGTATTTGTTACCTTGTTGGGACCTTTTCTGGCATAAACACTGGCCTTGTCAGGACCAGTCCCCCTTATTAACTGTGTGTGTGCGTGTGTGCGTGCGTGCGTGCGTGCGTGCGTGCGTGCGCGCGCGTGTGTGTGTGTGGGGGTGTGTGTGTGTGTGTGTGTGTGTGTGTGTGTGTGTGTGTGTGTTCATCAGTCATTCACCTGTTGAAGTTTTCCTCTTCCAGTTGCTGTTGCGTTCTCTGCCCGGCCTGATGGGGGCGCACTACAAACGTTTCTTCTGTGGCTATGCTGAACCAGCCTACATCAAGCAAAGGAAGATGCAGGTAATCTGGCTTTTTGACTCTGTGTTTTGTTTCGTCAGTTTAAAAGAGTTAAATTATTCTATCTATGATGACATTTTGCAGGTTTGGGGTTTATTTTTGTAGTTTTTTTGTACATTTTGACAAGAAAATTAGATGAGCAGAAGTAGAAAGTTGCTTTGTTGCAGACTAAATTGAGGCTGGATGGTTTTCTTGGTACATATATTTGTCCCAATATTCTTTTTTCTTCTGTCTAACTGTTAAATGATAACAAAAAATAAAAAGGCTTAACTTCAGTAACCAGTTATTGAACAACACTAAGGGTCTGTCTCTCCAATACACATTTTATGTCAATTATATACAGTATTTTCAATTAAAATTAAGGTATAAAATAAATATTTAAATTGTGAAATGGGTTAAACTAAACTAAACATCAACTGGCTGATTGATAAACAATTATTGGCCAGTGAATATCATTGAAAGTAGTAAACATCAGCCCGATTAATCTGTTTCCAAATAAATTACAATGTTGTACAACATTTGAAAGGGGTGTTCAGTCAGGAGCTAAAAATGTACTTGACTGGACTAGACATTACTACTTACATACTTTAAAGCGGACCTAGACTGGAAGTTCCAAATAATGCTGTTTTTTAGTGTGTATCTGCGTCATTACCTTGTTTAAAGCGGACCTAGACCGGAATTTCCAATTAACGCTGTTTTTTAGTGTGTATCTGCGTCATTACCTTGTTTATGAAGCCCTGAAGGTTCTAAACAAACAGTTCAGCCACTGCTGAGAACGCTGTGTTTTATTGTAATCTCTGTTTTATTGTAATTACTGAAAAAACCCGGTTCGGTTACGTAAACAGCAGTTCTCCTAAACAGCAGATCCTCCTGCTCTGGGCACTAGTCCGGGCACATCCGGTTGCGTACATTGAACCGCAGAAGAAGAATAACGTCCGTTGTGGAGGTGTTTCACGAGCGACAGTGTCTTCTGACTCTGGGTCTGACTCTGGGTCAAAGGTCGTCAAAGGGACTGAGGTGGGGAGTCGTGAAGAAGCTATTTTTAAACAGTGTTAAAACAATGTTTTGATAATGAGTAGCAGTGCATCCACCGTTCCAGAGGGGGGAGCTGTGCTTCTGATAGCGGGTGTGCTGATATGTCACTTCCCGGGTGAGAGATTTGAGTCTCAAATCTCGCGGCTGGGAAACAGCGTCAGAAAAGAGGATTTCTATGGGCTCGTTTTCAGCAACTAGGAGGTTTTTGACCATAAAAACAAGTTAATGTATGTAAGTAGACCTCCATAACTAACATATATGTGCAACAGGACCACTCTATGTGAGCTTTAAGAAGCCCTAAAGGTTCTAAACAAACAGTTCAGCCATTGCTGAGACGATGTGTTTTATTGTAATCTCGGGCTCAGCGAGATCTCTGAAAAAACCCGGTCCGGTTACGTAAACACCGGTTCTCCTGAACAGCAGATCCTCCTTGTCCGGGCACATCCGGATGCGTACATTGAACCGCAGCAGAAGAATAACGTCCATTGTGGAGGTGTTTCACGAGCGACAGTGTCTTCTGACTCTGGGTCTGACTCCGGGTCATAGTCATAAAAGGGACTGCGGCGGGGAGTCGTGAAGAAGCTATTTTTAAACACTGTTAAAACAATGTTTTGATAATGAGGAGCAGTGCATCCACCGTTCCAGAGGGGGGAGCTGTGCTTCTGAGAGCGGGTGTGCTGAATATACTGGCAAATCACAAGACTCTGGGTGAGAGAGTTGAGTCTCAAATCGGGCTGGGAAACACAGTCAGAAAAGAGGATTTCTATCAGCTCATTTACAGCAACTAGGAGGTTTTTGACCATAAAAACAAGTTAATGTATGTAAGTAGACCTCCATAACTAACTTATATGTGCAACAGGACCACTCTATGTGAGCTTTAACTTGTTTTTATGGTCAAAAATCTCCTAGTTGCTGCAAACGAGCCGATCGAAATCTCTCCTCACTAAAGCTCTCATCAGCCAACAGACTGAAATCTCACACTCAGAATACGCACTGTCTTGTGATTGGCCAGCCAACGAGAGCTTTCCCAACTGTCTTGTGGTTGGCCAGGTACCTGGAAGTGACTGAACAGCTCTCAGAAGCACAGCTCCCCCTCTGGAGTGGTGGATGCACTGCTACTCATTATCAAAACATTGTTTTAACAATGTTTAAAAATAGCTCCGTCACGACTCCACCGCGGTAGTCCCTTTTACACCGTTGACCCAGAGTCGGACCCAGAAGACACTAGTACCCGGAGCAGGAGGATCTGCTGTTCAGGAGGCAGGATCCTTACGTCATAATTCCAGGCTTTTTCAGAGCGCTTGCAGAGCCTGAGAATACAATAAACAGGGTTCCTACGCAGCATGGAAAAGTATGGAAAAGTATGGAATTTAAGTAGAGTCATTTCCAGGTCTGGATAAATATGGAAAAGGGGAAAAAAGTATGGAAAAATGTTTGTGTTGTTTCCAGACTATTATCTCACTTTCTAAAATTAAACATATTAATATATACAAATAAAATTAAGTTACCGACAAAAAAGTAGTCTACCTGTAGATGATATGAAACTAATCAAGCTGGCTGTATTTATTTACATAATAATCATCTAACAATTGGTATTCAGATGTTTAATATCGACTCAAAAATCCTCCTGGAATTTTGAAATGGAAAATGTGTAGGAACTCTGAATAAAACCCAGCGTTCTCAGCAGTGGCTGAGAACTGTTTCATAAATGAGGTCATGGCACAAAAAGTGTTAATTGGAACTTCCGGTCTATGGGAGTTTTAAAGGGACAATATGTAGTATTTATGGGTTTATATTACCCAAAATCCACTTTTGTATACATATTATGTGCTCCTGCATTGTCTAGTCGCTGTATAATATTCTCTGTTTAATTTTCGTAGTGTTTCAAAAAGTCATTTAAAATAACATGGTTGCGGGCCGCGGTCGCATAGCCACTGTCAGCAGCGAGACGCCGTGTTTCTGCCGGAGCCTGTAAGGACAAACGCGAGAGAACAAATCAAGCATCTCTTTACTTGTAGCGGAAGTCCCGCCTCCTCTCTCACCGCTTCGTCTGGTACGGCCGCGGTAGCTCGCCCTCTCCCTCGCCTCACGAACCTCATCTGCTGACACGGAGAAAGACGACGAGGACGACATTTGACAAGCTGTGGATACCGTAGCGCTCAGGGAAGGGAGGGGGTGAGCAGAGCAGCAGGTCTTTGTTGTAAATTTCAGCCTCTCCTCTAGATGTCACTATAAACTACTTACTTCCCCTTTAAGGAACGATTGCTACTCCAACGCTGCAACAACACCAGAAAAATGGAAATTCTAAACTTTTTTTTCCGTATTTTAACAACCGATTGTTTTTGTGATCCTGAAAAATTAAATCACAGCTTTCATCAATAGGCTACATAAGACCACAGGATCAGTAAACATCAGCCCGATTAATACGTTTCCAAATAAATTACAATTTTGTATTTCAGCTGCAATCACCTCATTGTACAAAATGTTGTTGAAAGAGCCAACAACAATTTTGCACCACCATACTTTTTGCAGTAGCTCACAAAATGGACAAACTAAACATCTACATTTGGAAGGGAAGATTGAGGTGAGGAATATCCAGCTGCAACATGAAACTTTACCATTAAATGTTGCTATATTGTACTCCCTGTACCTTTAATCCTATAAGTGCTCTGTTTGGAGTATCTCCTGATTGAACACCCCTTTCAAACGCTCAATCTAACCCCTCCCCCCTTCTTTCTTTTATTGTATTTATTACATATTGTATTTTGCATTTTGTTCCTTATGTGTTTGAAATGTCACATTCACATTTAATTGAGCGGTGCTTTGATTGATTATCGGTCCCATTCTCTGTGTTTTTTATTGTTACGACATAAAATTCAATATTCACCTGCAGGTGCTGATGGAGCTGGTGAATGACGAGAACGTAGCGATGATACTGGACGAGCTGAAAGGATATTGCACTGACGTCAACACGGACACTGCCCAGGCTGCCATCTCAGCCATAGGTAAACACACACGCACACAGACAATCCTGTTATTATGTGGTTGTCAAACAAGCTTCACTATCTATTCCAAGACCAAAGATGCCTCGTCTAAACCTTTTGCCTTTGTAAAGCACTTTTGGTCAACTTGTGTTGTTTTAAATGTACTTGACTGGACTAGACATTACACTGGAGATAAGAAATGCAAATTATTTAAAACTCTGGCAAGGAAAGACGTTTTACGACCAGATTTGAAAGATTTTACTGTAAAAGCAGATGTCAGACATTTTGAGGTGTTTTCCAGGTGTGAGGAGCATAAAAACAAATGGCTGCTTCTCCCTGCTTCCCCATTACTGTGTGTTAGAGAGCAGACTCACACATGCAGATCTGAGAGGGTCTGCTGTGTTCATACAGTTCATAACGATTGCGACTCCAACGCTGCAACGACACCAGAAAAATGGAAATAGTCTAAAAAAAAAGACAGCTGAGATCCCAAAAATGTTTCATATTTTAACACTGCTTTCATCAATATGCCACATAAGTCCACAATATCCGATATTTCTAAATGTAAAATCATTTCATAAACATGCAGAAAATTTGAACTCGCACATACAGAAGCAAAGTGCTTCATAAATGACGTCTCTCTATTATGGCTGCAACTAACGACCAATAAGCTGCTTTAAAAAAGCTTATTGGCTCTAGTGTATATATCTATATCTATAGATATATACACTAGAGCTGCAACTAACAATTATTTTCATAATCGATGAATCTCTTGATTATTTTCTCAGGTAATCACGTGTGCAAAATGCTTTTACTTTTAATGACGACTAATATAATTATGTTATAACGGGCAATTATCATTAAGTTCATGCTTAGATTAAGACCAGTTTTCATGGCAGTTCCTTTCCCTTTGTTTAACATGTCATTACCTTATGTTAAAGCCCGAGTCAGATTACACGTTTTCCAAGGTGACGCGGCCTGTCTCTCTTCACTGGCTGGCTCCATATATTTCCCTCTGAAATGCCACTTCCCTGTAACACAAAGGTCAACATTGTTTCCGTCGTACCTGTTGAACAGTAACCAGAGAATGATAAGGAGAATGTTTTGCATCCCCCTGTCTGGCACAAACGACTTTTCATGTGCTAACACGTCCGTTCTCATGTCAGACGGTGTATGTGTATCTGAAAACACGGCATCATATGTACACAAACACTGCACATGGCACAGACAGGCAAAACTGCACTTTCCCTCTTCGTACATATACATGCATCACAGTTTAGAGAAGAAGGAAGGAAGTAAGAGACACATAATGAGTCACTGATGAGTAATTCCATTGTATGTAAAACAACTTTAAAGCAGCTGAAGTCCAGGTCATTGCACATGTAGAGCCAACACTCTATAAAAACTATAAAATATCACTTTTGATTTGTTTATGGCCTATGGCTGAGATGGTCTGCTTGTGCACAAACATACTACAGAACCTAAAACATATACTGTACTTATTCAGTATTACTCTTACATTGTGAATGACGGCGTTGCTTGACACAGCTTATGTCTCTGAACACAATGATCATCACTGTAAATATTTGTAAAACAAGCAAAGTGACATTGACGAAATGGTAAATTACACAGAGGTGAGTTATTGGAAGGATGTGTCTCAATATTGTGCAAACATAGTAGAGGAACGAGTAAAGAATAGAAGTCAAATGTAAAGATAAGTGTAAACTGTTAGCTAGCTTAGATCGATAGATACTAATGGGGTCGTACCTATGTTCCCCGGGTCCTATGTTCCCCGTTTTTCCAAAAAAGTTCCTATGTTCCCCTGTCACATACAAAGTGGGGAACATAGGAACCATAGGACCCTTTTTTGAAAAAGGGTAGGGTAAGGGTTAGGGTTAGGGTTAGAGAAAGGGTCCTATGTTCCCCGGTCACATACAAAGCGGGGAACATAGGACCCGGGGAACATAGGTATGGTCCCGATACTAATTAGCTACCTAGCTTAGATAGAAATATGCTAGTTTGTGCAGACAGACTGTCTGTCAATGTGTATATTATTAGATGCTACATGGTCAAATAAATGTATCATCTGGAATATAATAAGCTGCTGCTTCATTGACTTTTGTGCTTGCTTACTCTTCAACTATTATTTATGTTTATTTATTTTGCACAATGAAGAAAATGAGTATGAAAATTATTATGTCAATGACCTGAGGGATACACTTATATATAAAAAAAGTCCAATATTGTGTATCCTAAGTAAAAATAATTATTAATAAATAATAGTGTTATGTTGTGTGAACATGAGTGCAGGTCGCATCGGACGCAGCTACAACGACAGATCCCTAGAGATCCTGACCGGATTCCTCGGACTCAAACAGGAGCACATCACTTCGGGTACAATCCAGTTTCCTTATGCCAACATTCACACGTTCTCATCACTTCTCGTCTCTTATCTCCCGCACTGTTTTTTCCATCAGCTGTGGTGCAGACAATGCGGGATCTGGTCTGGGTGTGTCCACAATGCAGCGACACTGTGTGTTTGGCTGTTGAGGGCTGTGAGGAGACTCTGCAGGACAGCCAGGTCAGGACACACCCTGCAAACAATGACACATGCAAACCACTCACAAAAAAACAATCATCACAACAATCATTACGAGTGCATCACATGTGCCTGCATCACCGCCATTAGTAAATACTTATCCCAGTCATTATCGAAGAGCTTTACGGGATTGTTGTTTGAAAGAGGAGGAAATGTCACAGACAATGCCTTTATTGTGCCATTTTCAGGGGCGTAGCAGCAGTTGAGATAAGGCAGGCATTTAGGCCAGCGTCCCTGAGATGATTGATGACATCAGTCCACAGTAATGACAGTCATTTTCTTGAACTTGAGTTCTACTTATAGTTTTCCTGTATCTGCTAAAGAATTTGCTAAAGCTACATGCAGTCTGCTCTTCTTTGAGAGGATCCGCTCCAGCCTGATACACCTGTTGATCCAGGTCTGAAGATCCGCCGCATTTCCTCATTGACCGTGTTCCAGAGGAGGCTAAAGAATTTGCTAAAGCTACATGCAGTCTGCTCTTCTTTGTGTTCTTCTCTACTTCATTTCCTCATCTTTATGATTTTTAGATGAAGGGGCAGGGCTTTTTTTCTGTGCTTTTGCATAGACATGAGCCACATTTCCGGGACAGATCAATTTCAAGTCCTGAGCAAACAAAACACAGTGGTGTAGGAGCAGGTGTAGTGATATCCTGTCAAACGGCTAAAATTCACTTCTGTAACTTTTCATTTTCGTGTTTTTAGTCACACTCCAACCTGGTTCTTGATGTCTCTCTTTACTAGCACGTTTATATGAGAGGCCCTTTGAGAAATAATTCAGTCTTGCGCTCACGTTAGATCATTCTCTCACAAACACTATCATAGTCTCTCACAAACACTATCATAGTCTTTCACAAACACTATCATAGTCTCTCACAAACACTATCATAGTCTCTCACAAACACTATCATAGTCGTGCACACTTACTATTATACTCTCTTACAAACACTATCATAGTCTCTCAAACACTAATATAGTTGTGCACACTTTCTATTATACTCTCTCACAAACACTATCATAGTCTCTCACAAACTCTAATATAGTGGCGCACTAACTATTATACTCTCTCACAAACACTATCATACTCTCACAAACACTATCATACTCTCTCACAAACACTATCATAGTCTCTCACAAATACTAATATAGTCACGCACACTTACTATTATACTCTCTCACAAACACTATCATAGTGTCTCACAAACACTAATATAGCCGCGCACACTTACTATTATACTCTCTCACAAACACTACTATAGTCATGTACCCGTGTTTCTGAGTTGTATTGAATGCAGCATCATCCCACTCGCATTCTGTGAAGTGCCGCTGCACTCTGCTTGTGATCTGATAAAATCGCTGGAGTTTGTTGTAAACTGTGTCCGCGACCACGAGTGTTTCATGTGGCTGACGGCTGTCAGATACAGGCTACAGCAGCCTCAGGAGAGGATCCTCTCCGGCCTGATACACCTGTTGATCCAGGTCTGAAGATCCGCCGCATTTCCTCATTGACCGCGGTCCAGAGGAGGCGGGACATTGTCCTTGAGATCCGGCTGGAGAGACATCCTGATAAGCCAATTAGAAACTGGAAATTCAAGTTGACTTCCGTTTCAATCAAACTCTCTCACATATACTAGTATACTCGCATACACTGCATATCATTCTCTCATACATTCACTATCATGTTGTTGCATCATAATAGCGTGAAAGAGAGTATGATAGTAAATGTATGTGACTGTAGCAGTGTTTGTGCGAGAGTATGATGATGTTTGTGAGAGACTATATTAGTGTTTGTGAAAGGGCTGGATGATTAATTGAATTTTAATTGTGATTTGGATTTTGGCTTCTCACAATCATAAAAAGATTAGAATCGAGGAAAAAACGATTAATGCGCCGCACGGTGCGGCGTGTATGTAAATTCCTATGCTAGAGAAATACCTTGAATGCACCAGTGTTATGTGCAGATGCAGCTAGCGAGTGATGTGTGTATCAATAATATGAGGAGTAGGGCTGTAAAGTCAAGGTCGACTAATTGGTCGACACTTTCTGGCTTGACCAACATTTTGATTGATTGATCACAGGAAACAGCGTGTCTTCAGAGAACACTCCCCTTGTTTTCCACTATTTGATTTAGTCCAGCCCAGTGGTTTGTTGTCGCTCCGTGGTGAACGAGAGACAGACGGATAAGCATTGCCATCAGTGGCGGCTCCTGAAGAAAATTTCAGGGGGGGCAATTTTTTCTGATAATGATAAGGTGAATAAAGCAAGACAGTATCAATGTGTTGTTAGGCGATTAACAGTCCTTCTTGTGTCCACTAGATGGCAAATTGATAAACAAATATTATTTACATGAATCTAATGTATGATGTAAAATAGCTAAACACGACACAAGATGTGTCCAGCAACCAAGACAGGGGCAGAATATTAAGTCAAGTATTTATTAACTGATCAAGGATCGAGAGCTTTCACAACCTTTACCAGATACACACAACAAACATATGACAAGATAGTGCAGTCAAATTATTAAGTCTAAAGGAAAGTGCAAAATTGGATCTTTAGATCAATTGTCAATTGTCTGATTTGCGTGAAGTTTAACCTGCAGTTAAACCCTGAGCAGAGCAATACAAACACCAACAATGTTAGCAAACAAGCTAACGAACGTAGCTTCAAATGACTGCTGTCCGCTGCTACGAGCCATAAACAGCTAACACGTATGAAAGTGTGGACTCCGTGGTCAAACTACATGTACTTATCAGTTAGTGCTGGGACCGATTAAACGAGCACAATCCTCTGTGTATTTTTTAAAAAACGGTGAGCTCCGCTTCGCTAAGAGCGCCGCCACTCGAGAGGCGAACAACTTTTCGAGAGACGTGAAGTGAAGAGAAGATATCCCCTCCTCTCTTTGCTCAATTTACATATGACTTAAGCACGTTAGTGCATGCACATAAATCCTCATTAAAAATGCAGTGGAGGGTATGTTTTTCGAAAAAAAATTTTTTAACATGACGGTCAATGGGAGAATTTTCGGGCGATTCTCCGAGTCAGTCAAATCGCCCCAGACGAGGCGGCACCATAAAACGTGACTTGAATCTGACGATTCTGATTGGACAATGACAGATAATATGTCTAGAACACTGATAATAACAACCTTTGCTGGCAGAGACGCTGAAAAGAATATTAGTACTAAGGATCTTTGGAATTGCTGAGGGAAAAAAATTATTTCTCCTCCCAGTTGGGAGGGCGTCACCCAAATCGTCCCTATACACCGTCCGCCCCTGGTTGCCATTGACGTGAATTTTAAACTTTTCATTTGAGGCTACAGTCAGTCCTCCTGTCACATCCATGTCAAAGACATTTTTCATAAGTAGGTATAAAAGTGGAACGGTAAAAAAGACGTTAAAAAAGTGGAACGCAAACTTTGCAAGCAACAGTTTGCTTTTCACAGCTCTACTACAAACGTGGCATATCATTTTAAAACGGTAAGCTCAGGTTGCGCTGTCCGTTTTGAGTATGAACATATCAGAATTATTATCATATTTCAATGTTTTAGTCTAATAATCATTGATTGGTTTTATAACTGCAGACGCACCTGCCCACAGCAGCAGCAGCGTCCCGTGGTCTATTTGTGTCTCAGCCGCGAAGCTGAGCTCCTCAGTCTCGCTCTGTATTCCTCAACACTTATTGTGCTGATATTACTGGTTGACATAGCACATTATATTCGGATATCAACCCCCCCTCCCCCGTCGATCAGTCGATTTTTAGTTGAAATATCAGGGCCTTAGTCGACCAAGACTTTCTTTGGTTGATTACAGCCCTTATGAGGAGCGAGCAATTGAAAACACAGCAGAAAAGTAACAAAGGTAGGACAATATCAGCTAACTGGAAACATTTCGACTTCGATTTGACGGACATCGAGCAAAAGGAAATTGTTTGCAAAGTTTCTCGCTCTGACGTGTCTGCTCCCCAAGGCAACACGACCAACTTATTCAATCATAAAGTGGTCTATGACCAGGCGATAAAGCTCGACAGTCAGCGTCACCGCAACACAGTCCTCTATTAAGGACACTCTTTACAATGCCGTCCCATGATATATAATATATTATTTCTGGCGGTTCTTTTAAGTTATATTTAAAGTTGAGTTTTGGTGGTTCAATAAATACTCAAGTTTTGAAATCAATGAATAATCGTGTTTATTTCTTTTTTTTAATACTTTATTTTTTCACCTTACACCGTACAAAAAAAACCAAAAGGAAAAGAAGAATAACAAAATTGTATATGTATACATGTCTGTACACCTGATCTGGCGAGTATCACATTTGTATGTCTAAATAATCAAATACTTATTCACAGTTACACAAATACATATGGACACTCATGGGAACAATACATGAGAGAACCGTGATGTTGCAAGTAGGTCGTATGACACAAAAATTATAGCATTAAAATTATTGTTTGTCTTAAAATCAAAATATGTATAGCATTAAGGTTGGTTATCACCTCTACTTGAGATATAAGCGCTCCATTTTTCCCAGAGGCCATCACCTTTGTCTCTTTGTAATCTAAGACTAAACATCATTAGTTCCATTGTTTGGATGTCTTTAATTATAGCTTCCCACTGATTAACCATGGGAGGTTCTGTGTTGAGCCATCTTCTTGTTATGGCTTTTTTGCTTGCAACCATGAAGATTTTTAAGAGGTATCTGCCTTGTTTTGGTAACTCTATGTCCATATAGCCCAGATATAAAAAAATAACTTGTGAAATTAAAATTATACCGCAAGACTTCACTAATAATACTTTGAAATCCTTCCCAGAAGGATTTAAGCGTGGGGTAACTCCAGAATATGTGTGTATGAGCTGCCGAACAGTGTCCACAACCCCTCCAGCAAGTGGGTTGAAATCCTGTCTGTTTCGATTTTTGCTTTGGTGTTATGAAGAATCGGATACAGTTTTTCCAGGAATAATCTCTCCACAGTTGTGAGGCCGTAGTGGTGAGTTGTGTGTTGATTACATTTGTCCAGTCTTCCGAAGTAATTATAAATCCAAACTCTTTTTCTCATTTCTCCTTAATATAGTTTGTTGAATGACCTCTTAATTCAGCTATATGCCCATAGAGTTCTCCATTATAGGCTTTAATAAACATTTTATAGGCTTTAATAAACATTTTGGTAATACCTGATAAATTTTCCTGCATATGTCCTTTAATGTTCTTATCAAAATAGTGCCGAAGTTGGAGGTACCTATAGAAATCCTGCCGGTCAAGGCCGTATTTGTCAGATATGGTTTTGAAGTCTATGAAATTCTGGTTTTCGACTAGCAGACATAATGTGGAGAGTCCTTTTCTCGCCCATTGAGTGAAGCCTCTGTCATTCATACCTTGTTTGAAATCTGGATCACGGGGTTGGCCACATTAAAATTCGAATTTCTTTTTGGATGTAAAGTTGCTTCACCAGGCCCAACCAGGTTTCTATAGAGAATCTAACCCACTGGCTCTGGATATCATATTGTTTAGCCTCCACTGGGCTTCCTAATAAACTCTGTATAGGCCTGTCCGACAGTGATAACTCAACATATTTCCATTTTGCTAAGTAGTCTGTATTACACCAGAGCAACAGTGGTCTTATTTATGCCGCTAAGTAGTTTGAGCCTCGGTAAGCCCATCCCCCACTATACTTTGGCAACTGTAAGGTTTTATATCTCACACTGGGAGCTTTTCCATTCCAGATGAAACGAGATATCATCTTATCCCATTTTCTAAATTGGGATCCCATGACAAAGACATGGGATTTTAGCTCAGTCTGATCAAATTAAATATATATTTTTTTTAGACATAAAACTTTAAAATCAGTCAAATTTGACCAGAACACAACACAAGGGTATAATGTATGTAATGTATACTGTTCATGTATAAAGGAAATCCTCTGTTTCAGGCAGTGGTGTTGTGGAGGGAATACAACCTGTGTGTGCCCACTTCAACAAGCCTGCTATTTTAGCTACCACCAAGACCCAGTGTTGTAAAATTACAACAAATATGAAATTTGATGCATCTATTCCATTATAACTAAATATGTACATGCTCTACACATTGTAATAACATCCCAAAAAAATTTAAAAGACATTTTACTTACTTTAATTTGATGAATCCAGTCCAATGAAACAAAGAGATTTTGTTCGGAGGAAATCTTGAAATCTTGTGTGCGTTCATGGCCATAAAGTGGGACTGAAGTAGACTGAACAATAAGACCCAATGACTATGTTCATGTGGTAAAAAAAACCAGATAAAATATAACAGATTGTTTTTTGGGATGGCTAAAGTTAACGTTGTAATTTTACAACCGTGGGTGTTACAGGGTGTCTGCATTTAATAAATCCAGTTTGATCTTCATCAATCAAAAAAGGGATCACTTCCTCCATTCATTTAGTTAAAATAGTTGCATATAATTTATAGTCCTGATTTAAAACACTGATAGGTCTGTAAGAGCCACATTCTTTCGGGTCCTTGCCCTCTTTTGGAATCACTGAGATGGAAGCCTCCCTCCAGGATGGGGGGGGGACTCCCTCCCTCAGTGTGTAATTGAAGCTTTTATGTAATATTGGTATTAATTGCTCGCTCAGTGATTTATACCATTCTCCTGGAAATCTGTCTGTCCCTGGAGAGTTACAAGACTTCAGGGAGGAGCTCGCCTTGTCAATTTCTTCGATTGATATTTCTTTTGTTAATTTTTCATTTTGCAATTACCCCAAGGAACTCTTCCACTTTAGCAGGTTCGAACAGTGTGGGTTGGGAATACAGGGTCTGATAATATTTATGGAATGCTTTCTGTATTCCCTCTGGTTTGCATGTAACTTTTTTAGTGGCTGGATCTCTAATCTTATATACCGAGTTTTCTGATTGCTGTTTCCGCAGCCTCCAGGCTAATAGCTTAGAAGCTTTTGAGCCTGCTGCTAACCCTATCCCTTGTCTATTTCTTGTTTGAGTGCTCTAATTTGTAGACGTAAATGTGGGTCTTTACATTTACTATGTTGTTGTTCCAGTTCTGTTAGTTGTTTCTGCAGGTTTAACAGTTTTTGAGTTTTCTTTTTTTTTTAAGAATGCAGATTCTGAAATAATTTCCCCCCGTAGGACCGCCTTAGCAGTGTCCCATAACATCACTGGGTTCACATTACTGTCATCATTGTATTACAAATATGTTTTTAATTCTTCCTTCATTTTCCCTTTAAACTCGGCTGTTTAACATGTTTACAGTCATGGCTGAAAGTGTTGGCACCCCTGGATTTTTTCCAGAAAATGCCCAATTTCTCTCAGAAAATGATTGCCAGTTACACGTTTTGTTATACACATGTTTATTTCCTTTGTGTGCATTGGATTAACACAAAAAGAGAGGGGGAAAAAAACAAAATGAATATAATTTCAAGCAAAACTCAAAAAATGTGCCGTACAAAATTGTTGGCACCCTCACCTTCATATTTGGTTGCACACCCTTTGGAAAAAATAACTGAAATCAATCGCTTCCTATAACCATCGACAAGCTTCTTGCACCTCTCAACTGGAATTTTGGACCACTATTATTTTGCAAACTGCTGCAGTTCTCTCATATTTGAAGGGTGCCTTCTTCCAACAGCAATTTTAAGGTCTCTCCACAGGTTTTCAATGGCATTAAGATCCGGACTCATTGCTGGCCACTTTAGAACCCAGTGTTTTGTTTTCATCCATTCCTGGGTGCTTTTAGAGGTATGTTTGGGGTCATTGTCCTGCTGGAAGACCCATGATCCCCAAACCTAGCTTTCTGACACTGGGCCCTACGTTGCGACCCAAAATCCCTTGGTAATCTTCAGATTTCATGACGCCTTGCACACAGTCAAGGCACCCAGTGCCAGAGGCAGCAAAACAACCCCAAAACATATTTGAACCTCCACCATATTTGACTGTAGGTATAGTGTTCTTTTCTTTGTAGGCCTCATTCCGTTTTCGGTAAACAGTAGAATGATTAGTCTTACCAAAAAGCTCTACCTAGATCTTATCTGTCCACAAGACGTTTTCCCAGAAGGATTTTGGCTTACTCAAGTACATTTTGGCAAACTGCAGTCTAGCTTTTTTATGTCTCTGTGTCAGTAGTGGGGTCCTCCTGGGCCTCCTTCCATAGCGTTTAATTTCATTCAAATAACGACGTTGATAGGTCGCTGACACTGATGCACCCTGAGCTTGCAGCACAGCTTCAATATGTTTGGAAGTTGATCGGGCTCCTTATCCACCATTCGGACTATCCTGCGTTGCAACCTTACATCAATTTTTCTCATTCGTCCACGTCCAGGTAGATTTGCTACAGTGCCATGGGTTTTAAACTTCTTGATTATGTTGCGCACTGTGGACAAAGGAACACTAAGATCTCTTGAGATGGCCTTGTAACCGTGAGATTGTTGATATTTCTCCACAATTCTGGTTCTCAAGTCCTCAGACAGCTCTCTGCTCCTCTTTTTGTTGTCCATGCTTAGTGTGGCACACAGACACACAATGCAAAGACTGAGTCAACGTCTCTACTTTTTATCTGGTTTCAGGTGTGATTTTTATATTGCCCACACCTGTTACTTGCCACAGGTGAGTTTAAACGAGCATCACATGCTTGAAACAGTTTTTACCCACAATTTTGAAAAGGTGCCAATAATTCTGTCCAGCCCATTTTTGAAGTTTTGTCTGAAATTATGTAAAAAAAAAGATTTTTTCTCTGCTTTTTTGTGTTGTTTCACTATACACAAAGCCAATATACATGTGTATAACAAAACGTTCAAGTGGACACTGGAGTGATCTGATATATCTCTCTGGTCTATCTCGCATTCCTCTCTGAGCTATGCATAAGTAGGTAGTCAATTCTTGAATATACATTGTGACGATTTGAATAGAAAGTAAACTGTCTATCTTGATGGTGGAAACCCCTCCAGACGTCTATCAAACCCAGGTCTTGAATTCTCTTTTTAATCCATCTTTCGAGAGGAGTGATTTTCCATTTTTGATTAGTAGTGTCATTTGGGTTCAAGATTACGTTAAGATCTCCTGCACAGACCAAGATTCCAGTGGATTGGAACGCTATTAAATCAAATATTCTCTTGTAAAATGTTTTGCTGCTGCCTGGGGGCACATACACATTCAACAGTCTTCTGTCCTTATCATCTAATTTTCCCTTGAAATTATGAACCTGCCCTCTTTGTCTTTAATCTCTGATTGAAATTCAAAATGAAATTTGCCATACTCATCCAGCCCTAGTTTGTGAGAGACTATGATAGTGTTTGTAAGAGAGTATAATAGTAAATGTGCGCAACTATACTAGTGTTTGTGAGAGAGTATGATGTAACATGTGAGCGCAAGACTGAATTATTTCTCAAACGGCCTTTCATACATTTACTTGCTGTTGCCTCCATTTGTTTTGACTCGAAAAACAAATAACTTCCTGTGTGCAGTGTGAGGATGAGTGACACGAGATCTAAACCCTGATAGACTGAGAAACTCAGACAGAGTTGTGTGTAGCTGTTAGGCCTAGTCAGCTTTATGCAGGGTTCCTACAAGTGTGTGAATTTGGAAAAGTTTTGGGAGAAGTTTTAAAAAAAATTCTGAAGTATATAGTAATAATGTGTAGTATAGCTCTGCCATGGGAAGAATGAATGGAGGAGGCCTTTGAGTGGTTGAGGGAGAAGTATAACAGCCTAGTCAGCGACTGCCACAGATAAGGCTGGAAGGCTCGGTGCTTGCCTGTGGAAGTTTTTTTTATTTATTTTTTATTTATTTAACCTTTATTTAACCAGATTAAAGACCCATTGAGATCAAGATCTCTTTCGCAAGGGTGACCTGGCCAAGAAAGGCAGCAGCACACATCAAAAGTTGAATAAGAAACAGGAAGGCAGCATTTACAAAACAAACATTGAAATATAAAAGTGCAACTAGATAAACATAAAGTGCAGGAGTTGTGATCGCAGTAACAATTTAAGATAGTTTAACATAGACACTGTTCAATGGATTTCTGTTGTTTGTCTTTTAAGATGGAGCGGAAAGCTCCCAGTGTAATAAAAGCTGGCATTTTAAGTTCAGTTCCAATTCCAAGCAGCAGGGCCAGAGAAACTGAAAGCTTTTTTTCCCATTTCGGTCCGTACACGTGGAGCAGACAAGTGCTAAATGTAATTAGAGCGTAAGGCATAATGGCTTCTGGTTCTCTGAAGAAAAGTGCTTAAATAAGCAGGGACCAAGCCGAGAAGAGCCTTAAAGACCAGAGTCATCCAGTGTGTTTAGTGTCTAACAGACAGGGAAGACATGGAAGCATTAGCATACAGTTCACAGTGATGGGTGAGGTGGCTACAGCCAGTGATGAACCTCAGAGCACAATGATAGACTGGTGTCGTAGACAGCTGTAAGAAGCACACATGTACACAACATCGCCATAATCAAGTAGTGGTAAGAACGTTGCAGATATCAGGAGGGAGAAACAGGACTTGTTTCTGTTAAAGAAGCCGAACTTCACCCTTAATTTAGAAACCAGATTTCTAACATGCACTTTGAAATCAATAACAAATCCCAGATACTGGTAACCAGCTCGAGAGCTCTGCCATGGGAAGTTGTAATTGAGGGGATTTTTTTCCATGGGAACAGATGAGTTTGAAAAAAGCATTATTTTGGATTTTTCAGCATTTAAAGCGGACCTAGACCGGAAGTTCCAATTAACGATGTTTTTAGTGTGTATCTGCGTCATTACCTTGTTTACGAAGCCCTGAAGTTTCCAAACAAACAGTTCAGCCACTGCTGAGAACGCTGTGTTTTATTGTAATCTCGGGCTCAGCGAGATCTCTGAAAAAACCTGGTCCGGTTACGTAAACAGCAGTTCTCCTAAACAGCAGATCGTCCTGCTCCGGGCACTTGTCCGGGCACTAGTCCGGTTGCGTACATTGAACCGCAGAAGAAGAATAACGTCCGTTGTGGAGGTGTTTCACGAGCGACAGTGTCTTCTGACTCTGGGTTTGACTCCGGGTCAAAGTCATAAAAGGGACTGCGGCGGGGAGTCGTGACAAAGCTATTTTTAACCATTGTTAAAACAATGTTTTGATAATGAGGAGCAGTGCATCCACCATTCCAGAGGGGGGAGCTGTGCTTCTGAGAGCGGGTGTTCTGAATATGTCACTTCCGAGTATTGGCCAATTACAAGACGGTTGTTAAGGCTCTACGCTGGCTGGCCAATCACAACACACTCTGTCTTCTGGGTGTGAGAGTTCAGTCTTAAATATTGCAGCTCAGCACAGCGTCTTTCAACTGCACTTGATGGGTGGGGCCTACACTGGTGAATGTGAGAAGAGCTTCTGCTTTTGACCTGACTCCAGCACCAGCTACGTCTTCCTCATTACACCCACTTCTCCTTTGTGCTGTGCTGCACACTGATTAGCAGCAACATGGTTGTCTCTGCTAGTCACGGCCTGAGCAGAGCAGCCTAATGAGTGAGTGAATTACATGTAGAAGTCTGTCATCTTTATCATGGTTACTCTTCAACTGTGAGTGATGGAATCTAAAACAAAAGAGGATGTAACTTCATGCGTCATGGTTGGAATTGGTGTTCTTGGGGTTGTACTCATCCTTCTTCTTCCTACAAACACGGTGGGTGGAGTTTAGACCAAAAAGCTCTATTTTTAATCTCATCAAACCACATGACCTTCTCCCATTCCTCCTCTGGATCATCCAGATGGTTGGCAAACTCCAGACGGGCCTGGACATGTGGTGGCTTGACCAGGGGGAACTTGCGTGTCCTGCAGAATTTGAGTCCATGACGGTGTAGTGTGTTACTCATGCTTTTCTTTGAGACTGTGGTCCCAGCTCTCTTCAGGTCATTGTTCAGGCCCTGCCGTGTAGTTCTGGGCTGATCCCTCACCTTCCTCATGATCATTGATGCCCCACAAGGTGAGATCTTGCATGGAGCCCCAGACCGAGGGAGATTGACCGTCATCTTGAGCTTCTTTCATTTTGGTCTTAGTGGTTGGAGTCTGTTTGATTGACAGACTTGGCAAGATGGCGCAAGTGTGTGAGGCGGGCCGTCGGCTGCTCTTACTATTGTGTGTGTTTCTGTTGCTCGTAACACTTGTTGCACATACCGTCAACACTCTGCAGGATTGGTTGGAGGTTGGAGTCAGATTAAAGCTGTGGTGAAGTTTTGCTTTTTCCAGTTAAGGCAGCTGGCAAAAATGAAACCAGTTCTTCAGAGACAACAATTTGAGACATAACCCACACCTTTGTGACCACGAGGCTGGATTACTGTAATGCACTTTATACGGGGGTTAGTGAGTCCTCCATTGCGCGTCTTCAACTGGTACAACATGCTTTTCTTTTAACCCAATAAGGCCTGAAGCGCCTGGAAAAATGCTAAAACCTATGGGTGATTTCAGAAAGGACCTCTAAAACCTGAGGTTCAAATTCAGCAATTGTGTCACTAAATGTGTCACTAACTAAATGATTGATTTCTCAGCCCCTGTAGCAGATAGGAACAAAATTCAAAAAGTATTTGAGAGCTTACAGCTCTGGCTACAAAAGCTTTTTAATTATTATAATACTTATATTTGGGACTCTGGAGGCCCTAAGAGTAGGCAAAATGTGAAAAAATATGACTCAGGCATGTTTTTGTCCTCCGCCTCAGTCTAAGTACAGAAGATAAAACACATGTTGGCTCATTGTAACGTCATGAGTACATACAGATACATTCAAAACAATACATGTAATTGTTGTCTCGTGAAGCTCTGTTTTGTCCCTTAAAAACACGAGAGTGCAGGCGAGGGCAATAGTATCCAGAAGAGCGGAAGTCCGCAAGGTGTATTCTTGGCTGCACAGTGCAGCACAGAGTTCTACACAAACTTCCAGCCTCAGATGATTTACGTGTCCAGTGGATATATTATATATATATATATATATGATGGCAATGTGCTGGCTAGAGTCGGCAAATGATGGCTTTTTCAAATGCTAACTGCCTCAGTGACGCTGACGTTTCCTGTGTCTCATTTGCATTTAAAGAGACAGGCTCACAAAATTGAGCGTTCTGAACAGGGCTGTTTTGGCAGGGTGATGGAACTGCTGTGGTGCTTCATCCTTAAGGTATTTTGACCAAAGCATGTCACAGACATGTTCATTAGGACACCAGGGAACTAGGTTAACTTGGAGAAATAGGGTATAATGTCTTCTTTGAGTCATGATACGATATTAACGTAGTGTTTGCGAATTCCTACATTGTGATATACTAGGATGACAGCTGTAGTGGCCTGAAACGTCTATTTGTAACATTCAGTAAAAAAACAGCGAAAATCTATACACCTCAAAAGCAATCTAATATCGCTGTTACGTTTTCTCCTTACGGAAGAAACGACTGAATAGAATGGAGTACCCGAATGCAGAACAGGAGACGAGAGTATAAGAAAACCAATATTTATTAACCTAGGTGTACAATGGCTAACACGAATATGACTGGAAAATGTGCAAGTGAAAACACGGACTGCAGCTGGGCGACGAAGGAGCAGCCGCTCCTCAGTGGCAAGAGTTTGTGCTGTGGTTCCCAGAGGAACGGACTCACTCGGTTTGGTGGAGGCTTTAGGTGGAGACAGCGTCTCGGTTGGAGAAGACGAGACGTGTAGATGGTTCACAGGTTCAGGAGACATTGTTGAAGAGCAGGAGGAGACAGCATCTCGGCAGGAGAAGACGAGAAGGCTGGGGAAGTGAAGCAGCAGCTCCGCTGGAGAAGAGGAAGACACCAGACGAGAAGGCGGAAGGCGGAAGTGATCCCAGGAGATGGTGGAATCCACTGGAGCCCCGTGTCTCTCGAAAGGCAGGATACGTGGTGACCTGGAGAAGCGCAGGGTAAGTATCGAGTAGGAGTCAAAGAGTTTCGAGTAGCGAGGTAAGTTTGGTCTTTACTGGCTGAGGTGAAACAACGGACTGATGCTGGTGTAAGGGGCGACTTCGCCTTAAGAATCCTCCTGATCGCTGATCACGAGCAGGTGAGGGTGGAGTCGCGCAGGTGGAATCAATCACCAGCGTCTTCTGGAAGTAGGTCAACCACACCTCCTGCAGAGAAGAAGAAAACACGGCGCAGCAGGGAAAACAACAGAAAAGCTTGTGGACATGTGAGTGGGAATGTGGATCGTGACAATCACCACGCAAATGACTGCGATATTTCACTGTGTAAATAGACATGGGTCATTGAAAGTCCTTGAATTTTGTCCAAGAAAGAAGTGAAGTTGATAATGAGGTAAATGTCTCTTGTTTATTACGACCCCACCTACTGTTTCATGCCCTGCATTGCTCGGTGTACGTCGACTAGGCCTACGCGAAATAAACGTCAAATTGTAATTACTAGCGCGGTTATGGATACTGTCCACTGTCTCTGTCCGCCGTTGACGTGAGATTCCGTGTAGAACAATAAGCAAGTATCGTTAAGCAAGAGAGCAAATGACGACGTGATGCCTGGGAAATTAAAATTCCAGAAACTCTGTCTCTTCAAAGAAAAATACAAAGACTGACTTTGACCAAGATCCCATGAACATTTGGTCCTTGAATTTGAGGAAATTGGTCCTGGAAAGTCCTTAAAAAAGTCCTTGATTTCAGCCAACGTGTGGGAACCCTGACAATGTGAACTAATTTGACACTGATTTGAATATGTAACAGATGTTTGTTTTTATTTAAAGTGTAACCTTCTGCAGCTACAGTAACAGTATCCATACTTTGCACCTGGATCAACAAATATCGTTACTAGTTACACGTACACTGGTTTTAACCTGAAAAACATTGTTAAGGGGTTTAGTTACACTTTAAGAAAAAAATGTTTTGATGTTTTTTTTTTGTCCTGCCTTTTGGAACATTTTGGAACAACTATTATCAAGGCTCACAATCAGACATGTGACAAAAAAAACAGAACCTTCCTAAACCTAAATAAAACTCATGCTCATTCTCCCAAATAGGGCAGGCAGGCGCTCCTGTGGTTGCTTGGTGTGTATGCGGAGCGAGTCTCTGGCGCCCCCTACACATTGGAGGTGTTCATCGATGGCGTGAGGAATGAGACCTCTCTGGGAGTCAAGATGGAGCTGCTGACGGCCACCGTCAGGGTGTTCTTGTGTCGGCCTGCTGAGACGCAGGACATGCTTGGAAGACTGCTTCACTACTGCATAGGTGTGTGTGTGTGTGTATGTGCATATGTTTGTGTTCCAGGGGTTACTAATACTTCAGGTGTTACTAAACCTGTTTACACAGTCACATTATGTGGACTTGTCTTCCTAATGGGGACAAAAAGCAAGTCCCCATAATGTAATTTATTGAATTTGAAGGTGAAGACATGGTTAGATTAAGTTAGGGTTAAGGTGTAATTAATGTAATTTATTATAATGAACGCTGTAGTCATAGAAACCAGACTGTGTGTCATTATCATTGTTATCATACTTATCTCTTGTTTCTTTCTTTCTTCCAGAAGAGGAAACAAACATGTGTGTACATGACCAGGCACTCCTGTACTACCAACTGTTACATTGTGGGATAGAAGAGACACGAAAGGTCCTCCAGGGCCGAAGGTCAGACCCTTCCTTGGGCGTGTTGATTGGCAGCCCTGCAGCGCACATCGGTCAGTGGGCGTGCAGCTTCAACACGCTGGGGCCTCTCAAGCAGGTTGCCGTAGAGACAGAGTCGGCCAGCAGAGGGAGCCCTGAGCATGTGACCTTTGACCGCAAGCCTCGCACTGACCTGTCTGCCACACTGAACTGTAGTCAGGAGGAGACAGTGCATTCAGGTGAGTGAGGATAGGTTACTGCAGTTATTACCAGAGCGTGGGTCACAGCCCACAGATGGGTCACAGGAGATTTACATTTACATTTCATTACAATTTACATTAGCACGTTCCATTTGTAGTCAGAACTCGGAATTTCAAAGGTCATGCCCCGAGTTACAATTACAGTATCATTAATAGAATAGAATTGAATTGTATGTAATATGTAATAGGGAAGAAAATGGATGGATGTAATAGGGTGAGTTAACATACTTCCAATACAAATAACGCAACTGATGGGCTGTACGTAGATTTATAGCTATTGCTAGTTTGCAACACTTGTCCCCTTTTGGGCTTTGACATGAACAGTATAATAACATGATCAAAAACGTTAAAACTATGCTAACACACAGAACTATGTGCTAAAATTACAAAACACATTAAAATGTAAATGCATATACATAGCAACTACAAGCTAAACTACCATCACCCTGGATTTCCACTGGACGCGGAACGGCCGCGGAACGGCAGCGGCGCGGTCGCCGTTGCAAATCGCTTCCATTCTAATCAATGAGAGCATTCCCACCAGACGCGCTGCGGAGCGTCTCAGCAGCGGCCCAGAAGCGGCTCGCCGCGCCGCAGCGCTATCGATAGGAATCAGTTCTATTTTTGCCGCTGCTGAACCTCGTAAATTTCAACGAAGCAGATGCACCAGACAGGAAAAGCGACACAGAATCCAAGTAAAACATTTCCGCCCCCCTTTCAAAATAAAACACAATACGCAGGTAATGTCGCCTGTCACAACTTCACATCAACATTACGTCGTCACCGCTGCTGTCAGGTAAACAGTCAATTAATCAGAGCGTCTCTGAGAGTCATAATGAACGACGAGAGACTGGTTGTTGAAGTGGAGAAACATAAAATCATTTATGACACCAGATTAACAGTTCTTCCACGTCGGAGAATGAAAGAAGCTGTGTTGTTGTTGTTTACTTTATACACACAGTCTATCGCTGGATCTCGCGAACTCGCGTCCGTTCGAGATTATCGCGCGATCTTCCGTTAATACCGCTGGCTCCCAAGGCTCCGCGCCGCTGCCGTAACGCGCCCAGTGGGGATTGACGCCGGGCAGAGGACGAAGCAGAACCGCGCCGCTGCCATTCCGCGGCCGTTCCGCGTCCAGTGGAAATCCAGGGTTATAGTGAAATTATAAATATAAATCCTAATCAGTGCAATAAAGTATGATCAACACAAATTACAAGTCAAATAAATCTAATATACCTAAAATAATTAATGGGTACAGCTCTGTTTTTCTTTTCTTTTATAGTATAGTAGTAGTAGTAATAGTACTTCTGTCGTATTTGTTTCACAGTAAATCCCTAGTACACATATTCCTGCTTAATTACATTGTGTGAATGGGGTGAAGTCTGCCATCTCTGATTGCCTTGCCTTGTTTTTATCTGTTGACATTTTTTTGGTTTGTATAGATGTTGTTAGCGGCTACAATTACTAACAATGCTTAATAACCCAGAATACGTTTTGGTCCACGGTTTGCTCTCTGGACATTAAGTTTATGTGTCTTCTTGAGTGTGAGGACCATTGGGCATAATCTCTCGTCTGTGCAGTATGAGGATAAAGACCAGAGCTGCGAGACTTGTGCTGTACGGAAGATTCAGACTCTGTGACAGTGTCTGTTCTGTTTTAAAGCTGGGTTTTTGTTCCAGCAGCTGAGTCTGCTGACATTAGTCATTCATTACTGCTTCCTCGTGTTCACTCACACATTAATGACTATGGAGATTATGTAGCTCACTGGAGCAACTTTCAATATATTTATTGTCACTTTTGACATTTGGTCACATTCTCTCTCTCTCATTGTATGTGTGTTTTATGTTATAGAGCTGTGGTAGCTAATGTCACACAATCCTGTTATGCGATACTTGGGCAGGAAGCTTTGCTGCATAAATCCATAGATATATTATATATATATTACTGGCATCATATATGTTCCAGGCAATATGTCAGGCAATTTGTGTAATTTGCTGGTTGTGTTGATTAATATGACAATATAAAATCTGAGAGACAGCAGAGGCAGATTACTGCTATGTAACATGTTAGCAATCCATGGGCAACAAAAATCTGCTTGTGTAGTGATCACTTCATATACAGTAAAGACTCTGAAATATCTTGTTTATTCATGTGCTTCATCGTGTGCTCTGCAGTAAAATGAGGTAAAGTTTATCAGAAATTTGAAGATAGGGGTCCCAGCATTCTATGGCATTATATTTGAGCCAAAATCAATAAATCTTACTTGCTAAAGCTAAAATCACACAAACTATATACAACACAAACACCAGTGTGTGTGTGTGTGTGTGTGTGTGTGTGTGTGTGTGTGTGTGTGTGTGTGTGTGTGTGTGTGTGTGTGTGTGTGTGTGTGTGTGTGTGTGTGTTAGTGAACAGGAAGAGATAAGATAAGAGAAGGGCGTGATGGTCACTCCCCTTTTAGGACCATCTGATGGGGCATGCGCAGTAGCTGTGACTGTAACGCACACCTCCACCAAAGATGGCGCCGAAACACATTAACATCAGGCTGCAGATCTTAGACCGAACATGTGACAGCATGGCTGTAGGAGCGTGTTCGACTCAAGATGGCGCCTGAATCCCAAATCCACCCCTTAGTCATGTGTAATATTGTATTGTGGTCTTCTTCAATTGTCAACGCTGTTTCTGAATCACTAGTCAAGTTTGTTTTGAATTACTAGCTAGTCGTAGCCGATGCAATCCCGGTGTTCCTTTCGTAAGTGGTTAGCTAGCTGCTATCGCTATTTTTTTAACATTAACAAATTGTGCCGGAGTGCACAGTTACGTCTTCAGGACAGAACAGGAGATTCTGCAATCTCCAGTCATAAAACCAAATAGTGTTACAAAATGGAGGTTGTGTAGGATTTGTTAAACTCCAAATCAGGCTTTTGTTTTGCAACCAGGCCTTAGACAAAGAACAATGGATTACAGCCACATGCTTTAGGTAGAGATAGATAGATAGATAGATAGATAGATAGATAGATAGATAGATAGATAGATAGATAGATAGATAGATAGATAGATAGATAGATTCACTGGCCACTTTATTAGGAACAGAGGACACGAGTGTCACCCAGTGTGGTCTCCTGTTGTTGTAGCTCATCTGCTTCATTCTTGGTTGTAATGAATGGTTATTTTAGTGAGCCTTTGTATCCTTTTTGTGATGTCGTAGCTCTCGTATTGCCAGACAAGCTTATCAAGCGTCCACCAACCCACAGGGAAGGTCCTCTGCTCTGCTCTACAAGGACAGTAAAGCTGCTCATGCTACGCACGGAGCGGAAACGACCAGCATATAGAAAGAACAAAAGTGAGAGGCGAGGATCAACTCGCCGCAGCACAAATGTCCTGAACAGAAACCCCCCAGAACAAGGCCCAGGATGCAGCCAAGCCCAGAGTCGAATGCACTCGCAGGCCCACAGGGGGCTGCAAACCTTGACTCGTATAGGCTAAAGCTATCGCCTCCACCACCCAGTGGGATAGGCGCTGCTTTGTGACAGGCGAAACGCGGGGGCACAATGGCGAACTTCAGCCTGTACCCCCACACCGCTGGGAGATCAAGCTCAAAAGCCAAACAGGTGAAGCTGGAGAATGGGGAACTTCCAGCTGCATCACCGGAGGAGAGAGGGGCTGTCAGGCTGCTCTCTTCTTCTTCGTGGCTCGATGATCGGTATCTCCTCCCACGCAATTTGGTCCGGAGTTTGCCCAAAATCCTCACATAACTCAGCCTGATAAGCCGTGAGCATGGAGAGAACATTGAGCGGTCTGGCTGACAGCGCCGCCGCCTTATATGCCTTCTCAGTCAGCGCTGACTGGAAACGGTCAGATTTGGACGGCAGGTTAGGACTCCGGGAGGACGCCATTTTCCGAGGCCACCCTTGGGAGCAAGGGCTACCCAGAATGCATTGCATGTTTTCAAATAACAAAGATGGCGCCGAAAGCAGCGAAGCGAGTAAGCTACAAATTAAGTATTTTCTTTGTTAATAGAGATATAAAAATGATGAAAACCATTGTATTATCTTAGTTTAGGCCCATATTATGGATTACTGACGTTATTGTTGCGTAACATTTATTTTTATTTTACGATCTTTTGTCAATAGACGCCGGTGCGGACACGCAATCATTTGCTATGGTTTACTTTTCAATAAGTCGTGGTGTGCGGTAACTGTCAGCTGAATATGTCCGTGGTTGTGGTATTTGTATGAGTATCATCTTATAACTAACTGACAACCTAATAACTTGACTGACAAACGGATCGTAATAAATAATCGTGACGTAAATGTGTTCTTCTTCTTTTGCCCCCTACAGTCTGAAGACTGGGTGTCCCATTTCTAAGTGACAAAATAACCCTCAACACTTGGTTTTGAGGGCCAGTTAAGATTAAGGGTTGAGCTTGAGGGTTAAGATTGAGGGTTAAGATAGGAATTGGAATTGGCCCTTTGTCTCGTTGTGCTCTTGGCCAGGGGCAGTTTCTTCCCCTCATAGCGGGATCTGGTGGTCTCGGCTATGACAGCGGGCCAGAGGATAGCCAGTCGGGCTGCAGCGCATTTACACACGTCCAGCATATCCGAGCTGGGGAGGGGAGAAGCTGGTGTGCTACTCTCACCCCCGTCCCGAGAGGCGACTGGGGCGAGAGGGGCTGTGAAGTAATGAATAAATCGTCCTCCTCTTCATCCTCTGATATGAGGAGTTCAGAATCGACATCATCATCCTCCCCATGGTCCAGATCTAGGACGTCTTCCTCCAGCGGGGGAACCGCGGCTAAGTCAAGCTGGGAGCCCCAGCTGTAGTTAACCCCCGGTGACGTCGCAGCGACCTACATCTCCTCTCCGTCTTGGACGGCGGCGCTGTCAGAAGGGAGATATGGGTCATGGCCAGACAGGCTAGCTTGGTGTGAGAGCCGTCCGGGAGACTCTTGGCGGTGAACGCCGCGCAGCTTTGACAGGAGCCGGGGACATCGATAGCCAGCCGGGCGTATGGATCTATACCCGATATCATATTTCCGCAGCGACAGAGCCTCGAAATCTTCGTGCCCTCTGGTGTGAGGGGTTTCAGCCTCCATTCCGTACGAGCTGGTGCGCAGGCAGGGAGTCGAGGCTGTTAGCTGGTGTGCTAACCGTGAAAAACCGAGAAATTAACTGGCGTGTTAGTATTCGGTGCTCGGAGCGCCGTGGTGGGACGCCGAGCTGGACGGTTAGCTGGTGTGCTAACGCTGGGTGCCTACGCCGTGGTGGGGCGACGAGCTGGACGGTTATCTGGCATGATAACCGCAAGGACCGAGGATTAGCTGGTGTGCTAATGTTCGGTAACTTCGATCTGGTGTGACCGACGAAGCAGATAAATCCAAGGCTACTGGCGCGCTGCGACAGAAGCTAAAATAAGATCCGCCTGTGGACAGTTTAGCCAGTTAGCCCTGGAAGCGAAATATGCTCCGAGTGAGAAGAGATGTTTGAATGACGTGGTCCCATCCGCACACAGTATTTATGGTAGGTGGGACTACCTGTGGTGGACACTTTCACCAGCCAATCAGGATTGGCGTAATTGAGATTAATGCTTCTGAGGGCTGCAGCAGGGGCGTGCATCCCATTGTGAGACATCTCACAAGATATTATGAAGGAGAACCCCAGTAGATCAACAGATTGTGAATAATTGGACACCATAACAGCCATGTTCAAAGTCACTTAAAATCTAAAACTCAGGTTGCCTGAATATCATGATGGTCATAACAGGGTTAATCGAAACCTTTTTTTCCTATACATGCTTAAAACAATTAAATTACTGCCAATTGAATATGTGTACCTAAAGTATCGAATAAAATGGCATTGCTAGTGTGTGTGAGTTATGAAGATGAAGGGGAAGAGGCCATGTGTGTTTCACCAAGCAAAAGGTGGGTAAATGGAATGAGGCAACACTTGTTCCAGACAGTAAAGTGAGGTGTAACTAAACCTGTGGATTGAGACTGTCTGGCTCCTCTTCACAGCTTATCATTACCAACCCGGTGTTGAACCTCTGCTATGACTTGAACATGGATCATCTATTAGTTTACATTAGATTGTGGTATGTTAATCATCACCTCAGGCTTTGTCGGAGATAACTGAAGTAAACAAAGCTCAGGCCACACCTGCAACAGCAGCAGCAAATAACATGATGCTTGTGTCATTACCCACCTAATGTCTTGTGTTTTTGTGTTGTTTATAAAGACTGTCTTGTTGACGGCCCAATAGTAATTTGGTATTTTGGAATCAATAAGATCATTATTTTCATGATAATATCACACAAGAATCTCCTGTTTCCTCCTCGGAGCTTTATATTTTTGCGTTTAATCCCATCTTGCTTTGTTTTGGGTTTGAGACATATAGGGAGATACGGAAAACCTGTCATTTTTAGCACCAACTTACAATTCACCCATCTTCACTCTCTCCACTCTCTCGACTCTTAATCCTTCATCCTTGTCCCCTCCAGGTTCAGACAGCACCACTGAGCAGACAGAGTCCCGCACTGATGTCCTGGCTCCTAACCCTGCAATTCCTCTCAGCTTGTCCCTCTCCCCAGCGCTCAGCCCAGCAGAGTTTGAGTGCCTGTGGCTGCAGCGACCTCATCTATTTTCTGAGCAAGGTAAATAAATAATTAAAAGGTTAACATTAGTGGGTCACATATAGCCTTTTTAATGCTTATTTTAGGAGTAATCTCAGCTCATCTGCGAATATCCGAATATTCGAGAGGAGCACACTAGCGCTAGTATTTCCACGCCTGAGTAATCTCATCTCATCTGTAAGTCTGTTAAGCCTACCTATCTTGTGGAGTGGTTCGATGTTCGAATAATATTTGAATAGTTTCCAGCGAATATCAATGTTCAATGTGTATATGTGCTGAATTTATGAAAAGTATGTGTTTTATGGAGTTGCAGACGTTGGCAAGCTAATCGGAGATTTAGCTTTACACATTGTAGTGGTCTGAGCATATGGCCAGCCGTTTTAACTAGTGCTGTCAAAAGATTAAAATTTTTAATCAGATTAATCACAGGGTAGCTGTGGATTAATCACGATTAATCACGATTAATTACCATTCGTAAATATGCCCAAAAAATTCTAATTTTCTCTTTATATTGTTGTAGGAACGGAGAGATAATTAAAGTATTTGAAAATATAAATGTTAAGAACAATAAAATACTGTAAATAACTTGTAAAAAATAGTAAAAAATAAACATTACATTGTAAAAAACCCACATTATAAGACAATATAAATAAATAGAAAAAATAAAATGCTGTAAATAACTTTTTTTTTTAAACTATACATTGCACTGTAAATAACTCACATTATAAACAAAATATAAAGTATAGAAGTTAAATAGTTTTCTTACTAAACCCACAGCAGGAAATTCCTCATCAGCACCTTTGAAGCACTGCTTCTACTAGTTAACATTAGCGTCAGCTAGCATTCTGACGCTAATGTTAGCTGCTGTCTGTGTCCCCGTTAGTTAGACAGTAACTGTTAATGTTATGATTATATCATTATCTGCACCAGAAGCGTCACTTACAACTGTGTGTCTTTCTTTCTTTTTTATTCATCCTCTTTTTTTTCTTCCTCTTCTAACTTCCTGATTGATAACTCCTCTTCATTTTCCTTCAGCTTCACACAGGTTAACGTGAGGAGACGTGGGGCCCCTTTAGGGAGCTTTCCTACTGAGATGTCATTGTTGTTTAAGGGGGACGGGGATGCAGCTGCTCACTGATGCATTTAGGCTCCGAGTGTCGGGGGGCCTCCCTCAGGGCCCCAAGCAGTTGTCTGTCTTGCCTGTTCATAAACTGCACGTCTACTCGTATCGCGATGAAAGTGAGAAAGTGCGTTAATGCGTTAAAAAAATTAACGCGTTAATTCCACAAATTAATCATCCTGCGTTAACGCGTTAATTTTGACAGCCCTAGTTTTAACATTTAATCGAACCACACTACTATCTGTAATTACATTTTAGATAGCAATAATAGCATTTCTCCTAGTCAAAATGTTATTCTCACTAGTCAGAATGGTAATTAAAGATATCCGCAATAACTGTCTTACTAGTAGAAATTTTATTTCAAGATATCTACAACTTTGATTGTTCTAGTCAAAACTACATTTAAGATATCTAAAAATCCTTAAAAAGTGTAAGTGGCCGTTTTAACATTTAATCGCTAGACTGGATATGTATTACAGATATCTGTAATTCAATTCTTTCTAGTCAAAAAGAACATTTCACATATCCACAATGACATTATTCCTGTCCACAATTGTCATTTCAGATATCCACAACATCATTCTTCCTAGGACAAATGACTTCACTTTTGCCATTCATGTGTATTGGGCTTTCAATTTCAGATATCCACAAATTCATTCTAGATATCTAGAATTAACATTCTGGATATCTGCAATAGAATTCTTACTCAGAGAAACTCCCATTTCAGATATCTTCAATCCAATTGTTACTATTCCTAATAACATTTACCGTAATTGTTACAAAATCGCACTGAAGTGACGTCATTTGTCCTAGGAAGAATGGAATTGTGGATAGGAAGAATTGAATTCCAGATATCTGTAAAACATATCAGTCTAGCTATTAAATGTTAGAACTTCTACCCGTCAAGAGATATCAACAATGCTTTTATGGATATCTGCAATTATATTGTTTCTAGTCATAATTCTAACTGTAGATATCTGAAATTACATAAAACAATATAAATAAATAGAAGATACTGTAAAAAAATACAGTTTTTTTTAAACTATACATTGCACTGTAAATAACTCACATTATAAACTAAATATAAAGTATAGAAGTTAAATAGTTTTCTTACTAAACCCACAGCAGGAAATTCCTCATCAGCACTTTGAAGCACTGCTTCTACTAGTTAGCGTTAGCGCCAGCTAGCATTCAGACGCTAATGTTAGCTGCTGTTCAAGTCTGTGTCCCTGTTAGTTAGACAAAGTAACTGTTCAGTAACAGCAGTCATTTACTTGCAGAACGATTCACACAGGTTAATGTGAGGTGACGGGGGGCCTCTTTAGGGAGGTTTCTTACTGAGATTTCATTGTAAATCAACCATTGTTGTTTAAGGGAGACGAGGATGCAGCTGCTCACTGAGTGTCGGGAGGCCCCTATCGGCTCAGGGCCCCAAGCAGTTGCCTGCTTTGCCTGTTCAGAAACTGCACGTCCACCCGTAGCGCGATGAAAGTGAGAAAGTGCGCTAATGCGTAAAAAAAAAAATGTACGCGTTAATTCCACAAATTAATCATCCTGCGTTAACGCGTTAATTTTGACAGCCCTATTAAAAATTAAACATTACTATGTGTTCGACTGATTTACTGTGAAACAAATATAGTAAAAGTGGAAGAGGAATCCTGAACTTGGAGTATGTGAGGTTGCTCCAAATTTCCGAGGTCAGGGATTATTCCTGAGGAGGAAAGCAGAACAAAAAACTAACGTAACACAGCGTCAGCACTTGCAGATTTTTTTTAAATCACAAGAAACCTACAAGTCGTCCAGCTGCTACTGATTCAATGACTTTCAAATAACTATGAACTGGATGAATGAGAATCTATACAGATGACTTATCTCCATGTTATTTTGTGTCTAGATTCTGTGAAGACAGAGGAGGAGGAGGATTATTTGTGCATGGAAGAACGTGTCCAATGCCCTGAGATACTTCGCTGTTCTACACAAAGCCTTCAGGCTGCGATGCAGCTGGTTAACATCCAGATGCTGGCCTTCACATCGCTGCACACGCTGCCCTGGAGGATCTACCTGTACACACACACTCAGCACACAAGCTCCACTGACGCAACCCACAGCAGCAGCACGCTCATACTGGGAGAGCTGCTCTACACTGGAGAGGGAAATCAGAGGAAACAGGGTGATGGAGATGTGGCTGTGAAGAGCAAGGAAGATGAGCAGACAGAAGGGGAAGAGGAGGCTGCGGCTGACGGGCCGAGACCTGACAGAGAGAAGGATGAAGTTAAAATGACTCTTAAGCAGCAACCAAGAGATGAAAAAGCTCTGAAGGCATTTCTCTCAATTCTTACCACTGTACTGCACACACTGTCCTCAGAGAGAGCTTAAGGAACCTCTGTCTGCCTGTCTATAACTGTCCAACTGGTTTCAAACTTGGCAGGTGAATTATTTTGACATTGTTTGGATAAGAAAAGCAAGAGAAGACAGACAAAATGTGTCACTTCTGCCTGTGAAGTTTCTCAGTCATCCAGGTCATAGTCATCTTTGTCTTTATCTTCTGGGGTTGGCTGAAAGCAACTGGACTTGTTCCAGTGAAGTTGAAGACGTTTCACCTCTTGTTCTTCTCCAAAAACCTTGACTTGGGTGAAACCCCCAACCCAAAAACTGGGTCAGAGATGTAAACAGTCTGCATTGTCCCACTCTCCAGACAGGTTTCAAGGCTGAATAACTGGTTCTTCCACCAGTTAGTCAGCACTGAAGAAGCCCCATGGACGAGAGGTGGAACGTCGTCGGCATAACTCAAGCAATTCCTGTCGCACACAAACCCCCCCCCCCCCCCCCAAAAAATACTTCTGCCCCCTCAAAAAACAGGCACACATTGAACAGTTACTGCACGAGTAATGGTAATTTCACGATACGATGATAAATCGCAGTTGCAGTCGCAGTTGCAGTTTTATAACTATAAGGAACAATACAAAATGTCCTCAAAAGTGTTCAAGTACAGTATTTGGCATCGTCACTCTCTTTGCCATGATCCCGCACTTAACTTCTTCTTCTTCAGACGGATAACTTCTGTTCACATCATCCTCCTTCCTGTGCTAAGTACCAAGGCACTTAAGTGTTGCAATGAGACATGAAGCAGTGATGATAGTGAGACATTTTTGGAGGGAAGAGCTTTTACATACTGTAGAGGCTAAAATGCTGTTAGGATATGCAGCAGGATTATTTGGAGAATATCCCAAACTCCACCAGGGTTCACAGTGTGTTGAGCCAAGACTAGCAGCTTACAAGAGGCGTTCACAGACCCTGGCAAATGTCATCACTTAGAGAAATAGGTTAGTCAAAGAGGTTACTGACTGTAGCAGACTCGGGAAGTATCACCTCGTTTCCATCAAGGGGTGCAGGTTTAGCTCACTTTGGTGCCAAAACCTGATTACAATTACTACATTTTGATTTTGATTAACTATTTTGACATTTGATCATTCAGTTAAAAAAAAAAAAGATAAATAAATAAATACAATAATAATAAAAAAATTAAAACAAGCTTTCTGGTTTTTCAGCTTCTTAGATGTGAATATTTTCTGTTTTCATTGCCTGGAGAAGTCAATCCACTTCACATCACAACATCTACTAAAATATAAGCCAGCTTCTGTACTTCCGTTCAGTTGTCATTAAAGGGAAACTTGGACTTTTTGTGTTTGCGTTTGTGATGAAAATGACTGTTTACATTATCTTTTCGTTTAAAATGAAAAAGGCGTTACAATTTTAGCATTGTGAGAGGACGGGGACCTTGACTGCGGAACATCTCTGCATCGTTGGCTGACAGCTTACTGGAAACCAGGAAGAGAAAGTGCATAGAACCGTGTCTGTCCTTACTCAAAGACAGATATGTTTTTTGTTTTATACATGTCTTCTCCACCAACACAGTATCTTCACAGGATGTCTTCTCAGTACGACTCTAAAGGAAACCACATGTAAGATGTTTTCACTTCTCAGTTTGCTCCGTGTTCACACTCCAGTCATAAGTAATTCACTTCCTGCTTGGCCCGATGGTGGCGTGATGGAGGACGAGTCGTGTCCCTACAGCCAAAATCAGCCACTGTGCAAAATACAGGGGGGTCTGGGGTGGCTAGTCCCCTCGATTAACATTTGAGACCCCTTGAAAGCCTCTAAGGGAAAGTATTTTTTCTGAAAGATTTTTGTAATTTCAGTTTTACATATATAATCTACATAATACACTTTGCATGCTTTCTTGTCCTTTATAACCAGACAAAAAGTGAATTTTTTTATTTGTAATTTTGTATTTTAATGTTTTAATTAATTGCTTTCCAATGGCGCTGTGGAAAAGGCCCACACACAAGCCCACATCTGACAGGGAAGATAGCTAATAACGCAGTGTGGCACCTGGGGTGGTGAAACAGTATTGCGCAACAAATGGGAAATGGGGACCCCTCTGATGATTAATGGGTATTTCGCACACTGAAATCAGCCATCTGTCTTTGTGAGTTAAGAGATAAGGCTGTATTCCTATAAACACATGTCACAATGGAAGGAGATAAGATGGAGGGGAGTCTCCTTCAAAGCTGCAACGAGTGTACCACACGTCATGGATAATCGTTGTATTTTCATTTTTATGTTGTTTGTTTTGTTTTTTTTATTTCCGTGCAGTTAGAGACAAGCTCTGAACACATATCCTGAAATGATGGTGACGAATTAAACACTTGGGGCCTGATTTACTAAAGCTTTGCGTGTGCAAAAACGTGTGCAAACTGGATTGCACACGTAGATTTGCTTTGACTCTGCTCTTCTCTCTCTCCTGCATTGTGCGATCGTGTACAGTCGTGATGAAATACAGGAGATCTGAGTAGATCTTAGTAAAACATTTTGACAGACTCTCAAGTGCGCACTTTTCATTGTTTTTACCCTCAATCTAGAAGACGCTTTAGCGCTGTAATTAAGGAATAACAGATGCATCAAATGAGCTGATCTCTTTAGTTAACTGCTCAAAGAGAGAGAGAGAAGAGAGTTCTGTAGCAGGGAGTTCATAATCTGTGCTGCGCTGCAGCCAAGTTTCGCTTTTGCACAAAGAGATAGCATTTAATAGGTGCTGGCTGCAGTTTTTGCGTGCGTCATCACATTGTTTCGGTGGTTACCGGGGGAAAACGGGAAGAAAAAATAGGGCGTCTATAGGGCGTTCTGTCTAAAAGTAGGGCGTCTAATTTCTTATTATTTTGAGTGCAGTACAGTCCGGGCGTTAGTGCTGGGCAGTATGACCAAAAATATATATCACGGTATTTTTCAAAATTCGAACGGTTTCACAGTATTTTTTTTTCATGCATAATCAGGTGTTCACAGCATTTTCTACTGGTTGAGAACATAATTACTGCAGTAGATTAAATATGGTCTATTTTACTGTCATGAATACACAGAAAAAACACAGATATTAAAATATGTTTGCATAGTATTTGCATCGCGCATCTGGTGTGCGTTTCATCCGCTGCATCTGGGGGCTTTCAATCAGCCAGACTGTCAGGTGATGACAGCATGACGTCAATAACAGGACAAACTAATACAGCGACACATAACTACCTGTAGATGTAGTTTATTTAAGTTTAAACATATAAGTAAATTAACGAATGACCAAGAGCGCAGATGTCTCTCCCTCACTCTCTCTCTCTCTCCCGCCCCTCTCGCTCTCTCCTCACACAGGTTTAAATGAACAACAAACAAATGCTGATCAAAAGTTTTGTGCAAGTGATTTAAGGTCCTGACTCTTGTCCCAAATATGACAGGCTTCATTCAGTGATTGAAACAAATATATAAACATTAATGAAACGTTTATACACAGAGCGCTCACTGGCAAAGCACACAGCCACAGCTCGGCACAGCGTTCCGAACGTTGTAATCCAGTACACCGGTATGGTGGTATATTAAAAATTCATATCATAACGAAAATATAAACCTCGAACTTCCCACTAACGGTCCATTGATTCTGTTGAACACCGCGGTTATATCCTGTTTGCACTGAGTGTTGACTGATACCTTCTCCCTGGCACCTGCTGGTGGAGAGAGAGACTGCAGCTCTACGGGTGTGACGGTCAGTGCAGCCGCTGAGGATGCGCGGACGCACGTTTGAGCGAAAACACAATCACATAAAGGCTGATGTAGTAACTTGACAGCAGCTGATACGCTGTGACATAGGTGTGTGTGTGTGTGTGTGTGTGTGTGTGTGTGTGTGTGTGTGTGTGTGTGTGTGTGTGTGTGTGTGTGTGTGTGTGTGAGTATAACTGCTGTTTTGAATCAGCAGCTACTACAGTCTGCAGCTTTTTTTCTCTCCCTCTTGCGCTGCTCTTCCTCATCGTCACTGCGGGCCGCACTTACATTAAACTTTGATATCAAGTGGGCGGGGCCAAAAAATATCGTCCCGCGCCGCTTGTCTGAGACTACTGCTCTAGAGTGAGATAAAAGTGTGCGTGTGTGTGCGTGTGACAGACGCGTAGGGCGCACGTGTGTGTGAGCAGTTTCTCCCATGTTGCATCGCTGTCAGTGTTTCACTCTCTTCTCCTCCTCCTCCTCCTCCTGAACTGAACTCCTCTTTATTTCCCTTAACTTTAAAGGACGTTTAAACCACGTTCAGTGACTCACTGCTGCCGCCAAGTTTCGTGTCCACGAACGGACGGAGGTACGTTTTTCTATTTATTTCTAGCAAACATCATCTTCTACTTTCTTTACGTACTTTGCTGTTGTTTTCTAACCGAACTGTTGCGCTATATTAACGCATACGCACTGTCCAATTGTGTGCGTAAGACAGATACCACTCCAGTGGGGGTGCGTAACGATTAGACTTTGGACCTGAGCAACTGAGTGGATTAGGACGATACTTACTCATTTAATACGCATTTTCCATATAAGTATTGTAATGTAATAAAGTAACACATACTTTGTTACTGTACTGTAAGTACAAAATCCACAGTTCTTTATTAGAAACTTTTACTTTTACTCCCCTACATTTCCTAGAACTGTCTTTGTCACTAAATAAAACCAGAGGAAGAATTGTTTGTTTTATGGTCTGCAATTATCTAGAGCTTTTCTCGTCTTAATGAGCTGCTAAACACACTATTTTCACCCTGTAAATCACGCCCCCTTTCAGTTATCTCAAATCTAAACTGTCACACCAGCCGTCTTTCGTTTTCTCTTGGTCGCGCGAGCCGCTCCAACATTTCAAGTGCGCCTTTACTGCCAACACTATGGCTAATACTTTGCGACAATTGGGAAAGTCAGCGCGTTGGCTTGCTTACTGCAGCGTTTAGAAACTTCCGGTTTTCAAAATAAAACGTGGGTATTGAATGTATGAAAATATTTTATTTATTTATTTATTTAATTTTTAAAGAAAGAAACAATGTGTCTCATGAAGCAAGTGTGATCCTGTACTGATTTTGGGCCAGCATCTGAAATAACCTGGAAGATATTAAGCTAAAATGCTAATATTTACATTACATATTTACATTTTTATTCCATTTTAATATGTCCCATATTTTTTATAAATGTTTTAATGCAAATATTAGCATTTTAGCTCAATAGCTTCCAGGTCATGTGACCTAATGACTTGAAATGAGTTCAAAACCATAGTACTAGACTGCCTAGCCAGGACACACCCCTTTTAATTACATTTTAGTACTTCTTATATTTTTTATAATTTTTTAATGTAAATATTAGAATTTTAGCTCAATAGCTTCCAAGTCATGTGACTTCAAGACTCAAAATCAGTGCAGACACATAGTACTAGACTGCCTAGTCTAGACACACCTTTTTTATTCCATTTTAATACCTCCCATATTTTTTATCAATTTTGTAATGCAAATATTAGCATTTTAGCTCAATAGCTTCCAGGTCATGTGACCTAATGACTTGAGATCTGTGCAGCAACATGGTTCTAGACTGCCTAGTCAGGACACACCTTTTTCTATTCCATTTTAATACCTCCCATATAACAGTGTTTAAAAATAGGGTCACGACTCCCCGCCGCAGTCCCTTTTATGACTTTGACCTGGAGTCAGACCCAGAGTCAGAAGACACTGTCCCTTTCTCAATACCCAAGTACCTTCATGCCAGTATGTACTTGCATACTTGAGAAGTACGACTGGAGTACATACTTGCCAAGTACGGGAGTACACGAGTACGATCTCTTCAATTGGAACAGCAGTGTACTTCCTTGTTCTACTGTTTGAATGGCGGGTGGTGCGAAGCACTTAAGACTCATTACCGCCACCTACAGTGTTGATGAATGATCATATAAAATACTTTTAATAAATACGTATATATTGTTGTTATTTTCACATTTTAAGTATTTAACTTAATGTATTAATTCATGTTTATTAAACAGTACCATGTGGAAAATAGATAAATTAGAGCAGTGTAGAGTAATATTAGACACACACACACATATATATTTAAATATTATAGTGTCCATTATATTTAAATACATATACAATGACAGTGACTTTAATATAAATCTAACATTAACATTATACTAACGTTCACACTGTCAGGTCAAAACGTTTGCATTAAAAACAACATGTCAACAACAAATCTATGGATCACACCAAGTATGTAATGATGGAGCCGTCTGAACCAGTGGATCATTCCATCAGGACAGGCCGAGGTAACGCTGCTCTGTATCGGACACTGTGAGCACCGAGCGTCCACAGAGGTGGAGCTGATAACCTCCGACAAAGTCACTGTCAAACTATAAATACGTCATATCTTATTACACAAACCACATGTTTGGATTCTAAATGACTAATTTCTCGCCTCAAATGATTTTTAAAACTTAATTGGAACTTCCGGTCTAGGTCCACTTTAACACAAATTCATTGCAGTCAGAGTTCACATGATTTGTGGATGTTTGTTTCTTAAATGATTTCATTAAAGAACAGAAGTTCCCAGGTTTTTTGTTGCCATATTTGTTTCCTAAAGAAAACACCCAATTCTTATTGTTGATGTTTTCCTCATTGAATATAATAACAAGTTCAATTGACCTTATTGACTGTCATGCCGTATTTGTAGTGCCAGTTTCTGCAATGTACGACCATATTTTGTAACAGTTTATACATAATTTAGAAAACGCCAATTGTCCTGGTCTATATTGCAAATACACATCAAAATTTTGTTTTAAAATAATCCTAATAAAATCTATTTTCAAGTAATATATTCAAATTAAGTAACTGTTTTTATAATTACACCTGCATACATTCTAGACAAAAATAGTTAATATTTCTCCTTTTGCTGTGGTTAAACCACTTGACATTTTCAGGGGTAATCCATCTTTCCTTTTGTAAAAAACATTTAAAATCTATTTGAAATTCCATGAAACCAACAGAAATACAAAATATAAATGTTTGCAAACCTCAAGCTTTTAAAACACTTTTGAATTGCTCATAATGCAAACTCATATTTGTCACTGACTCAAAAAACTTTGAAAGCCATCAAAGTTTTTTCAGGCCCCGGAGATTTGGCCCTTTGCATCTTCTTAACTGCCTCTGTGACCTCTTCAACAGAGATACCATCCTCTAGCACAGTGGCTATCTCTGGATCTATTCTGGGAACATGGAGACTGCAGAAAAACTCATCTAATGCAGATTAATTCTCTGGGGATTCAGAAGAGTAAAGGCAGGAATAGAAATAAAAAAGCAATAATTTATTTCCCAATGATCTGTATGTCAGATCTTTTTCATCACTTGTCTCAAATACTGATTGGCAGTCCTCTGACGTAACTGGTGTGCAAACATTTCCCCCGCCCTTTTCTCCATGCTCGTATGTGCTATGTTTGCACTTTAAAATGAGATTTTCTGCTTGGCGCGTTGAGAGGTTGAGAGGCTGAGAGGTGTTGCTTGAGTATATTGTCCGAGGGTGAGTGGCTATACTTCATGTCCAATTCGAAGAAGAACATTGTCGTCGTCTGTCAGCTGCTTAAGACGCTTGGTATTGGCTTTCTTCCGTAAAAGATAACCTGTCCCTGCCTTCAGCGATTCCCACACTGTGTTTGATTGTGGGCAAAAAATAATTTAATTTCTGTCGATAAAATTTACAGAAGATTTTTCCTCCATTGTTTGTCATGCTTCATTTAAAAACTTCTGTTCTGTCAGGCTTACACAAAATGGCAGGCAAGAACCCAGAAGCACAACAAGACAGAGCAGCTGAGATGTAACAGCCAGTGTTTATTACGAAGGCAGAGTTCAAACCAGGAAGTCAGTCAGCTTGGCAAACAAATCTGACAAGGAGAGGACAGGCAGGAATCAAAACCAGGAAATCAGTCCACGAGACAAACAAATCCGATAAGGGGCACAGGTCAGAATCAGAGAGAATATAACACTGGATAACTAGTTTTAAAGCTAGACAATCTGGCAGAGAGCAAGAGGAAATGGGCCGTATATATATATATATATATATATATACATATGTATGAGGGAGAGGCGTGTGACAGCGGTGGAACAGTCAGGTGACTGGGAGTGGCAGGAGGAGGAAGTGACAGGGTCTGAATGACAGGAGAGTCAGTGAACAGAATGGAACAGACAATGGAAATGTTCTGATCAGGTGAAACTATGACACGTTCAGTTACACAGAATGGCAGAAACCCTGAGTGTGCTGTTTGTTTGCTGTTTAATGTGGCCTCAATGATTTTGTTATGTTTCTCACAAAGTATGCAATCTTTTGGCATTTTAACAGGGAATTATGTGACTGAATGTGGGGTCTTTTAAGCAAAGTTACTTCGGAGTGTCTTTGGCACTTTGGTAGAAAACTACAAGCTTCCCCTGGTGGTACTTGGGGGGGGCTGAAGTAAAAAGTCTGACAACCATGGCTGTAGAAGTCCAGTTTCATTCAGAACTCATTCAGAACATTTATGCTCAAATTTAAACTTTTTTCTGCTGTTTTATATATATATATATATATATATATATATATATATATATATATATATATATGTGTGTGTGTATATATATACATATGTGTATATATATATATATATATATATACATGTACTGAATTTTTCTACTGAAGAATGTACATTTTCAAGATTTGCTTTTTGTATATCATGGCAAACATCTCCCACCTGTCTTTTTTATCACATCATCAGACGGATGTTGACAGTGTATTGTGAACATGTCACGTTGCCTTTTCAGTGCAGTGTTGGCAGAGGAAGATAAACCTATCCTTGGTCCAGTGATGTCTTTGAATTAGAGTGGGATCCAATGGGAGCTGAGCTCCCATAAAAATGTGTCGTTGCTCCCATGAAGGTAGTCAAATTGTAGATCTGTGGGGGTCGTAGGGCGTGAGGTTGTGTATGGATGATATAGATGCTGTGAGCAAGCGGATTTTAGGAGCATCATTGAGCGCATCACAACCAATTACATCACTCGTGACTCAGAAAATCAAGGTAGGAATAAAAAAAAGTTATCATGGCCATAAAACCAATGATCCTAGACTCTAGACTCAAAGTGAAGCCATGTTAGTACCACAGTGGAATCATATACATTTACATTTAAGCATTTAGCAGATGCTTTTATCCAAAGCAACTTACAAAAAAACCCCTCTCTTTTATTCTTTTACGCCTAGGGGAGGAGAGGGTTGGAAGTTCATACTCCCATTCAAGGACACAAATGTCTTAAAAGTAAATTTTTTACAAAGTTAAGATCCTTATTTTATTGACATCTAATGACGAGAGTGGCTGGTTTATTGTGGAAATTGTGTTATAAAAAGCTTGACCTGAAGGAATAGGTTGATTCTACAGAACCAAGGGATTTTACTACAACTTTTTAACCACTTTCCATGTCCCCAGATAGCAACTGCATTTCCACATTTGCGCACATGGATCTGACAATCACCGGGGGAATTTGTGTTTCCTTGTATTCTTTCGAGCGCTGGGTTGAACAAATGAGGTTACCAGTGGATTTCCTCAAATGACCTCAAGCAAGTCTCCATAGTTACCATCTCTTTGTTGTCACTTTTTGCCAAAATAAGGCAAAAAGTCGCTCACTGGACAATGAAAGAAATGTTGATGGTGTGTGTCCAGTTTTTTACCGGCTGCTTCTTACAGCTCAATAAACTACCCTACCCAACTCGAGTGTCTTTAAGAGGTTTTTATCTAAACACAACTAAAAACTAAAACTAAACTACTTAATAGGTTGTAAACCGGCAAAGCATACAGGTTCTGATGATCATTTACAGATGATGACAAACAAATAAAGGATTTGTTATATACAAGAAGTACTTTGGTCATCAAAGCTTTGATGACGACTGCTTTGATGACTCACTGCACACGCTGGGCAACTGCTAGAAAGTTCTACAGTGTGGACCCAAACCTGGATGTGTGCTTGGATACAAACGAATGAAACAAATCACAAAAAGTAATACCAATATCAATTCTGTTGTAGTTCAAAATGCTCTAAAACCACCTTTTCTTTGTTTTTATAGGCATCAACCAGAAAGTATCGTCCCTCCTGTGTGGCCTCGACTGTTGGCCCTTCCATTCTCTGGTCTGGTCTGGTCTGGTCTGGTCTGGTCTAGTCTTAACACCATTCCTGGACTGTAATGAATGCTGTGCCACTGAAGTGAGTGCATGTAAACAGGGTGGAGGGGAAGCATGCACACCAAACAGTCTAAATATAAATCCAGAGGTCACCCTCCGTTCCTGTTACACGGTATTCACATGTCACTTACCTCTGCAAATACTAACACAGCAGCAGCAGTCTGCACTGTATAACACTCTGCCCCTTTTATCGAGCAGTAATTACTGCACGCACCAATTCTGTTATTAAATCAGTATTTTTAGTCATTGTGTAGAACACTATAAATGTAGAGCTTGATTGATATGGGTTGTCTTTTGACTAATGCAGGGGAGTCGGTCACCTGAAATTAAAGTCAGAATTCTGAGAAGTCAGCATTCACGGATGAGACACAAAAATATTTACAGGTTATAATGTTGTGGTTGATGCATGTACCACTAACCTGTTCCTAATAATTTTGTAGTTTAAGTTATATTCCATGGCTTCACATGTTGATGAAATGAAAAATACACTGATTTACTATTTCATACTCTTGTCACCTGTTTTAATGTTTTTTTTATCAGTAATAGCAGGGATATGGAAAGTGAAGTTCAGAGCAGAAAGGATGGGTGTTCTTTCATGTCCAGAGCACAGTCCGTCTAACCTGTCACTGGATCTGATCCCTGATGAAACATTCATGGACTGTTTACTGAATTATTAACAGGCGGCTGGACTATGTTACTCACCAGTGTAATAAAACGTCTGCTTTGTGTGTGTGTGTGATAGGAAATGCGGCGTCGTCCGAGGAAGAAGTACACTGTCTTAGCAGTGATCCTTCTCGCTGGAGGATTATACTTAATTAGTCACTCAAATATCTCCTCAACAGTAAGTCCACATGCACACACACACACACACACTCACACACACTCACAGGTTGACTTTAGGGCCATTAATACGCTCAGAATAGTGTTGATTGAACATGTCATAACTGATTCAGAACTGTCTTGTCTGAACTTGTAACTTGATCGATGAATTGTTGTATTTATGCTCCTGGTCTCTCTCTTCTGTCTCTACCTCTGTGCCCTATTTTTCCTTTCACCCCAACCGGTCGAGACACATCGCTGCACATCTTTGAGTCTGGTTCTGTCAGAGATTTCTTCTTCTGTTAAAAGGGAGTTTCTTCTCTCCCCTGAAGCCTAGAGTTTGCTCATTGTGTGAACTGTTTGGTTTTGCTCCTCTCTAGAATGTAAAGGTTGGAATTGAATTGAATTGATTGAATTTACTGCAGATGAGAAAGTATTTAATAAGAAATACTTTCCCCTAAAATAGCTGTACAATTTGGGTCAGTTAAGGATGTTATGTAATGATTTGCTACTCAGCTGTATAGTCGACTCGTCTCTACTCAGTTTGGTATCGTCACGATATTTTCTATTACTTCATAGTACCTCCTCAATGTGGGAATCACATATGGCAGGTTTCCACCGGCTCGACTTGACTTCCGTTCGGTTATTTTGCGTTTCCATCAGTGATAGTACCTGCTACCTGGTACTTAGTACTTTTTTAGCTTTAGCTTTACCTTTAGAGGTTCCCAGCAAGCTGAGGCATTACTATGTGCATAGCTGAGAACATATTCTCAGCAGGGGGTGCTGAGAAAAAAAAACCTCAGCGGTGTGCTTAACTCGCAACTCACTACATTGATTAACAAATATAGGATATATACTGCACAAAACACAGAAAATGCACAATGATACAAGTGAACATAGATACGCAGGGGTCATGTCCGCAGCTCTATTTAGGATCAACTATTTTGTCCCCACCACTTATCTTTTTTTTTTAATCAATTTATCATGAACACTCGCAACTCGAACCTCTGGGAATAATGCACCATACTAGAAATACCACAGCGGTCATTTTGAAAGTTCATAATTCATTTGGATATAATTTCAATGATTAAAGTACAAAGTGAAAATAAATAGATGTGTGATGTGAATATAGGTGATACTAAATATGAGGAAGCAAAATTTTACCAAGAGAAAAAGTGTGTTAATTGATGAACAGAAATTGAATCCACTCTAGAAATTACAGACAAAAGCCCCTTTTATTTTATTATTTTTCATTTATAGCTCAATAGAAAATAATTATTTATATCAAAGCATTTTACTGCTTTCTCTTCCCCATCTCGCGGGGCTCGTGCACCATGACGTTTCGGACTTTGCGCTCATGTGGACAGCGCAGTTCAGTTGTGAGGCGCACGATGCCTTACCTTGTTCTAAACAAACAGTTCAGTCACTGCTGAGAACGCTGTGTTTTATTGTAATCTCGGGTTCAGCGAGATCTCGTAAACACCGGTTCTCCTGAACAGCAGATCGTCCTGCTCCGGGCACTAGTCTGGGCACATCCGGTTGCGTACATTGAACCGCAGAAGAAGAATAACGTCCGTTGTGGAGGTGTTTCACGAGCAACAGTGTCTTCTGACTCTGGGTCTGACTCAAAGGTCAAAGGTCGTCAAAGGGACTGAGGCGGGGAGTCGTGAAGAAGCTATTTTTAAACATTGTTAAAACAATGTTTTGATAATGAGGAGCAGTGCATCCACCGTTCCAGAGGGGGGAGCTGTGCTTCTGAGAGAGGGTGTGCTGATTATGTCACTTTCGGGTATTGGCCAATCACAAGACAGTTGGGAAGGCTCTACGCTGGCTGGCCAATCACAACACACTCTGTATTCTGGGTGTGAGATTTCAGTCTGAAATATCTCGGATGAGGACAGCATTAGAAAAAAGACTTTTTATTAGTTTTTCCTTCTCCAGACAGAACAATATACACAAAACAGTATTACATGATGTATTCAAGATAAACTGGAACTTATCAAGAAAGAAAGGAAAAGAAAACCCCAACAATAACCCCATACCCTCCCAATACCCACCCTCCAACTTCCTGATATGGTTATAGAGAAGCTTCACTGAATGGGGATTAGTGAGGGTACCACATGACATACACCTACATTCATACTAAATAAACATTCGTACATATCAGAAAAGAAAGAAAAAAAAAAAAATAAAAAAAAAATAATAATAATAATAATAATAATAAACACGCCAATGACTGAAAAATAACACATTAAACACATAAATAAATAAGAAAATAATAATAAAAAATTAAATAATATAATAACAATAAAAGGAGGGGTGGGATACTCACTCCATCACTAATCAGGGAGGTTTTTGACCATAAAAACAAGTTAATGTATGTAAGTAGAACTCCATAACTAACATATTATGTGCAACAGGACCACTCTATGTGAGCTTTAACACACACAGCACAGGTTTAGACTCTTAAATGGCCAATTTCTCGCCTCAAATTATCTTAAAACTGTTTTTCCGTGACACAGAAAAGTGAGAAACGGCCACTGTTTCAACAACAACAGTCTTTCTCTCTTGGACGCTATTGCTCACTGTAGCCAAAAGCACAACAAGATTGCGTTGCGACCCCTACTGATCGAGCGGGAAATTGCAGTGCGTATCCGTCACCATGACAGAGAAGTATAAAGGCTCGAGGCGTCTCCGTGGTGACGCAGTCGGATAACGCATTACGCAGTCGGAGAAGTATAATGTGGCCTTAAGGCTCCACCATGCAATACCAACACCACACTGTCTCCGAGCCTCTGAAGATGTGCGTAACGGTCTTCATGTTCTCTCTGATGATTTTTTGAGGAGAGTCGCTGAAGACGTCTCCGTGACAATTTACAATTTTCTGGTGTATTCAGCGACAGCACCACTGATCACGAGCAGAGTCACAAACACTGCTACTGTATTTCAGTCCAGTGACTGTGTCAGATGGAGTCTGTGCTCCGGTCAAGGACAAAGTGCTGAATAAATATTTTCAATTAACTGATTGATTCAGATGATTCAGTTACACTGAAAACAACTGCTTTTTTAAGTCACTAGTCACTCATTTGTGTGTTTGCGATGCGTGTAAAATGACAGCAGTTTCATGCAGCCATGCTGTGATGACTCCGCCCACGTTGAGTAGGAACTATTGTAGTGGAAACACTAGCAAGCCGTGCCGTTCAGAGGGGTGGCTTGGTGTAGTGAGGCGAGGTGAGGCCAGCTTGGACCATAGGTGGAAAAGGGGGTTTAGTACTTCCTGCATGACCAGAGCACAGACTCCGTCTGACACATGAACATTGGCCCCAGGTATAAGTGGATTAAGCAGCTGTTGGGGGCCCCCAGTGGTGTGTGGAGAAAAAAAAAAACAATGTGAGAGAAATCCATATAGATTGAGATATCTAAATGATTAAAAATGTATTTGTTTTTATTTTGCAGTTGAAGATTTAGACAAGTTTAGAAAATAATAATAAAAATAACTTTTTAATAGTCAATAAACTGATTTACTTTTCATTTTCAAGTTCAGTGTAGAAGGGTGACACAAGTCGCATCACATCTGCAACACAAGTTAGAGTTCCTGAGTCCAAAGTAAGTTAGTACTTAATCATTCGGGTCTGCACTTCCCTTTATACTTTGAACCATGAGCCAATCATTTTCCCATACTTCACCATATATTACTTTCCATAAATCTGTCTCCAGCATCTATTGAGGCCTTCAAGACTGGGTGGCTGTAGCCCCCTCAGAAAGTTGTAAAAACATGATGTTTTCCTTTTGGAGTGTCTATAATGTACCAGTCTGTCCTGTATTTCAGTTCTGAATATGAATAATACATGTCTAAGGCGCGTTATAACTACAAGTACTTCCAAAAATCCTTGTTTGGGACTTTATGATTTTCCTTTAGTTGTTCAAAAGATATGAGTTGTTCTCCATCAAACAGGTCCCTGATATAAATAATTCCCACTTTGATCCATTCAGCCTAGTTGCCTCCCCGGAAGTTAAAATGAAGGGGCCCCTTTAAAGATTAACTGTGATGAAATCCGGACGTACATCACCTTTTACATACTACACCACACATTTACATTTTAGGTGGCCTTCCTTCTTTAAAAACAACAGGTGGTGATATGATGATGCAGAAAGAGACGCCGCCGACACGAGGCTTGTATAGAACAAAGAGAACTCTGTTCTTAAAATTACCATTCACTCCCCTTAATGAAACATTTAAAGACAACACTGACATTATGTGTTTCTTTTCAGGGCTCCACAGGGTCACATGAAAACACTCCTACTCGGTTATCTTGGCAAACAGAGAGGCTGGTCAATAAGGAGTCATGGGTTGAACGTGGAAGTTACCTGCCTCTCAATGTGTCCTATCAGCTGCTTGCTGGAGCGCCATCTATGCAGCAGAGTGAGTGATGCATTCTTTATTTTTTTTTACTTTATATTTGTCCGCACAAATGTGTCATATGCATTTATGTCTTTTTGACTCGCTAATGAAGTGATTCACACACATTTGTAGATTCTACTGGTTTAGAGGTTTAAAACGAGCTGTCAATCACCCTAATAGACCAAGGTAAGCCAGAGCTATGGTGCTGTGTAACTGAAGACGCTGCAGAGTCACAGAGTTGGTATTACGCACCGCACAGGGAGCATTGATTTACAGTTTTCGTTGTTTTTTCCCCAAAACATTTTTTAGACCAAAAGTGACATGTAAATTATATTAAATGGGTTTTAATAATTTGGTACCTAAGAAATCTCAAATGGCACGGATGGTGCCAAACTGTGCCAAACCGAGAACACATGTAGGCAAATAATGACACAGAATAAGTGCATCATTATGTTAAAATTGTTATTTTTGTGTTGTGGTTGTAACTCTGCTCCCGCTTCTCATTTCCGTTTTCAGGATTTTTATGTGTTGGGTTGTCATCGGTGAAGAGGAAGAAGGGCAGCTACCTCATCCCCACCCTGCAGTCCCTCTTCTCCCAGTTGTCCCCTAACGAGCGCTCCTCTATGGTGGTGGTGGTGCTGCTGGCAGACTTTGACGTTGCCTGGAGAGTCGCCACGGTGACAGAGATCAAAAATCTGTTTGCCTCAGAGCTGGAACAAGGCCAGCTGGTGGTCCTCCATGTTCCTCAGGACTGGTATCCTCTTCTTACAGGTGTGTGATCTTAACAGTGCATTAAAGGTCACAGGATGTCAGGAAACAAATGGTATATAGCTAATGTGCACAAGACAAGCGCATTCACAATCCATTAATGCCAAGTTTTCTGAATGCTCTGGGTTCAGAATGTCTGTAGACAACGTGTATGTTGCAATTACAAGTTCACTGCTCGAATGCAAGAATACACACAGAAGGAAGGGCAATCAAAAGAATCAGAAAGTAGTCAAAGTACGTAACCAGTTGTGATTCTCAAAATGTAATTCAAAAGAAAGCTTGTCTTCTGCTTAAGCTTGGGATGTATAAAATATTACTATAGCCATACATTAGCCCCACATGCCACGATGTCTCACTCCAAGGTTTTCTCAAAAGTTTGCAGCCCTGCACTAGTTCTGCACTTTTTAGACGAGACTTCATTCCCAGAATGTAAACACGGTGTCCACCATCTTTGCTAACAGTTACGACCGGCTCTGGCTCTTTAATTTGGCATTGTAAACTGAGAAAACGATGACAGTATGTAGTTTTCAAACTGATATGGCTGCGAGGGAAAATACCTGCTTTTCGGCGGTGCCTGCGCTGGAACCTGGAGAACTTTTTGTGGGCACTTGAATGTGCCGCCGTGGGCTCTGGCCACACTTGGCTGCTCGCTCTGACTGCTCCAGACCCAGCAACTCGGCTCCGGCCCGGTGGACGAAGTGAGTATTTTGTTTTATATTTATTTTTACCACCACATTTGTCCATGTTTGTATGTGGGTCATTCTACGCAAAACGTGCCATTTTGCATTCTGAAAATCTGATTTTCAAAGCATTATTTTTATTGTGTTTAAGGACTCTTTATTTATTAATTTATTTCCTGAACTAATCAATCATGCACATGTGTTTTGTCAATTGTGTTACCAACACTAAATTGTATTTAAAAAGTATTTGAAGTGACACTTCAGAATAATTCTGGTATATTATGAAAGATATATCATTCCTGTTTACATTCAAAGTGTTTAGAAATGAAAATAACAAGTAATACATGTGATTTATATGAATGGATATGCTCAAATGCATATCAGCCGAGCCACATGATAGTTTTTAGGAAAAAATCATGAAAAAGTAATCTTTTTAAAAAATCTTATCCTACATAATCAAAGGGGTATAGTTATATTTTACTTCTAAAAGTAACGCAATTGACATAGAATACCTGTTTGTTTGTAGACTGCATGTAAGTGGATTTGGCATAGAATATTATGGAAATGAACACTGACACTTAATAAATGTAAAACTGTTATTTTATCAACATTAGGGAATCTCCAAAGCAATTACACCAACAAATGATATACCCAAACATGGATTTTATTGTTATCAGACAAGTGAAAACATTACAGATTGTACCTTGGAAACCCTCCATGGGGAACAGAAGGGTGGAAGGAGTGATTTCAAGCTTGGTGACAAGTGAACTAAAGCCTATTAAACATGTAACACTTCTGAGCTTTTGCCAGCAAAAAGTGTCCACCTTTTCTCAGGATCATCATCCCTATGCTGCCTGTATCGACGCTGCTTTTCTGCTGCAGACAGATTTTTCATATGTATATTTTAATTTAAAATGTTTAACTTTTTAATACATGATATTATGGTAATGCATTATGACACACTATGACCGTCGTCTTCAGTCAAACTAAACACAACTCAATGAAAATTCATTAAAAGAGAGGAGTACTTACTACTCTGTTTGGCAGCTTCCTGATAAAAGGCAGATGATGTTAAAGTAACGCATTTGACATAACACATAGGGACAGTTATAGAATTCTTTTTTTTCTTCAATATTCCAAAAAGGTTAAGAATAAAAAATAAGTGTCATATGTTAACTAACAAATGAGGCTTTTCATAAATTAAAATATTTTTTAGATAATTTGATTTCATCCTCTATTAAAGCCTGTATCAATAGACGAAATGTAACCGAGGGACAGTCATTTTTGCCATATTTTACAGGTATACAATACATAAGTCTTTAAAATTCTTTGAAAGTATCAATGTATGAATATTTAATGAATATTTAAAATGAATATTATTTGTTTACCATATCATACCAACAATTTTTTTTTAATATTTTGATGTTAATACAGATTATATGGGTAGGTTTTGTGTGAGGGACTCAAAATGGCAAATTTTCGTAGAATGACCCACGTAACACCAGCTGAGCTAACGTTAGCATCTCTGCAGTTCATTTACATCTATGCTACTGTAAGAACAGATGCTTTGATTCGCTTACGTTGTGCTCGTTGTTTTGCAGACAGTAATATCACTAACAGCTTACCGTCACTTCATGGAGTGGATCCAGAGAGTCTGGGGAAAGACGATCGTCTTGTTTTACCTGCCTGTGTTGTTCAGAAGAAGATACTCAGCTCCTGAAACGCAGTACTGTGACTATGAAGACTGTTGATGCTCACAGTGAGCTTTAATAAGTCTGATTTTTCTTTTTGTGATTAATAATATTAAAAATGTAAATTCATATATGTTGGGGTTTATTTTCTAGCCCTTAGTGTTCCTCCATTACAGTATTATTAGATGAAAAGTGATTTAATTTGGAGAAAATAGTTAATAAACACTTCAGAAGTAGAGCTATTTTGTTTACTGATGACAACTACATCATTTTTATTGTGTAAATCTAACTTGTGTAGTATAGTAATATAACAAAATCAGTAACATTCAGTCTCCTTCCACAAATCTTTACTGTTTAACTGTGGTGTAAAAATGCATTCAGTGTAAGGTGAAAAAAAACTTTATTATTCACAAAGGAAAATGTTTTACCATCATATTCAAGAGCACAAATTAAAATCAACAATGATCCAAATCTAAAAGCATGTCTAACACAATATAAATAAATAATGACAGAATCTGATGGAAGAGTCACAGTGGTGAAGAAGAGCAGAGCTGGATGGTGTTAAGATTTTCTCTGAGACTTGATTAAACCATGTTTCAACTGTAAAGGACAAGGAATACAATTACACATAAAATATGAACCAAGATTTGACTTTTTTGTCAGTGACTTCTTGAACAAACATGAATAACAATAAAACATTTCAATAACACTGACATTGTTCGTCAGCAAAAGCAAGGTGACTTTACTTCTCCATTGCCGCTCCCAAACTTTGGAACGCCCTCCCGCTTCATATTAGACAGGCCCCCTCACTGTCTGCTTTTAAAACTCATCTTAAAACACATTTTTATTCTTCTGTGTTCAACTCAGCATGAGACTCTGTTCTTGTTTTAGTGTTTTCATTGTTTAAACATTTTGATTGTTTTATTATTTGTTATTGTCTTATTGTTTTTATTTTGTCTCTTATGTTTTTTGTGCCATGTTTTATATATTGTCATATACAGCACTTTGTCCCAGCTATGGCTGCTTAAAGCGCTCTATAAATAAAGTTGAGTTGAGTTGAGTTTAATTTGCTAACATTTAACTTGTATATAACGTGTGTGTAATTGTCTATCAAATGTTCCTTTGACAACGTTTACTGCCGACAACTATATCAGATGGTTTACTATGAGCAGAAACAGAGTATTAGCGTCAGTTTTACCTCTCAGTGACACTCTTGAGTTTCCAGCTTTTTTCTTCAGTGTCTTCTCAAAAACTCCAAACAAGCTTAGCATAGCTTAGCTTAGCCTTCAGGCTTGTAGGGCTCTGAATCCCTGACCAGCAAATAATGACTGCTTGTCCTTGTTTTTACTGCACGTCTCGGTACAATTTAGCACCATAGAAAACAACCGTGTGTAATTTGCAGGTCCGTAATGTATTCGCCAACTAATTCCTCATGGGGATTTTATGTCACGCTGTCTGCTTCACTTGGTAGAAGAAGTGACACACTGGACACAGCGCGAGACTATTGCGGGGCAACGAGCGCAGTGCATTCTGGGAGTTGTTGTTGTTAGTGTACGAAAAATAAAATGGTCTACCTTTCTCAGCCAAGAAGGCACTTTCTTCAAATATTATTTCACATTTGTACTACATAGATGACCCAGTTTGAAATATCTCTTTAAGTATTGCTTATTGTACCTTTTTAATTCATTCACTTCCATCTGATTTTGTTGATGCTGTGATTATTGAAATCTCTCTTCTTCCCCCTGCAGGTCTAAAGAGGAACTTCAACGATTCTCCTAGCAGGGTTTCATTCCGCTCCAAGCAGAACCTGGATTACTCATTTCTGATCCACTACAGTACCGGTCTTGGCCAGTACTACCTCCAGCTGGAGGATGATGTCTTGTCTGCTAAACACTTCCTCACCTCCATCAGGAAACACGTTGGCGAGCAAGGGGCGAAGAAGGACACTTGGGCAATGCTGGAATTCTCAGAACTGGGCTACATTGGAAAACTCTACAAGTCAGCGGACCTTCCTCTGCTGACCCGCTTCCTCTTCATCTTCTACCAGGAAATGCCCTGCGACTGGCTGATGTCTCGCTTTCGAGAACTGCTGACTCAGAAAACGCCGATTGTCTTCAAACCCTCGCTGTTCCAACACATGGGCACTTTCTCCTCATTTGGCGGGACATACAACAAGCTCAAGGACAAGTTCTTTGAGGAGGGTCTCTATAGCAACCCAGATGCTGAGGTCTTCTCTGACATGTCCACCTACCAGAAACACATCCCCAAACTGGCCTGGGATCCAGGGGAATCATTCTTCTGGGGACGCTCCTCAGTAACAGGAAATTACCTGACTGTGGTGTTCACCAAGCCCACAGTGGTGACAGGGATTCTGATAGAAACAGGGTCAGATGGGAAAGACATCCTGGATTCAGCTCTGGTGGACATAGGCCATGAAGTGGTCACTACTGAGAATGGGGAGAAGAGCTGCAAGGAGTTCCAGTCAGTGGGAACCTTAAAGAACGGGAGGTTCAATATTCAAGAGATGGACAAAAAATACACCTCAGCCTCTTCCTGTTTGAGGATAAAAGTTACAGCTGCACAGAATGACTGGGTCATTATCAAAAAAATCAGGATTACAACAAAGCAGAGTATGGAATAGAATATGTAGGAGACAAGAATCTATTTTTAGTGTTTTTTCTATTTATAAGAAGTTAAAGGCGTATTCTTTGGTGTTGTTGGTTGTGGTCATATGGAGTAAGGGCAGAGCAGGTCACATGATTTGATTTGTACACCTGTTCATGTCCTTTTGTTTGTGTGAGAGAGAGGATGATGAACTGGGTCACCATATTTTTTGTTGACTGCTATTTATCTGAGATTATTTTAATAATGAGTTTGTGCACCTTATTTCATGAGCTGATTATCTTTTCCGTTAATAAAACTTTACTTTATTTATAAGTCTCAGTGGATTATTGAAACAAGTGCGTCAGACAATCAGGCCTATCCTCGGTCCCTCAGCAACTCTTTTTAGAATAGAATAGATTTGTTATTGTTGTTGTGCTAGGTAACAGTGCAATGAAGCGTTGTTGGCAGCATTCCAGATAGCATCTCTAAAGACATCAACAATAATAAATAAGAATAAATGAGGGGGAGAAGTCCCTCACTAGCTCCAATGCTATCATAGAAGAGGCTTTCTATTCCCACCAGATTAATTTATTTTAACTTTTATGTCCTAGAAAAGGACTGTAACCCAAGGCTTTAATTATTGATTAATTTTCTGTATTTACTGATGTGGGTTTTCTTATTTAGTCAAAAAGTTCTAAAAAGTCCTCAAACGTCGCGTTTTATCCACAAACCAAATATATTCAGATTACTATCATGGAAGAGCAAGGAACGCAGAACCTATTGTCATTTCAATGTGTTTAATGTAAAATATAATATATGCAATTCCACTTGAAAATATTGGCTGCTAGGAAGTTATTTAAAGGTGACATAGAGTGGTCCTGTTGCACATATGTGTTAGTTATGGAGGTCTACTTACATATATTAACCTGTTTTTACGGTCAAAAACCTCCTAGTTGCTCTAAACATGCAGATAGAAATCCTCTTTTCTGATGGTGTTTTTCTGCTGCGAGATTTCAGAGTGAACTTTCACCCCCAGAAGACAGAGTCTTGTGATTGGCCAGTACTATCCAGCATATCCGTTCTCAGAAGCGCAGCGCCCCCCTCTGGAACGGTGGATGCACTGCTCCTCATTATCAAAACATTGTTTTAACAGTGTTTAAAAATAGCTTCTTCACGACTCCCCGCCTCAGTCTCTTTGACGACCTTTGACCCAGAGTCAGACCCAGAGTCAGAAGACACTGTCGCTCGTGAAACACCTCCACAACGGACGTTATTCTTCTTCTGCTGTTCAATGTACGCAACCGGATGTGCCCGGACAAGTGCCCGGAGCAGAACGATCAGTTGTTCAGGAGAACCGCTGCTTACGTAACTATTGCGGGATTTTCAGAGATCTCGTTGAGCCCCGAGATTACAATAAAACACAGCGTTCTCAGCAGTGGCTGAACTGTTTGTTTCGAACCGTCAGGGCTTCATAAACAAGGTAATGACGCAGATACACACTAAAAAACAGCGTTAATAGGAACTTCAGGTCTAGGTCCGCTTTAAACACTGAAACAAGTCTTTCATTTTGTAAAACTTGTCATGGCTGAGCCGTAATGGTTATGTTTTATCCAGTTTTGTGATTGTGTCATGTATTTCTGATATTATGCCATGGTAATTTAGTAACTTAAAACTAGGGCTGCGTCCAATTACTTTTTTTATTCCGTTGATTGTTTTCTCAATTAATCGAGCAACAGTTTGGTCCATAAAATGTCCAATAATGTTCTTAAATGTCTTGTTTTGTCCACAGACCAAAATTATTCAGTTTTAATGATTTCTATAATGTTAATATGAAGCAAAGAAACCAGAAAATATTAACAGAGAACTTGATTTGATAACAAAATGTATTATTGTCTTCATTAATCAATTAGTTGGTCCATAGACTGTCAAAAGTGTCTCCTAAACCTGGATAATGTCTTGTTTTATTTTGTTAGAGTTTGAGCCTTGTTGTTAAACAGTTGTCAAACTGCTGAAACAAGAAAATGTTTGACCAAAACTTTTTTCATGTGTCTCTTCGGTGTCAGGGAAAGATTTGCTGAATTATATTTCCGAATCTGAATCTGAATCCAAATATGTCAGTGTCGCAACCACAAATGGGTTTATTGTGCTGAAATGTGTGAAAACTCTCAGGTTGATTCAAAGACACTATTGTATTGTATGGAGGAACTCGCTGAGTCATGGTGATAGGGACGGACTCTCTGTGTTGTCATAACACAACGTATTGGAACACTCGGCGACACTGTCAGACAATGTCCCTCACTGTCAGCATGAGCACAAACGAGTGACAGACACACAGTGGTAAATAAACTGCAGCACTTTACCTTGTTTTAAATGAAGTTACATTTTAGTTTAGCCTACATTTACGTGATTTTCTTCATTAATCAATTAGTGGTCCATACACTGTCAAAAGTGTTGATCGGTGTCTCCTGAACCTGGATAATGTCTTGTTTTATCTACAAACCAAAATGATTTTGTTGGAGTCTGAGCCTTGTTGTTAAAAAGTTGTCAAACTGTGAATCAGAATACAACAATAAAATTAATAGTTAACTAGTGGTGCCATTGGCTTTGTTGCATTTCTTAAAGGTGAAGTAAGTAGTTTATAGTGCTATCTAGAGGAGAGGCTGAACCCCCTCTGCTCACCCCCTCCCTTCCCTGAGCGCTACGGTATCCTCAGCAGGTCAAATGTCGTCCTCGTCGTCTTTCTCCGTGTCAGCAGATGAGGTTCATGAGGTGAGGGAGAGGGCGAGCTACCGCGGCCGTAGCAGATGAAGCGGAGAGAGTGGAGGCGGGACTTCAGCTACAAGTAAAGAGACGCTTGATTTGTTCTCTCGCTTTTGTCCTTACAGGCTCCTGTAGAAACATGGCGTCTCGCTGCTAACAGTGGCTATGCAACAGCGGCCCGCGACCATGTTATTTTACATGACTTTTTGAAACACTACGAAAATGAAACAAAAACTATTATACAGCGACTAGACAATGCAGGAGCACATAATATGTATAAAAAAGTGGATTTTGGGTTATATAAACCCATAAATACTACACATTGTCCCTTTAAATGTACCTTTCAATATTTCCAAAGCAGTAGGTGCATTTATCAGAAGAGTATGTAGTACCTGCTGAAGTGTCACTTGCTCTTTAAACACAATTTTTCCATTATCATCTTATCAGTGTTTTTTAATTATTAAGTCCCTGAGTTATCAAAATGATTTTAGCACTAATTATTGGAACTCAAAATTGGTTTGGTAACCTCAGTGACCCTTGACCTCCATACACAGGTGAATCCAATCATGAGAGAAGGTATTTAAGGAGGTCAATTGTAAATGTTTCTCCTCTTTGCATCTTCTCTGAAGAGTGGCAACATGGGAGCCTCAAAACAACTCTCAAATGACCTGAAAACAATGATTGTTCAACATCATGGTTTAGGGGAAGGATACAGAAAGCTATCTCAGAGATTTAAGCTCTCAGTTTCAACTGTGAGGAACATTGTGAGGAATGTGAAGACCACGGGCACAGTTCTAGTTAAGGCCTGAAGTGGCAGACCAAGAAAAATGTCAGATAAGCAGAGGTGAAGGATGGTGAGAACAGTCACAGTCAACCCACAGACCAGCTCCAAAGACCTACAACATCATCTTGCTGCAGATGGTGTCGTTCAACTATTCAGCGCACTTTACAAGGAGATGCTGTATGGAAGAGTTACGCAGAAAAAGCCTTTTCTCTGCACCCGTCACAAACGGAGTCGCTTGAGACATGCTAAAGCACATTTGGAATAAGGTTCTGTGGACTGATGAAACTAAAATAGAGTTATTTGGGCAAAACAAGGGGCGTTATGCATGGCAGAAAAAGAACACAGCATTCCAAGAAAAACACTTGCTATCTATAGTAAAATTTGGTGGCGGTTCCATCATGCTGTGGGGCTGTGAAGCCAGTGCAGGGACTGGGAATCTTGTTAAAGTTGAAGGTCGCATGGATCCCACTCAATATCAGCAGATTCTGGAGAACAATGTCCAGGAATCAGTGACAAAGTTGAAGTTGTGTCGGGCTGGATCTTTCAACAAGACAATGACCCTAAACACTGCTCAAAATCTACTAAGACATTCATGCAGAGGAACAAATACAACGTTCTGGAATGACCATCTCAGTCCCCAGACCTGAATATTATTGAACATTTGTGGTGTGATTTAAAGCGGACTGTCCATGCTCGGAAACCATCAAACCGGACTGAACTGGAGATGTTTTTAAAAAAGAATGGTCCAAAATACCTTCTGCCAGAATCCAGACTCTAATTAGAAGCTATATGAAGCGTTTAGAGGCTGTTATTTCTGCAAAAGGAGGATGCACAAAATGTTTCTTTTGTAGTGCCTAAATTTATGCACGTCAAATTTTGTTTAAATAATTCTTGCACACTTTCTGTAAATCATATAAACTTAATTTCACCTCTCAACTATCACTGTGTTCACTGAAGGAAAATCATGAACATTTACAGGGGTGCCCAAACTTTTGCATACCACCGTATCACTTGTATATAAGTCAAAGATGGTGATGTGAAAATGTATTTATTTTTTTGCAGTTATTGTTTTCATTTCACTGTTGTTGTCTCTGCTGTCTCAGACACTTTACTCGCTGGTCTCTCTGGGCCAGTTTGGGGCCTCGTGTTGGTTTCTTCTCCAGCAGACGGCTTCTCCTCAGTGGCAGAGCACTGGCTCGTCGGCCTCTTATCAGCCAGAGAAACCTTGTCCACCACAGCCACCTGTGAGTCCTGGTTTCCACCTCCACTGATGGGGCGGGTCTGAGACGCTGGACGGGCTTCAGCTGAGGTGGACGGAGTGGCAAAGTCCAGCTGCTGGTCCACAGTGGTCTGGAAGGAGTGTGAACAGAGATGGGGCTAAAGTTATCTTAACTTGTAAAGTATAGATAATACTTTTTTTTACAAATTAAAATGTGAATTTATAAAAAAATCGAGCATCGAGGGTGCATAGAACCCTATTGAAACTGAAGGAATTTTTCTTCTTGACAACTTTCCCGTGAATCCTACAGGAAGATTAGATTAAGATTAAGAACCCTTTAAGTCCCGCAAGGGGAAATTCAATTCTGCAGTGAGTTAGTGAACACACACAGCACACAGTGAGGTGTAGAACATGTAACCCAGCGCAGTGAGCTGCCATGCCAGTGAGCGGCGCTCGGGGAGCAGTGAGGGGGTTAGGTGCCTTGCTCAACAGCACTTCAGCTGCGGACTGGTCGGGGATTGAACCGGCTACCTTCCGGTCTCGAGCTCGAAGCCCTAACCATTAAGCCACAGCTGCCCCCCAAAAGGCCGCCATTTTGGATTGCACATGAACTCAGAGTTGTCCTAGAGCTTTAGTGCGATCACCTTCAAACTTGGTGAGGTCACTGTGGACCACATCCAACTCAAAATTGGTGAAAACATTTAAAACACATGGTAGATGATGCGTGTTGAATATGATAACGCATATTTTAACGGTGTTCCAAGGGTGAGGGTGCAAATTTGGATTTTTGCGACAAAAAAACAAACTGATAACTTTGCGAATCCTGTTCCGATCTGAACCAAACTTCCTTGGATTGATGATAATCCAGCCCTAAAGACATCTATATGAAAATATTCAATTTCAGAAACAGTGCCCCTGGTAACAGCAGACAGAATTACATTTGGTATTTGAACAACGTTGTCATAGAGCTTTTAGCAATCACCTTAAAACTTGGTGAGGTCACTGCAGACCAGTTGAGGATCAAAAGTTATTGAATTGTTTTTTCAAATGTCGCATGGCGTAGATTTATCAAAACAGACAACAAAATTCTTCCTAGGATTGATGATAGTCTGACCCTGAAGAAGTTTATATGAAGATATTCATTTTTACAAACAGCGCCCCTGGCATTTCACACGTCTTTATGCTGCTATAACAGGGATTGTTGTATCCTCCTAATACATGATATGTGAGACCACAAACCCGCTCCAGAACATGTCAGCAAAAGACGACCTCCCAACAGGAAATGGAACGCCCGGAACAGGAAGTAAAATGTAACATTGCCTTACATTGCCCGATCTCCACGCAACATGATATGTGAGTCAAGGGAACTTGACCCTGAACACGTTAATGGACACGCCTTTGACCCAACAGGAAGTCAGACATTTTAAAAAGGAAGTACACTCTAACTCTACCGTACAGTGACCGATCTGCACGGAACTTGATATGTGAGACCAGGAACCTATCCTGAACATGTTTACAAAAGATGACCTCCCAACAGGAAGTGGAAAGCACTAAACAGGAAGTAAAACACTACTCCTCCACTGCCCAACATGCGCAGGGACGGCGCTGTTAATAACGAGTACCGCGGAAATAAACGGGCTCAAGGCGCACGTGTCGACGTGGGCACACAACAACTCACGCGCTTCAAGTTCAAACCCGTTAATACCGCTTGTTGTACTTTTTATTATTATTTGATTGATTTAATTAATTAAAATGAACGGTGTATATGAATTAACATTTCTGTAAATGCACCAGACTTAGCAAGAATTTCCATCTGTGTACTTCATCATACTAGCAAGCTATTTCAAACTTTAACTCAAACATTATCTATTAGTTCTGTTGACTAAATAAATGTATGTACTGTTAAACTGTGTTAAAATAGAGCTAAAAGAAGTTCATGACTTTGGGTGCTAGTAGTGCCTAATATCCACTGTATGCACTATGCAGGTCACTTTATTCCTCTTCTTTGCTTGTGCTTGCTACTGTGACAAATTTTGAGATACAGTCAGACATAATTCTCTTCTATTTGGCTTTAACTGCACACTTTCAACTTTAATTTGAGGGTATTTACATCCAAATCAAGTGAACAGTGTAGGAATTACAACACTTTCTATATGTGCCTCCCACTTTTTAGGGGACCAAAAGTAATTGGACAAACTAAACAATCATAAATCAACCTTTCATTGTTTAATACTTGGTTACAAATCCTTTGCAGTCAATTCCAGCCTGAAGTCTTGAAGGCATAGACATCACCAGGCACTGGGTTTCATCCCTGGTGATGCTCTGTGAGGCCTCTACTAACACGGTCTTCAGTTCCTGCTTGTTCTTGAGGCATTTTCCCTTCAGTTTGGCCCCAGAAAGTGAAATGCATTCTCAATCAGATTCAGGTCAGGTGATTGACTTGGCCATTGCATAACATTCCAGTTATTTGCCATAAAAACTCTTTGGTTGCTTTTGCAGTGTGCAGAGTTCCTACACATTTTCCATTTCAAAATTCCATACTTTTCCAGACTCAAATTTCCAGACTTCTCAGAGGATTTTTCAGTCAGTATTAAACATCTGAATACCAATTGTTAGAAAACTTGGAAAACTTGCATCGACCCATAAAACTGTCGCGGCTAGGTGGCTGGCTCGACGATGCGTATGGAAAAAAGAAAAGAAAAAGAGAATCGCAGTCACACAGCGAACTGTAACCATGGTAACTCGACACCATTCTACAGCCAGCTTGATTAGTTTCATATCATCTACAGGTAAGCTATGCTGCGTTAGTTACTTGTTTTCATTTGTAATATATTTCATTTTAGAAAGTGAGATATTAGTATGGAAACAACACAAACATTTTTCCATACTTTTTTTCCCCTTTTTCCATACTTATCCAGACCTAGAAATCACGCAAATTAAATGTTATACTTTTCCATACTTTTTCATGCTGTGTAGGAATACTGAGTATGCTTTGGGTCATTGTCCATCTGCACTGTGAAGCTCCGTCCAATGAGTTGTGAAGCATTTGGCTGAATATGAGCAGATAATATTGTTGGAAACACTTTAGAATTCATCCTGCTGCTTTTGTCAGCAGTTACATCATCAATAAACACAAGGGAACCAGTTCCATTAGCAGCCATACATGTCCACACCATGACACTAGCACCACCATGCTTCACTGATGAGGTGGTATGTTGTGGATCATGAGCAGTTCCTTTCCTTCTCCACACTCTTCTCTTCCCATCACTGTGGTACAAGTTGATCTTGGTCTCATCTGTCCAGAGGATGTTCTTCCAGAATTATAACAGCTTTTTTAGATGTTGTTTGGCAAATTCTAATCTTGTCTTCCTGTTTTTGAGGCTCACTAATGGTTTCCATCTTGTGGTGAACCCTCTGTATTCACTCTGGTGAAGTCTTCTTTTGATTGTTTTTGAATTGTTGTTCACAGCCACTCTGCACTCATGACTCTGTTGGATTTGAATGTCTTAGGCCACATTATACTTCTCCGACTGCGTATGCGTTATCCGACTGTGTAACCACGGAGACGCCTCGAGCCTTAATACTTCTGCGTTGTGGACGGATACGCGCTTCAATTTCCCGCCCGATCAGTAGGTGTCGCTGCGCAAGGTTGTTGTGCTTTTAGCTACAGTGAGCAATGGCGTCCGAGAGAGAAAGAATGTTGTTGTTGAAACAGTGGCCGTTTCTCACTTTTCTGTGTCACGGAACGCAGTTTTAAGATAATTTGAGGCGAGAAATTGGCCATTTAGAATCTAAACATGTGCTGTTTGTATTAAGATATGACGTATTTATAGTTTGGCAGTGACGTTATCGGCGGTGATCAGCTCCGCCTCTGTGGACGCTCGGTGCTCACTGTGAGCCGGCACAGAGCAGCTTCGCTCGGCCTGTCCTGAGGACCAATCGTAGCTCTTGCCGTCTCCATTGTCCCTTGATGGAGTGACGGACACTTAAAAAATATTTTGTACAGTCGGGGACGACGCAGAGGCTCTTCGACAGGCTCTGCGTCGACGCAGGGTCTCTGCGTAACCTATGTAGAGCACTTTATGCAGGAGTATAAATTGGCCTTTTATTTGCTTTCATTTATCATACATTTTAATTGAATGTGCCAAACTTGTGAAGTTCAAATATACCTTGCTGATGATGTCGGTGAACACACTGTTTGTGCAAGTGTATGTTAACCACAATAACCCTGGTTACCCCCTTCAAACACCCACTGTGTGAAAACAGTTAATGAGGCTTATGAACACAGGAAGCATTTTCGATATATATAGTGTGTGTGAATGTGTTGCCTTGTGATAACAACCTGCTTGTCTTCCCTGTGTGAGTTTCTGCTGGAGGTCTGTGCGCGCCGTGGGTCGAAGCCCCAGGACCTGAGCCTGTGCAGACCCTCAACAGAGCGACTTGTGGGGTCGATGTGGCGAGCTGGGATACGAGCAGGAAGATCCCAGGTTCCCTTAAAGTCTGTCCACGCACTGCCACGCTGAAACACACACACACACACACACACACACACACACACACACACACACACACACACACACACACACAAAGGAGGGTGTGTGAGAGAATGTATTTACAAAGACAGAAAGGTCATTTAAAAACAGAGAAACGGAGGGAGGGAGCACCTTGACCACTCCTGGGTGCAGATGACCTCTGTCATTGGCAATAAAAGTAGTGGGACCATCCTTTATAGTGGGTTTCTGCTGGCGCGCACACACACACACACACACACACACACACACACACACACACACACACACACACACACACACACACACACACACACACACACACACACACACACACACACACACACACAGTTAGGTGTTAAGTTAAGTTAACTCGTGTAACTCATCAGTCTTTTCAGCAAGGTAATAAAAAGGTAGACAGACATCTCAGGAGGAATTAGGAAAAGATAATACAATATACATATAATACAGTAAACACATACAGACCCATAGACATATGTACATTATGTGTCAGTAAAAAACACTGCTAAAAATAATTTTGTATTAAAAACACACAACGAAGGGGGGCAATTAATATAATAAATATGATAGGACGTACTTTTATTAAACCTCCAGAGGGGAAATGTAAACTGACACACCAGCACAAAGAATGCAAATAAGAATTGACACAAAATATAAGATACAAAAATAACATAGACAAATGTTATACAATGACACTATAGAATCAATGTGAGTGCATAAAGTTCAATTTTCTACCTGTGGATGCTGTTATTTATTTGTTTATTGTTGTTTATCTGTTTGTTAGAGGTACCTCTTTGAAACTTTTGTTCTCGCACCAGTTCTGCAGCCTCTGGGACCTGAAGGCACTGTCAAACTGAGGATAGACAGTGACGTCACATGTGTGAGCAACAACAGCTTATTTTTTATCATCATCACAAAATGACTTTATTGTTGTTTTTACCTGATTCGCAGAATAACTGGACGACATTCCTGCGTCTGTATTGACTGCAGCCCTTGTGCGTCTCTCAGTGTTGATTCGTTGCGGAGCAACAAACGTAGACTGATCACAGGAAAGTGGCGACGACTAGTGGCCAAAAATAATATTATAATAAAAACACTACATGCTTTAATCAAAGTGTTTATTGACGTTTGAACATTATTTTATGAATTTGAAATAATTATACTTCTTTAAAATGTTGAATGTATCATTATTTCAAATTCATATAATAATTGGATTGAGTATAATTATTGTACACTTTCCCAGTCTGTATGAATAAATATTAATTCATATTCACAAACAAGAAAATAATATTATAAAAAGTTATAATAAAAACTAAAAGATGTATGCTTATTTTAGCCTTTACATCCGGAACTATCTAGTATCTATCAACTATCTAGTATCTACCGTACCGGACCATGGATGTAACATATGAACTGGATAGAGCTCCGACCTTGTAGACAATTTTTACATGGTGGCCACTGTGGGTACTGCAACAAAAAATCCCATGGGGCCCAAAAAGCAATTTTCCCATTAACCGCAATAGTAAAAGAGACGCCTGTAAAAAGTGTCCACAGGACACCTCGAGACATGGACACAGGCTTTTATAAATCTTTATATTATTTTTTTTTAATTCATGGAGTTTCATGTTTGAAAAACATTCCTAAAGGCCATAAAAAGCCCAGACAAATCTTATTTCTCAGAGTGACGTCACAGCTGTGTACGAGCACAGCCACGCGCGGTCATGTGGCGTCTCGGGAACAGCGCTTATGGCAATCGCTAGACTGGATATGTACAGACATCTCTAATTCAATTCTTCCTCGTCAAAAAGAACATTTCAGATATATCCACAATCACATTCTTCCTGTCCACAATTGTCATTTCAGATATCCACAACGTCATTAAATGACGTCACTTTTCCAATCATGTGTATTGGGCTTTCGATTTCAGATATCCACAACGTCATTCTGGATATCTAGAATGAACATTCTGGATATCTGCAATATAATTTTTACTAGGAGAAACTCCCATTTCAGATATCTTCAATCCAATTGTTACTAGTCATAATTTTCATTTCAGATATCCAAAATGAAAAACTACTCCAGACATCCAGAATGTCATTTTGAATATCCAAAATACATTGTGACTAGTAAAAATGGCATTATTGATATCCACAATTCGTATTATGACTAGTAAAAATGTAATTTCAGATATCTACAGTTAGAATTATGACTAGAAACAATATAACTGCAGATATCCATACATACAAGCATTGTTGATATCTGTTGATGGGTAGAAGTTTTAACATTTAATAGCTAGACTGATATGTTTTACATCTGTTTTATATCTGGAATTTAATTCTTCCTATCTACAATTCCATTCTTCCGAGGACAAATGATTTTGACTAGTACAATCAAAGTTCTAGATATCTTGAATAAAATTTCTACTAGTAAGAATGTTATTGTGGATATCTTTAATTACCATTCTGACTACTGAGAATACAATTTTGACTAGGAAAAATGCTATTATTGCTATCTAAAATGTAATTACAGATAGAAGTGTGGTTTCGATTAAATGTTTAAACGGCTGGCCATAGACTGTGGAGCTGTGACCGTGTGATGATGTCATCGTGACACTGATGACGGTGTGGACTGTGGAGCTGTGACCGTGTGATGCACTGAGACCTGCGGTCACTTCACCAAAAAATTAAGTCTAGATATTTCTCGTCTCCTTCTCTTCTCAATTATATTTAAATAAAATCTTTTGCTGTTCTGTTTTTTCTTCTTTATGTCGTACGTGTATGCCTGGGAAATTGTACTTTATTTATTTGCCTTGATTTATTTATTTTTTGTTGTTTCATGATTCCCCTACTGTTATGTTTGCACTCTTCACCGTGCCTGTTTTTTTTCATGTGTATTGCTGCTGCTGTTGTCCTCATTGAGCGTTTGTATTTTTTTTTTATTTTTCTAAATAATAAAAAAAAACGTGTGAGCAGCTTCATAGGAATGAACGGAGTCAAATGGGCTGTGCTCGATCCAGTTCATATTAGTGATGGGAATTCCGGCTCTTTGTGGAGAGCCGGCTCTTTTGGCTCAGCTCACTAAAACGAGCCGGCTCTTTCGGATCCCAATTGGCTCCTCAGATTTTTTGTTACTTAAATTAATTTATTGCCAAATGATGTGTAAAATGAATAACTAATGGATAAAAACATAAAATATAACATATGTATGGTATTTGGTATATGGCTTTATTAATAAAACTTAACATAACATAAATACATTTGAAATAAAAAAGACCCATTTTAATTTGTGAAAAAACACAAAATCAACGCGAGCCGGCTCCCGTTGTTCACTTCAAAGAGCCGGCTCTAATCCAGCTCTCGTTCGCGACCGACCCATCAATAGTTCATATAATACATCAATGTACCGGACTTGGAGAGCGCAAACCTCCAGGGTCGAGTGGTTTTCTAGTTTTTAAAAAATCAAACCGAGTTCTCCGTACTCTGGAGGCCCTACCAGTCGCCAAAGTGTGAAAAACAAAGACTCAGTCATGTTGTCGTGGTCCCCCTTATTGTAAGTATAGGAGATAAAACATGCAATTTTGAATTCCCTGTGCATTGTGACACAATGCGCATTTCACCGCGTTGCCACCCCACCAGGAAGTGTACTTAGAGAGCTCCACCTTAGCTCCACCTTGTCCCGGAGGAAGAGCGGAAATATGTCAACACGGAGGGACAAGTGTGTAAAATACAAAAGTATTTAGCATGATCTACCCTTAGACTTGAACAATAACACAGCTCTGATAAGTATGTACTGGCGTGGAACCTTAATTAATGTTATGTTGTAAATCTTGTTTGTCCTACTATTCCATTTAAAAAAAAGATCTGCTGTAAAAAAAATATTTTTACGTCAGGTTTATTCCCTGAAACTTTTGCACAGTACTGTATATATATATATACATATATATATATATATATATGTATATATATACATGATATATTCATGATTTTCCTTTATAAATCATTGGTTGTTTGAATAATACATTTCAGTTAAATATATCATATAGGAGACAAACACAGTGATATTTGAGAAGTGAAATAAAGTTTATATGATTTACAGAAAGTGTGCAAGAATTATTTAAACAAAATTAGGCATATGCATAAGTTTAGGCACCACAAAAGAAACATTTTGTGCATCCTCCTTTTGCAGAAATAACAGCCTCTAAACCAGGGGTCACCAACCTTTTTGAGATGAGAGCTACCTTAAGGGTAAAAAATAATATGGAGGGCTACCACATTAACATTTTATTTTTTTTGTTTACCATTTAAATGATTAATATTATGCATTAAACTGCATACACATTCGTTCTAGTGCTTACTCCTAACGATAACCAGTTTTTATAAACAATATCAAATATATTTTACTGAGCGATCATACGGATACATGCAAGTGAGGTGAAGTGAAGTGAGCCTGCGGGCACCGTATTGGCTGCCTGCGGGCTACCAGGTGCCCGTGGGCACCACGTTGGTGACCCCTGCTCTAAACGCTTCATATAGCTTCTAATTAGAGTCTGGACTCTGGAGAAAGGTATTTTGGACCATTCTTCTTTATAAAACATCTCCAGTTCAGTCAGGTTTGGTGGTTTCCGAGCATGGACAGTCCGCTTTAAATCACACCATAAATGTTCAATAATATTCAGGTCTGGGGACTGAGATGGTCATTCCAGAACGTTGTATTTGTTCCTCTGCATGAATGCCTTAGTAGATTTTGAGCAGTGTTTAGGGTCGTTCTCTTGTTGAAAGATCCAGCCCCGACACAACTTCAACTTTGTCACTGATTCCTGGACATTGTTCTCCAGAATCTGCTGATATTGAGTGGAATCCATGTGACCCTCAACTTTAACAAGATTCCCAGTCCCTGCACTGGCCACACAGCCCCACAGCATGATGGAACCACCACCTAATTTTACTGTAGGTAGCAAGAGTTTTTCTTGGAATGCTGTGTTCTTTTTCCACCATGCATAACGCCCCTTGTTTTCCCCAAATAACTCTATTTTAGTTTCATCATCAGGGTGCAGAGAAAATGCTTTTTCTGCATTACTCTTCCATACAGCATCTCCTTGTGTAAAGTGCACTGAATAGTTGAACGATGCACAGTGACACCATCTGCAGCAAGATGATGTTGTAGATCTTTGGAGCTGGTCTGTGGGTTGACTGTGACTGTTCTCACCATCCTTCACCTCTGCTTATCTGACATTTTTCTTGGTCTGCCACTTCAGGCCTTAACTAGAACTGTGCCCGTGGTCTTCACATTCCTCACAATGTTCCTCACAGTTGAAACTGAGAGCTTAAATCTCTGAGATAGCTTTCTGTATCCTTCCCCTAAACCATGATGTTGAACAATCATTGTTTTCAGGTCATTTGAGAGTTGTTTTGAGGCTCCCATGTTGCCACTCTTCAGAGAGGATGCAAAGAGGAGAAACATTTACAATTGACCTACTTAAATACACTTTCTCATGATTGGATTCACCTGTGTATGGAGGTCAAGGGTCACTGAGGTTACCAAACCAATTTTGAGTTCCAATAATAAATTTATTTAAATAATTATTGCACTTTCTGTAAATCATATAATTTTTATTTCAGTTCTCAAATATCACTGTGTTTGTCTCCTATATGATATATTTAACTGAAATGTCTTATTCAAACAACAATGATTTATAAAAGAAAATCATGAACATTTACAGGGGTGCCCAAACTTTTGCATACCACTGTGTATATATGTGTGCGTGCGCCAGTTTCTAAATGTAATCAGGCTGTTTGCAAATCATATTTTCTTTGTTATTTTTTGTTTCTTCTGTCTTCATATCCCCTCCATTACTTAACGTACCCCCGTTGGGGAATCACTGCGGTACATTAATGCGCATTTTAGTATAATGGCTGACACACGTTTCACTACCAACTTTTATTTTGAAAATCCCTGCCCGGAAAACGAACTATTTATCATCCGGTTGACGTGTGACCGGGCAAAGCTCGTTGTTAAAAACAAAACGGAACGATTCTCGTCAGTTCGTGAATCTAACCTCTCTTTATCGCTCCACGTTTGTGTTTCGGTTGTGCCGTAAATTGTGAAACGTCCACGTAAAGCGTCGTGGTTTGATTTTACAGCCCTTTGAGTGAATTTACAGTCAGTTGTCAGGAGGGTGAGTAGCAACTTCTTGTCGGCGTGCTGACCCTCTGAAAGTCCCGCTGCTGCTCCAGGAGCCATGGAGATTCCGTCCTCTCGTCTGTGTGCCTCCCCCGGTGCGCCGCTTAAGCTGGCGGCCAGAAGAGACTCCTCAGCTGGGGAGGCAGATTCTGATTCTTCCCGGGAAACCAAAACACACTTTCGCGTGTGTCGCTTCATAATGGAGACAGGTAACCCCCTGTTCATTTGTACATCCCAAGGCAGAAACCTTTACAATATTCAGGGTATCCGCGGGGTCTTAAAAAGTCTTAAATCCAATAATTAGAATTTAAGGCCTTAAAATGTCTTAAATTCTCCTAAAATCTCATAAAAGCTCTTAAATACAGTTTTGAACGGTCTTAAAAATCTAATAACGTGACTTTTATTTAAAACATGCATAAACTTCAGTCTCACTTTGAAATGTTTCTATTTTTGATGATGTGATAACATAACTACAACACGGAACTAAAGTAGGCCACCTGTGCTGCCCGGTGACAATTTATGGAACGCCACTAGCTAGTGTGTGCTGTGCGCGCGCCGTGGTGTGTTTCAGCCTAGCATAGCAGCAGAGGAAACTTAAAGGTCCCATATTATACCCTATTACCCCAAGTCAAACTAGGTCCTTATGCCCTAATGAACATGTCTGTGTCATGCTTTAGTCAAAATATCATAAGGATGAAGCACAATAGCAGTTCAATAACTCTGCCAAAACAGCCCTTTTCAGAACGCTCGGTTTTGTGCCTGATCATTTACATGTGAATGAGACCCAGGTAAACACACATCCACTGCTTCCAGGGGAGTGTTGATCTAACTATCCACAGACATACTGTCACCACTTATCACCTATTGTCATGCACCATCGTCACAACCCCCGCTCCATATACCCCATAGTAATGTCTGTTTACCCGTTGTTACTGCGTTTCACCGTAATGCATAGAGTGACCACGATTTTGGCTTCTCGCGATCATAAAAAAATCGAAGAAAAACGATTAATGCGCCGCGCGGCGCGGCGTGTATGTAAATTCCCATGCTAGAAAAAGACCCTGAACGCACCAGTGTAACTGCGGCTCCGACTGACGTGTGTGGATCAATAATATGAGGAGAGAACGTGGAAACACGACAGAAAGGAAGCCTTTGGTTGAGAAAAATGTAGGACAACATCTACATCTTTCTGCAGTGCTTTCAAACGCGTGCTCCTCATATCACCGATCCACACACGCCACTCGCTAACTGCAGGCACGTAACTGGTGCGTTCAAGGTGTCCCTCCAGCATAGGAATTTACACACACAATCAACAACAAAGGGCTTGTGAAGCATGTGAACATTTTTTCATAAATAAAATATATCCACTGGACACACAAGTCCTCTTAGGCTAGAAGTTTGTGTAAGTTTGCTCCAATTTTCCTTCATGTCTTTTATACTTTTTTGCCAGTATGGGTTTGAAATGGGTCTTAAATTTTATTCATTATGGTCTTAAAAAAGTCTTAAAAAGTTTTAAATGTGACTTGTTGAAACCTGCAGAGACCCTGAATATTATAGAGAGCAGAGAAACCCAACAGTTCACACAATGAGCAAACACTTTGCGTCAGTGGAGTGAAAAACTCCCTTTTAACAGAAGAAGAAATCTCTGACAGACCGGGACTTAAAGATATGCAGCCATTATGCCTCAACCAATTGGGGTGAAAGGAAAATGGGGAACAGAGGAGAGGAAGAAGAGAGACAAGACAGAGGGGGTGAGGTAGATACAGAAGAGACAGACCAGAATCTCAAATATTGCCCAATAGGAAAGGATATGGATATATAAATGTGCCTGTTTTACCCAGTGGATGCAAAGCAACTTAATAATGTTTGTATGGGTAATACAATACATACACCGTTACAGCGCACGTATTGAAAAGCGGCACCGGAGTGTCAGCGTGATTATGTAAACAAAAAATAAGTGTCTGCTCGACAGCGGAGAATCTACAGATTCCAGTGGTACCATTTTTATCACTCTACTCTAGCTCCTACTGCATATTTTAAAGGTGATATTTGCTTTAAAATGCAATATTTTTTTAGGCGAGAGAAAAAAATCCTTCAGTTATGCTGTGTTCCATGTACATTTACTCTGACACAGTGGCATCTACAGTGAAACTTACACCTCTGGTGGAATCTCACAAGTGTTATCTTTATTTTTATACCAAGATAATCCACATAGAGCCTGTAACTGCAGATGTTTACTCTATTTAGTTTGGGCATGTCATTTTCTAGCAGTGACTCCAAAAAGAGGGTCAGGGAAGAAGAGGTTAATTAGTGTGCTTGCTGAGAGGCAGCACACTATTGTCCTTACGTTTTCTTATTCCTGTCAGCCAGATTTTTGGTCCTGCTCCGAGACCTAGTAGTGTAGACTTGTGAGCTTGTGGACAGTTTATGAAGTGTTGTTCTTGCTCAGTTCACTTCCTTTCCATTATGCTAAAAGGTTATTATGCAATTATTGATCAGTAACAAAATAAGTCCTGCCTACTCTACCTTTTAATGAAAGTGTTGACTCCTGTCCTATGTCCTCCCTCACACAGGAGTGAAGCTGGGAATGCGCTCAGTACCCGTGGCCACAGCGTGTGTGTTGTACCACCGCTTCTTTGAACGTGTCAACCTGGCTGCGTATGAACCCTACTTGGTGGCTATGAGCTGCCTGTATTTGGCTGGGAAAGTGGAAGAGCAACTCATAAGGACCCGTGACATCATCAACGTAAGCCACAGGTAATATAAGGGCTCCTACGCAGTATGGAAAAGCAATGTTAGTAATTTCGAGTTCTGGATAAGTATGGAAAAAGGGAAAAGAGTATGGAAAATAGTTTGTGTTATTTCCAGACTATTATCTCACTTTCTAACTAACTAATCAAGCGGGCCAGGTTACCATGTTTACCTTTCGCTACCGTGCGTCTGCGATTCTCATTTCTTTAATTTTTTTCCATACAAGTTGTTGACCCATCCACCTATTGTTGGCAGCGACACTGTCATGGGTTGATGCAAGTTTCCCGACAGCTGGCTTCATGAAGAAAAGCATAAAAGATAGTTGATGAAGGATACAAAGTGGGAAAATAAACCTAGATGCAAAATAGTGTGAAGGTCTTAAGTTTACATAATATTTATGATTTTGTAAAAGTAGGTTTTGTTTTTTAGTCCAGCTAATGGCTAAGGGAGAGTGTTCTTAAGTTTTTGGTGATTGATGATTCCATATTTTGTTTTACATGTGAAGGTCATTTTATTTATGATTTATTTATTTACAAGTATGTTCACTCCATCTAATAGCCAATGAAGCAAATACTTATGTTTTCTTTTGCAGTTCCCTGGTTAATTGTACATCCCTACTGTTACTGTCTTTAGGGGTTGCAGGTTCACGGTTATTAATTGCACTCTTTGTCTCAGTTTGGAGTTCATTCACTTATATGAGTGTATCTCGCCGAACATTAGAGGTTACACCAATATTGTCCAACTTAGGGTTGCCTATCATCTGCCCTTTGCCCTCTGCTGTAAGATTCAGCCCCTAGAGTACAAAGGGAGTCAACAACTACTATTGCAAAAGAATGATGAAGGAATAGGCTCCAGACGAATTTAATTAAATCATTGTAATCCTGTTAGAGGCAAAGGTGATCACACTTCAAACTTCAGTCCCAGACCTAGAGAGAATGGGACTGTATGTATGTCTATCTTGAGTTAAGAAAACTCACCAGGAGGAAGTAGTGCACTCGGACACGACAGAAGAGACAACACCAGATAGAGTATGCCTAAGCAAGGTGTAGGGTAAAACATAATTTCATTGAACCGTTGTAATCTTTGTAACTACCTGTAATATACTAAACCTAAGTAATGTATCAATCCGAGTGACTTTGAATTTAAGGCCTTAAAATGTCTTAAATTCTCCTAAAATCTAATAAAGGGTCTTAAATACAATGTTGAAAGGTCTTAAAAATCTAGCAAGCTAGTTTTTTTGCCAGTATGGATTTGAAGTAAGTCTTAAATTGTATTCATTATGATCTTAAAAAAGTCTTAAAAAGTCTTAAATTTGACTTGTTGAAACCGGCAGAGACCCTGCAATGGCATATAACCTAGTCAGAATTTAACATATGTGTTAAAAGTTGGATTTCAAAGCCATTTATCTACATAAAAAGGATCTAACCATTGGTATTCAGATGTTATGTTGTGCTATTGACTGAAAATCCTCAGAGAAGTCTGGAAATCTGAGTCTGGCTACAATAGCCTCCCGGACGATGATATCATCGTCCACAATCAGAATCAGAATCAGCTTTATTTGAAGTCAGGAGCGTTACTGACACTGGGTAACTGATAAAGTGTCCATCAGTGTGACGGCCTAGGGGAAAAACTGTCTGGATGTTTTGGTGTACAGTGTTCTGTAACGCCTACCGGCTGATGTAGGGGACACTGCCTAACCCTAGTGTGACCCTGTATAATAGGCTGGGCTCGTTGACTGTGTTCACAAGACGAGTCATACTCCCCCCATCATATTCCTGTTATCTAAAATCTCAGAATGTCCTGACCCAGTAATTACGCGACTTTCCATCCCGCAATTACTGGGTACACAGTTCTCCCATGCCTAGTTAACGGTGTTGAATCCTCAGCTATGACCTAAGTTCAGAAATTTTTTGTCTTGTAATGTCTTTTTTCCTGTGCCGTCACCTGAAATGCTCCCTCCTTCCTCCCTCACAGGTATTTCAACAGTGGTAGTGCTCCTCTAGAATGTGACAAGGAATTCTGGGACTTGAGGGACAGCGTGGTGCAGTGTGAGCTCGTCATTCTCCGTCAGCTCAACTTCCAAGTCTCCTTTGAACACCCTCACAAGGCAAGTGTGTGTGTGCAGATGTGCACAGATTCCTGTCCCTGTTTAGCGTTGAGCCTAGCGTTGAGTCCGTCTATGCTACTGTCTCATGTTGTCACGGTTGTCCCGTATTTGTGTGCAGTCGCTGTACAATCCTGATCGAAGGAGGTGATTCACTGAAAGTTTTCATCAGAAATTCAGATTTTCTTTCGAACGTGGGTGGGTCAAATTTCAACCTGAAAAACCCCTTTGAATTCAAAATATATATACTCATTAGCACATTAGACCATCTTTTGTGGACATCACTGTAGATGACTCACCTAAATAATGTTTGTGTCATGTTTGTGCGTTTTATATGCGAGATATGAGCTTAAATTTCATTTTGTCACGAAGCCAAAGTAAGGTTGTTTGCCTTGACATTTTTCGGCTATCAACTATATTTCAACTATATTTTTTTTGCTCTGCTTCCTCCTTCGCTGTATGAAGGACAGTGAAGGAGGAAGCAGAGCAAAAAAAAACACATCAAGTCATGCGCTCTGGAAGTAACAAACGCCACGGCTGGATCAGGGACGCCATAAACATTCAGAAACGGGCCTCAAGGACCATCATCCAAGCCTATGTACATTCTATCCCACACCTGGGATGCTGTCCTCAACAAACCTGTATAAGGAACAGCTGAGTAAGACATGTCAAAATATCATCACTCTTCTGACGAAAACATATCAAGGTAAACAACCTTACTTGTCTATTCTGATGAAATTTAAAGCTATTATGAGTATACCCCGTTTTTGGAAAAAGTCACATCGTCTAATTGTTCTTTTATTTTAGTAAATTGTAATTCTTGACAAGTGTGTAGAAAGGTCATAAGAATGAATTCCACCAGCCTCTGATTTACCATACAGCCACATTCCTGTTATTAAATCACCACCAAAACCAAAGCATATATAACTGCTTGTAAATTTAAAGGATTTCCTTTCTCTCTTCAGTATTTGCTGCACTACCTGTTGTCTGTGAAGTCTCTGGTGAACCGCCATGCTTGGTATCGAACCCCTGTCGCCGAGACTTCCTGGGCGCTGCTTAGAGACTTTTATCATGGAGCCATGTGCATCCACCACACAGCCCAACACATCGCCATAGCGATGCTGTACCTGGCTATAAACAGCTACGGAGTGGAGCTTCCTGTCGCGGAGAAACAGTGGTGGCAGGTGTGTAGTGTGTGTGTATGTGTTGTCATCCCTCCATTAATCTATCCAGTAGTTGAACCAGATATAATCTCATCAAAGTAGTCAGCACCTAATATGATATGTTCACTGCTTTAACTTGCTGTTACATTGTCTTTTCTGACTGTAAACTACAGTGTGTGAGCCTCTCACTCGCCTGCACCAAAGTCAATAGAAAATCATTGATTTTAGTTCACGCTGACACAGGAGCTTCTGTTCTATTGCAGCCTCATTTGGTAAATTTGGTTTTTGCGTTGATGAGTCCAAATAAAGACATTTCTAACACGCATGTCACAAAGGAACATAACTTAACTTCCCCGGGAGGCACTCGTGGATCAACAACTCCTGTACTGAGATGTAAAAACACGTCGTTTTCTCTATGGACATTGGTGCAGGAGAGTGACAGTGACAAAGCAAGTCAAACTTTTCCTATTCACTTGCAGGGGTGTATTTTTTCTGTTTTTTTCAGCCTGAAAATGAGCCTCACGTAAATCATGCAGATCTGCAGAGTTTTTTTGGTGGGTCGGTTTTAGTGCTTCTGCCACAAGTCTTCCTTTCACTCCCAGCATAGTCCGTTATTTACGTGACTCCTGATTGTTAAAATGAGTTTTGAGTGGTGCCGCGGCACCAGAGTCCAGGCACCGTTTACCAATTAGCTCCGTTAGCTCCTTTAGTTTCGTTTAGCGCCTACAGTCGAACTGGAGCGGTCTGTTTATTAAAGGAAAAGAGCAGAGCTACAAATAACCAGTGTACATGTGTACTGCGTGTGTGTGCCTCTGTTTTTAAAGTTTATGGTTACTTTAGAGACTCATTTTAACAATCGGGAGTCACGTAAACATGATGTCACTTGCATCTTTTTCTGGTCGGTTGCCATGGAAACGCGCCATGCCTTAACGTTAACGCCGTATAGTGCCCATCACTATATATTATAAATAATTTTTTATGATTTTTTTGTTATCATGTAATATTTGTGAAACATTTAGGTAACCAGTAGGGCTGCAACCATGAATACATCGATTTTAAAGAGTTTTTGTTTTTTTCTTAACAATTAATACAAGCTTGGTGATTTTTTAGCTTCTTAAATGTGAATATTGTCTGGTTTCTTTGCTCCATTTGACAAAAAAAATCATTAAAACTAGGATCTAAGTTTGATAAACACTGATCAACATTTTAACTATATTTTATGGACAAAAAAATATTCGATTTATCGAGAAAATTATTGACAGATTGATTCTAAAAACTAAACGATATATTTCATTAAACACTGAAAAGACATCTCTAGCAGTTTCTTTGACAACCATTTAAACATGGTTTAACTCGTTTCCATGTAGGCTACTGCACTTTATTTTAATTTTTGAAACAATACAATGCCGCCGCGCCATGATAGGTGCACCGTAGTGATGGGATCGGCAGTTCATTTGAGTGTACTGAATCAGTAGGATCCGTTCATTAAAATGATTCGTTCAATAGATTTGTTCACCGAATCGTTCAGTGCTTAGCAGGAGCCCAGTGCCCTGCTACGTGACTCACATCCTCCCTGAGTGCAGTACGTTCGCACCGTGGGTCATTGTGTGTCTGCCGTGCTGCTGTTCATGTCCTCGGGCACAGTTCACCAGTTCTCTGTGTGCCAGTTCGTTCACGTCCACAGCCACAGTTCAGTGTGTCTCAGAACGTGCGCGGGTCAGTGAGTGAGTGACAGCGCGAACAAGATTCATGTCCTCAGCCACAGTTCTCCAGTTCTCTCTGTCTCAGTACGTTCGAGAATCATGACTGAGTCAGTGACTGACAGTGTGAACGAATCACAGCAGCACGGCAGACACAGTTCTTCTTACTAGTCACTCCCTCCACGCTCAGTGCACGTTGGCTGACGTCGTTTGCCGAAGATTCACGAGTGAGTGACGGCGTCGGTGAACGACTGCACGAGTGATTCACAGAACGTGGCAGTTCCACTCCCGGCCACCACGCTCTCTGCTGAGCTCAACTGAACTAAGAAAGGAACAAATCAGTTCACGAAGTGATCCCAGTCAGTTCGTTCACTCTTTCGAACGAATCACTCATGACCGACACAACACTAGTGCACCGTATATTTTCCTGTTTTTGTCCTTTGCCAATCACACCCCTGCACTTGATGGGTTAACAGCATGTTTGTGTCGCCCCAAAAACAATTTAAAGTGGGCTTTTAATTTCTCTGTTTTGTACCTCTGGGCTCTTGAACTTAAGTATCGTCCCCACCTGTCCATCCAGCTCTGGCACATCCCCAAAGTAGAAGTGCCTCTTGTTTAAAAGGTAGTGGCGATTTCTTGCTTTAAATGTTCTAAATCACTCAAACCACATACAGAATAGTGAGTTTTCCATATTCGGTCATGTAGGCAATAAAATATAGGTCATGTGAAATGTGGTGTGGACCTTTGGTGTCCACTGTGGGCCCAGGTGTGGGACTGAAGTCTTAATGTGTGTGTGTGTCTCTCTGTGTGTGTGTAGGTGCTGTGTGATGACGTGACCAAAGCGGAAATCGACAGTGTGATCTCGGATCTCCTTCAACTCTATGACATGGAGGCCAAGTGTATCTAATGGACACAACAACAAGAGCTGAATCAATCAATCTTTATTTATATAGCCCACAGTTTACAAAACATAGTTTGTCTCACAGACTTCACAGGGTTGGTAACATCCTCTGTCCTTAGACCTTCGACCAGGGTAAGGAAAAACTACCAGGGAAAAAGCCCTTGTAACAGGGAAAAAGGGTAGAAACCTTAGGGAGAACCACAGGTGAGAACCACAGGTGAGGGATCCACTCCCTGGACGGACATACGTGCATTAGACGTTTCCCAAAACATACAATACACAATGACAAGAATAAAAATGAAATAGTCTTTAAATGTCAGGATCATCTGGATCACTGGGTTTGTCACAGCCTGTAGTGAAGACTGTTGTGGTCAGAGACTTGAAGATGACTGAGTCCTCTTTCCTGTCCTGACCTCATGTCGTTCACTGGTGTCAGCAGAACTGTAAGAGATTAAACATCAGTTAGAGATGAGTTACATGTGGATTTATGTGCTACATCTCATGGGGGGACATCGGGTAAGTGGTGAGGGATGAGAAATCGAGGAGGGGGTAGAGAAAGTGCGGCTCGTGCAAAGTCCATGTGCTTATTCTAAGTGCATGATGGGAAATTCCCCCAGCAGTCTAAGCCTATGGCAGCATAAGATAGACTATTCTAATCAGGACATACCTGATCTAGCTTCGACTATAGTCCATATTAAAGAGGTAGGTTTTCAGTCTCACCTTAAAGGCAGAGACCGAGTCAGACTGTCTGTCTGAAAGCAGAAGTTGGTTCCACAGGAGAGGAGCCTGGTAGATAAATATTCTACCACCGATTCTACTTCTAGTTATTTTAGGAATAACCAGCAGACCTGAGTTCAAGGAGCGCAGCGGTCTATTTGGTTGATATAAAGTTATTAAGTCACAAATATAAGAAGGTGCCTGATTATTCAGGGCCTTGTATGTAAGTAGAAGTATTTTAAAATCTATTCTACTTTTCACTGGGAGCCAGTGAAGAGAAGCCAAGACAGGAGTTATATGATCACGTCGTCTGGTTCCAGTCAGTATCCGTGCTGCTGCGTTCTGGACAATTTGAAGGCTTCTCAAGGACTTACTAGGACAGGGGTCTGCAACCTGCAGCTCTGGAGCCACATGTGGCTCTTCCACCACTCTGCAGTGGCTCCTTGTAGCTTTAGAGATCGAGGCGACAAATAAAAGTCTTTTAATATCTTGTGCGTCACATCCAACGTCGACGTAAAATGCAATATTCAGTAGACGTTTGGATGCGTCCTGTCCATCTTTGGATCCACATACCGTTTTCTCGAGCGCGAACGACGTACAATCCAAATATTTGCTTTGTTTATTTCAAAGTGGGTTCATTTGAATTTCTTCAACTTGACACAAACAATGAAACAATGGAAGAACCAGGTCTACGGGGTCTAGAGGTTTGGGATAAACTGGTCATGTTGTAGTTCTTAAATGTCATAAATGAACTATTGTATATAGTATGTCTGTATAAAAACCTTTATACGTGTTATTATCTTCATTTTGTGGGGTTTTTTTTTGCGGCTCCAAATGAATTTTATTTGGGTGGAGAGGCGACAAAAATGGCTCTTTTCATCCTAAAGGTTACCGACCCCTGTACTAGGACATCCAGACAGTAAGTAGTTACAGTAATCCAGCATAGAGGTTATTAAGGCGTGGATAAGTTTCTCAGAGTCTTGTCTTGATATAATGTTTCTAATTGTCTTGATGTTGCGAAGGTGGAAGAAGGCTGTTCTACATATATGCTTAATGTGTTCATCCAGTGATAAATCCTGGTCAAACGGGACTCTTAGGTTCCTTACTGTAGTGCCCTTGCACTACAGACTGAAGTGTTACTGCCTAGGTTTAGAGCTCCAAGTGCTGCTCTTATTTCTTTTGGCCCAAGGACCATGACCTCAGTTTTTTCTGTGTTAAGCATCAGAAAGTTACGAGTCATCCACGTCTATGTCTATGAGACAATCCTGGAGTGTAATAGATGGGTTTGGGTCGTCCGGTTGTACAGATACATATAGCTGGGTGTCGTCTGCATAACAATGAAAATCTATGTTGTGTTTCCTGATAATGTTGCCTAATGGCAGCATGTACAGGGTAAAAAGAATAGGTCCGAGCACAGAACCCTGAGGAACTCCGTAGTTAACCTTAGTGAATATGGAGGATTCCCTGTTACACTAACAAACTGAAAATCTGTCCGATAAATAGGACTTGAACCAGACAAGTGCAGATCCTCTAATCCCAACGTCTTGTTCTAGTCTATGTAGCAGGATCTCATGATCTATCGTATCAAATGCTGCACTGAGATCCAACAGGAACAGTATAGAAGCCAGTCCTTTTTCAGAGGCCATAAGAATATCATCTTTTACTCTACTCAATTCAACTCAACTCAACTTTATTTATAGAGCGCTTTAGGCAGCTATAGCTGGTACAAAGTGCTTAACAGTACAATAAATAAAACATGGCACATAAAACATAGGAGACAAAATAATAACAATAAAACAAAAAATAAAAAAAATATATATATATAAACAATAAAACAATAACAATGTTTAAACAATAAAAAAAACTATAAAAAATAACAATGTTTAAACAAATAAAAAACAATAAAACTATAAAACAATAAAAATGTTTAAACAATGAAAACAATAAAACAAGAGCAGAGTCTCATGCTGAGTTGAATGCAGAAGAATAAAAATGTGTTTTAAGATGAGTTTTAAAAATGGACAGTGAGGGGGCCTGTCTAATATGAAGCGGGAGGGCGTTCCAAAGTTTGGGACCAGCAATGGAGAAAGCTCTTTCCCCTCTGAGCTTCCGTTTAGACCTCGGTACCTCCAGGAGCAGCTGGTCAGCTGACCTGAGGCACCGAGCAGGAGTGTAAGGATGGAGAAGCTCAGAGAGGTAAGGCGGGGCAAGACCATTTAAAGATTTAAAAACAAATAAAAGAATCTTAAAATGGACTCTTAAATGCACAGGCAGCCAGTGAAGGGAGGCCAAAATGGGAGTAATGTGCTCCCTCTTACGTGCTCCAGTTAAGAGGCGAGCAGCAGCGTTCTGGACCAACTGGAGACGCGAGAGGGAGGACTGGCTGACTCCAAGATAAAGAGCGTTACAGTAATCCAGCCGAGATGTAACAAAGGCATGGATTACTGTTTCAAAGTGCTTTTCTGAGAGAAATGGCCTCACCTTTGCCAGCTGCCTGAGGTGGAAGAAGCTGGACTTTACTGTTGCCCCAATTTGCCGGTCCAATTAAAAATCACTGTCCATAATAAAACCTAAGTTTGTGACTAAAGGCTTCACATACGGTGCCAAAGGGCCCAAATCAGCAGGGGGTTCACTATAGCCGCTAGGGCCAAACCTTATCACTTCCGTCTTATTTTCATTAAATTTTAAAAAGTTCAGTGACATCCATGCTTTTATGTCATCAAGACATAATAGAAGTGGTTGCAGACAGGCATTTTTCTTTCTCAGTGGGACATAAATCTGACTGTCGTCTGCATAAAAATGAAATGAGATGCCATGTTTTCTTAGGATGGAACCCAGGGGAAGCAGATACAGGGAGAAGAGCAGGGGCCATAAAATTGAGCCCTGTGGAACCCCATAAGAAAGCGGAGCAGATTGGGACTCAGAGCCACCGAGGCGTACACACATAGATCTTCCCTCAAGATACGATCTAAGTAGTGCAGTCTCTGTACTATGGTGGGTTCTAAACCCAGACTGGAACTTTTCAAATGCATTATTGCTACACAGGTGATCACACAACTGGATGGCTACAGCTTTTTCTAAAGTCTTTGAAATAAAAGGAAGGTTCGAGATCGGTCTATAGTTACTCAGAATGCTGCTGTCGAGAGAAGGCTTTTTAAGTAATGGCTTAATTACTGCCATCTTAAAGGCCTTTGGGACACAGCCGCTCAGTAAAGACATATTTACTTGATCTAGTAAAACATTACCAACTTGTGGTAGAGCCTGTCTAAGGAGTCTAGCTGGTATAGGGTCCAGCTGACATGTAGTAAGTTTAGAGGAGGAGTACGTGTATAGCTGGAGCCGCGATTAGGTCTAAGCTCGCTGTACTAAACTGTGTTTTGGAGATGTTGGAGGGTAAGAGGTGGTTAATCCTATCTCTGATCGTTTCTATCTTATCCTTAAAAATTTTTTATAAAGTCATTACTACTCAGCGATCGAGGGATCAATGGATTCGTTGCATCGTGGCTCTCCGTCAGCCTGGCTACAGTGCTGAAGAGGAACCTGGGGTTGCTCTTATTTTTCTCTATTAACTCTGAGTAATAAGAAGTTCTTGCATGTCGAAGAGCTTTTTTATAGATATCAAAACTGTCATTATGTGTGGAACGCCACGTTCTTTCTAACTTCCGTGTACTGAGCTTTAACGCTCGAGTTTGGGCAGTGTACCACGGGGCAGACTTGTCCCGGGTGATAACCTTTCTCTTAAGAGGAGCAACGGTGTTTAGAACTGAACACAGGAGACACAGAAGAGTTTGTGTAGCGACCATAAAGTCTAAATAAAAACACCACTATGACACTACTATTGGCCCTGAACAGTGACGCGTGCGTAAAAACAAGTCATCTTGAAGTCCATTTAAATGTATGCAATTTATTAAACATAATGATCACTGACAAACTGTAACAGATGGTAATTAATATAACTAAGCTGGTGTAAAGGGTTAGTCAACAGAGAATCATGGAGCCAAACTCACCATGTGCACGTGAACAGGTGAATTTATCAGCGAATGCCAGAAGTGACATGTTCAAAAATCTAAATGTAAATGAAACTATAGTTTTTGCTCCTACAGTTTGTGTTGCCCCATCTAGGGCCTGATTTACTAAAGCTTTGCACGCGCAAAAACGTGTGCAAACTGGATTGCCCACGCAAATTTGCGTCGATGCTGATCTACCAACAGGGCGCAACGAGGAGTGCGTCATTTAGCGTTCTTGCCTTAATGCATATGCAATGTGGGCCGTTTACATGCAATTTTGCGTGTGCTGGGAGGAAAACATGTAAATATGTTATATTAGCATGCGCAAAGTGATTTATCAAACCTGAAACTGATTGCGGTGTTTATTTGTGCTTCTATATTTAGCACGTTTGAAAGGCAGGTCTTAACTGGCACAGTAGTGCGCACACGTGGCTGCGGTTACGCTGAAGCATAATCCTCTGAGAAATACATAAACGATAATACTTTTTGTAAATCAGAAAATTATGCTTTTTCCAGAGCATGTTCAACTACGCGTTCACAGATGACGCACATTCATTTCTTATTTTATATCTGAATAAATTAAATATAGATATCCAGAGGAGAAATGCATGTTTGTACTGGTATGGGCTTACCTTGGTCTGCAGTTTGTGGTTCAAGGAGGGGTCGTTCCTATGTTCCCCGGTTAAGACCGGAGGAACAGGGAACCCCGCTTTACTTTAACGGGTCCAGCTCTAACCTGGTCTACTCTCGGTGCACGGTGAAGCGCAGGTGGCACAGTGTGCACACGTCACCAAAACCTCACAGGCAGGTTACCCTAACTCTAACCCTTCCAGTTCCAGGCACATTTAAATGCAATAAATAATCACAACAATCATTATTTAATGTAACTATCTGAATCAGCTATAGATATATCATCTATATCCATTGTCCCGTCGCCTCTGACGTAAGATCAAAGGCTGTTGGCACGCGTAATGGAAACTCAGCCTGACTGAATGAACACAGATGAAACCAGGGACGGACTGGGACTAAAAAGCCGTTGTGATGATCCGCTTTATTTATTTATTTACTTATTGATAAAAAAGTAACTCATCCATTGAAAGTAGACCTATGTGTAATCTTGAGAGAAACAGCAGAGCGCCCCCTAGCAGCTGTCAGTGAGCTGCAGGTGAGTCAGGAGGAGAGCGCAGCACTTTTTTTTTTTAAAGGCAACATCGATAGTCCATAGTTTTCTTTGTTTGATACGTCAGGTAATGATGGAGCTGTCCAAAATACCGACGCAGGAATAATTTAAAAAGGTCCTATGGACCCGGGGAACAAGGACGTCATATATGCCTCGATCCCAGTTATCTGCTCATCGCAGAACGTCAGCTGTACTTTCGTTCAGTGGCTTCAAATTTCATTCTGCGCTTCCGTTGAGTCTGCTCTTTCTCCATGTGGACAACACTAGCGCAAAATCCTCATTTAAATAGGGCGGTCCAAAACGCAATCCAGTAGCAGACGCAGTCTTTAAGCACGTGTACGCAATTTAGCGCTCTCTATTTGGAATCTTAGTAAATCAGGCCCTCTGTCTTAGCTGTGATAAAAAATAATATTAACCCTTGTTTCACTACTGATTCCTGCCACCTGGGGGAGTCGTACGCCACATTTCTAGTGTCTGATGTCTGAGCCCTGTAAAATGCTGATGTGCTCCATCATGCATTAGTGATGGGATCGGCAGTTCATTTGAGTGTACTGAATCACTTGAATCAGTTCATTAAAAAGATTCGTTCACAGATTCGTTCAGTGCTTAGCAGGAACCCAGTGCCCTGCTACGGGACTCACCTCCTCCCTGAGTGCAGTACGTTCACGCCGCAGGTCATTGAGTGAGTGACAGAGCGAACGAGATTCATGTCCTCAGCCACAGTACACCAGGGGCCTCATGTACAAAGACTTTCGTGGATTTCCTACTAAAACTTGGCTTACGCCAAAACCCAGAAACTGTCGTACGCACTAATAAATTCAGATGTATCAAAGTGTGCGTACGCATGGATCCAAGCACGTTCCCTTTGTACATCCCAAATCAACGTGGAATTGAGCGCACATGCAGAGGTGCCAAACTCCTCCCTGTCCACGCCCCATTTACATATGCAAATCAATTTAAATAGAACCTGAGATTCACCTCTTTGATCAAATAACTCACTGAAAAAAGGAAAGTAAAGGAATTTCACACAGTCTGAGCAAGAGATTCTAGTGAATGAATGAAAACGCGCAGGAAGATTTTGTTTGGTACACTGTCAACGGGGATAAATATGACAAAGACGTGAGTGGGAGTGTGTGTGTGAGTCTGTAAATGCTGTGGGATCCGAGCAGCGCACACACACACACACACACACACACACACACACACACACACACACACACACACACACACACACACACACACACACACACACACACACACACACACACACACACACACACACACACACACACAGGTCATACAATCAGCTGCTCATCAGCTGACATTTCCAACTTTACGCCTGCTTTTACTGACATGAATACTGCACACAGGGAGACGATCAGGGGCTTGTTAGAAAGCTCTGTAGCTCTAATTTCACCAGCAGAACATAAAGAAATCCAGAAACATGATATTTTAATGTGCACATGCCCTGCGCTGGTTTACATACGGGACAATTAAAATAAACTATTATAAACTATTTACTCACCCAGAAGCCACCCATCACACACTGTTCCAGCCTCCAGCCTGTTCCCATGCTGTTAGTCATAATGAATGAGTCGTGCGTTGAACCAGACCACCTTACACGATTTTATTTAGCTGCATTTGTGCATCACATATGATTTGAACATTGATGGAATGAAAATGTTTCCTATTAACGTAAACAAATTATGTGACGGCGCTTTTATAAAAGGACGTACGCCACGTTTTTGTGCGTACGCAACCTTTGTACATGAGGCCCCAGGGGCGTACGTCCTTTTCCACGCTCACGTTCAGATGTATGAAACGTGAAATGACCGTGGAAATGTGCGGTGCCCCACGCCAACTTCATGGTGTTTCTACAGCTATTGTTCCTTTGGTGACACTTAGTGGTTATGCTGGGAAACTGTTAATAATGTGAAAACATTAGTCATCAGAGTGATGTGCACATCAGAGACACACTTATGAACAATTAACACCTTCAAATGGTACAATCCGACGTGAGCGTGTATTTAGTGAACGCGAGGATTTACTTGCAAACGGATGATAATTGGCTCAGAAGTTGATTTCGGTCAGGAGTGAGTCAGTCAACCCTGAGCAGAGCCATGTCAGATGTGTCACAAATCATATGTGATGCGCAAATGCAGCTAAATAAAATCGTGGCACAGTGTGTGATGGGTGGGTTAGGGGTGAGTTAATAGTTTATAATAGTTTATTTTAATTGTCCCGTATGTTAACCAGCGCAATGCACATTTGGGCATGTGCACATTCAAATATCATGTTTTTGGCTTTCTTTATTTTCTGCTGGTGAAATTAGAGCTACAGAGCTTTCTAACAAGCCCCCGATTGTCTCCCTGTGTTCAGTATTCATGTCAGTAAAATCGGGCGTAAAGTTGCAAATGTCAGCCACAGTGCACTTCTGCATTCATTAATTGTGAGAAAAAAATAAACATGAATCAAAGTGTTTAATATCCTGCCGTCTTTACTCACGAGCGATGTGTGAGCAGCTGATTGTATGATCTTTAGTAGTCACTTTGCTTCAGTGGTGAGCAGAAACCCTCCGATTCAACTCCACCTTGAGATCTGACCATTTCTTTATAATCTGTGTGTGTGTGTGTGTGTGTGTGTGTGTGCGCTGCTCGGATCCCACTGCATTTACAGACTCACACACACACTCCCACTCACGTCTTTTTTGCCATATTTATACCTGTTGACAGTGTACCAAACAACATCACCCTGAGCGTTTTCATTCATTCACTAGAATCTCTTGCTCAGACTGTGTGAAATTCCTTTACTTTCCTTTTTCAGTGCGTTATTTGATCAAAGAGGTGAATCTCAGGGCCTATTTAAATTGATTTGCATATGTAAATGAGGCATGGACAGGCAGGAGTTTGGCACCTCTGCATGTGCGCTCAATTCCACGTTGATTTGGGATGTACAAAGGAAACGTGCTTGGATCCATGTGTACGCACACTTTGATACATCTGAATTTATTTGTGCATACGACAGTTTCTGGGTTTTGGCGTACGCCAAGATTTAGTAGGAAATCCACGCAAACGTTCACACTGTCAGGTCAAAACGTTTACATTAAAAACAAAACAACATGTCAACAACAAATCTATGGATCACACCAAGTATGTAATGACGGAGCCGTCTGAGCCAGCGGATCATTTCATCAGGACAGGCCGAGGTAACGCTGCCCTCTGCTGGACACTGTGAGCACAGAGCGTCCACAGAGGCGGAGCTGATAATTTCCGACAGCGCCGCTGTCAAACTATAAATACGTCATATCTTATTACACAAACCACATGTTTGGATTCTAAATGACTCATTTCTCGCCTCAAATGATTTTTAAAACTGCGTTCCGGGACACAGAAATATATTTATTTCAGGTTTATATTTGTATTTTATCCTGCTATGTTCCACCGAAATGCATTCTGGGATATATGGCTTTCCCAAGTACGCTCAAGTCACCACCTGATGCATACTTGGTAAAATGGGCAGAGCGAGAACACTTCCTGGTATGAGAACCGTACTTGCTGCTCGTGTTCTTGAGAAATGGAACAGAACTTGGACTGAGGCTGATGACGTTTTCACAAGTACAGGAGTACGCAAGTATGGACAAGTACACACAAGTATGGATATTGAGAAACGGCCATTTTGAATTATGAAACACTTTTTGCGGCAAACATGAAAATGAAAAAGCATTTCTCTGTTGGCTTTGTCTTTTCATTAAGGCACAGAATAAACAGTCTAGAAGTTGAACATTAAAATGCATTTTGGAATATTGATTATTCACAAAATGCAGCTCCATTTTGAAAATGAAAAAGTATTTCTGTTAATGCATTTTAATTTTCAAATTTGACATTTCAAATTGAATTTTGTTCCTTTTTGCTGGAGGATGTTTTGAAAATTAAATCTTAAATGTCATTTTCTTTATCATTTTAATTAAGTCACAGAATGAGCAGTCTTGAATTTGATTAATTATTTAAAATATTAATTAAAATATTGATTATTAATTTTATTTATGAGTCACAAAATGCAGCTCCATTTTGAAAATGGAGTCAAATATCGTGTTATTAGATGTCACTTTCCGAAACACGTCTTCATCTGGGTAAAACAAATTTTAGTCACTAGATAACTAACGAACAAAGGTTAATCTGATCAAATCTTCATCAGATTGAGTGTGCATCATCTCAATAATATATTTTCCACTTAACCTCAGTGTTTGTTTTTTTTAAATTTCAAGTCACTTTGTGAACTCCTCACTCTCTCACACCAAATTCCATAGAGAAATGGGGCAGCAGTGGACCAGCAGCTACTGTGATGAGATAAAAATACCAATTTTCTCTGTGGACTTTAGTGTGGGAGAGTGAGTGCTTTAATAATGTAATACGTTTCCAGTCAGAAAACGCTCGGTTGACAAGAGGTCCCACAGGTCCAGGTTTGTGAAATAAAAAAAAAAAAAAAAAAAATTGAAATTGCTTTAAATAGACAGGCAATTGAAAGTGCTTGAATTTTGTGCAAGAAAGAAGTTGATATTTAGGTAAATGTCTCCCTTGTTTGTTACAGTTTCACGACTGCACGTTAACTAGGACTATGCAGAACAACTTACTAGTGGTGTTGTGAGATTCCATCCAGAACAAGGGGTGTGACAAGTTGCCCTCCCATCCTAAACTGTGTCAGCACATTCTGTCCTTGAATTTTAGGGAATTGGTCCTGAAAAGTCCTTCAATCATTTTTATTAGGTGAGCTCTTTTTTTTGTTAGAGCTTCCTCACGTGTCCACACTGGCAGCCATGTTCTCTCGTCAGCACCTCATACATTACACTATCACTATCCCTTTAAGTTTTGAACATGTGATTAGTATCTTGTGGCTTAAATCTACATAATAACATGGACAAAATTCGATTTTATTCACTGGGTACTGATCATGTACTTTGCTTTTATAACATGTAAATCATCTCGATGCTGCATATGGTCGCATAAAAATGATACGCCAATGTGGCTTCATTAATTGGCTTAATGGCCTCGTCCTCCCCGGTGTCGTTCATCATTTTGATTACTGTGGAACATTAGGCAGATAAAGTCTTTTTCCCCGTGTATTTATTTACAGTGCTGTCATTTCCAGAGATCTTTTAGTGAATGAGTTAAAAGACAGTTTATAACCTCTGGATTACGACCAAGCAGACAGGAAACGCACAGGGACTTGGTTTATAAAGTGTGATTTATATTTCTGGAGGCTTTTTTTTTTTGTCAGTGTAGGTAATGGCACAAGTTAGAAAAACAGAACTCATTAAAAATCCTTTTACTAATGGACTTTGTCATATCTGCTCTATTTAAAAAGAAACTAAACAACATTTGCGATCAAGCCAAATCTTCTGACTTAAAGTTTAGATTAGATTTTTCATGGATTCATTCATATTTTGCTTGCATTTGCTCCTTTTATGCACATATGGACATGCCCATGCATGTGTCTGTTTTTTATATGCCAATTGTCAGAGATATGAATATCTGAATAAATATAATCGTTAAAAATAACATTGACCTTTTGGAGTGGTCTGGTCTGGGATGATAACTCAGTGTTAGAGTGAGTGGTCTTGTATTGAATGTTGTGACTCCTGACGTCTGTGTATGAAAGAAGGGTGCAAACCTGACATGTGTCCTGACCCTGACCTGAAGTTCAACCACTAACGTTAGTGAGGACCCACACACACACACAGATGCATTCAAGTCACACACCTGATGCGTTATCACCGGCACTTATGAATATAATAAAATTTAAGACTCAATCAAGATTCATGTCTGGAGGAAAAATGGCAGACATTTCAACAGTCTGTGTGAGATGCATTCACTGTGCTGAAGTGTTTTAAACGGTTCTGAACAGAAGCTCGTGGTCAATCACTTATCAGCTTCTACAACGTTTACACTGTATTTTCAATGAAGCAAGTAGGAAAAACAATTTCATTCTGCTTTACTAAAAGAACTTTTTCCAGAGTCAGTGTCCATGCTCTGACAGAGACCATTAACTAACCCTAACCCTTCTCAGGAAAATGTTTAGAGATGTTCTAAATCAAGGGAAAAGTAGAAGCTCATTTGCCCATTGACTTCCATTCAAAAATTGTTCTTTTTTGCAGCCTGTGGTGGTCGCCCCCTGGTGGTTTTTCGATATATTTTCACAAGTGCAACCCATGAATCTATGTCCATTAGTTTGTATTCAATCGATGACAAGTCTTCTTCCACCAAGCCACTATGTTATATACAGTATGTTTGTACAGTAACCTAGAATTTTATTATAATACTTTTATTAGTACCAGGTACTAACATGCTTGAACTGTGGTGGAAGAGCGCCATAAATCTTACACACTAGTCCAGGGGTCTGCAACCTGCGGCTCTGGAGCCACATGTGGCTCTTCAGCCACTCTGCAGTGGCTCCTTGTAGCTTTAGAGATCGAGGCGACAAATAAAAGTATTTTAATATCTTGTGCTTCACATCCAACGTCGACGTAAAATGCAATATTCAGTAGACGTTTGGATGCGTCCTGTCCATCTTTGGATCCACGTACCGTTTTCTCGAGCGCAAACGACGTACAATCCAAATATTTGCTTCGTTTATTTCAAAGTGGGTTCATTTGAATTTCTTTAATTTGACACAAACAATGAAACAATGGAAGAACCAGGTCTACGGGGTCTAGAGGTTGGGGATAAACTGGTCATGTTGTAGTTCTTAAATGTCATAAATGAACTATTGTATATAGTATGTCTGTATAAAAACCTTTATACGTGTTATTATCTTCATTTTGTGGGGGTTTTTTTGCGGCTCCAAATCAATTTTATTTGGGTGGAGAGGCGACAAAAATGGCTCTTTTCATCCTAAAGGTTACCGACCCCTGCACTAGTCCTTTGAGCCTCGTCTTTTCTAACCCATTTGTGGAAACATGTGACAGTGAAGCTAAAATCCCACATAGCTTGGAGTTCGCCCGGCTCACTAATAAAAAACATGGTGAGAATGTTAAGGTGGTTTGAGGACACCTCAGCCTGATTTTTATTTTTATTATGTATTTTTTTACAGAGAGAATGTTAAGAGATGAGTTGTAACACTGCCAGCTGTATGAGCTGTGGAAACACAGCCATCACTGCTGTTCATCATCAAGAATGACTATGTCACATCTTTGTGTTGAGACACTGTGAATGTTAAAGGTTTTCTCTCATTTCCTCTTTTACCGGACAAAAAGTGTTCCGACTTTTCCCCAGTGATCTCGTATAATTAGGTCCAGCCTGTCACTGTGTGTGTGTGTGTGTGAGTGTGTGTGTGAGAGAGCGAGAGAGAGGAAGAGAAAAAGAGAGAGACTTATTGGAGAAACATTCAGTAAGATAAGATAAGATAAGAAATTTCCAGTGTTACAGCAGCAAGACAATAAAGAAGGATAATAAATAATAAACATGCATTACCAAAAAGAAATAGAATATATAAAGTACAATATGTAAAGATATTAACACTGACTATAAAAATAGGTTTAAAAATAGAATGTAGAATGTACATTACAACCGGTCTGCAGAATATACACAGTATGCACATGGTATTTACAGTGTAAGGAAACAAGGCTGAGCTATTAAATAAGGATATTAAATAAGGATATGGATATTGCACTGATGAGAAAACTACAGTATAAAAAATTTGACAGTATGAAAAATGACAATATATTGTACTTAAAAAAAAATTTACATTATGAAAAAATATATACAGTATATTACAGCAAAAAAGAACAGTATATTGCACATGGAGAGTGTGTGTGTGTGTGTGTGTGTGTGTGTGTGTGTGTGTGTGTGGGGTCTACTTAGAGCAGTACTTGTTGTACAGTCTGGCGCTTTTCCACCGGTCCGACTTTAAACGGCACTGCGCTACACGACACGGTTTAGCGAGTGTTTCCACTAGCGTAGTACCTGGAACTCGGCACTATTTTTAGTACCTGCGGTGGTGAGGTTCCATTCATGGGTGCCGGTACTATGCGCAGGTACTATGCGCTGATTGGTCAAAACTGCCGGCAACTGATTGGCCAAAAGTGTCGTCACTGGGTGCGTCATGAGCGCGACATAAAATACAGGATGCAGGAGTCTGTTTCACCATTTTTCAAAAAATAGTAGCGCGCAAATACTTCGACATGGCGACTCTGCATAAGAACACTCCATGGTCCAACGACGAGGTCCAGACTGTCCTGTGTTTAGTCGGAGACGACAAAATACAGAGAGCTGGACGGAGCCGCCCGTAACGAGCAGGTCTTACCGGGAGTCGATGTCCGCTCACGGCGTACACAGCAACTCCAATAACTCCGCACACGCCAACGGTAAGTTTTTTATTTTCAGCCTGAGAGCAACGTTTAACTACTGCTGAGAATAAACTCGCTTAAACAAGACATTATAAAAGTAACATCATGTGTGTCGGTAATCTCTGTCCGTCTGTTTACACGAGACAACGTAGTTGGCTAGCTAGTTAGCAATGTCGCTATTAGGTGCTCAACCTACAACAAAACATTACGTAAACCTGTAAAAGAAACCAGATTTGTACAAGTCATGAATTACACTTACTACCGTGTAACGTTTTGTTTTTACGTGTTAAAACAGACTTGACCAGAATATACAGCATGGGTTCTATATTTACATTATAGACAGAGAATGAGCATCGGATATTATATGTCTATATTACACTTTTGCAAAAAGACAGTATATTGCACATGGGATGAGGAGCGTGGTTGTCTACTGAGAGCTAACAGCTGCAGGGAGGAATAAAGGATAATAATAATGATAAAGCTCCTTCATTTAGGGTGTTTCAGTCTGTGGCTGAATATATATATATATATATATTGTTATGCAATTACAGCGTATGTATACACTTCTTTTGTTCAAGAATCCCATTCCATATGTGAGGAGTGTTCATCCACCCCAGCAGAGCCATCAGCTGCTTCGTTATCGGGGGCACCAACTTCGCCACAGACCACAGCTCTGTGCAACTGGTAAGAAATAATAAACATGATTTACAGCATTTGTGTATTTCCTTAATAACCCCTTTCTTCTTCTCTATAGTGTTATGGAGGGAAGAGAAAAAGAAGCTCACGGCTGTCCTAGCAGAGCTTCAGGTGGAAGATGTTCAGTAGCAGGAGTGGAACCGGACACAACGTGACCGCCACACCACGGGAGTGCTGCGTTCAACCACGCATTCCTTTGAGTGATTGGGCAGCTTGTCCAGGCAATAGGTGGCAGGAGCATGTGACCTATTTCCTCCCTCCTGTCCTAGGACTCCACCACCTATGTACAGTTTATTTGATTTGCTGTGCACTTTAACTTTGGTTTGCTGTGTTTTTTTGTTTGAATAAACAACAATGTGACTTATGTGATTACGTCATGCGTATTTCTTTTCTTTTTCTTTAATTGTGGCAGCCTTTACAAACACAACGTATACAGACAAAAGGAGACATCTCTGCAGAAAGTACAAACTTTTATTTGTAATTCAGTGAAAAACAGTACAATAATAAAGCATTTTACAAATTCACAACAAGTGACACATCAGGCCCTCACCTACATCTCTGCCCTCCTCTACACCCTGTGCCACTGCCACCACAGGTTTAACCACTGTAGCTGCTGTGTGTGCATCTCATTCAGTGTCATAGGTCTCACCATGATTTTCACACAGGTTATGCAGAGCACAGCAGGTCACCACCATGGATTTCACCAGCTGGACATCACAGTCATTCCTTTTCAGGAGTGACAGAACCATCTGAAACACACAGGCAGCATGCTTACGTTAATACCAGAATACCAAAAATAGAGATTGCTTTCGGTCATTACTACACTGTACACCTGTACAGTACTATGTAGAAGTCTGAGGCCACCATTAGATTGTTGCTATAATGACAATAGAGGAATCATTATTTCTATTTCACTTTACTGGAACACAATCAGAATATATGTATGCAGTTTTTTGTTGTTTAAAAAAAACATCCTCTACAGGTGTCCAGTATTTAGTGTGATCTACCCTTACACTTGAACAATAACACAACTCTGTTAATACTGGAGTGGAACCTTAATTAATGTTTCTGGTTCAAGACATGCGTGAGTATTACATACTCAAAAAACAACAGCGTTTCTGCACAGTACTGTATATGAGCTAGTTATCGATAGCAACTATATTTAGCTTACCCTCACTCGTCGTCTAGTAACATCTCCTCTTCAGTTTCATGTTGTATGACTTCCCAAACTTTTCTGTACGCCTCCACAGTATTTCTTCTTGCCGCCTGTAGCTTTTTCTGGCGATCTTCTCTTCTGTGTGAACAAATGCCACAGACCGAGCAACAGAACGAGTCCACGTCCGTCATTGTTTATGTGCGTGTGTGTCTCGCGTATAGGACGTCATAGCAGTTTCGCGCAGCCGGGTTGCAGCCGTGTTGTGATAACCACGCCCACGTTGAGAAGGTACGTTCTCTGTAGTGGAAACACAACTAAACCGTGCCGTTTCGTGCCGTGTCGCTCAGTGCCGTGTAGCATAGAGCTAGTGGAAAAGCGCCATAATGGCGCTTTTCCACTAGCTCTATGCTGCAGGGAGGAAAGACCTGCAATAACGCTCCTTCAGACATTTTGGATGTTTGAGTATGTGACTGAAGGAGCTGCCCAGTGCTGCGATGGTAATCAGAGATGATAGCTTGTTAGCCATTCTCCTCTCTCCCACCACCTCCACTGGTTCCAGGGGACATCCAAGGACAGAGCTGGCTTTTTTAATCAGCCTGTCCAGCCTCTTCCTGTCTGCGGCTGTGATGCCACTGCCCCAGCAGACCACTGCGTAAAAAATGGCTGATGCCACTACCGAGTCGTAGAAGGTCTTCAGGAGTTCTCCCTGCACTCCAAAAGACCTTAGTCTCCTCAGCAGGTAGAGTCTGCTCTGACCCTTCCTGTAGAGCGCAGCAGCATGATCAGACCAGTCCAGTTTATTGTTTAGGTGAACACCCAGGTATTTGTAAGATGTCACCATCTCTATGTCCATTTCCTGGATGCTCACCGGTGATGGAGGAGAGTGTCGTCTTCTGCGGAAATCCACCACCAGCTCCTTAGTTTTCCCCGTGTTGAGCTGGAGGCGGTTCCGCAGGGACCAGTCCACAAAATCCTGAACAAGTTCTCTGTACTCTCTGTCGTCATTGTCTGTGATGAGGCCGACAATGGCAGAGTCGTCAGAGAACTTCTGCAGGTGACAGGAGGAGGAGCTGTAGGAGAAGTCTGCAGCGTACAGGGTGAAGAGGAACGGAGCCAGAACTGTTCCCTGTGGGGCCCCTGTACTGCAGACAGCCATGTCCGACACACAATCCCGAGTCCTCACATACTGGGGTCGATCAGTCAAATAATCCACAATCCAGGATGTGAGGTGAGGATCAACTCCTGCATGCTCCAGCTTGTCCTTCAGAAATGCTGGCTGGATGGTGTTGAAAGCACTGGAGAAATCAAAAAACATGATCCTCACAGTGCTCCCCGACTTCTCCAGGTAAGAAAGAGCTCTGTCCTGCAGGTAGATGACAGTGTCATCCACCCCGATGCTGGGCTGGTAGGCGAACTGCAGTGGGTCCATCGCTGGTCTCACCACAGGGCGCAGATGAGACAGCACCAGACGCTCCAGACGCTCCAGTTTCCCAAATCCTAAACATATACACTTTTGTGACATAATCTCACCACAATCACTAACAATGTGTACATTTAAAGCTACAGTGTGTAACTTTTGTTAATTATTGTTGTTATTCTGTCTCTGTTTTGGTCCTTTTACAAGGCAATAAATCTTATCTACAATATTATAGAGCAAGCACAAGGCATCACTGGAGAGAGAGAAAAAAAATCCCAGTAAGCAATTACTGCCTCGTCAGTTGGGGTGAAAGGAAAAATGAGGGACAGAGAGGGAAAAAATGAGGTGAAGTGGACACAGAAGAGAGAGACCAGGGTCCTCATGTGCAGCTTTCATGCTGAAAGATCAAGTACTCACAAAATTTAAAAAAAATTTCTCACATTTATAAAACCATGCGTACTAGGGTTGGGAATCTAAGCCATACGATACGCATCTCGATGCATTGCCAACGATTCGATACATTAATGTTTCATGAAATTTACCAGCGATACGATTCGATATGATTCTCCCACCTATTACGATACAGTATGATTTAATTTAACACAATGCGATGCAGTGTGATACGATACGATACGATGCAGAAGAAAATTATCGAATTATCGAATACATAGTAGTTCTCAAGTTATGGCACTTAAAGCATTAAAGCTGGCTGTGACTTTTATTTTGAAACATAGGAAATACAACAGAGATCAGAGAGAGCTTGAATGTGCTGAGACACTGCTTTGAAGCAGAGACAATGGATTGTTCACAGGTATCTCTGGAAATGATACAAGTGTAACCTTATATAAATCTGAAAAGATAACTGTTATGTATGAGCCGAAATGTGTTATACCGTTTGCTACCAGTAGATGGCACTAAGCGACTAGTGCATACGTTCTTGTTTACAATAAAAGAAGCACTGAAGAAGTGAGTGAATGTGTGTGCGTAGCTCTGTGTGTAAAAGTGTTTACATATTGACATAAACGGGAGCAAAATAACAACAACTCTGTCTCAACAAGGTTTGAGAAACATTTAAGTCATGTCACTACTTCAGGTGAGGAGTTAAGTTTGTTGTGCTGCCAGTGTATTTAACAGAGTCACAATTTACATATCACATTTGATTTATCCAGCTCTCCATCACATTGTAAAAGCCCAAACTTTTCCACACGTTACGAGTGTATGTTTTTTCCTCTGCACCAGGTGTCGCCCTCCTCCTGACTGATCAGGCACACCTGCGGTTTTGTAGCAATCCTGATTGCCAAGGTGCTGCAGGTGAGTTCAGTAAAGTTGGAAAGATATTCACAGATTCAGACTTTCAGGTTCAATGGCTTGTAAACGAAACGTTCTATAAACACAAGCGTAGTCTCTTCTCAATCAGAATTGTGTACTTAATGAGCTACAGTAACATTTTCATCCAACAGACCTGAATTCCGGGCTGGAAGAATAACATTATTCTCTATGCGCAGCGAGACCGGTGTGAGGCGAGTGCCCAGGGACCGTCTACAAATTGCAACACAAGAGCAAGACGCTGCAAACAAAAATCAATAACTCCACTGTTATACAATACAGAGACTCCAAAATCACTACACACACCAAGGGTCTCCTCATGGTCACACTACAACAGCTGTTTTGTCAAAATGTGCCTTTTTAAAATTTTAGTGATTTTATATTGGTATGAATCAGTAATATTGTCCTATATTAAATCAATAACTCCAGTGTTATACAAAACAGAGACTCCAAAATCACTACACACACCAAGGATCTCCTCATGTTCACACTACAACAGCTGTTTTGTCAAAATGTGCCTTTTTTGAATTTATGTGATTTTTTTATTGGTATGAATCAGTAATATCTTCCTCAATAACTCCACTGTTATACATTACAGAGACTCCAAAATCACTACACACATCTATGACCTCCCTATTGTCATACTACAACAGCTGTTTTGTCAAAATGTGCCTTTTTAAAATGTTGGTATATTTATTATTGGTATTAATCAGTTATATCTTCCTATATTAATCAATAACTCCACTGTTATACATTACAGAGACTCCAAAATCACTACACACACCAAGGGTCTCCTCATGGTCACACTACAACAGTTGGTTTGTCAAAATGTGCCTTTTTAAAATGTTGGTGATTTTTTTATTGGTATTAATCATTAATATCTACCAATAATAATCAATAACTCCACTGTTATACATTACAAAGACTCCAAAATCACTACACACATCTATGACCTCCCTATTGTCACACTACATGTCAAAATGTGCCTATTTTTCATTTTAGTGATTTTTTTATTGGTATAAATCAGTAACATTGTCCTATATTAATCAATAACTCCACTGTTATATGGTACAGAGACTCCAAAATCACTACACACACCAAGGGTCTCCTCATGGTCCCACACCTCTTATTTTGGACAAAATTGCTTTTAAAAATTTTGGTGAATTTTTATGTGAAATAATTTACAATAACTTTGCTACTGTACATTGTAGAGTCATCAAACTCACCTCTGTCAAAGATGACAAAATTAATTCTAAACAATGTTGTTTAAAATGTTGAATGTTCTTGTACATATGCCGCAGGAAGGCCTCTGGTCTGGGCAGCATGCATGTAATGATTACATGTTGACACTCATTTTTACCAACAACTGTTAATTTGTAATGGTCCTCTTTTAACAACCTGAATATTGACCACCCCATCCATAAAAAGCCATTCACAGTTATGTGAAAAAAAACCTACTTTAATGTAATTTGGTAATATTAGTTCATACATAAAAAATCACCAAAATTGTTTAAAATCACGTTTGTCCAAAATAAGAGGTGTAGTGTGACCATGGGAAAGTCATCTTTGACAGAGGTAAGTTTGGTGACTCTACAATGTACAGTAGCAAAGTTATTGAAAATTATTTCACATAAAAATTCACCAAGATTGTTTAAAAGCAATTTTGTCCAAAATAAGAGATGTAGTGAGACCATGGTGAGGACATATTTTGTCTGTGGTGATTCTTAAAACACTACAGTTAAGAGCAGTGAACCTTTGATTGATTGATTTTTTCCCCCAATAAAAATATATTATAAATAGGCCAAGTCATCATTTCCATAATTAGCTGGTGTAGTATGTTGATAGGGAGGCCATAGATGTGTGTGGTAATTTTGGAGTCTCTGTAATGTATAACAGTGGAGTTATTGATCATTATTGGTAGATATTACTGATTAATACCAATAAAAAAATCACCAGAATTTTAAAAAGGCACATTTTGACAAACCAACTGTTGTAGTGTGACCATGAGGAGACCCTTGGTGTGTGTAGTGATTTTGGAGTCTCTGTAATGTATAACAGTGGAGTTATTGATTAATATTGGTAGATATTAATGATTAATACCAATAAAAAAAATCACCAAAATTCAAAAAAGGCACATTTTGACAAAACAGCTGTTGTAGTGTGACAATAGGGAGGCCATAGATGTGTGTAGTGATTTTGGAGTCTCTGTAATGTATAACAGTGGAGTTATTGATTATTATTGGTAGATATGAATGATTAATACCAATCAAAAAATCACCAAAATTTTAAAAAGGCACATTTTGAGAAACCAACAATTGTAGTGTGACCATGAGGAGACCCTTGGTGTGTGTAGTGATTTTGGAGTCTCTGTACCATATAACAGTGGAGTTATTGATTAATATAAGACAATATTACTGATTAATACCAATAAAAAATCACAACAATTTTAAAAAGGCACATTTTGTCAAAACAGCTGTTGTAATATGACAATATGGAAGCCATTGATGTGTGTAGTGATTTTGGAGTTTCTGTAATGTATAACAGTGAAGTAATTGATTATTATTGGATTTGAATGATTAATACCAATAAAAAAAAAAAAAAAAAAAAAAAAAAAAAAGGCACATTTTGACAAAACAGCGGTTGTAGTGTGACCATGAGGAGACCCTTGGTGTGTGTAGTGATTTTGGAGTCTCTGTATTGTATAAAAGTGGAGTTATTGATTTTTGTTTGCAGCGTCTTGCTCTTGTGTTGCAATTTGTAGACGGTCCCTGGGCACTCGCCTCACACCCGTCTCGCTGTCGCTGCGCATAGAGAATAATGCTATTCTTCCAGCCCGGAATTCAGGTCTGTTGGATGAAAATGTTACTGTAGCTCATTAAGTACACAATTCTGATTGAGAAGAGACTACGCTTGTGTTTATAGAACGTTTCGTTTACAAGCTATTGAACCCGAAAGTCTGAATCTGTGAATATCTTTCCAACTTTACCGAACTCACCTGCAGCACCTTGGCAATCAGGATTGCTACAAAACCGCAGGGATGGAAGCAGACGGGGCCAGTGGGCCAAGCCTCCAGATCGTGTCACTGTCGGTCGTGAACCAGTGTGTGTGTGCGCTGCTCGTCGTCATCTTATCATCATCATCATTATTGTTGTTATTGATTTGGCTCCCAGCCACTTCCATAGGGAAGTTATTTTGTGTTACATTTTTGTCTTACTCATAAATAAATCGTCTAAAACGTACAAGTATTGCTGCTCCCTTCCTCCCCCGAAATACCCGGTTGTGTTGTGCTGTATTGTTACTCTCCTTTTCCCCTGGATGTAACAAGAGGGGATGTGACAATTGGGGGCTCGTCCGGGATCCAATTTCGTAAAAATATTTATATCTGTTTTTGACTATTTTGTTTTGTAAGGCGGAAAGTTACTTCCGGTTGTTTGCAGTCTGTCGTCACAAGACTCCCTCAGTTAGAAGTGTCCAGCTGGGTTGCACGGTGGCCCTTCCATCGGACACTTGTTTATTGTTTTGCCTTTTTTATTTTTGGGAGTCAATCCTGGGTGAGGATCAAGTCCTCAAAGGGGGTAGGCGTTTAATGATTAAAAAGTAGTTTTTTCATAATATATCCCCTTTAAGTGCTAGTCATGGATGTATTATATGAACTGAATAGAGCACTACATGGTGGTCACTGTGGGTACTGCAACAAAAAAATCCCATGGGGCCCAAAAAGCAATTTTCCCATTGACCGCAATAGTAAAAGAGACGCCTGTAAAAGTGTCCTCAGGACAACTCGAGACATGGCCACAGGCTTTTATAAATCTTTATATTCAAAATTTTTATCATTATTATTATTCATGGCGTTTCATATTTGAAAAACATTACTAAATGCCATAAAAAGCCCAGACAAATCTTTTTTCCCAGAGTGATGTCACAGCAGTGTCCGAGCACAGCCAAGCGCGGTCATGTGGCGTCTCGGGAACAGCGCTGCTGTCAGTGAACCGTACTATGGAAGAAAATTTGTGCCATTATCCAAATTAAAATGCATTAACAGAAATGCTTTTTCATTTTCAAAATGGAGCTGCATTTTTTGACTGATAAATAAAATGAATAATCAATATTCCAAACTGCATTTTGCAGTGCTTATTCTTATTATTCTGTGAAATGCTTTTTCGTTTTCATGTTTGCCGCAAAAAGTGTTCCATAATTCAAATGAGTTCGCAATACGGAGCGGTGCAGGATAGTGACGTCACTGTACGACATGAAAACTTCATGAGAAATGTTAATAAATGAAGACAATGAGGGGGTTTCGTTTAATTTTTTTTTAAAAATATTATGACAAAGCAAGTTTTAGTTATTTATTCTTCGCTCATTAACATTTATTTTCAAACTTATTATCGATGTATTAACGAGCTGTTGTGTGGATTCATTGAGGAGAGGACTGATGACGGTGTGGACTGTGGAGCTGTGACCGTGTGATGATGTCATCGTGACACTGATGACGGTGTGGACTGTGGAGCTGTGACCGTGTGATGATGTCATTGTGACACTGATGACGATGTGGACTGTGGAGCTGTGACCGTGTGATGATGTCATCGTGACACTGATGACGGTGTGGACTGTGGAGCTGTGACCGTGTGATGCACTGAGACTACTATGGTTGGTTTTGCATTTATTTACAAATCCATGGTTTAAAGCCGAAAGTTAACATGACGTCGGTATTCATGAAATCCGCTAGCGTACTATGTGCCGAGCAAGTCGATAACGTGGACGGCTCATTCACATAGCCGAGAGGCATTAAAGGAGTGACACCACTGCACATGCTCTATGGGCCCCATAACCCGGAAATATAAAAACTTGCACTGGGTGAGCAGCATGGATGTATAATAAAATCTGGATAGAGCACCGCTCCCTTGGCTCTGTTCATTCCTATGAAGCTGCTCACCCAGCGCATATGTCAAAAAAGTGTTTGACTTCCGTAGCTATCCTGTGATTAGTCATTAAATCGAATCTTTTGACAGCCCTACTTCTTACATGAAAATGTATTGCACAATATACAGACATACAAAAACGGGGACGGCAGAGTTGACGTGGGTTCAAAGCTGTTTGATTGATGATTTTAGTATTTTTGCAGTCATTATGCATTTTCTAGCATATGGGAATATTGTTTACTGGCTTAATAGTAAAAGGAGCGTTTTGAGCGAGACTGCGGGCACATCGGTTTAGAAATGAATGGTGGCCTGCACAGCTGTGTGTTTCTGTGTGTGTAGTTGGACCTGTAGTCATGATGGTTGAGACATGGGAATGAATTATGCCAGTGACTGTACTCACAGCAGTTAGCAGTGTGTCTGTGTGTGTGTGAGAGAGAGTCCAGGACAGAGGAGTCATCGTCACATGATCAACACTGACACATCTGAGTGTCTCTGTCTGTCTCTGCTCTCCCACCGTCCTCTCATGCTTGCTCTTGCGTCTTTCACGTGTTACGCAATATTCTTTCCGCATCCTCATCTGTCACTTTATCCTCACATAGCTGCTGGGGAAGAAATCTGGCTGTCTTCATTCTCTCTGTTTTGGTCTTTCTTCCCAGCTTCATCTCTTATGCTCCCTCCTCTCCCTGACTCCTCGTCCTCCTTCTATGTGTCTCCCACATCTTTCCTCTTTGTCTCCTCCCTTCTCCCTCCCTCTGCCTCCCCACTGTTGTATTAATAATGGAGAGGGTGCGTGTTCAGCCAGATAAATTAACCATTGGGTGGGAAAGAGCACTGAGGGAAGGAGTTGGAGGAGCATGTTGGGTAGAAGAGAGTGGCACGGATGGGAGGGTTTTTAAGAGGGATGGGTAAAGAAGGGAAATGAAGAGTGAACTTTTCTAACTTGGTATCACACTTCCACATTCTACAGTCTGTCCCTGTCGCCTCCCCTCTGAACATCGTGCTCTTGATCTGCTTACACATCAACTCAGACCTGGCCTTGAGGGGAAACGCACACACACACACACACGACCAGCTGTGCTGCTGCTGTACAGGCGTCTTTGCATCGAAATGACACTTTGGGATGTTAATGTTGTATCAGGCCTGCAGTCTCTGAGCTGAGTGCCCTTGAACTGATAAAAGCCTTCAGCCTCAGACCTATTAGACATCAGGCAAATGCTCCTAAACACTCTGCCTAATGCATAGACAACAGATTTAAGAGGGCCAGCGTGGATGTGTGTGCCAGTGCACGCTCTTAGTATTGAAAGGTGGAGCAAATAGAGCAGTGCACGTGAATCTTCACCCATGATGTAAACAGTGAGATGAGAAGATGGACAGCTCAGCAGACGTCAAAGGCATCAAACCATCAGTGAGACGTCTATAGAGGCCTCTTTTTTTTTAAAGACGCACCTCTCTGACCAGTGACCGTTAACCCTTTAACACCGGAGCCCCAACATTTTTCCAGAATAACTTTCAGTATCTGGTTATTTACAGTTTATTGCATGTCAAAATAGTGTATTAACAATTTAAAATGGAGAAAAACTAGTTTTAGTGAGAAGAAACATCGTAGTTGTACACGAAACACCAGATTTTGTGTGTTGAAATTGAAACAAAAAAAGGCAAAAAAAAAAAGGTGTTTTCTTAACTCTCTCCTCTCTGGTGATAAAAACACTGATTCACCGGCCTACTGCAACGGAGCGATGGCAATAGCCACATAATATGTCTGAATATTATTCACTTTGATGTGCAATCTCTCAGATTTTCAGAAACAGTTTTCTGAATTCAGGAATTTTTTCACAAAGCAACAATATTATAATGCAAAGTGCACTTGTGGAAATGTGTTGAATACGCTCTGTGTTAAACGGTTGAGACGCATAAAAAAGGAGTCGCGTCTAGCTGTGCCGAGCCGTGTTAGATCTGTGTAGTGGAGAAGCAATATTTGTATGTTATTTGTCACCTACCTGGTGATAGGTATCAGGTATCATCACTAATAATGGTACCTGATACTTTTTTTAGTACCTGATCTGACGAAGTTCCAAGCGAACTCAGCTGATACTAAAATGTGACGTCAACAGACCGTTGGCCACTGATTGGTCAGAGAGTGTCGTCACTGGAAGAGTCATGAGCATGATGTCCGACACAAGAATCAAAGTAAACGATGCGGAACTGTAGATCAGTTTACTTAACAGAGGAGTCTTGTGTATTGAGTGACAGCACTGCTGAAAACCAGCGATTGTGAGTACCCGTCCAGTGGTCAAGTGGTCCCTCACTGTTGCAAGGTTTTGGTTTTAAATCGGACCTAGATCGAAAGTTCCAATTAACGCTGTTTTTTAGTGTGTATCTGCATCATTACCTTGTTTATGAAGCCCTGAAGGTTCTAAACAAACAGTTCAGCCACTGCTGAGAACGCTGTGTTTTATTGTAATCTCGGGCTCAGCGAGATCTCTGAAAAAACCCGGTCCGGTTACATAAACACCGGTTCTGAACAGCAGATCCTCCTGCTCTGGGCACTAGTCCGGGCACATCCGGTTGCATACATTGAACTGCAGAAGAAGAATAACGTCTGTTGTGGAGGTGTTTCACGAGCGACAGTGTCTTCTGACTCTGGGTCTGACTCTGGGTCAAAGTCATAAAAGGGACTGAGGCGGGGAGTCGTGAATAAGCTATTTTTAAACACTGCCAAAACAATGTTTTGATAATGAGGAGCAGTGCATCCATCGCTCCAGAGAGGGAGCTGCGCTTCTGCGAGCTGACGTGATAGATTACGTCACTTCCAGATACCTGGCCAATCACAACACAGGTGGGAAGGCTCTACGCTGGCTGGCCAATCACAACACACTCTGTCTTCTCGGGCGAGATTTATGGCTAAAAATAGCGCGACTGACAAGCGCTTCGAAAAGGACAGATTTCAATCGGCTCGTTTACATCAACTAGGAGGATTTTGACCATAAAAACAACTTAATATATGTAAGTAGACCTCCATAACTCACATATATGTGCAACAGGACCACTCTATGTGACCTTTAAACAAACACAAAACATAACTTTTAGAGCATGTACAGCAAATGTTGAGATTAAAATGGTTGACTTTTAAATTGCTAAAAATGTGTCATGTTAGACGTACTAGTTTCGAAGCATTTATAGAGTAGGCTAAATCAATTTTTTAAGTAAAGTCTAAGGATTTATTGATTTTAACTACACAATTGTTTCTCAGGCAAGTCTTCAACTAATCTTTTTAATTAACTGTTGATTCTAATGACTGTTACACTGAAAACAACTGCTTTACAACGTCACTTTGTGTGTTTGTGTCGCGTATATAATGACTTCATGGCATTTTCGTGCAGCCGTGCTATGACGACTCCTTCCACGGTGAGCAGAGTGGCCCCTGAAATTCTATCACCAGTGAGAGCAGATTTGATACCAGTAAAACTCAGAAAAGTCTATTTCAGTTGTCAAAACTTGCGGATCAGTCAGGGGATGGTGTGCAATTCTTCTCTAGGAGATGTGTTCCAAAAAAAACCTTAACTCTTTCACTTTTCACACATCCAGGGATGTTTTTTTGAGGGTGGGTGGTCTAGTCCACCCCCCATCCTGTCAGCAGAAGTGAGTTGTCCTACTCAATAGAGCTCCGGACGTCAAGTGACTCTGTTTGCCTCTCAGTGCAGTGTCGGCAAGGGAAATCTCCTGAAGAATGAGTGGCATCAGTGCTGGTTTCAATCTTTTAAGAGTTCACTGCACACTTTTAAATCCACAGACATTGAGCAATATGTTCCAGAATCTGACAGACTGAATATATCGGATTCTTAAAATACCCCTGGTGCTTTTCATGAGTCGACAGTTTAGGGAAACTTAACTTACAACAGTCGTGTCCCAAACTTTATATACTGTACATACTGCTTCACATACACACATTTTAAATCGGTAACAACGCAACAAAGGTTGTAAGTTCTGTCCCCTTAAGTTTGCCCTTAAAGTGGAACTTTGAAAATCTGGTCGCTGTTGTGCCTTTTTCCTCGACAGGGCTCCCCCTAAAGTTTTTGAGGACATATTTCTACGACACCACCATAAACATACATCCATCCATATCCCTCTCCTGGCCATGTATATTTGCTGGTCGACATCCATTTTGCGTGATTCTGTGTTTTTAACTTACCAACATTCAAAAAACCCAAACTTGTTCTGAAACTTGTTACCTGTGTGTCTCGCTCAGTCAGTCAGACAGTCTTCCTCTTTCTTGCTTCCACCGAAAATGGTCTTCTCTGCTTCTGTTTTGCCAGCTCTGCCATGATGAATGTCTAAAATGATGCTGTCGCTGCCTTGATCTTATAACCACGACTTATCTAGACCTCCTGATTGAGGACTCAATGGTTCTGACCTTGAAAGGCTGGTTTTCCACAAACAGACAGTAGGGGGCAGTGGAGTTATCCCCAATCTCCATGGCAACAAGCCATTTACTGCCACAATTACAAAATCCTGCATAGTTCTGCTTTAACTGCACACTGAGAAGCTACAAATAGGGATGTAAACTTCAGCGTTGTGATTACCTTCGAGTGGTTCACAGCAAAAAAGACAGTGTCAACGTCTATTTCTGTTGTATCCAAGTCACAAACACAACACTTTCTGCCAGTTTCAAAGTATTTTTTTGGACATGGTGTTTGTGATACATTTGCAGAACCAGCTGCTTCATACTGAGGAGTCCTGGCATTACGCTGAGCACCCAGGCATATTTAAAGCTATATTAGTTATGGCAATTATTTTAAAGGAAACCCGATGCTGCAGACCCACTCCCTGTTGCAGCACAGCAGCTACACTAGTATGCAGCTACTGCACATAAAGTAGCTATTTTAGTCCACTTCAATAGATTTTCTGAATGTAAACCAAAATAAATAATGGGGATTGTAATGTGCTGATAAAAATATTGTTGCATTTTAGTTTGTTTTAATATTTTAGCAGCCTGCAATTTCGGTTTCCAGAAGCCACTCATCCCTACCTTCTTGTAATTCAGTCAATACTGTGTGAGCTCTGTCTTCTCGTCTAAGTACCACCGTGGCAGATGCAGATTAATGTAAAAAGCAGCGTTAGTGTATGAAGTTTCTCTGGCATTATACTGTCACTGTCACCTGGAAAAACAACCCTCAAGCAGAAGCTTGGTGCCACTCTGCACTTAAATATTTGATGGGCTACTACCAGTGTTGGGGTAGTTACTCAAAAATTAATTAGTTACTAGTTATTTTTTTAAATTGTAATGAGATTACTAGTTACTGGATTTGAAAAGTAACTTCACTACTTATTACTTTACTTTCCCGTTTCTTGATTTACAGTGTAGCTACAAACATCACCTGCCCACATAGTGTTTATTGTATAATGTATACATAATGGCATGTAAGACCATATGATCCAATGCAGACTGGATAATTTCTCTATGTGCAGTTATATTCCCACATCCATATATGACACATACATAATGATCTTTATGACAAGGATCGAGTACAGAGGATCCGAGTAGATCTTAGTAAAACGTGTTGACAGATTCTCAAGAGCGCACATTTTATTGTTTTCACTCCGTGGTCTCAATCTTTGTGTAGAAGACGCTTTAGCGCTTTAATTAAGGGAATAACAGATGCATCAGATGAGCTGATGTCTGTTGTTAACTGCTCAAAGAGAGAGAGAGAGAAGAGAGTTCTGTCGCGAGTTCATAATCTGTGCTGTTTGCAGCCAAGTTTCGCTTTTACACAAAGAGACTTTCCAGCATTTAGTAGGTGGTAGGTCACACGTTGACACATGGGACTTCTATTCATCTGCTGTTTTGTGCTTCACGGAGAAGTGGCTGTGTGGATTAATTCTGCGCTGCAGCTGGCAGGCTTCCAAGAGCGGACAGAGACACGGAACTCCCAACAGCCCCAGCTCCAGTGTGTCACCTCCACCTCAGCAAAGGCCTGGGCACCTCCACCAATGCCCACCGTAAAGGTCCCCCTTCACCTCCCCACCCACCTCAGTGACAACTCTTTCCATCCATGAGAGGGACGTCAACAAACTTTTCAGGAGTCAGAATCCCCGGAAAGCAAATGGACCGGATTCTGTCTCCCCATCCAGCTTGAAGCACTGCGCTGATCAGCTGGCTCCAGTGTTCACAGACATTTTCAACATATCACTGGACACATGTCACGTGCCAGCCTGCTTCAAGACCTCTACACTCATTCCTGTTCCCAAGAAGCCAAAGACCTCAGGACTTAACGACTTAACGACTTCCGACCCGTCGTTAAGTCACGTATATATATATATATATATATATATATATATATATATATATATATATATACATGTGTATATATATATGTATATACATATACATATATATATACATATATTTGTATATATATGTACTGACACTGAAACACAATAATTATTTTGTCTTTAGTAGTTTAAAAAAAAATCAATTTCAATCGAAAATCTATTTTTTATTAAATAAATCGGGGATTTTATTTTTAGGCCATATCGCCCAGCCCTACGTTCAGTCCTTCCCTTTTATTTGCAGAAGGTCCAGGATTCTCTAAACTTCGGATACGCTAAAAAACATAGCACTTCACTACCTCCGGGGCGCTGTTCTGGTCAGAGGTAAAAAGGGGGACACCTGTAGAAGACAACGTTTCACATGCAAACGATGCCACACATTGGCTGCAAGTGTACACTGCAGGTGCGAACCAAACAACAAAAACCCACCACAGAACACAACCACCTCCTCTCCCAATCATTACTTAAAGCATCACTCAAAACATTACTCAAACAATAACAACCCAAATCAATAAGTAAGAAAGTTATAACAGGCTGCACACTAAGTAGCCATGTGTTTACTCTGTGATGAGCAACTGATTGGCTGAAAAAATAACAAAAGCACTGCAATCACCACACCCTAACTAGGAATTGATACACAGCGATCAAGCAACCCTAATTCAAATACAAAGTTTATGGTTTTAAGACCTCCAATACTGCAATTTGAAGCACTGAGTGGCTTCTTCAAAATTTCAACTTGCATATTCTGTAAAAAATAAATAAATAAATAAATCTCGGATTTTTTGAAATATTTTATTTGTTTACTCGATTTTTGCTGGGCCGACATGTTGCTGGTTTACTCATGACTGGTCAAATGTTTGTATTCTCGTAGCAGCCCTCGCATTAAAACCACTTTTTGATTGCAGTGAGCTTGACGGTGATTGAACAAATGAGGCAAAAACGTCACTTTCGTGGAAGCTCAGCTTCTCTATGAGTCAATTGGGCAGTGGGCAGGCGTGCTGGGCTTCTGCATGCTGAGTGGTTTCTGCGAGGGAAGTCTGTAGACAAATAGCTGGTCATTGAGTGTTATTTGCTCAGCGATATGAACAATTTTCATTTGTACATATATGCTGTAAATAAAAACACTATTATTCCTATTATCTTATTATTATTATTATTATTATAGCATTTCAGTTTTTACATAACTATCACTTTTCCTTGTTCTACTTGTTTGTTTGCGGAATTTATGTAAGAATTTATGTATGAATAACTGGCAATAATGTAACCGAGGTATGAAACGTGCTACTGTGTCTCCACGGACACAAGAACAAATCACTTCTATAATGAGAAACACAGAGATAGAGTCATGTGTAGCTGATGCAGGATTCATTAGCATTGTGCCAAACTAATTAAATTAGTTTAATATAGTCCATTGTCAAATTTTGACAATGGTGTGAAAATACCAGACAACTGTTACACTACAGCTTTAAAGCAATAGCACACCTATACAAACATACTTATGGGTTGCATTTCTACCAAAAAAACGTCCCTAATGTTACAAACTGGACCTGTAACCGCTACTTTAGAGCGTTCTACGCAGGTACAGTGGTGTTATTTCGCATGATTTGACCACAAACATCCTATTCTTAAACTATCACTCTTTCCAGATGAGGTGTTTGAAAGACATGTGTGTGCGTGTGTGTATTTGCAGAAATAATAAAACAGATTAGTGCTCATCTACAAAGACAGTGTTTCTATTTTTTAATGTGTGTGCCTCTTGGGAGAGGGTGGGGGACAGTTAAAGATAAAATCAACCACAAAGGTTTTCATCGAGACGTGTGTGTTCCTGTGTGTGCGCGCACATCTGCATGAATGGACGAGCCTGTGGTCCATCTCCCTGCAGTGTACAGGATATCTATTAATAAGTTCATCTGATTCATCTATAAATACATTTATCTTCTTTCTCCTTACTCTGGCTCGCTGCTTAATAAGCTGTGACAGTCGCTGGTTGGGTATAGCAGCCATGTGTGTGGATGTGGAACACGCGTGTGCGTTGGATTTGGTGGGAGCTGCACTGAACGTAGGACTCTTTGTTCTTTATTCTACAGCATTAGAGTGCACTAGCTTTTACCGTAGCGAACGGCGCCTTGGGCCTCTGTGGTTGATTGAATCGAGCAGGAGAGGAAGGTTCTGCTGCTTCAATAACCACGTTGGTCTACACTGGTTATCTTTCGTCCTGTCCTCAGAGCCTTGAACCAGCCACAAAATTCCCCAAGTTTGGTCCCAAATCTCCTCTAGTGCTCGTATAAGGCCTTGTTTTAGATTGCAACCCAAATCAAATTGGATTTTTAAACATACACATTTATTTTTGACAGTCTGAACAGGACAACTACATTTTTACATGTGTGTGTCGCTCGGTCAGACAATCGTTTCCTCTTCCTCGCTTCCACAGAAAACGGTCTTCTCTGCTTCTGTTTTGCCTGCTCTGCCGCTATGAACATCTAAAATTACGTTATTGCTGCCTTGATCTTATAGCCGAGACTTCTCAAGACCTCCTGATTCTGAGGACTCTGGGTCGAAACGCTCTGACCTTGAAAGACTGGTAGGGGGCAGTGTAGACGGCCTCCAATCTCCCAGTAACAAGCCATTTACCACCACAATGACACCGAAGCTGTAAAATTGGGGTAAAAATCCTGCATAGTTCTGATTTAACTGCAGACTGAGAAGCTACAAATCTAGATGCAAACTTCAGTGTTGTGATTATTTGAGAATTGGTCACTCAATGCTCGCTGTAAATGTATACATAATGGTGCATTCCTTGCTATTTAATTAATATACTGTTAATATATATATATGGTTATTTTCATTTCATGTAATTGTTTGAGACAAGATTGTATTTTATATTGTTTTATCGGGTGACACTTATTTTGAAGGATCAAACCAGAACTGTGATTACCCTATTTCCGGTTGCGCTCGTCCGCCGGCTTTTTGACAAGGATGGATGGTCATATAGCCCCGAGATCGTTTCGTTTCATTATATAAGTCACATTCATCAAGAAAAGGATCAAGGACAATCGTTCACGGACAATTCCCTCATTGTGGCATGCAGCCAACGAGGTATTATATTGTTTGTATGTATATAGTTATGTTATGTTGTAGGCTAAGCTACATTCTATGATGTGTTAATGTACCTAACTTTATCAATTATATTGTTCTGTACAGTTTTCACGGTATTGATGAGGAAGGAACTTCATTAAACCAGTTCAAGAAAACTACTTGTGTTTCGCCGTGCCTGAGGGGAGTTACACTCGCTTTGAATGTGTTTTATAACAGTGTTCCACTTCTGCTGTCCTTGTTATTGGTGTTTTGAAGCGGAATCTTACTGCGCAAAGTAAGAAGAATGACATTTCCGGTTGGTGATGGCCACCGTAGCTTTTTAGGACTGGGTGATAGTTATCGTCAAGTCCAGTTTTGCATTTTCACGTGTGTTTCTGTTCATACTTGCCAGAGACGTCAGTCCAGCAATCGACGCATATGTAGTCATTCCACTGGTGGTGATTTCTCCTTCTGGATTTCCTCGCATAACCTCAGACAAGTGTCCATGGTTACCATGGTTACCATCTTCTTTTTCTATGGCCCTTTCTCAATACCCAAGTATGCAAGTATGTACTTGCATACTTGGGTAGTACATACTTGAGAAGTACGACTGGAGTACATAGTCGCCAAGCACGGGAGTACACGAGTATGATCTCTTCAATTGGAACAGCAGCGTACTTCCTTGTTCTACTGTTTGAATGGCGGGTGATGACAAGTGCTTTAAGCCTCATTACCGCCACCTACAGTGTTGATAAATTAACATATAAAATACTTTTAATAAATGCATATTGTTATTATTTTCACATTGGAAAATAGATATATTACAGCAGTGTAGAGTAATATAAATATTAGACTTATATATCATTCCACTTCCGGTTGAGCGCACGCTGGCGCGGTTGGCTGCCGCTGCTCTCCGGCTCCCCCTTTTCTCCCCCTTTCTGATCTTAACTGTTATCTGAACTTTTTTCGTCCTGACTGCAAACGATCTGCTGTTAGCACCGTGTGTGTTTATCTTTATGGACATCTTTTACCTGTTCGTGGCGCTCTCACTCCTCCTGACCGTTATCTCCTGGTGCCTCTCACTCACTCATCATGAGGATTTACCTGCCTGTGAGGCTTGTTCTCCTCTGGACTATTATGTCCATCATATTAAATCCATCATCAGCCCTACTCCAATACACAGTTGCTGAGCTCCTCCAGGTTCGTTTTCATCCAACTGCCGATGCTGCGCTTCTATCTGGACATCGCTCGCCTGCCATATCGGAAATACATTCACCGTACATTCCCGACGAAGCTTCCACATTGATGACTCCACTGCCATCAACACCATTTGGTCCATGAAACGCCGTCGACCGAGAATCTGTGCCCGCAAAGTGGACCACAGTGTGTTAGCTCGCATTCCCAGAGCCGCGGCTAACGTTAGCTTATCCAACGACCGTTGCAACATCAAAGTAGGTTTAATTAACATCCGTTCTCTCACAAGCAAAGGATGTCTGCTCCATGACCTGCTCCTTGACCGCAAGTATGACTTTTTATGTCTAACTGAGAAGTGGCAACAACTTAATGATTTCTCTCAGCTCAATGAAGCTACACCACCTGGGTTTGTTTACTCCAGTCAGCCCCGTCTCACCGGAAGAGGAGGAGGGAAGATCTCGTCTGTCAAACTGATCTAGCTCATCTATCAGCCTCATTGCGACTCCTGCCCGCCTGACCACCATGGGGGCCAGAGCCTTCAGCCGATCTGCCCCCCGCCCCTGGAACTCCCTCCCCCCCCCGCATCAGGAACATTGTCTCATTCGCCATCTTCAAATCCCATCTGAAAACCCACATTTTTTAACAGGCCTACTCCCTCTAACTCTCTACCCGTTGCTCTTACCTTTTGTTATTTTTATTTTGTTGTTGTACGGCGACCTTGAGTGTTTTGAAAGGTGCCTTAAATATAATGCATTATTATTATTATTATTATATGGAGCGAGAGACCGACAGACGGATTGGTGCGGCGTCTGCAGTAATGCAGGCTCTGCACCGGTCTGTCTTGTTGAAGAAGGAGCTGAGCCGAAAGGAAAAGCTCTCAGTTTACCGGTCGATCTACACTGCTATCCTCACCTATGGTCACGAGCTGATCATCAGATCAGGTGTTCAAAGTATTTTCTACTGGTTGAGAACAGAATTACTGCAGTAGATTAACTTAGGGTGGTCTATTTTACTGTCATAAATACTGTAGAATAACTCCACACTAGTACAGGTTCACATGGCCCCAGAAAATGATGCTGTTTACAAGGAAGAGCTACTCATGATTCTAATGAAGTGAGGAATCAGAATGCAAAGACAATTACAGTCAAAATACAGAACTTTTACTGTGCAAATCAACATCTTTTATAAAAAATTCCCTGTGTTACCTGCTGATGTAGAGGGTGCTGACCTTAACTTCATGCATTCTTGATATTCTAAGACATGCTTACTAGGGCTGTCAAAATTGCTCAAAAATTATATTTGAATATTCCCTCTAAAAAACACAGATATTCAAATATATTCGCATGGTATTTGCATCGCACATCTGGGGGCTTTCAATCAGCCAGATTGTCAGGCGATGACAGCATGACGTCAATAACAGGACAAACTAATACAACGAGTATTTGTCCCAAATATGACAGGCTTCGTTCAGTGATTGAAACAAATATATAAACATTAATGAAACGCTCACTCGCAAAGTGCGCATCGGCTGCGCGGATGTTGAGTAATCAAATACACTGGTATGGCGGTATATTAAAAATTCATATCATAACGAAAATAAAAACTGGTATTCGGTGTGAACTGCTATACCGCCCAGCCCTAATTCTCACCTCATAAGATTTTAAAACTGTTCCGGGACACAGAAATATATTTATTTCAGGTATATATTTGTTTTCTCTGCTGCTGTGTAGGGTTAGGGTTAATGCAATGCATTCTGGGATACATGGCTTTCCCAAGTACACTCAAGTACACCACCCGATGCATACTTGGTAAAATGGGCAGAGCGAGAACACTTCCGGCTATGAGAACCGTACTCGCTGCTCGTGTTCTTGAGAATCGGAACAGAACTTGGACTGAGGCTGATGACGTTTTCACAAGTACGGGAGTACACAAGTACGGACAAGTATGCACAAGTTTGGATATTGAGAAACAGCCATTGCCTTGCCTGACCAAAACAAGAGTGTACCACCATGAACACCACAAAGTTTTGTTAAACAAGAAGTCGGAAGTAAGGGATGCTGTCAAGCTGAAGAAGGATTCCTATATAGCCTGGTTGGTTCGAGGGACTCCTGAGGCAGCTGACAGGTACCGACAGACCAAGCGGACAGCGGCCCGAGCAGTCGCAGAAGCAAAAACTCGGGTCTGGGAAAAGTTCGGGGAGGCCATGGAGGAGGACTACCGGTCGGCCTCGAAGAGATTCTGGCAAACTGTCCGGCGCCTCAGGAGGGGGAAGCAGTACTCCGCCAACACTGTTTACAGTGGAGGTGGGGAGCTGTTGACCTCCCACTGACACGTCTTCCCTAGAGGAAGCAGAGGCTGGGGACTCAGAGGTCGACTCATTCATTACCCAAGCCGAAGTCACTGAGGTAGTTAGGAATCTGCCCAGTGGCTCCTGGCCGGAGCAGGACCTTGGTTCGCATTGCCGGCAGTAAGTCAGACTTGTTCCCAGTGCATGTTGGACTCCGGCAGGGCTGCCCTTTGTCACCGGTTCTGTTCATTATTTTTACGGACAGAATTTCTAGGCGCAGCCGGGGGCCGGAAGGGGTCCGGTTCGGGAGCAACTGGATTCCATCTCTGCTCTTTGCAGATGATGTGGTCTTGATGGCTCCTACGAACCAGGAACCCCAGAATGCGCTGGGGCGGTTTGCAGCCGAGTGTGAAGCGGCTGGGATGAGAATCAGCACCTCTAAGTCCGAGGCCATGGTTCTCGACCGGAAAAAGGTGGCTTGTTTCCCTCCGGGTCAGTGAGATCCTGCCTCAGGTGGAGGAGTTTAAGTATCTTGGGGTCTTGTTCACGAGTGAGGGAAGGATGTAGCGTGAGATTGACAGGCGGATCAGTGCAGCGGCCACAGTAATGCGGTCGTTGTATCGGTCTGTTGTGGTGAAGAAGGAGCTGAGCCGAAAGGCAAAGCTCCCTTAGAGATAGGGTGAGGAGCTCTGTCACCCAGGAGGAGCTCGGAGTAGAGCCGCTGCTCCTCCACATCGAGAGGAGCCAGCTGAGGGGGCTCGGGCATCTGTATCGGATGCCCCCTGGACGCCTCCCTCGGGAGGTGTTCCGGGCATGTCCCACCGGGAGGAGACCCAGAGGAAGACCCAGGACACGCTGGAGTGACTATGTCACCCGGCTGGCCTGGGAACGCCTTGGGGTCCCCCCGGAAGTGCTGGAGGAAGTGTCCTGTGAGAGGGAGGTCTGGGCGACCCTTCTCAGACTGCTGCCCCCGCGACCCGGCCCTGGATAAGCGGTAGAAAATGGATGGATGGATGGAAGAAGCCGGTGTGTACGGCGTGCAGGGACTCAAAGTGGACGAGTATGGCAAGCCGTTTTAACATTTAATCGCTAGGCTGGATATGTATTACAGATATCTGTAATTCGATTCTTCCTCGTCAAAAAGAACATTTCAGATATCCACAATGACATTCTTCCTGTCCACAATTGTCATTTTCAGATATCCACGCACACACACACACATTACACACACCAGGTTTATAGACTAGACATAGACTAGAAAATTCCGCCGGCGTAATTTCGATGGTGCCTGCAGCTTCCGGCAAAAATAGCTAAAATGTTTGGTTTGTGAGCGTCACAAGGCTTTGAGCAGCGCCCACATCTATTTTTGTGAGAAATGGGTGAGAATTGACCAAGTAATGACAGTTTAAAACTGACCGTCATCATGTTTTTCCTAAACTCCAAATCAGAATTTTTAACATGGGAGTCTGAGAGGTTTGACCAGAACTCTCTGTGTTTTGAGGTTTTTTTAAGAAAAACCGCAAGTCATATGAAAATGAAAGCAACACACAGGGTTAGACAACAACCATAGCAACGTTTTGATATAAAAATGTCTGTTTAAGTTGGAAATTGTGTGCAGGAGAGGAGTTTGTTTGGAGATTTTTGTGATTCTTTTCTGCTTCTCACTAGAGTGTGCCACTCTAACTATCGCCCACGCATGCAATACGCACAAAGAAAAGTACAAAACTTTAACTGCGATTGTGGAAAAACCGTAATATGTATCGACACCTCGACTTAGGTGATAAAAGTCCCAAGTCTTGTGACCCGTTTAAAGTTCAAATCACATTCCTATGTTAAAGTATGGCGACACTGTGAGGCTCCAAAGCGGGCTTGGTTTTCCACCTTTTCCCGTCCGTTTCCCATTCATGTCTATGTGGAACTCGTTTAAGGGTTTTTCACGATTTTTGTCGCCATGGTTACGCAAAACACTTATAAAAGTCATAGCACACCATTCCCGATCACAATTTGATATAACTTGTGTGAGGGTTTTCTCAAAGCTGCGGGACGAGTTACAAAAACGGGAGGAAGAGGAAACAGAAGTGGAATAAACGTGAAGGATTACAAGAGATGTTGATCCTTACAGGCACATAAATATTGTCTTGAAATTGTAGTAAGTTGTATTGCAATTTCGATCAATTTTGATTAATTGTTCAGCCCTAGACTACAGTATATGCCAAAATATGCAAATAACATTTACACAAAGCCAATCCACTTTTCTATGTTGATAAAAGTATTAAAATGAGGAAAAATAATGGTACAAAAGGAATTCAAGGGACATTTAGAATAGATAAAAATGTGCGATTAATCGCGAGTTAACGATGACATTAATGCGATTTTAATCGTTTGACAGCACTAGTAATAATGTAATTTCAGATATCTACAATTAGAATTATGACTAGAAACAATATAATTGCAGATATCCATAAAATAATTGTTGATATCTGTTTAGCCGTTTTAACATTTAATAGCTAGAATGATATGTTTTACAGATATCTGTAATTCAATTATCCACAATGTCATTCTTCCGAGGACAAATGACGTCACTTTCAACTTGACTGGGGAGAAATGGGGCCACATGGTGGAGAAGTGGTTTGTGCTGTTGCTGATGTCAGTGTTTGAAATCCTTGAAGGTCAGAGGTCAGATGTGACTTGTGTTAAAGGTTAGTTATATGACGGTATATCTAGTATGTCTGTGTTTGTGTGTGTGTGTGTGTGTGTGTGTGTGTGTGTGTGTGTGTGTGTGTGTGTGTGTGTGTGTGTGTGTGTGTGTGTGTGTGTGTGTGTGTGTGTCGTTTTGTGAGGGTCTAGAGAGGGTCCTCACTACGGATGCTGCGTGTGTCGTCATCACACAGGCGAGTAGGATGTGATGGTGGGTGTGGGTTAGTGTGACGTACACAGTTTCTCTCCTCCTCCTCCTCCTCTGATTTCTCTCGCGGATGCTGCGACTGAGCTCCCAGCTCCTGCATGCGCGCGGGCTCTCGGGCTTAACCACTCCTCCTCCTCTAAAGATGTCGCATGAGCGTCTTCGTTTCTTTTCTTTTCTTTTGTTCTTTTTCTCCCAGTGCCCTTAACATCACAGCTCAGCGAATTCGTCCAAATTAGCATTCGCGGGTACCTAACCCTCATCCTGATGCCTGCTCCTCCTCCTCCTCACAACAGAGGTGTTTAAACCCTCAGCCCGGCGCATCCTCTCTCTCTCTCTCTCTCTCTCTCTCTCTCTCTCTCTCTCTCACACACACACACACACACACGCTCTCCCTCTCTCTCTCTCTCTCTCTCTCTCTCTCTCTCTCTCTCTCTCTCTCTCTCTCTCACTCTCTCTCCACCGCCGCAGAACTCCGCCGACCAGCTGTCAGGTGACCGCGCGGAGCGGAATATTCATCACCACCGTCGTCGTCTTTCATCCCTCCTTCACTCCTTCGGACTCGGACCGGAGCTGCCGCAGCGCCGGGGCTCTCTCTCTCTCTCTGTCTCTCTGTCTCTCTGTCTCTGTCTCTCTGTCTCTTCCCCCTCCTCCCCCGGTGCTCTGTCCTCTCATCCGGTGGTTCAGGACATTATTCTCCGCTCCACGCGCACGCCAGATTAACGGGGATTCTGCCTCCCCGCCCCGCGAGCTGATGCTGATGTCCTTGAGCTCGGCCTGCACGGTGAGTCGGTGAGTCCGTGCGTGCGTGCGCGCGCGCGCGGTCCCCCTTTAAGCCCGGTCGCTCGTTTTGTCTTGTAACAATTGTCATGATGATGTGATGATAAATGTGTTAGAGAATGGTAGGTTCATGAATAGAGACAGGACATGTTTGTAAAAGCAGGCCTGATGTTGCATTTGTCACCACAGGCCTGACTCTGCTGTAATAATACAGTAGGACATACCATAATACCCCAGCAAACAGCGTTATGACATTATGACTATGTGTGGATGCGCGCGCGCGTGTGTATGTGTGCGCGCGTGGGTAAAGCTAATGATCCACGTCCATCCTTTCATCTTGTCACTGTGTTTGATGAGACACCCGCACCATGATCACGGAGCAGCAGCAGCGCGCGCCTCTTTCCCTGCATGCGCTCCCACTCTCCGTGTTCCCGGGCCCCGCGGCGGCTCGGGGGCTGCACTGATATGCAATCAGTTGCCTGGTTTTTTGTCGCACCTGCAGCGCTGAGCTGCTGCGGGGGTGACGGTGCGATCCGGTAATGATCTGCCGGCCGGCGACACAGTCGCTATACACTCGCTCGGCGCACGCAGGCTGCGTTTGAGTGGGCCAGAGCTGAGCGCAGGCGCCGGGCCAGGCCGGTAACCTTGCGGAGGGACATAGGGTAAGCGAGTGGCGCACCATAGGCTACTCTCTCTCTCTCTCTCTCTCTCTCTCTCTCTCTCTCTCTCTCTCTCTCTCTCTCTCTCTCTCTTTAGTGGGGCAGTAGACAGTGAAGCCTGTCACTTATAACATGTAGTCTCTGTGTGGAGGATGAAGAGAGAGGGATGAAGCTTCCGCACGTCTGAAGGTGACCAGGAAAGGTCGTTTTGTGTGGGCAATACTGTTGCACGAGGCCATTCCTGCACATAAGTGCACAATTACCGGTGTGTGTGTGTGTGTGTGTGTGTGTGTGTGTTCTTGTATGGGTATGTGCCTTTGTGAGGACCCACAGAAAAACTCATAGAGAGAGTAGGGACATTTTGAGAAGTGGGGACATGTTGACTGGTCCTCCTGCTCTTTTTCAGAGAACTTGGGGCTAAAGTGAGAATGATGTGGATGAATGTCCCCACTACAATTGCTGTGCAGACGTGTGTGTGTGTACTCGTTTTTGTTGGACCTTTCCCCTGGTAACACTGATTTTCCAGGACAGAGTCATCATCGTGCATGTGGACTAAAGCCTGGTCCCAATGAGGCAGAATCTAATTTATGTGGTTCTGGTTAAAGTTCGGACCAATATGTGAACTGTGGTTCAGGTAAGGTTAAGGTTTTATCTAGTTATGGTAAAAGTAGGGATAAGGCTTTGTTTGGGGTTGTAAAAATGTCCAAGAACAGCTGCACAATACACCTGGGTGTGTGTGTGTGTGTGTGTGTGTGTGTGTGTGTGTGTGTGTGTGTGTTACTTCTTTAGGGTCTTCTGTTTGGACCAGTAGTCCTCATGGAGACCAAAACCTGGTCCTAATGAGGCAGAACCTGAATAACTGGTTAAGTTTTGATTTGTTATACCACATGACGTCAGTGCAGTGTCCAAAGTAGAATAGTAAAATATATAATATAATATAAAACTTTCTGCATCATCCTCTTCCTCTGACTGCTTTAATGTGCTCTAATGCAGATATCTGTGCCCTGTTGGGCGGCCCACCTTTTAATGGCTCCAGCCACTGACTGTGTCGAATTCTAAGTGTGCTATTCCCACTGGGCATTACAGAAGTGTGTGTCTGGCGCTCAGCCAGCGGTGGCAGCGGCAGCAGCAGCCGCAGCAGCTGCCCATATACAAGTGCCCCCCGCCAGAGGTGACCCTTGAGCTGCCTGTTGGAAAGTAGGACTGCAGGTGAACTGCAGGCTGATAACCCTAGTCTCCATCAGCCTGCACATATTCAATTTGTGCAAAATAAATCCTTAATCGAAACACAACAATAAAAAAAAAAAATCGGAATATGAAATAAAAAAAAATGATGCTTGATGGAGGTGGAAAATCTGGGGAATCATAAATGCAAATAGGTGCAAACGGAAACAGATTCAGTGAATAAAACATGATGTTTAGAAATCACGTGTCGATTTCTAAACATCATGTTTAGAAATCGACACGTGATTTCCATGATACCATGATCAGTTCTAGCTCGGCTTGGTTCTACTCGTTTTTGCTCTTCCATCAGTGATAGTACCTGGTACTCTTTTAGTACCTGCTCTGGTGAGGCTCCAAAGTGAGCTGAGCTGATACTAAAATGTGACGTCAACAGACTTCAGACCACTGGTCTGCAGTCAGAGAGTGGTCAGAGAGTGCCGTCACTGCATGGAAGAGTCATGAGTGTGATGTACATCACAAGAATCAAACCGAACAATGCTGAACTGTAGATGAGTTAAAAATCTGCTAATCTGCAACATTTAGCAAAGGAAATGTCTCAAATCTCAATATTTAACAGAGGAGTCGAGAAGCTGAGTAGAACTGTAAAATGGAAAAGCATCTTTTGAGATGTGTTCAAGAAATCTCTTATATTTTGTCACTTCTGCAAACACACATGAAGTCCACGAACTAGATGCTTTTGCTGCTGCCATCTTGTGGTCACGGATGCACCACAAATAAATAAATGGAAATATAATCATTGATAAAATATCTTGTATCTTTTTTAATATATTTTATTTCGAATAATCACAGTAACTGATCGACTTTTTGTGATCAAGCAAAAAAATGTTCATCAATTTGACTAAAATGTACATTTGAATGCATACCTGGTTATAATTGGGCTGTCACTTTTTTCCAAAAATCGTTTGAAGAAGATATTTGAATATTCCGCTTGCCCAGACACACACACACACACACACACACACACTGACAACATTGTTTGCTGTTACTCGTACTATTAGTTTAGCTGTGGTTGATGTTGATGTGTCGATTGTATTCTTGATTCTTCAGTAGTTTTTTGGTTCATAAAATGTCGACCAGTGTTTACCCAATACTGGAAATTATGATGTTCTCAAATGTCTTGTTTTCTCCACAAACCAATTAATCAGAACATTCTTTCTAAAAACATTTTAGAAGCCAAAACCTTGAAAGCTTGTGAATTTGAAAAAAATTCAAGGCCCTTGAAAGTCTTTGGAAAGTTTTTGAAAAGCACCCTAAATACACATGGGTCATTGAAATTGTATTTTGTGCAAGAAAAAAGTTAAGTTAGGTAAATGTCTCCTTTATTTGTTACTACACTGTTTCAGTCCTGCGTTGCTCAATGTACATAGACCAGACCTACGCTGGACAAACGTGGAGTCATATTTACCAGTGGTATTGTCGACGTGAGATTCCATGCAGTACAGTGAGTGAGTAACGTTAAGCAAGAGAGAGCAAATGACCACGTGATGCCTGAGAAATGCAAATTCAAAGATCTCTATCTCACTAAAGAAAATGACAAAGACTGACTTTGACCAAGATTCCAATGAATCACTCACCCAGATGCAGAGTGTGCTGTAAATCAATAAAAGTGGACACCATGGACAAAAGGGACAAAAAGAGGGAATTGGTCCTGGAAAGTCCTTGAATTTGATGTCAGCCAAGGTGTGAGGACTGTGGAAATAGAGATATGTCCTCGCACTGACAGGAACAGTGCATGCTCATGCTGTCATATGTGCTCAGGTTTGTGCATGTGTAGCCTGGATTACCCCATTCAGCATGCACACACACACACACACACACACACACACACACACACACACACACACACACACACACACACACACACACACACACACACACACACACCCCACACACACACGTGTCATCCCTGCTCTCTGCGCTGCTCAATCTTGTGATAGAGAAAATACCTCCAGGAAAAGAGTGAAAGAGTGGCCACTTTCTTTTCTCTCGGTTAAAAAAGAGAAAGAAGAAGAATTGTCAAACTGATGTGACCCTCCGCAGTGACGGTGCGTTCAGGAACATTCAGGCTAAATGGGCAAAGCGCTGAGGGTTGTGGTGACCTTTTGTCTGACTCTTTTCATGCTCAAACACATTGTCAGCCAAGGCGGCTCACCCTCTCACCGTTCTTCTTCACCATTTCATTTGGAAAGTGCTGTGGTGTATGACACATTTGTGTGTGTGTGTACTGTATGTACAGTAAGTGATGTTTGGCTCGGGGCATGAGGCTTTGTGTGTTTCCCCCGTACATTCGTGATGTTTGCATCCTTTGGCCTAAGTGGACTTGGTTTGTGAGAGTGTGTAGAAGAGTTAGGAACGCGTAACAAATTAAGTAACAATGTTACAACAGTGTTTCTCCTTCTTTTTTTGTCTTCTTCTTCTTCTTCTTGAGTTTATGTAATTCAGGCTCACATGGACACAAACACATGTGCAACAGCAGCAACAGCAGCAGCATCAGCAGCAGCATCGCTGTCTTCGTCAAAGCGCTTCACTCAACAGAGAGACACGGTCAGAGTTAGTTGCAATAGTTGGAGGAGCAGTTTTCTCATGTGAGCATTATAAAATCAGACAGAATCAGTGAATAAGAGACTAGGCTGGGGATGAAAACATTCGATTGGAGGAGTAAATAAATGATTGCAGTAGCAGGAAGCAGATAGAGAACATCTGAATGTCAGGAGAGGTTAGAGGAGAAGAAGGTAAAAAGAAAAAACACATAATGAGACAAAGTAAATAAAGAAGAGAAAAACAGACTGAGGTCAACTGATTAATCATTTAATCATTAATTTGCTCCAATTGGGCTTTTTACTTCTACGGAACCTGCCTTCCACCAGCTATACATGGAGGCTTTAATACATTGGTTCTCAAAGTGCGGCCCGGGGCCAATGACGGCCCGCAGAAACATTTCTGCCGGTCCCGCAATGAATTACAGTTGATAGTTTTAATCCAGGAGCTACTAAGCTTGTTAAATGTTTATTGGACATTACTGGATACAGACCAATAAGTGTAAACAAAAATACTGGGTATTTACCTGGTTTCTATATGGTGTATTTTAGTGTATTATTGGGTTATAAGCTGGTAATAAGCAGGTAGCTACAGCCCCCAATTACTAGCTATTTACCCAGTAAATATATGGTAATAGAAATGTGGTACTTGGTATTAACCTGTAATTAGAAGGTAAGAACAATGGCCCTTGTTCTTGTTGTGATTTTGAATATTGCCCAAGTCTAATATATCGTCCACTAATCAAACCCTTGTTGATTAAAGGAAACTCATAAATGGCATTACCTCTGCAAACACACACGCTGTCTGTGTTTCCCAAACAGGGACCAATTTTCTAAAGATGGCAAACTATTAGTAAAGAACAGATAGCACATTTGTGCATAATCTACAACCATATCTGTAACACCTCATATTATATTGATAATTATATTCATAAATTAATCATTTAATCATCATCAAAAGGTCTAGGAGCACTAACTGATAAGTACACATAGTTTGACCAGTGCCACGGAGTTCACACTTTCATGTGTTAGCTGTTTATGGCTCGTAGCAGTGGACAGCAGTCATTTGAAGCTACGTTCGTTAGCTTGTTTGCTAACATTGTTGATGTTTGTATCGCTCAGGGTTTAACTGCAGGTTAAACTTCACGCAAATCAGACAATCGGACTGTTTTGTGTAAGAGAGTATTGTAAGATGCATTTATTAACACATCTAAAGATCAAATTCTGCACTTTCCTTTCCAATTAATGAATAATTTGACTGCACTATCTTGTCATATGTTTGTTGTATGTATCTGGTAAAAGTTGTGAAAGCTCTTGTTCTTTGGTCAGTTAATAAATACTTGACTTAATATGCTGCCCCTGTCTGTATGTGGTTGCTGGACCCATCTTGTGTCCTGTTTAGCTATTTTACATCATATTTTACATCATTAGATTTATAAAATTCAAATAAAATTTGTTTATCAAGTTGCCATCTAGTGGACACAAGAAGGACTGTTAATCACCTAACTTACCTACCTTTATGCACTTATTGAATGGGTCACCTTAATCATTATCAGAAAAATTGCCCCCCCCCTGAAATTCTTTCTTTCTTCAGGAGCCGCCACTGGTCTACGATACCAATAATATCATGATACAACGATTATCTGTGACAATCAGTATATTGCGAGACAATCCTACAGCGACACAACGTGATTATCTGTCTAACTGAAGAAAACAAAATGATAATAAAGTTAAAAGTTAAAAGTGCTGGATTTCTCTCTTCATTGGTAAATTGCTGTGGGAATAATACTCAACTCCATATATGGACATCCTGGGGCTGTGTGTGTATTTATGAGTCACATCTTCAGGCTTTACAAAATGTGTTTTTTTCATGTTTTTATTAGGGCTGTCAAAATGAACGATTAATTTTTAACGCATAAACGCACTTTGTCACTTTCATTACGCTACGAGTAGACGTGCAGTTTATGAACAGGCAGGGCGGGCAACTGCTTGGGGCCCTGAGTCGATAGGGGGGCTCCTGACACTCTGAGCCTAAATGCATCAGTGAGCAGCCGCATCCCCGTCCCCCTTAAACAACAATGACATCTCAGTAGGAAACCTCCCTAAAGGGGCCCCACGTCTCCTCACGTTAACCTGTGTGAAGTTATCGTTCTGCAAGTTTAAATAAAGCTGGAAAATGAAGAGGAGTTATCAATCAGGAAGTTAGAAGAGGAAGAAAAAAAGAGGATGAAGAAAAAAGAAAGAAAGACACACAGTTGTAAGTGGCGCTACTGGTGCAGATAATGATATAATCATAACATTAACAGTAAATGACTGCTGTTACTGAACAGTTACTTTGTCTAACTAACGGGAACACAGACTTGAACAGCATCTAACATTAGCGTCAGAATGCTAGCTGATGCTAACGCTAAATAGTAGAAGCAGTGCTTCAAAGTGCTGATGAGGAATTTCCTGCTGTGGTTTAGTAAGAAAACTATTTAACTTCTATACTTTGTATTTTGTTTATAATGTGAGTTATAATTCTTTTAAAGTTTTTTTTTTAAAGTTATTTACAGTATTTTATTGTTTCTATATATTTATATTGTCTTATAATGTGGGTTCTTTACCAGGCAAGGCAAGGCAAGTTTATTTGTATAGCACATTTCAACAACAAGGTAATTCAAAGTGCTTTACATAAAACATTAAAAAGCATAGAAAAGAGACATTTATAAAATAAAAAATAAAAATAAAAACAAGCAGGTAAAATGTATATGGAAAACATCAAGATTAAAAAATAAAATAAATACAAATAAATTAAAAAGATAAAAAATTATAAAATCAAGAGTATCAAATGAATAGAGGTTACAGTGCAGTATTTGAAATGACTGAAATGCAGCGGCAAACAGAAAAGTCTTCACTCTTGATTTAAAAGAGGTGAGAGTTTCAGCAGACCTACAGTTTTCTGGGAGTTTGTTCCAGATATATGGTGCATAGAAACTGAACGCTGCCTCTCCATGTTTAGTTCTGACTCTGGAGCAGACCTGTTCAAGATGATCTGAGAGATCTGGATGGTTCGTAGCTAAGCAGAAGATCAGAGATGTAGTTTGGCTTAAACCATTCAGCCAGGAAGCCAGTGTAAAGACTTCAGAACTGGACTGATATGATCTACTTTTTTGGTCTTAGTGAGGAGTCTAGCAGCTGCATTCTGAATTAGCTGCAGCTGTCTGATGGACTTTTTGGGGAGACCTGTAAGGACACGGTTACAGTCATCCAGCCTGCTGAAGATAAATGCATGGACAAGTTTTTCCAAATCCTGCTGAGACATAAGTCCTTTAACCCTTGATATATTCTTCAGGTGGTAGTAGGCTGACTTTGTCACTGTTTTAATGTGACTGTTGAAGTTTAGGTCTGAGTCCATGACAACGCCTAAGTTTCTGGCTTGGTTTGTGGTTTTTAGCAGGACCATTTGAAGCTGGGTACTAACTTTTAATCGTTCCTCCATGGCTCCAAAAACAATAATTTCAGTTTTTTCTTTGTTTAATTGGAGAAAATTCTGCTCCATCCAATCATTGATTTGCTCAATGCATCTACTCAATGTAATGTTTATTTTTTTTAATAAGTTTGTATAGGTTTTAAAAAAAAAAGTAATTTACAGTATTTTATTGTTCTTTACATTTATATTTTCACATACGTTATATATCTCTCTGTTCCTACAACAATATAAAGAGAAAATTAGAATTTTTCTGGCATATTTACAAATGGTAATTAATCGTGATTAATCGTGATTAATCCACAGCTACACTGTGATTTATCTGATTAAAAATGTTAATCTTTTGACAGCCCTAGTTCTTATGTGTTGTTGAGTCATTCTTTCTATATTACATATTTACAACAAAACGTTAGCCACAAAATGGACCTTTTTTTTTTTTTTAATGTGATGTATTTCCAAATTTCACAAATGCAATTTGATTTAAAAATATTTGAGTACTTTATTTGATCAGGTGTGTTTATATAGTTATAATGTGTTTAGATTTCCTATAGGTTGTGCTTCAAAAAAAGTATATAAGACACTCTATATTGCACACTCTCTATTTTACCATACTAATGGAAAAAAGCAAAATATTGCCATGAATGTTGTAGTTGCATATTTTAGAATAGGTAGTTTTAGTTTTGGGCCGATTAATGAGCGATCGGCTGCTTTTTCACGCTTCACACTATTGTTATTCACCATCAGCTGACTTTTTACTGTAAATATGAAGAGATGGAAAAGAGCAGATGGAGAGTGAGGGGAAGCTTCAAAGGGCGAATGGAGAGACTGAGTCATAGGCTGACACTCAGTCAGGATACAAGGGAGGGAATGGATGCAAGAGGGAGCAGAGAGGGAATTAAAGATGAGCCCCACTTCTGTTTATCTAATGCTCATCCTCATGTAGGACACCCAGATAGAGAAATCTGAATGTGTTGTGTGTGTGTGTGTGTGTGTGTGAAGAGTGTTTAGTTACAGTTGGTGTTAATTGCTCACGTGGGATGAGGCTTCCTCTGTTGTGGTTCCACCGGGTCGTACAGAACATACTGTAACGAGCGCTCGCTTTGTATAGTATTAGGGCCACATGTAAAAGGATTTTTGAAAGAAGAAATTATAATAAAATAGCATGAATTTTCAGACTAAAGTGAGAATTCTGAAATTCAAGTCGGAAAGTAAGAATACTGAGATTAAAGTGAAAATTCTGAGATTAAAGTCAGAAAGTGAGAATTTTGAGATTAAAGTCAGAAAGTGAGAATTTTGAGATTAAAGTGAAAAAGTGAGAATTCTGGGATTCAAGAGAGAATTCTGAGATTAAAGTTAGAAAGTGAGAATTCTGAGATTAAAGTGAGAATTTTGAGATTAAAGTGAAAAAGTGAGAATTCTGGGATTAAAGTCAGAATTCTTACATTTTTACTACATATTTAAAAGGTATAACATAATGACAAAAGTAAAATAGTTAAATATTACAATGATAAAAAATCTGGATAAACTGTTCTCATCCTGAAGTGAAGAACTGGGTCTTTAAAATGATCACTGTCTTTTTAAGGTTCTGCTGAATGAAAAGTAGATGTTTATGCCACACAAACTTTTCACATCCAGGCTGTTTATTTCCCTCAGAGATGATCTGATGTCATGACAGAGAAATCAATAGAGTGGAGTGATAACGTTTTATCTCTTCTCTCTCCTCTCTCTCAGGTCCAGGTGGCGCTGCAGCAGTAGCTACCTCTGAACTGGATCCTCTTGTCGTCTCTGATTCATCAGCCGCCTTTGCCTCGCTCGCCCCTCTCTCCATCTGTCCGTCGTCCCCCACCATCCTCGTCTGTGAGTCCGTCAGCCTGTCCATCCGTCCATGGACTGGCCGTGACCCTGGAGGGAGGGGGACAGAAACGAAGAAAGAGTGGAGTCGAAGCAGAGGGGACGGAGGAGAAGGAAGCTGGATTCATTCAGACGAGGCGCTTCTGAGGTGCACCTGCTCGCTGTCCTTCATCCCCCTCACCCTCCTCCTCCTCCTGCCATGGAGAATTAAAGGAGCAGTGGGAGACTCGGCCCAGACAAAAAAGGAGAAACGACGCTCTTTAAAAAAATTAAAGAAAGATTAATTACGCATTTTAATTCTGATTGTTGAGCACATGAACATCCCCCAACCAACCAAACCAAAGTGGAACTGATTTGAGGACAGACTACGGAGAGAGAGAGGACCAAATATAAGTGGACGCCCTCACTGACATGTCAACCACGGCCACCATGGGTGAAATGGCAAACAGCGCAGTGGAGTTTTATCCCAAAGGGACTCGCAGTGGAAGCCGAGGAGGAGGAGGACGGGCAGACGGCGGCGGCCATGCCACGGGAGAATTCGCGGTCACAGTGAAGGAGCTCAGGGAGCTGATGGAGTTCAGAGGGACTGATGCCTTGCAGAAGATCCAGGACAGCTACGGAGACACAGAGGGACTCTGTCAGAGACTACAGTCCAGCGTTACTGATGGTGAGCAGAGCAGGCGTGGACCCATGAATGTTTGAATGGGTTAAAGAGATATAGGAGAGGATGAATGAATGGGTGAGACACTTGCAAAGAATGGGTAGAAGAATGGATTAATATCTTGCTATATGGAAGGATGGATTTGTAGAGTGAGATTAGCAGAATGAAGGAAGCCGCACCGTGTGGTCAGAGAATAATTTATGATGTTATATTTACAGTTAATTAGAAGTGGGAATCACCACAGACTCCACGATATGATATTATCACAATATTTAAGTCATAATATGATATCATTTATTGCGATATACTCACTCAACAACTCTAGTGAGAGTGAGCCCTTGAAACGTCAAGTGTTTCTTTTTTAATGCTAATCCGCAACTTTGTAACATCCGTTAAAAAATGATTTGCTAAAAAAATGGTGTCTCAAAAGCGATATAATATTGTGACGCAAAATATCACACACACCACTTCAGTTAATAGTTCAGATAATCTCTAAATTAAACTAAATTATTGCTGAGTCTTAACCGGTTAATCTGTCAATTATTATTCTTTGACGCATAAAATGTTGAAAAATGACGATCGGTGTTTACCGGACCTGGAAATGATGATGTTCTCACATGATTTGTTCACAAATTCACATTTAAGAAGAAATGGAAAGCTAGTAATTAATAAAAAAAAAAAAAACTCTAACAACTATTAATCAATTATCAAACTAGTTGCAACGAACCTGGAAGTAAGAATATGAATTGCCACCAGGGGACGACTCTCAACCAAATAGCCTCAATCTGTCTTCTTTAAAAGACATTGCATGTGAAAATTCACACTATGTCCAGTATCAACATAACAAACAAGACAAATCTGTCCCTTTTAAAAGAGACAGCACTTCAAACACACAAGATGATACCAATGACATTTGAACAAATGCATTATTCATATTCAAATACACATTTAAAAATTCACTGACTTTGAAATGGAGGTGTTTCCATCCAGCAGCGAGAGTACATTGCAATTTTAATGCATGTAAGAACATGGCTGCATGATTGTTGATTTGATTACAGTTGATGATGACAGAGTTAATCAATACGTGATAAATGGAGTAACATGTGCACACATATGTGATATATGTGTGCACATGTTCTGTACAGTTGGGGCTCAGGCACTTGACTGCAACTGTTATCATTTATTCATACTCAAGTCTTAAATCATTTATTTACAGTGATGTGAAACTTTGAGTGGAAACAGCAGATGTTTGGCCTTTTTTTTTTGCTTGACAGGCAACTTGTTGACTGATGGTCTGACTGTGTGGTCTGGTGTTCTTTGCATCTATTATATAATGGATTTAGTAAGAACATAGTAATATCATGGAAACAAGCAAGGCTTTGTTTTACAGTACAGTTTTACTTTACTTACTGAGAAAATGATCATGTATTACATAGTAATATATCAGAACCTATATGGCCATAGTTTCATTGTACTTACCTTCCTATTACCAGCAGTAATTACCCAATAACACACTATAATTAACTATATAGTTACCAGGTAATTGCCCAGTATTTTGGCCATATTTTCATTGTATTTACTTTCTTATTACCATTGGCAGGTAACACTTTTGTGTTACCATGAATTTACCAAGTAAATACCTGGTAATTAGGGGAATGTAAAAGAAAGGGTTACCACATTGTATTATTATTAGTAGTAGTAGTAGCAGTAGTAGTAGTAGTAGAAGTAATATTAGTAGTAGTCGTAGTAGTAGAATTTCAAGTTTGATGCAATAACCAGGAAAATACTATTTTAATATTTCTAGAGGAATAACAAAAGTGTACAGGCTTATTTATTTTACACATTTAAAACAGAACAAACAGTAAGATGAATTTTGACAGCCTAAACAAAGCATTATCCTGAACCTTAACCACAACCCATTAATCCCTTAAGTTAACCTTAACCTAACCACAGATGGAGCAGAGAGGGGTCATTATCACCGTCTGCTATTCCTCTGTTGCAAATAAGTGGCTTTCAATAAAGTGAAAGAGAAGGGATGAGGTTGTCCTCCTTAGACTGAGACTAGGACATAGTGGATGAGTCAGCAATCTGGAAATGATGGGAAAACACCCAGATGGTCTGTGCCAGTGTGGACGTCCAGAGACAATGACACATGCAAAAGAAAATGGCAACAGTTGTTTATGGAACTGACTTAACCAGGACTTTCAGGTTCCTCCTGAAAATACACTTTCACTGTTGAGAAGAATCACCATCTTGACTTCAAGGAAGTTTTGGCATTTCTTCATGTAAGTGGTCTGTGTGTGCTTTTTAGAAGGAGGATTTTGAACCGCGATTGGAGGCTTCGAACTTCTGGAGAAGAATTCATGAATAGAAGAAGAAGAGTGGTGGAAATCAAGAACATTGAACTGTGATTGAGAGCTTCAGTTGTGCCTGTCAGTGTATAGTCTGCCAGAAATTATGATTATCATTATTATTATTATTATTAGAAGAAGAAGAAGAAGAAGAACTTGAGACTGCAATGGGAGGCTTTGAACTTTTGTATGAAAAGATTAAGGTGAAGCAGAAAAAGTGTGTTGGAAATCAAGACATTTTCAACTGTAATTGAGAGCTTCAAGCTATGGGGGTAGCATAGTGTCCGTCAGTGTGTAGTCTCAAGGAAATTATAATTATTAGGAGAAGAAGAAAGAGTTGAGGCTGCGATGGGAGGTTTTGAGCTTCTGTAGAAGAATGTATTATTAGAAAAATAAGAAGAAGAGTGATGGAAATGGAAAGAACTTTGAATTGTAATTGAGAGCTTCAAGCTATGGGGGCAGCGGTGCACCTCTCAGTGTACAGCCTGCCAAAAGAATATTATAATTGAGAACAACTCGTCGTCCTGACAAGGCCAGTTTTTAATGTCCTATGCAAGAAATATAAGCACACACACATGCATAGACACACGAGCAAGTTAATATGATTATGCTGATTAAAGATTTGCGATAATTGTAGGAAATTGGGCTTCTCTGTATGTAGGGTGTGTGTGTGTGTGTGTGTGTGTGTGTGTGCTGTAACAGGGGTGTGGTACCACACTACGCCCACTCCTTCAACTAGTTTGTAACCTAGCAACACAACAGCAGAGAGAAGTTGGCTAGAAAAGTCTGCAAGAGAGAGGAGGGAAAGATGAGAGAGAGAGAGGGAGAGAGAGCTGTGAGATGGAGATGGTGATGAGGAGGAGGAGGAGAGAGAGAGAGAGAGAGAGAGAGAGAGAGAGAGAGAGTTGGTGGGTGTTGAGTTACAGTTAGTCTGTTGTGTGTTGCTAATTTGACACTGTGAGCTGGTCAGGAATCAGTGCAGCAGGTCCCAACACATACACAACTGTGTACCTGCAGTTGTCCCTATAGCACAGTTGGCACACACACACACACACACACACACACACACACACACACACACACACACACAAATACCCAGTGTGATGATGGGGGAGGAGGGGGTGGTCGAGCGGGCGGGCGGTGTGAGGAGGGAAAGCTCGAACAGCTTGCCGCATTGTCAAGGACACATCAAGGGGAGATTGAGAGAGGGAGAAAAAGAAGCTGTGGAAGAGGAAGAGCAGGATGGAGGGATGGAGATGAGAAAGAGAGAGGAGAGAGAGAGAAAGAGGGAGGGATAGACTAATGAAAGGGGGATGCAGCTCACTGATTGCTCAGCATAAGTTCACCTGTTTGCTCTCTCTCTCTTGGCCTGAACCCTGTTAAGCGTCATATTGCTACACAAACTCTTCATCAACACTGTGAGCTGCACATGACTCCGTGCAGCGAGCACACACACGCACACACACACACGCACACTGACGCACACCGACAGTCACCATTCTCGTCCAATCACAGCGCACAAGTTGCCGTTCCTCCTCCCCTGACAAAAAATATAAATAAAAGAAAACAGAGCTCTGCCTCAAACCTATATCGCTGAGAGTGACATCACCAGTTGCTGGGCAGAAACCTGTTAGAGACAGGAAGGAAGCCCTGGACCTGCTATCCTGGTCACCGTGGAAACTGAATCACTCAGGGGTGAGGTTGAAGGGGGGGGGTGAGGGTGAGGATGAAGACGTTGCAGTGAAGCTGAGTTTATCATCACAATTTACACATTTGACTGAAAATGTTTGACTTTAGTAATGCAGGTGTGTGTGTGTGCAGGGCCGGCCTAAGCCTCCATGGGGCCCTAAGCAAAATTTGATTTGGGGCCCTCTGTTACTGCCAATAATAATGATTATTGATCATTCACACACCTACTATACTAAAGCTATTCTACTTATTCTACTCTGTCACAAATACAAATACACTTGTAAAACTAAATGTGAGAACTTTTTGTTGCATGGAAGCAAGATACCAGACACCAGATTTGCAAATTTACAGAAAAAATCTTTCAATTAATATTTGGCAAAATCAGCAACTCCCCCTACTGGCGACACAGAGAATTGATTTATAAAACCAAACAGTTTATACTTAAAATATTAAGATCTGGAAAATCTAAAAATGTGCACAATCTTTGGGGGGGGGGGGGGGAATTCAAAATACACTCCTGTAATACAAAGATTCGACTTTTATATGTAAAAAACACAGCATTAAATGAAATAAACAAATAAATATCAAACAAATACTTTAAATCAGGGGTCTCCAACTCAATTTGCCTAGGGGCCGCATGAGTTAGGGCCAATTCCATTCCTATCTTAACCCTCAATCTTAACCCTTAATCTTAACTAGCCCTCAAAACCAAGTGTTGAGGGTTATTTTGTCACTTAGAAATGGGACACCCCTTAAATGCAGATACGTCTTCAGACTGTAGGGGGCAGAATAACGCGAAAGCTGCGTCCAGTCTGTCAACTCCAAAAAAGAAGAAGAAGAAGAACACATTCACGTCAGGATTATTTATTCTGATCCGTTTGTCAGTCAAGTTATTAGGTTGTTAGTTAGTTATAAGATGATACTCATACAAATATTCAGCTGACAGTTACCACACACCACGACTTATTGAAAAGTAAACCACACCGGCCGACTATTGACAAAAGATCGTAAAATAAAAATAAATGATGTCAGTAATCCATAATATGGGCCTAAACTAAGATAGTACAATGGTTATCATCATTTTTATATCTCTATTAACAAAGAAAATACTTAATTTGTAGCGCACTCGCTTCGCTGCTTTCGACGCCATCTTTCTTATGTGAAAACACGCAATGCATTCTGGGTAGCCCTTGCTCCCAAGGGTGGTCTCGGAAAATCTTAATATTGAGGGCGATATAAACTTGCCCCTCATCTTAATTTTTCTGAGAATCGGGACAGAACTTGCACTAGAGGGAGAGCATTTTTGAGATTGAGGGTTAAGATTGAGGATTAAGTAAGGAATTGGAATTCACCCATAGTCTGGGTGAGGCTGGGCCGCATCAAGTAAGTTCTGTCACGGGGAGTTCATAATCTGCGCTGTTTGCAGCCAAGTTTCGCTTTTGCGCAAAGAGACTTTCTAGCATTTAATAGGTGCTGTTCCACAGTGTACTCACATCTTGTTGGAAATCGTTTTATTGGTGTTCCAAACTGATCGTGGACAGACTCTAAGCGGGTATGGACAGGCGCGTGCTCGCCGCAGTTTTTGCGTGCGTCATCACAACATCGTTTCGGTGGTTACCGGGGGAAACAGGAGTGGGAAAAAATAGAGCGTCTTTAGGGCATCCTAGCTAAAAGCCTGCGCGTGGCTCCTGTCTTTGTCACATTACTGCAGTCCCACAGTCACAGTCTTATCCTCGAACTTCCCACTAACGGTCCATATCGTCACTGCGGGTCGCACTTACATTAAAGCTCACATAGAGTGGTCCTGTTGCACATATATGTTAGTTATGGAGGTCTACTTACATACATTAACTTGTTTTTATGGTCAAAAACCTGTCTTAGATCTTATTTCAGACATAAATCTCACCCCCAGAAGACAGAATGTACGCAACCGGATGTGCCCGGACTAGTGCCCGGAGCAGGACGATCTGCTGTTCAGGAGAACCGGTGTTTACGTAACTGGACCGGGTTTTTTCAGAGAGCAAAATGAGCCTGAGATTACAATAAAACACAGCGGGCTGCGTGTCTGAGGCTACTGCTTTAAATGAGATATAAAGTTAAATAATCACATCTGACAATGATGTAAAAACTGTGAAAAAGCTTTGGTAAAAATGGTGAGAACAATTCTAAATAAACTACAGCAATCCAAGCTTGACAATCATCCTGGATTTTTGGAGTCAGGAATTAATGCTCTGTTATGGATCACACTCACACCTGGTTTTAACAGCCCTTAACCCGTTTAACACCCAATCACTCTTGAATGCGTTATCAGTTTCGATCGCAGAAAATACATTTGGAGGTGTGTCCACATGTATGAATGAAGTCTGTCCTCAGAGCCCGTCTGTTTACATATCAACATTCGTACTTATCAACACCGATCATCACAAGATTTCTATTTCTACTGCTTAAAAATCCTTATTTCATGTTACAGCAGTGTGAGTAGAGAGATTTGAGTCACTCAAACTCTTCCTGTGCTTATTCTCTGTCTTTCCCTGACGGACACAATTGTATGCTCATGACTCAGTGGATGGATGTTAATACCAGTATTATAAACCTTGGCAATTACTGTATATTTAAAATGTTTCAGTGTTTATCAATAACAATTATAGTCCACATACAGGAACTGTTAAAGTCCTTCCTCAGATAATAACACAAATTGGTAATAAATAACCCAAATATTATAAACAAAAAACGAGACACATTACAAGGTACACTGAACAACAGAATAAATACAGTGACAAAAACAAACAAGATTTGCTTCTTTCTTCCTCTTGCTGTGCCAAATCTATTGTTTCAACTTTGTGTAAAATAAATGAAATTGCCTTCTTCCTGTCTGTCTCTGTCTCTCAGGTCTCAGTGGGGAACCGGCAGACCTGGAACGCCGGTGCCAAACATATGGCCAAAACTTCATCCCACCGAAGAAAGCCAAGACGTTCCTGGAGCTAGTGTGGGAGGCCCTGCAGGACGTCACACTCATCATCCTGGAGGCTGCTGCCATCATCTCCCTCGGCCTCTCTTTCTACCAGCCACCTGGAGGGGATACCGAATGTGAGGATAGGCCAAAAAAGGGTGTGGGGTGATGGGGTGGTTGGTTCAGTGGGATCATTTGAGGAGGTGTTTTAAGGGCTGGGTCATCGTTTGCACATGCATATGTGCAGAGGTTCACTGGGGATGTAAATTCTATGTTGGTCCATGCACACTTCATGCAGACTAGGTTACAACTAACGACTGATTTCAACTAGTCATTTATTATTTTAAATGATTAGTTGATATAATTGGATAATAAATCAAACAAATACTCAATGAATTATTTTGCTAATAGCTTTTCAATTACCTTGCCTTTTTTCCCCTACCTTACCTTTGATATCCTTAGACGTCTCAGGGACAACAGATGGAAATTCACTTGAAATTAGAGCTTTAATCTGGCACAAAAGCATATCCAGTGATTAGTGCTGCTCTACATGGCCCCTGTTCAATAAACATGAAATAAACTAATAATCTAAACATGAGGGTGTTAGATCGGCAGCAGTTGTGTTGCTCTGATGTTCACCTGCCATCTCCTGCTGTTCACTGCATGTGCAGCTCCCGGAAGAAATAGCAGGTAAAACGAGATGTCTCACTCACTCAGCAGAGAAAAAACAGCATAAAAAAAGCAACCGACAACTATTGACCATTAAATCTCGTTGGCACGGAACTAGAACTTCTGAGAGAGGAGGCGCTGAAGAGATGCGGACGTGATTTTCTGCAGCTCCCAACGGGGTGAATTTCAATCAATTAAAAATGACCATTTAGCCAATGTTTCACTCTGGAAACAGTTGAGGGGCTTTTTTTATAACATATATCTACACAACAACAGTCCTAAGAATGTCGGGCACAGGCTAAATCTAAGTCCAAAACGCTGCGTGGAACACCAGAACGCTAATGCTAGTGAGGAAGAGGAGGTAACGGCAACTTTGCTCAGGGATATAATGCAGCCTTTGAAAGCAGACATTTGTAACTCAATCGACACAGCAATAAAAGGACTTCAAACCGACATTGCCGCTGTCAAATCCGAGCTGAGTACGACAACAGGGGCCCTGCAGCAGACCATCAATCTACAAGAGGAGAGGCTAACTGCGGTGGAGGACTCGGCAACAAAAGCTAACGATAGCTTAGCCGAAGTGGAGGTGACAATAAGTGCACGACAAGGCGAACTTCGAGCACTGCAAAGTAAGTGTGAAGATTTAGAGAACAGGTCGAGGAGAAACAACCTAAGGATAATCGGTATTGCAGAAGGGGAGGAGGGTAAAACTCCGACAGCATTCATTTCCAATCTCCTAAAATACCTGTTGGAGTTCCAGATCAGCCTCTTATCGACCAAGCCCACCGGCTGTCCCAGGTTAAACCGAAAACGGGGAAACCACCCAGACCCTTCATTCTCAGGGTACACTTCCTCCATGTTAAAGAACAGATTGTCCGCTTGGCCCGAGAGAAGGGTGGCCTCAAATACAAAGGACATGCCATACACATTTTTGGAGATCTGACCGCTGGAGAAGCAAAGAGAAGAGCTGCTTTCAACGATGTAAGGAAGATTCTACAGAACATCGCGGGCGCCCGGTTTGGTTTCAGACACCCGGCTACGTTCAGAATCACAATGCCTGGCGGTGAGGAGCGTCGCTTCATAGATCCACAGGAGGCTATGGACTATGACAAACCAGCCTCGTCCAGATCCCCTGGTCCGGAATGATGGTCACCGAAGGCTAACGGACAGACTGTATCTTTTGAATGCAAAGGTTAATTTTCAATTACTCTCTCTCTAATAGTTGGTGCATTGTGAATGCGTTAAATATGGTTCTTAATACATGATTCGTTCATGCACGTCGTTGTGTGCTGTATGCCTGTGTCCCACATATACACGTTTATTTGAGGTTTAAGCACATAGTTGTGTATTTTTATTTTATTTTTTTATTTTTTCCCTCTTTTTTTGGTCTTGCAGTCATTACCTCATGACACCCGAAGGTAATGTTTTGTTTACCTCCTTCCTCTTACGGTGTGAATTCAGCTGTGGATACACAGATTTGAGGCAAGTGTTGAAGCTTCATGTTGGGGTATAGAGTGAGTTTGCGCCCATGTTGGGGGGGTGCTTGGGGGTGGGGGGATGGGCTTAATGTTGTTATTTGTTTTTGTGTTTTTACATGTTGTTTTAACCCACTTACTGCGTTGTTTTGGCCACAATACCTATACTGTTTAACCTGTGCTGTGGAGCAGAGTCCAGCAGTATGTTCTCTCCGATAACATGGCCTGCATTAATCTTGCTAGCTGGAATGTCAAAGGACTAGGTCGACCCAGTAAACTCCACAAAGTGCTGGCTCATTTAGATAGCATGCATGTACAGATTGCATTTCTTCAAGAAACACATTTATCTCCCTCTGATCATGTGAAATTGAGAAGGAAGTGGGTTTCCCAGAGTTTTCACTCTGTTTTCAATAATAGGGCCAGGGGGGCTGCTATTATAATACACAGAAATGTAGTGCTTCAGATGTCATCGCTGATAGAAATGGGAGATATGTTATCGTGACTGGAACTTTATTCAATACTCCTGTAGTGCTGGCCAATGTGTATGCACCTAATTTTGATGACGAGAGTTTCTTTGTTAGATTTGTGTCATCCATCCCAAAACAAGACTCTCATCACTTGATATTAGGAGGCGACTTTAACACATGCTTAGATCCAATGTTGGATAGATCATCCAAGAGACAAATACCCATATCTAGGTCGGCAAAGACGGTAAACAGTTTTCTCGGGGATTGTGCGGTGGCAGACGTGTGCCGTTCTCTTAACCCTGATACAAGGGCATACTCTCTTTTTTTCAAAAAAAATTTCCCCCGTATTGATTATTTTCTTCTGGACAGGAAGCTTTGCAAATATGAAGCAATTGTCATTTCAGATCACTCTCCACTCTCCCTTAAATTTAAATTTAATGATATACCTATAACTCTCCCACGCTGGAGGTTTGATACAAGTATGCTTTCAGATGAAGATATGGTTAAGGTCATTGCCTCTAACCTTGATATCTACATACAAACTGTGCTCCCGATGTTTCCCATAGCACAATCTGGGAAGCTCTGAATGCATATATAAGGGGGCGTTTAATTCTTAAATAAGAAACAGCGCACACACAGACAATAAATCGCCTGACTGATCAAATTCGTCAGATTGATAACCAGATAGCCAATGGCCCTTCACCTGATCTTATTAAGGACCGCCTTCTTCTTAAGACAGAATTTGACACATTTACATCAACAGATATTGAAAAAATATTGCTTAAATCCAGGCATTCGCACTATGAGTTTGGTGAGAAAGCACAAAGGCTTCTCGCTCATCAGCTCAGACAGTCTTCTGCTTCTAATATCATTTTCGAAATTAAAACACAACATGGGGTTACTCGGGACTGTTCAGAAAAAAATGACGTCTTTAATGCGCTTTTAAAGACTACTATGAATCATTATATACTTCTGAACAGAACTGCACTCCCATGGTGATGGAGAAGTTTTTCACAGCTATCACTCTCCCCCAGGTTGGCCAAGCCACTGTGGAATCCTTAGACAAGCCACTATCTCCTGAAGAAGTTAAGAAAGCTATATCTGCTTTACAAAGCAACAAAAGTCCTGGCCCTGACGGGTTTTCAGTGGAATTTTATAAAGCATTTTCAGATAAGTTAGCGCCACTTCTATTGGATATGTACGAGTCATTTGAATCAGGAAATTTGCCTAAAACATTATGTGAGACGTCTATCACTTTACTATTGAAGAAAAATAAAGACCCCCAATCATGTGGTTCATATCGCCCTGTATCTCTTCTGCCAGTAGATTTCAAGATATTAGCTAAGGTCCTGGCCATGCGTCTGGAATCCGTACTTCCACATGTAATATCTCCAGACCAAACTGGATTTATTAAAAACAGACTCTCCTGTTTTAACCTACATCGACTGTTTAGCATAATATACCATCCCTCACAATCTACTACAGCTGAAGTCGTAGTTTTCATTAGATGCGGAAATATGTCCATGGGTTTTGTTGTCGTTTTCTTTTCTAGTGGCTGGTTTTGATTTTGTAATTGTATGTTTATCAGATGTAAAAAAACGTCCCAGATATGCACAAGATGTAAAGTCCAAACTGCACTGAAATAAAAAGAATGTTCAAAAAATATATATATCTCGCTGGCACATTAATCCGCATATACCTCCAATTTGGTCCTTGTGGGCCACACAATTTCCAGTCCAATCTTGTTTTGGGTCCAAAGAAATGGTGAAAAACTCACTTGAGGTCTGCAGCAACCTATACACAGTATTTACAAATTAAGTACTCAAAGAAAAAAGACACATACTGCGGTCTTCCTACTGGTAAAATGTAATGTGAGGTTGTGTATGCATGTGTGGACCAGAAGACCAGTGCGGACCCTGTGGATGTGGAACTTTATTATTAAAGCTCCCATAGAACGTAAGTACCAATTAAGGCTGGTTTTTTTTGGTGTATCTGCACCATTACCTAGTTTATGAAGCCCTGAAGGTTCAAAACAAACAGTTCAGCCACTGCTGAGAACGTTGTGTTTTATTGTAATCTCGGGCTCAGCGAGATCTCTGAAAAAACCCGGTCCTGTTACGTAAACAGCAGTTCTCCTGAACAGCAGATCCTCCTGCTCCGGGCACTAGTCCGGGCACATCCGGTTGCGTACATTGAACCGCAGAAGAAGAATAACGTCCGTTGTGGAGGTGTTTCACGAGCGACAGTGTCTTCTGACTCTAGGTCTGACTCTGGGTCAAAGGTCGTCAAAGGGACTGTGGCGGGGAGTCGTGAAGAAGCTATTTTTAAACATAGTTAAAACATTGTTTTGATAATGAGAAGCAGTGCATCCACCGTTCCAGAGGGGGGAGCTGCGCTCCTGAAAGCTGGTGTGCTAATTTCGTCACTTCCAGGTATTGGCCAATCACAAGACAGTTGGATAGGCTCTACGCTGGCTGGCCAATCACAACACAGTCTGTCTTCTGGGTGTGAGATTTATGTCTGAAACACCGCGTCTGACGAGAGCTTCAGTAAGGAGAGATTTCTATCAGCTCGTTTACAGCAACTAGGAGGTTTTTGAGCATAAAAACAAGTTAATGTATGTAAGTAGACCTCCATAACTAACATATGTGCAACAGGACCACTCTATGTGAGCTTTATATTACACTTTTCATGAACCACTGCAGACTTTCAGCCCAGGGATTTGTGATCTCTTGTACTTGTACCACTTGTATCACTATGCAGACTCCTGGAGCTGACCAGCTGTCCCAAATGAATATACTCTCTCTGTGAAGAGTGCAGGCATTATGGAGAGATTTTTAGGGTTCGAGCTGAATGTGGGGGGAGAAATAGTTGTTGGGGATCAACAATAGTGGCAATAATTTGATTGATAAAAACTAAAAGTAATAAATGTTAAATAATTAATTTTAATTAATAAAACTTTAGATCGGGGCACCAGCCTGAAATCAGGGAAAAGACAATCAATCTATGCCTTTAAAATCAGTCTAAATAATCACTGTAATTGACTATAATATCAAAGATATCCCAATTGAACAGTAATGAAGGTATGAATCCGAGCACAGACTCTCTCAACCCCTGTTTGTCACAATATTTCATGTACAAGAGACACAGACCATTCCTTTAAGTGAACAAAAGTAAGTGTGTGTTAGTGAAACACGAGGCGATAACAAAGATAAGAGAAGGGAGTAATGCGGTTGGTGGCCGAACGAAGCCACTCCCACTTCTGGAACCAAAGTGGTGGGGGCATGAGCAGTAGCAGTGACTGTTAATGCACTCATGCATTAATGTTCATCGACTATACAAAGCTAATTGTTCATCCAATTAGCTTTGTATATTTAAATTAGATTAATCAAATTGTTTTATTTTCGTTATTTGATTTAATTAATAGTTACTATAGGAACGGTCTGTGTCTTTTGTACATGAATTGGGATATCTTTGATATTATAGTCAATTACAGTGATTATTTCGACTGATTTTAAAGGCATAGATTAATTAATATTTCTTACTTTTTTATCAATCAAATTGTTGCAACTATTGTTGATCTCCAACATAGTCAAGAAGAATAGAGACCCAGAGACGTGGAGGAAATTGTCATGGAACGTCTTTCTTTTCATTTAGGCATTTCAATGGTGGCGCACGGACGTGCAGCGGCTCAGCACCTCAGCGCTTGGCACACGTTAATTAGTTTATTGTTTTGTTCCTACTGAATACCAAATATGCTCAGGCATATGTAAAATACAGTCGACAAGAACTGATTACCATCCTAGAATGGAGTGTTTTCGACCCACATCATGACATTCCGACTGAGCTCGTGATCATCAGGGATGCGAAGGCCAGACACAGGCAGAGAATTGATGATCTTTTCGATAGTTCGGACCCCCGCCGTGCCTGGCAAGGTCTGAGATTAATCACCAGACAGAACAACAACAGCAACACAACTAGCAGCAGTGACTCTTTGGTTGAGCAACTTAACCACTTCTTCAGTCGGTGTGAGATGGATGCAGCAGCAGTAAATACCCCTCTAGCTCCACACACGTACATCCAGCCACTCACCTTGCAATCCAGTGAGGCTAGACGCACTCTTCAGAGTATCAACATCCGGAAGGCAGCCGGCAGCTCGTTGCATGAAAAAGTCACAGAACATCATTAAAGAGCCCTCTCATCCTGCCCACCACCTCTTTGAACATAATTGGTATTGTACGTGTTGTATATGTGGGAATATATGCGTGTGTGTGTGTGATGCTTGAATCCTGCGGGATTAGGGTTTGGCTGTGAGTGTACAGTGTTTTTATTTATTCTATTTTTTTATTCCTTTTATTTATCTATCTTTTAACTGATGCGACCGTACTCTGACTGTGCACCTTAATTTCGTTGTACACATGTGTATAATGACAATAAAGTATCTTGAATCTTGAATCAATGTGTCAGATTAAAGCAGCCACCCTGAAGTTCTTCTTGAGAATAAATCTTATTTTGACAGCAGAACACTGTCGTAGCCAGAAAAAAGACATTGGGTGTGCACCAACAAATACTCGGTGTGCCAAATTTATTTTCAGAGTGTTACACTTCCACAAACATTCAAAAGAATGAAATCGGAGAGCGCAGACCTCCGCCAAGGCAGCTCAGTGCTTACAAAATACACCCTGCCGGCGCGACTGGGTCAGACAGCGGGAGTTGCAACCAGTGATAATGTTATGGTCAGACAGCGAGTGTTGTAACCAGTGATGCTGTCTGAAAATGTTCAGCTAAATCCGTCCGCGACTTTTCAAGTTAACAAACAAACAAATGCTGGCGAAAACTCCAGGCGGAGGTAAATAACACAAAACATATGCACACGTTGTGTGCGTGCTATCAGTAATAGTCAACAGTAGGTCTAAACATTCATACATGTGACATCCTCTCAAATAAATCAATAACTATCTAATAGTAAAAGCATACTTTCTGTTCTCAACAAAACACACAGCAAAAACATACACACAGACATTGCATGCCCAATGACATGAACATAGTGAAATATAACACACTCATGCGTGTACTCATGTACTCGAGCCATAACATATCCACATTACGCATCATCGACAAAGCTATTCAAACATCTGAACACAACTCTTGGGCTTAGCAGCAGAGTAAAGGAATCAACGATATTGCTGCTTACATGTGCGCACTGTGCAGCTCTCAATTCAAAGGGCAAGACGAAGAGGCTTGGCCTTGAATGCATTTATTATTTCATCAGAGTGCAGTTTCTCTGCGTGCTCTTTTTCAAACGTGAGCAGCGAGATGCTATTCAGTCTCTCTGTGAGCATTGTAGCTCTGCTTGTGAATTTAATCCTGTTTACAACTGAAAACAGACACTCCACAGAGAAACTTGTAGGTTGCCAAGTGCAGGTGTCACAACGCATCTTCTGACGGAATTTTTTTTGGGGGGTGTGCCAGCGGCCTCTGTGGGTGGCACTGGCCCACCCTGACACACCCGTGGCTACGCCATGGATGTGGACATCCAGTTTGCAGAGTGTACACGCTCAGTAGGAGATTCTCAGTGTCTGGTGAGATTTCATGAGCAGAATTTCCACATAATTTCTGCTGGACTGGACCTTCTGTGGACAATCACATTCTTACGTGCAGACTCTGCTCACACACAGTCTCAGCAAAGTCTCTGGACATCAGTGCATGTCTGAAAGCAGCTTTAGATACCCAGAGAATCAATGATGCACTGAAGCTTTACTGGCAGTGCATGATGATCTGGTGCCTGACTCAAAACCTATTTGTCACCTGTCTGTAGGTTCATGAGTAATTTAAGTGTAGACAGTGCACATTAATAGAGGATATATACACATATATGTATATATATATATATATATATATACATATACATATACATATACATATACATATACATATACATATACATATATATATGTATATGTATATATAAAAAATAAATTGATACTAGTACAACAGATGGACAGCTGCTTGTGGAGCAGATAGTGAAACACATGACTGATTTGATGCCACTAGCTTTCTGGCTCTGTTAGCCACAGTGAGAGGTCACTGAAGGAAAAAGAATTGTCTCAGTGGACTGAAAGACGAAATAATAAGGGACCCTGACTAAAAACACATGGTGTATTCCTCGAACAGCAGCATGATGCAAACCGTCCTCACATTAATTTAATTTCGAAGAGCAAGTTTGTAGTCACTGTGCAATGTGATTCTCACTATTTGCATAATGATGGCGATAGACTCACTCATTGATGGCAGCCTCTGGAAATAAGAGTAAATACAAGCTTTGTTTTTTGGGTGATTAAAGCTTGTGGTTGTTTTGGTTTCTTTAAAGTGATATACTTATATACAGTTGCAAGCAAAAGTTTGGGCACCCCTGTACATTTTCATGATTTTCCTTTATAAATCATTGGTTGTTTGGATAATAAATGTCAGTTAAATATATCATATAGGAGACACACACAGTGATATTTGAGAAGTGAAATAAAGTTTATATGATTTACAGAAAGTGTGCAATAATTATTTAAACAAAATTAGGCGTCTGCATAAGTTTAGGTAACTAACTCAGTGTTATTGATTTCAATAGACTAATTATTGGAAGTCAAAATTGGTTTGGTAACCTCAGTGACCCTTGACCTCCATACACAGGTGAATACAATCATGAGAAAGAGTATTTAAGGAGGCCAACTGTAAATGTTTCTCCTCTTTGCATCTTCTCTGAAGAGTGGCAACACGGGAGCCTCAAAACAACTCTCAAATGACCTGAAAACAATGATTGTTCAACATCATGGTTTAGGGGAAGGATACAGAAAGCTATCTCAGAGATTTAAGCTCTCAGTTTCAACTGTGAGGAACATTGTGAGGAATGTGAAGATCACAGGCACAGTTCTAGTTAAGGCCTGAAGTGGCAGACCAAGAAAAATCTCAGATAAGCAGAGGTGAAGGATGGTAAGAACAGTCACAGTCAACCCACAGACCAGCTCCAAAGACCTACAACATCATCTTGCTGCAGATGGTGTCACTGTGCATCGTTCAACTATTCAGTGCACTTTACACAAGGAGATGCTGTATGGAAGAGTAATGCAGAAAAGCCTTTTCTCTGCACCTGCCACAAACAGTCGCTTGAGGTATGTTAAAGCACATTTGGACAAGCCAGCTTCATTTTGGAATAAGGTGCTGTGGACTGATGAGATTAAAATAGAGTTATTTGGGCAAAACATGGGGCGTTATGCATGGCGGAAAAAGAACACAGCATTCCAAGAAAAACACTTGCTACCTACAGTAAAATTTGGTGGTGGTTCCATCATGCTGTGGGGCTGTGTGGCCAGTGCAGGGACTGGGAATCTTGTTAAAGTTGAGGGTCTTTAGGGAAAACATTCAAACATAAGTGTCTTGTGTACAAAACAACTTAGACCAAAACCAGAAACAACTGTACAACTTAAAACGCAATACTCTAACCGCATTAGAGAGAGCAGTTCACCAGGTGCTTACCTTTCGAGTACAGGAAAACATTAAAGCTCACATAGAGTGGTCCTGTTGCACATACAGAGGGGCAACAAAGTATTTAGTCAGCCAGCGATTGTGCAAGTTCTCCCACTTAAAATGATGACAGAGGTCTGTCATTTTCATCATAGGCACACTTGTCTCACACAAATGTGAGAGACAGAATGTGGAAAGAAAATCCTGGAAATCACATTGTAGGATTTTTAAAGAATTTATTTGTAAATTATGGTGGAAAATAAGTATTTAGTCAATAACAAAAGTTCAACTCAGTGCCACGCAAGATCTCATCCTGTGGGCTCAAAATGATCATGAGAACAGTGAGCAAAAATCCCAGAACTACACGGGGGACCTGGTTAATGACCTGCAGAGAGCTGGGACCAAAGTAACAAAGGTTACCGTCAGTAACACACTACGCCGACAGGGAACCAACTCCTGCAGAGCCAGACGTGTCCTCCTGCTTAAGCCAGTACATGTCCAGGCCCGTCTGAGAGCATATGGATGATCCACAAGAGGATTGGGAGAATGTCATGTGGTCAGATGAAACCGAAATACAACTTTTTGGTACAAATTCAACTCGTCATGTTTGGAGGAAGACGAATGCTGAGTTGCATCCCAAGAACACCATACCTACTGTGAAGCATGGGGGTGGAAACATCATGCTTTGGGGCTGTTTTTCTGAAAAGTGGACAGACTGATCCGTGTTAAGGAAAGAATGAATGGGGCCATGTATCGTGAGATTTTGAGCCAAAACCTCCTTCCATCAGTGAGAGCATTGAAGATGAAACATGGATGAGGCTTCCAGCATGACAATGATCCCAAACACACCGCCCGGGCAATGAAGGAGTGGCTCCGTAAGAAGCATGTCGAAGTCCTGGAGTGGCCTAGTCACCATAGAAAATCTGTGGAGGGAGTTTAAAGTCTGTGTTGCCCGCCGACAGCCCCAGAACATCAGTGCTCTAGAGAAGATCTGCATGGAGGAATGGGCCAAAATAGCAGCTAGTGAAGACCTACATCAAACGTTTGACCTCTGTCATTGCCAACAAAGGACATATTACAAAGCATTGAGATGAACTTTTGTTATTGACCAAATACTTATTTTCCACCATAATTTACAAATAAATTCTTTAAAAATCCTACAATGTGATTTCCAGGATTTTTTTTCCACATTCTCTCTCACAGTTGAAGTGTACCTATGATGAAAATGACAGACCTTTGTCATCATTTTAAGTGGGAGAACTTGCACAATCGGTGGCTGGGTAAATACTTTGTTGCCCCACTGTATATGGTAGTTATGGAGGTCTACTTACATACATTAACTTGTTTTTATGGTAAAAAACCTCCTAGTTGCTGTAAACAAGCCGATAGAAATCCTCTTTTCTGACGCTGCCGTGCGAGACTTGAGACTCAACTCTCTCACCCAGTAGACAGAGTCTTGTGATTGGCCAGTACCCAGAACATATGACATATTCAGCACACCCTCTCTCAGAAGCGCAGCTCCCCCCTCTGGAACGGTGGATGCACTGCTACTCATTATCAAAACTGTCGCTCGTGAAACACCTCCACAACGGACGTTATTCTTCTTCTGCGGTTCAATGTACGCAACCGGATGTGCCCGGACTAGTGCCCGGAGCAGGAGGATCTGCTGTTCAGGAGAACCGGTTCTACGTAACCGGACCCGGGTTTTTCAGAGATCTCGCTGAGCCCGAGATTACAATAAAACACAGTGTTCTCAGCAGTGGCTGAAATGTTTGTTTAGAACCTTCAGGGCTTCATAAACAAGGTAATGACGCAGATACACACTAAAAAACAGCGTTAATTGGAAGTTCCAGTCTAGGTCCGCTTTAAAACAAAATGGCCATCGCGCCGCTATGGAACTTCAAATGGGGTGGCGTATATCGGACAAATGGCCAAAATTGCTAAACGCCTTTGAGAGCAAAAATTATGTACCAGCGCCATCTAATGATATATATTATCATATTATATATATATATATATAATTTTATGTATAAATATATATGTGTGTGTGTAATTAAATTAAGATAATATTTTACTTACTAGTGTCATAGCAGATGTAGATTACACTTTCGTTATTGTGTAAAACAATAATAAAAAAACATGGAAAACTGAGAGTTGTAGAGGGTGCAGTGAAGGAGGCAGCAGCCTTATCAGTCGACTGTTTTAGTTTGATAATACATTTTAAATCTAATATCTGCTGATACCGATATCGTGCCGATAAATTTGTCCATCCCTCGAAGATTTAATTAGATGACCATATTTGTTAAGTACAGTGTGTACAGCCACACAAGTTTATCTTGCCCTCACTGATGAACTATAGTTAGCTTCAGTTGTTATGAGGACTTACTACCTCTAACCTTCTCCCTCTGTCCTCCGTCTCTCCAGCGTGTGGGGACGTGTCAGGAGGTGGGGAGGACGAAAGCGAGGGGGACACTGGCTGGATAGAGGGCGCCGCCATCCTGATGTCCGTCGTGTGTGTTGTCCTGGTGACGGCGTTCAACGACTGGTCCAAAGAGAAGCAGTTCCGCGGTCTGCAGAGTCGCATCGAGCAGGAGCAGAAGTTCACGGTCGTGCGGAAAGGAAACGTCATTCAGATCCCGGTGGCTGACATGGTGGTGGGCGACCTGGCCCAGGTCAAATACGGTGAGGAGACCCTGACAAATGTTTATATATATGAATATCACTTCTCAGTGGCGTATCTAGAAAATTCTACATGGCGTGGCAAAGCAGGGGCAAGAGGTCATGGCAGGGTGGCATGGGAGGACGGTACACAAGAATCCCCAAATGTAAATGGATTTAACACAAAACAAACATAAAAATACATTAAAACTAATTACTGTTTTATCATGAACAACAGGAACAAGCCCAGTGCATCTCTTAAAAAGTAAAAGTATTAGGGCCAATTCCAATTCCTATCTTAACCCTCAATCTTAACCCTCAAGCTCAACCCTTAATCTTAACTGTCCCTCAAAACCAAGTGTTGAGGGTTATTTTGTCACTTAGAAATGGGACACCCCTTAAATGCAGATACGTCTTCAGACTGTAGGGGGCAGAATAACGCCAAAGCTGCATCCAGTCTGTCAACTCCAAAAAAGAAGAAGAAGAAGAACACATTTACGTCAGGATTATTTATTACGATCCGTTTGTCAGTCAAGTTATTAGGTTGTCAGTTAGTTATAAGATGATACTCATACAAATATTCAGCTGACAGTTACCACACACCACGACTTATTGAAAAGTAAACCATAGCACCGGCCGACTATTGACAAAAGATCGTAAAATAAAAATAAATGTTACGCAACAATGACGTCAGTAATCCATAATATGGGCCTAAACTAAGATAATACAATGGTTTTCATCATTTTTATATCTCTATTAACAAAGAAAATACTTCATTTGTAGCGTACTCGTTTCGCTGCTTTCTGCGCCATCTTTGTTTTGTGAAAACACGCAATGCATTCTGGGTAGCCCTTGCTCCCAAGGGTGGTCTCGAAAAATCTCAATATTGAGGGCGATACAGTCCTTAAACTTGCCCCTCAACTTAATTTTTCTGAGAATTGGGACAACACTTGCACTAGAGGGAGCGCGCATTTTTGAGATTGAGGGTTAAGCAAGGAATTGGAATTCAGCCTTAATAGCAAAATAAATAAGTGCAATAATCAAAAATATTAAAAAACAACCTTAAAAGACTGAGGACCCTCTTCCTCCCTGTCACTCCCTGCCTCTGTCTCACTTTTTGAATCTGCAGCAGTCTCCTGCTCTTCATCCCTCACATCCTCTTTTCCTTCACTTATTTCTTCATCTCCTTCTTTCTTCTTCTGCTTTGAGCTTCCTGGTCTCTCCAGTTCACTACCTTCTCCTTCATTTCCCTCCTTTTCTTCTGCTGTGCACTTTTCTAAAGTTTTTTTTTTTCCACTAAAAACCCTTTCAATATCCCCACTTTTTGCTCTCCTTTTCATTGTTCTGCTATTTCCAGCTACTCTTGTCTGCAATAGTCAAGACGTGAGAAGCGTTGGTTATCCTTGTGTCACTACACTGTAGGGCCATGTAGCTAATACATATAACAAATCTAAAATCAGAAGATATTTATTACACAGAACAGTTATGTTTAGACTACTTAATGCTATTGTATTTGTTATTTTCCCAGTTAGAAAAGTAAAGGATGTGACCTGGTTTAACTCATTACTGTGATGGGTGACAGCACGTGGTTTTATAGCAGGTCTACTGCTACAACTCACTGCTGCGTAGTGTGTTGTAAAGTAATCCAGAAAAACGGCGATCCCGCGAAACGTTATGGAATAAAACATGACAGGTTTGAGTGTATTGTATGAAGCTGTTGTTGTCCATCCATCCATCCATCCATCTTCTACCGCTTATCCGGGGCCGGGTCGTGGGGGCAGCAGTCTGAGAAGGGACGCCCAGACCTCCCTCTCGCAGGACACTTCCTCCAGCTCTTCCGGGGGGACCCCAAGGCGTTACCAGGCCAGCCGAGCTACATAGTCACTCCAGCATGTCCTGGGTCTTCCTCTGGGTCTCCTCCCGGTGGGACATGCCCGGGGGCGTCCGATACAGATGCCCGAGCCACCTCAGCTGGCTCCTCTCGATGTGGAGGAGCAGCGGCTCTACTCCGAGCTCCTCCCGGGTGACAGAGCTCCTCACCCTATCTCTAAGGGAGCGCTCTGCCACCCTGCGGAGAAAACTCATTTTAGCCGCTTGTATCCGGGATCTTGTTCTTTCGGTCATTACCCAAAGTTCATGACCATAGGTGAGGGTAGGAACGTAGATTGACCGGTAAATCGAGAGCTTTGCCTCAGACCGATATGACGACCGCATTACTGCTGCCAACGTAACAATCCACCTGTCAATCTAACGCTCCATCCTTCCCTCACTCGTCAACAAGACCCCAAGATACTTAAACTCCTCCACCTGAGGCAGGATCTCTCCATTGACCCGGAGGGAGCAAGCCACCTTTTGCCGGTCCAGAACCATGTCCTCGGACTTAGAGGTGCTGATTCTCATCCCAGCTGCTGTTGTTGTCTTTACTAAAATCAAAACTAATCAAAGAGCAAAACACTCTTACAAATCACGAGAGCGCGAATTTCACATGTAATTAATGGCCGCACTGTTATCACTGACGCTGAATCACCTTAGATTACATTCATTATAAATGTAACTTTAAGTTAAATTGGTGTGTTTAAACTTCACCTGGGGAAACTGACTTCACCTTCATATGGTCGGGGGGCAGCTCAGTCACTACACTCTGTGCCGGGATGCAGAGTCACCGCAGCAGACTCACTGTGTGTGAGCCAGACTGTGAACAGCGCAGTTTGATGCAGGGCTGTAGCTAAGTGAGTCAGGGGCCTAAGATTATATTTACAATTATTGACTTTTGGTCAATTAATTGTTTGTTTCACTACTTTGAAAAGCTTGTGGACATAGTTGCGGATGTTTTAACAAGTAAAGTTTTTAAAACACAAAAGTTAGGGGGGCAGCTGCCCGACCCTGACCATAATTATAGTCATTTTCATTGTATAAACTTGAGTGTAATGTGTAAAGTGTAAAGCAATTTATTCAGCTACATATACATGTACACCTATATATGAATATTATGTTATATTATGTATATTATATTACTATTGATGAATCAGTCAAACCAAGTCACTCTATCTTCAAGAGTGAAGATAAAGGCAACTGGACCTTACTATGTTTTTGTTGAAGATGTTTCACCCTCTCATTCATGAGGCTTCTTCATTTCCCCACGTCTCCCATCCCTCTCTCTCTTTATAAACATGCTGAATGCAAGTTACTGTATGTACTCACTGTTTAAAAACACTGATCTATGTACTGTATGTGTGTGTGTGTTCAGGGGATCTTCTGCCAACCGACGGTATCCTGATTCAAGGAAACGATCTGAAGATAGACGAGAGCTCGCTCACGGGGGAGTCTGACCACGTAAGCAAGTCTGCAGATAAGGACCCGATGCTGCTTTCAGGTTTGTTTCTCACTGACAAAGCCTGTCCAAAAAAAAAAACTGTCCCGCTGAGGTTGGCTCTTTCTGAGGTTTTCTCCCATTATTTTGTTGTTGAGTTTTTCTTCACTCAATGTGCGGGTGTCATCTGCTGTACAGACTGAACTATGTTTGTGATGTTGGGCTCCACAGCATGTGACCGAAACATCTTAACCTTTCCTTTCTTACTTTAACTCCACGCATCCTGGTCACTCCCAATGAAAATCTCAGTATCTTCAGCTCTGCCACCTCCAGATTACAACATCATATTCATCCATTTTCTAGGGTTCCATTGTGTCCTTGAAATCGCCCTGAATTGAGGTGATGTTGAGGTAAATGTCTCCCTTAACGCCACCTACTGTTTCATGCCCTGCACAGCATGATGTACATAGACTAGGCCTGCACAGAATAAATGTGGAGTCATTATTACTAGCAATGTTGTGGACACTGTCCACTGTCTTGCTCCACTGTCGACGTGAGATTCCGTGCAGAGCAATATGAGTGAGTAACATTAAGCAAGAGAGAACAAATGACAATGTGATGTCTGGGAAATGCAAATTCTCACCAAAGAAAAATACAAAGACTGACTTTGACCAAGATCCCAAGGACAATAACTTGTCCAGATAGAGAGCTTGCTGCAAATGATAAAAGTGGACATCATGGACAAGTTGCCCTTCCATCTTAAACATTCGGTCCTTGAATTTGAGTGAATTGGTCCTGGAAAGTCCTTCATAAGTCACTGGATTTGATATCAACCAACCGAGGTGGGGGAACCCTGATTTACAATTCATTGTACTCACTGCTTGTAGGCATGGTCAAGGAGACCTGCTGAAGTTCAAACTGAGCATCAGAATGAGGAAGAAGGGTTATTTAAGTGTCTGTAAACATGACGAGTAATTCAGAAACTGCTGATCTAGTGGGATTTTCACTCACAACATCTGTGTGCACACTTAAAAGCATTTTTGTTTTTTTAAATGTAATCTGAAGCATTTGTTTTTGTGTTTGGATGTGAAGGTACCCATGTGATGGAGGGCTCAGGCCGGATGCTGGTGACAGCTGTAGGTGTCAACTCACAGACGGGAATCATCTTCACTCTACTGGGCTCTGGAGAGCTGGAGGAAGACGGAAAGGAGAAGAAGGGTAAGTGGAGCAGTTCAACCGTTGTTGAGATGCTAAATTTGCACTTCATCTACAAAGAGACAGAAAACAACTACAAAGACAGAAAGTAACTACAAAGAGACATAAGACACAACTACAAACAGACATAAATCAAATAGACAGAAAATAACTACAAAGAAAGAAAACAACATCAGACAAAACAACCTCAAAGAGAAAGTTGAACAACCACAAAGAGACAAAGAACCCTTCAATCAGAATGATCACGACACAAAAATGCGCTTGGAGGAAAATTATCTGCAGACGCATTAGTTCAGAAAAAATAACAAAACAAAACAGAAGAATGACGTCTCACTGAGTGGATGTTTGTTGGAATGATGGGGGGGGGGGGGGTCCATCCGTGTGTGTGGGTGTGTGTGTGTGTGAGTGTGTGTGTGTGTGTGTGTGTGTGAGTGTGTGTGTGTGTGTGTGTGAGTGTACAGTTGGGTGCCTGTACTGATTTCAGATAAGAGCATCAACAGGAAACACACCAGTTTAAACTCATAGATAATTTAGCCCACATCCTCTTCATCCCTCTCTCTCTTCACCTCCTTCCCTCCATCCACCATTTTCACCATCACATCTCTGTCTTTTCTCTCTTGTTTACCCCGCTACTCCTGTGCCCTCATTCACTTTCCTGGCTTCACCATTGGTCTCCTCTGTTTGTTTCTCCTTGCCTCCATTAATCTGAGAGAGAGAGAGTGAGGCTGCAGATTGAATCAATTATTGAAAGAGCAGGGGTAGGGAGTGACGGAGCTGGGGGAGATTCAGAGAAGAGCGGTGGTTAGTCAGAGCGTGAAGCATTAGTCTATGCTTGAATTTGTTTTGGAGGGGCCTCGCAGTCAGAACAGAGCTGCAGACAACAACATCAGAAGCTACAGAGATTTTCACAAGCACTTAAGGTTAATATCATTACAAGTGCACTTCTCACTCATGCACGGGAATGTACTGTATGTAGTAATGTAGCCATGTTAAAACTAAGAGAATGGACAGAAACCATTTAGATGATGATGACGTGTTTTGTGGGTCGGATCATTCAGACAGTCATTTACTGGAGTTAATGAATTATTCATAAGACTTCTACAAATGCCATAACTTGTTAGTTCTCCCTCATGCGATGTGGTTTCTTGCTGTGGGGCTATTTACTTTTCTGTCTCTGATCCGTCTCTCACGCTGGAGTTGAGGATCTGTTCATTTTTCTTGATTCTGATGTACAGCAGGGGTCTCAAACTCAATTTGCCTGGGGGCTGCATGAGTTAGGGTCCGGGTGAGGCTGGGCCGCATCCACTCCCCCCCCATTACAATAAAATAAATAAAATGCGGGGCATGCAAGACCATTATGGTGACTTATGGTGAAGGGCAAGTAACTCTGGAAAAAACAGAAAAAAACAAAATTAATTATTATGCCAATTCTGTAACATTGTTTTTTTTTAATCTAATTGTGTTGTTATAGCTGGGACTGTGCGTACTTACAAAACTTAAGTCAAGGCATTGCAATTATAGAGGGTGTCCCTCATCTGGTGTGGGCCTTTTTTTTTCTCCACACCGCCCCTGCTGACTCTGCTCTTCTCTCTCCTGCATTTGATCCAAGCAGGCTCTGGTATTCAACGCAGAATGGATCATTTCTCTATGTTCAGTTATATCCCCATATCCATATATGACACATACATAATGATCTTTGGGGTCGAGTACAGTCGAATGAAATACAGGAGATTCGAGTAGATCTTAGTAAAAGGTGTTGACAGATTCTCAAGAGCACACTTGTCATTGTTTTCACTCCGATCTCAATCTAGAAAACGCTTTATCGCTGTAATTAAGGGAATAACAGATGCATCAGGTGAGCTGATCTCTTTAGCTCAGTTCTCTCAGAGAGAGATAGAAGAGAGTTTTGTACTCTCTTTCTTTGTAGTATCTACAAAGAGACAAAACAACTACAAAGACAGATAATGTGACTACAAAGAGACAAACAACTACAAAGAGACAGAATGCACCTACTTTATCTCTCTTTGTAGTTGTTTTGTCTCTTTGTAGGCACATTATCTTTGTAATTACGTTTTCTTAATGTGACTACAAAGAGACAAAACAACTACAAAGAGACAAAACAACTACGAAGACAGATAATGTGACTACAAAGAAACAAAACAACTACAAAGAGACAGAAAACAACTACAAAGAGACAAAACAATTGAAAGAGAGATAATGTGACGACAAAGAGACAAAACAACTACAAAGAGACAAAAAAACTACAAACAGACAGAAAACAACTACAAAGAGACAAAACAACTGAAAGAGAGATAATGTGACTACAAAGAGACAAAACAACGACAAAGACACAAAACAACTACAAAGAGACAAAACAACTACAAAGAGACAGAACAACTACAAAGAGACAAACAACTACAAAGAGACAGAATGCACCTACCTTATCTCTCTTTGTAGTTGTTTTGTCTCTTTGTAGGCACATTATCTTTGTAGTTACGTTTTCTTAATGTGACTACAAAGAGACAAAACAACTACAAAGAGACAAAACAACTACGAAGACAGATAATGTGACTACAAAGAAACAAAACAACTACAAAGAGACAGAAAACAACTACAAAGAGACAAAACAATTGAAAGAGAGATAATGTGACGACAAAGAGACAAAACAACTACAAAGAGACAAAAAAACTACAAACAGACAGAAAACAACTACAAAGAGACAAAACAACTGAAAGAGAGATAATGTGACTACAAAGAGACAAAACAACGACAAAGACACAAAACAACTACAAAGAGACAAAACAACTACAAAGAGACAGAACAACTACAAAGAGACAGAATGCACCTACTTTATCTCTCTTTGTAGTTGTTTTGTCTCTTTGTAGGCACATTATCTTTGTAGTTACGTTTTCTTAATGTGACTACAAAGAGACAAAACAACTACAAAGAGACAAAACAACTACGAAGACAGATAATGTGACTACAAAGAAACAAAACAACTATAAAGAGACAGAAAACAACTACAAAGAGACAAAACAATTGAAAGAGAGATAATGTGACGACAAAGAGACAAAACAACTACAAAGAGACAAAAAAACTACAAACAGACAGAAAACAACTACAAAGAGACAAAACAACTGAAAGAGAGATAATGTGACTACAAAGAGACAAAACAACGACAAAGACACAAAACAACTACAAAGAGACAAAACAACTACAAAGAGACAGAACAACTACAAAGAGACAGAACAACTACAAAGAGAGATAATGTGAATACAAAGAGACAAAACAACTACAAAGAGACAAAACAACTACAAAGAGAGATAATGTGAGTACAAAGAGACAAAACAACTATAAAGAGACAAAACAACTACAAAGAGAGATAATGTGACTACAAAGAGACAAAACAACTACAAAGAGAGATAATGTGAATACAAAGAGACAAAACAACTACAAAGAGACAAAACAACTACAAAGACAGATAATGTGACTACAAAGAAACAAAACAACTACAAAGAGACAGAAAACAACTACAAAGAGACAAAACAATTGAAAGAGAGATAATGTGACGACAAAGATACAAAACAACTACAAAGAGACAAAACAACTACAAAGAGACAGAAAACAACTACAAAGAGACAAAACAACTGAAAGAGAGATAATGTGACTACAAAGAGACAAAACAACGACAAAGACACAAAACAACTACAAAGAGACAAAACAACTACAAAGAGACAGAACAACTACAAAGAGACAAAACAACTACAAAGAGACAGAAAACAACTACAAAGAGACAAAACAACTGAAAGAGAGATAATGTGACTACAAAGAGACAAAACAACGACAAAGACACAAAACAACTACAAAGAGACAAAACAACTACAAAGAGACAGAACAACTACAAAGAGACAGAACAACTACAAAGAGAGATAATGTGAATACAAAGAGACAAAACAACTACAAAGAGAGATAATGTGAATACAAAGAGACAAAACAACTACAAAGAGACAGAACAACTACAAAGAAAGATAATTTGAATACAAAGAGACAAAACAACTACAAAGAGACAAAACAACTACAAAGAGAGATAATGTGAATACAAAGAGACAAAACAACTACAAAGAGAGATAATGTGAATACAAAGAGACAAAACAACTACAAAGAGACAAAACAACTACAAAGAGACAGAACAACTACAAAGAGAGATAATGTGAATACAAAGAGACAAAACAACTACAGAGAGACAGAACAACTACAAAGAGAGATAATGTGAATACAAAGAGACAAAACAACTACAAAGAGACAAAACAACTACAAAGAGACAGAACAACTACAAAGAGAGATAATGTGAATACAAAGAGACAAAACAACTACAGAGAGATAATGTGAATACAAAGAGACAAAACAACTACAAAGAGACAAAATAACTACAAAGAGAGATAATGTGACTACAAAGAGACAAATAAAGTAATTACAAAGGAACAGAAAACAGCCTCAGACAAAATAACAGCCTCAGACAAAATAACCCAAATAGACATAAATGAACTACAGTGGGACTATTTACTTTTGGTCTCTGACCTGTCTCTCTCACATGTTGGACTCAAGTTTCTGTTCATTTTTCTTCGTTCTCTACATGTCATCGTAAAAATAGTCATGCATACAAACATTTTATTTATGCTTTCCTTTTCGCTCCCCTTTTTTTTTTTGTTGTCAAATCCTCTCATGTGTCCACCCAAACCTTCCCTCGTCACAAATCCCCCTCGACCAGAGGCCAGTCCTCAGTTGCTCATCTCCACAGATGCCACTCACAGCACAGTCATCAATGGTATGTGAGTCTACACTTGTCTGTCCTGATCCTTTCCTCAGACACTGAATAGACCTCATTACACAGTGACAGTGACCTGGAGGACACTAATGTTGACCCAGTGTATGAACATGTGTTTGCTCTTCCCTTCACTATTGTTTCTTTGTGCTTTGTGTGTGTGTGTGTGTGTGTGTGTGTGTGTGTGTGTGTGTGTGTGTGTGTGTGTGTGTGTGTGTGTGTGTGTGTGTGTGTGTGTGTGTGTGTGTGTGTGTGTGCGTGTGTGTGTCCTTGACTGTCCTAAGATTAGAAATATATATGAAGTGCTGATTATTTTGTATTATGATTCTGTAAATGTTTTTTTAAACGTTTTGTGCAGGAAAACAACCTGATGGAGCTGTGGAGAACAATCAAAACAAAGGTAAGACTGTGTTTGTGTGTGTGCGCGTGAGCAGAGAAACCCAACAATACACACAATGAGCAAGCATTAGGCATCAGTGGAGAGAAAAAAATCCCTTTTAACAGAAGAAGAAGAAGAAGAAGTCTCTAACAGAACCAGACTCAAAGATGTGCAGCATCTGCCTCGGCTGGTTGGTGTGAAAGGAAAAATGGGGGACAGGAGAGGTGGTGGAGAGAAAGAGGGAGATGAGGTAGAGACAGTTGTTGTATTTCTGCTCCTGGTCTCTTTCTTCTGTGTCAAGTTATAGGTTTATACAGGACAGTGAGAGTCAGTGATGACATGTTTATACTACAGTCATTTATGTAAGCAGCAGCAGAAATTGTTGATAAATATTTACTGATATCGACTTTTAATTATAGCATATTAATAATAATGGTGATGACATGTATGATAATAATAATAATAATAATAGTAGTAGCCTCGAAACTGGATCTAGATCCTGCAAGATGAGGACAGAGAGAGAGAGAGAGAGAGAGAGAGAGAGAGAGGGGGGGGGGGGGGGAGGGAAGGAAATACACAAACTAGGGAGAGAAAGAACAAGGTTAATGACAAATAATGAATTCATATTCATACCCTAAGTGTGAGAGAGGGAATGAGAAAGAGATGGTCCAGGTTTCCCTGAGTCAGCTCTAACTATAAGCTTTATCAAAAAGGAAAGTCTAACTTTAAATACGGAAAGAGTGTCTGCCTCCCGAACTGTCATTGGGAGCTGGTTCCACAGGAGAGGAGACTGGTAACTGAAGGCTCTGCAAATATGTGCTTTAACTGCTTATCAGCTTTAATTTGAGGGGTTTTACATCCAAATCAAGTGAACAGTGTAGGAATTACAACACTTTCTATATGTGCCTCCCACTTTTTAGGGGACCAAAGGTAATTGGACAAACTAAACATTCATAAATCAAACTTTCATTGTTTAATACTTGGTTACAAATCCTTTGCAGTCAATTACAGCCTGAAGTCTTGAAGGCATAGACATCACCAGACACTGGGTTTCATCCCTGGTGATGCTCTGTGAGGCCTCTACTGACATAGTCTTCAGTTCCTGCTTGTTCTTGGGGCATTTTCCCTTCAGTTTGGTCTTCAGAAAGTGAAATGCATGCTCAATCAGATTCAGGTCAGGTGATTGACTGATAACATTCCATATTTGCCTTAAAAAACTCTTTGGTTGCTTTTGCAGTTTGCTTTGGGTCATTGTCCATCTGCACTGTGAAGCTCCATACAATGAGTTGTGAAGCACTTGGCTGAATATGAGCAGATAATATTGTTGGAAACACTTCAGAATTCATCCTGCTGCTTTTGTCAGCAGTTACATCATCATCAATAAACACAAGGGAACCAGTTCCATTAGCAGCCATACATGTCCACACCATGACACTACCACCACCATGCTTCACTGATGAGGTGGTATGTTGTGGATCATGAGCAGTTCCTTTCCTTCTCCACACTCTTCTCTTCCCATCACTGTGGTACAAGTTGATCTTGGTCTCATCTGTCCAGAGGATGTTCTTCCAGAATTATAACAGCTTTTTTAGGTGTTGTTTGGCAAATTCTAATCTTGTCTTCCTGTTTTTGAGGCTCACCAATGGTTTCCATCTTGTGGTGAACCCTCTGTATTCACTCTGGTCAAGTCTTCTTTTGATTGTTGACTTTGAAACACAAACATCTACCTCCTGGAGAGTGTTTTTGATCTGGACAACTGTTGTGAAGGACTTTTTCTTCACCAGGGAAAGAATTCTTCTGTCGTCCACCACAGTGGTTTACTGTGGTCTTCTAGGTCTTTTGGTGTTGTTGAGCTCACTGGTACATTCTTTCTTTTTAAGAATGTTCCAAACAGTTGATTTGGCCACACCTAATGTTTTTGCTATTTCTCTGATGGGTTTGTTTTGATTTTTCAGCCTAATGATGGCTTCTTCACTGACAGTGACAGCTCCTTGGATCTCATATAGAAAGTTAACAGCAACATATTCCAAATGCAAATGTCACTCCTGGAATCAACTCCAGAACTTTTACCTGTGTCATTGAAGATGAAATAATGAGGGAATAGCCCACAATTGTCCATGAAATAGCTTTTCAGTCAATTGTCCAATTACTGTTGGTCCCCTAAAAAGTGGACGGCACATATAGAAAGTGTTGTAATTCCTACATCTTTCACCTTTGTTTAATTTCAAATCCATTGTAGTGTGTTGATGTCCCAATATTTATGGACCTGACTGTAAGTGAGCTGTTAAAAATGATTTGCTTAAACTAGGTATTTCAGGTATGAAGGGGCCTGACCATGTTGAAACGTATAAACATAAGTGATTATGATTATGGCCTCAAAAGATGACAAAAACTACATAATCAAAACAAAATGTAATATTCTGAAAATAAATAATGTTGTTTGACTGCCTCTCATCATCCTGCAAAAATAAAACACAGGCATTCAGTGGAATACATGCAGTAAACAGGCAGCACGAGGCAAGATATATACACAATAATTCACAGTTATTTTAAGGTAAATTCAGTAGGTTAATTGAAAATTTCATTTTAAATTTAAAGCCCCTCCCTTCAACTTTTAAGTCAATATTTGTCATTCCTTCATCCTGCACTGGCTATAGAGTTTGTAAACATTGTGTTTATGTGTGTGTTTTCAGCCAAGAAGCAGGATGGGGGTGTTGCTATGGAGATGCAACCTCTGAAGAGTGCAGAGGGAGGGGAGGTGGAGGACAGAGAGAAGAAGAAGACCAGCGTTCCAAAGAAAGAAAAGAGCGTGTTACAGGGCAAACTCACCAAACTGGCGGTCCAGATCGGAAAAGCAGGTAAAGTGATGTCTGCCTCCACCACTGAATTTTTAAATCACTTTTAAAGACCCACTTCTTCTCCTTAGCCTTCACTTCAGGATAAGAATAATTGTGTGTTTTTTTTAATATGTTTTAATGTTTTGTACAATTTATGTTGCTGTGCCTTTATCTCTGTAAAGCACTTTGGTCTTTACAGAGCCTTGGTTGTTTTAAATGTGCTCTAGAAATAAAGTTGACTTGAATTGACTTGACATCCAGTGGACTTTTGGTGCTGGTCCCAAACCCGGATTAATGGGGAGTTGTTTTTCAGGTTGCAAAATTCCAATTTTCAAAGTTTGAGAGTTTCCAAGTTGAAAGTTGGGAACATAAACATACTGCAGTTGGTTAAGAAAAAAAAAAATATATATATATATATACATGCACAGTGGTATGCAAAAGTTTGGGAACCCATGTAAATGTTCATGATTTTCCTTTATAAATCATTGGTTGTTTGAAATTTCAGTTAAATATATCATATAGGAGACAAACACAGTGATATTTGAGAAGTGAAATTAAGTTTATATGATTTACAGAAAATGTGCAAGAATTATTTAAACAAAATTAGGGATGTGCATAAATGTAGGCACCCTTGTCATTTTATTGATTTCAATACCTTTAGCACTAATTATTGGAACTCAAAATTGATGTTGAACAATGATTGTTCAACATCATGGTTTAGGGGAAGGACACAGAAAGCTATCTCAGAGATTTAAGCTCTCAGTTTCAACTGTGAGGAACATTGTGAGGAATGTGAAGACCACAGGCACAGTTCTAGTTAAGGCCTGAAGTGGCAGAACAAGAAAAATCTCAGATAAGCAGAGGTGAAGGATGGTGAGAACAGTCACAGTCAACCCACAGACCAGCTCCAAAGACCTACATCATCTTGCTACAGATGGTGTCACTGTGCATCGTTCAACTATTCAGCGCACTTTACACAATAAGATGCTGTATGGAAGAGTAATGCAGAAAAAGCCTTTTCTCTGCACCCGCCACAAACAGAGTTGCTTGAGGTATGCTTAAGCACATTTGGAGAAGCCAGCTCCCTTAAATGGAGCTGGCTTCTCCAAATGTGTTTTTTTTCTAGTTGTGTCAGGAAGGGGATCTGGTACCAACATCTCTGCCACATCAAATATTCCGCTCATCGTGTCGTGACCCAGAAAAAGGGAGAAGCCAGGAGACATAAAAAGGGGTATTTCACAAATGTATTCAATATAATAAATATGATGATTATCATTGCAACATCCTTTAAAACCAGGAAAAGTCATCACAGATACTTTTCCAGGATATTATGATATCTAAAATCTAAGACAATATCATGTTTTATGTCATGATACAGATATAATATAACATGACACAGCCTGGGCAGGTTTCACACTCTCATAGCAGTCGTTGAGGGAAGTTTCCACAAAGACATTGTCGTAGGAGTCGTGTTGTGACTCATCCTTTGTTTTTGCTCACTAACAACAAACATAACAGATATTCAGAAGGCGGTATCCTCAGGTTCTGCAGTGAAAAACAGTGTGATCATGCAGGTAAATGAGCGAAGTGAATAATGACACACCAGGTTCTTCGTTGCCTGAAGAAACTTTAAATTCTAAACCTGTGATAAGTGGGAGAGTGAGTGTGAGAACAGGCTGACACTGATGAAATGTCCCTCCTCTGATTCTCTTAACAGGTTTGGTGATGTCAGCCATCACCGTCATCATCCTGGTGCTCTTCTTTGTCATCAACACATTTGTCGTCGAAGGTCTGTTCGTGTCTGCTATTCGCTAACAAAACACACAATTGTCAGATGTCCTGACAGCTTTTACTCACTTTCTAACCGTTGATGTATTCTGCGTGCTGTATCTGTGTTGCAGGTCACACTTGGTTGGCAGAGTGTACTCCAGTCTACATCCAGTACTTTGTCAAGTTCTTCATCATTGGAGTCACTGTGTTGGTGGTGGCTGTGCCAGAGGGTTTACCCCTCGCTGTCACCATTTCTCTAGCTTACTCTGTCAAGGTATGTCCACCAACACTGTCTTTTAAATAAATGCAATGGGAGAAAAGGGAGTTATTGTTTCTTTAACTAGTGTAAAGCAATTTTTTCTCTGCAGTCGGCGATTGTTCGGTTGTTATTTTCATAATCGATTGATCTGTTGTTTATTTTCTCACCGGGTTCCCACGGGTCCTTGAAATCCTCTAAAGTTTTGGAATTCAGGGCCTTTGAAAGTTTTTGAAAATCACCCTAAATGGACATGAGTCATTGGAAGTGCTTGAATTTTGTGCAAGAAAGAAGTTAAGTTGAGATTTGTGTGTTACAACGCCACCTACTGTTTCATGTCCTGTATTGCTTGATGTACCTAGGGGAGGCCTACGCAGGGTACAATCATGGAGTCATGATTACGGTGTTGTGGTCACTGTCCACTGTCTCTCACTCCACATTTGATGTGAGATTCCATGCAGAACAACGAGCAAGTAACATTAAGCAAGAGAGAGCGTTCTATAAAAAAATTATTTTAAAAAAAAACTGAAAGGAAAACGTCATGAGTTCTGAAAAACAGGATTCCAGTCTGACTCTGGTCTAAGTCCTGCACTCCTGTACTAAAACACTACATCACGGTGTGCAGTTACTTTTAGGAGAGTTTATACAGGGGGTTTATCCACATCCGAGTTCTCAAAACAAAACAAATTAGTGACATTAGCATCACCCAACAACATCAACATCAATATTTTAAGAAGATGCATGCTCTGAATTATTTCCCTTCCAATATATCTGGAATGAAAACAGTAAATCTGCCCCTGAAATGTAATTTATAACATGAACAGCTGCGTATTTTCCCTGTCTCCCCTCTCTCTCTCTCACTCTGTTTCTTTCATCAATCCATTTATTTTTCAATTCTGTTCTTCTGTCCACCTCATCCATCATAATTCACTTCCCTCCACGGGCGTGCATCTCCATCGCGCTCCTCTCTATCACTGTGTCATATGTAGAAAATGATGAAGGACAACAACCTTGTGCGCCACTTGGATGCATGTGAGACCATGGGCAACGCCACGGCCATCTGCTCGGATAAGACGGGCACCCTCACCACCAACCGCATGACTGTGGTCCAGACTTACCTAGGTGAGCAACATTATATGTAAATAATAATGTATTTAATAACCATACTGCAATGGAAGGGTCATAAAGTGAGAACACCTGATTCAAATGAATGGGTCGTTATGAGGCTTCTGCAGAGCTTGATTACGAAAAACAGTGGGTCCCCGAGGACCTGGACGAGGATACACTGCTGGAACCAAAACAAAAATTCACTTTTATTGCACTTTATCTGTCTCTTTTTATCTGGAAGTGAGCAAATGTAAGGATAAATAACCAGAAATTAGTTCAAGAACCACAGATTTTCAGCTGCAGATTCTTAAAGCATGAAGGTTGAATAAACGCCGACTGTTATTCATATGCATTGAAATGAGTTTGTTGTTGCCCAGGTGATGTGCACCACCGTGTAATCCCCGACCCTGGACAGATCAACCCCCGGACAGTGGACCTATTAGTCAACGCTATTGCTATTAACAGCGCCTACACTTCCAAGATCTTAGTGAGTCAAACACCAACAGAAAGTAGAGATGGCATTATTTTTTGCAGGAATTTATTCCCTGCTTTTATATGTGTTGACTCATTTGTTTTTTTTCTTTTGTGACTCTCTCACCGCCCCTCTCTAACCTCCCATCTCTCTCGTCCTGATCAGCCACCTGATGTGGAGGGAGGTTTGGCCAAGCAGGTGGGCAACAAGACAGAGTGTGGTCTGCTGGGGTTAGTTTTAGACCTTCAGCAGGACTACGCTCGTGTCAGAGAGCAGATCCCAGAGGAGAGATTGTACAAGGTAAGAAACCATTCACAACATCCAACACGGCCAACGTTATCAGCTTATTACCTCTGACAAGGAGCAACTTCCTGTCTTCAGTTTTTGACAGATCCCCTGAGTATGTTCCCGTTGAATTTTGGGAAGAATCTACCAAAACCAAAGTCTACTGACAAAACACTGATGGACGTAAAAAAATAAATGATCAGATCTCTTATAATGGGCTAAAAAATATCACATCTCTGTCAAAACTCATCCGATTTGAATTATGGGATTATAATTAGGAATTATGATTACAAATTTGGCAGATATGTTTATCTGAGCAACTTCTTAAGAGATCGGGGTAGATATTGTCATGCTAATGTGACGGTAACAGCTATAAGCAGGTAAAGTTCAATACAGATCCAGAAAGTCCTGTGGTTCCAGTGGATAAACATTTACAAATTTAAAGTGAACTTGTTTTAACATTAGGTGACTCGTTAATTATCATTATGTATTAAAATGTGCAAATATGTGCAGTGAAGTACATGTACACGAGGGCTGTCAATCGATTGCAGAATATGCTGCGATTAAACATGTCTTTTCAGTCTTATAAGTGAAGCTTGTAATAATAATAGCAAGTGTAAAATCACAAAAAGAATGTAGATTTGACACAAAGCAAGCATATTTTAAATTATTAGAGATATACAGTAACAGAAAAATAAAACCTAAGCCTAAAGAAGGGCATTTAAATTATGTAGAATAAAATAGTTTTCCTTCTAGCCAGAGGTCTCAGCAGCGAGGCCCAGACACGTCTCTCCTCAGCCATCCTCAAACAGTTCTCCCTGGAGGACAGCAAGGCTTGCCCAGGTCACCCAAGAGAAATAATCTGCCCAGCTTGTCCCAGGTCTGCCTCAGGGCCTTCTTCCAGAACGGATATACCAGAGAATGTCTCCCCAGAAAGAGGTTTGCGAGGCTTCCTGACAAGATACCCAAACCTGCTCAACTGGCTCTTCCAGATGCAGATGAACACAGGGGCTCGACCCTGATCCTCCCAGATGTCTGAGCTTCTCATCTCATCTCTAAGGAGGAAACTCATTGCTGCCTCTTCGTTATTTTGGTCTCTTGGTCACAGTTTGCAACTTGGAACATAGATTTACCAGTAAATTGACTGCCACAGTGAATCAATATAGTGTATGCATCTCCTGCTCCACTCTCTCCTCACTCCTGAAGACCCTGAGAAGACCCTCCTCCACTTGGGGGAGTGACTCCTCATCAACCTGAAGTAGAGGATCCAGCTTTTTCTGGCTGAAAACATAGGTTCTTCAGACTTACTGGTTCTGATTCTCATCTCAGTTGAAAACCGTCAAAGAAAACACACTCTGGGAAAACCCAAAGCGAGCTGCAGTTCACTGTTTGATGACGCCAGTAGGATCATGTCATCTTCTAAAAGCAGGGATGGAATCTTCTGACCCCCAAAACCTTGTCACCCTCCACCTCCCCCTGCTGCACCGAGAAAACCTGTCCAAAGAAGTTATGAACAGAACCGATGATAAAGGGCAAGCCTGGAAGAATCCAACTCTGACAAGAACTGAGTCTGACTTACTGTCGGAAATGTGAACCAAGCTCCAAACTTTTTAGTTTATACTCAAATTATTATAGTTCAGCTCTTTGGTTTTACTCTCAGTTACTGGGAAAAGGATGTTGTGAAGTACAATGGATTGTTCTTACTGAGTGAAAGGGAAGGTCCACAAGGCGAGTGTAAGGGACAGTGGGGACAGTTTTTCGTTGACAGTGACCAGAATGGACAAGATTAGAGATTATTATTATTCAGGGACAGCTCCGGTTGAACAGTTTGGATATAAGACGCAGTAAGAGAGTCAAGGTTGAGATGATTTAGTCACATGCAAAAAAAAAGAGGAAGACCACAGAGAAGATTCATGGATGTTGTTAAGGACATGAGGACATTTGGTGTAACAGAAGAAGACACAAGGGACAAAGGACAAGATGGAGGCAAATGATTTGCTGTAGTGACTTACCACCAAGTGAGATTTACCACACCGACCTTTACCCAGGGTGGGTGTGGAGGGGATGATGTGGTGGTATTTCTGTTCTGCCGCCACTGGAAGTAAATGAGCTCTGATTAATTGCATTGATTTTCTTGTTTGATTATGTATTTAAAATGTAATATTTGAAATTAAATGCATCAGTTAACCTCGTTAATTTGACAGCGCTAACACACACAGTTTCCCAGGTGGGTCACATCACAGTGGCAGGAGGTTTCTCACTGTGTTTTGATATATATGATATTATATTTATAGAAAAACAACCCCTGTTAACCAAAGTTCTGTACAGATAATACAAAAATAAAAAAAATGCACAGCAATCAGAAATAAAATCAGAAATAAAATGTATGCTACAATAAAGAATGAAACATAAAAGAGCATAAACATTAAAATAAGTCATTTAAAAATACGCAATGCATGCAGAGCTTAGGCTTATTGCTGTCCACCTGTTGTTTGTGGTTGGAATGGGCCCTATGATCCCATTATTGTCAACATTATTTATTACATTATAACGATACAGCTCCTCCACTGCTGTTTTCAGAATCTTCTGAACCATCTCTCTCTTTTTCTCTCTCTCTCAGGTGTACACATTCAACTCTGTGCGTAAATCAATGAGCACAGTGATCAAACTGCCTGACAATTCCTTCCGCCTCTACAGCAAAGGAGCTTCTGAAATTGTACTGAAGAAGTGAGTAATGGACATGAAGGAAGGATGTTCTGATGTCACTATGGTCGTTCTGATCACTGATTCTACATCACAAGTTTCTGTCTGTCCACTCTCTCTCTGTAGATGTTCCTCCGTTCTTGATGCCAACGGTGAGCCGCGCGGTTTCAGACCACGTGATAGGGACGAGATGGTCAAACAGGTGAGACGTCACCAAGTTATGTTCGCGGTTTAAATTGCCTCATAGCTAGTGACCTACATTATGTCATCATCCCTTCTCGCTCTCCCCCTTTTCCTTATTCCCTGACAGTGTCATGTATGAAGGTTTTTTTGTAATAAGTAATGTTGTCCGTGTTTGGGTCATATAATGGGTAGGATTTGTGTCTTTATTATTAATTCAACAACAAAACTTGAGTCGCAAATATTTTTTTGCATTCATGCATTAGTGCAGGATTCGAACCAGGGCCACCTGCAGCTGTGCTCTACCATCTGAGCTAAACACTGTCTCTGCAATGTTTTTGTTGTTGTTGTTGGAAACAACGTCTTTTTTGATTGTATTATAAAGACATAAATGTACATTACCCATTTTAAGGCCCAAACACAGAACATTACTTTCAATTTTCAATCAAAACAGTGTTCAAATGCAATTTTTTGAGTCTCAAATATTTTTTTGCATTCAAACTCCTTTTTTGATTGAATAATAAAGAAACCAATCTACCTCCATAACCAAGCTATGACACATACACATACACATACACATTGTTACACATACTTATCAAACAAGTTTCCAGACAGAAAAAGCCGTGTAACATTGAAATTGTAGACTGAAGCAGAAAGAGATGTTATGAGGTGATCCTTTTGTTAAGTAGCTAAAATGCGGTGGTTCTTTTGTATGGGCTGAAATACGTGCCACCAGAAACTGAATTTGAATCACATAATTTGAATTTGTATTGTTTAATTTCAATCATTGCATTGGAAAAATTCTATATATTTTCACATTCAGTTCTCAAAATTCAATTTCAATTTACTGTGACAGACATCCAGGTACTAGTACTGTGTTTGTCCCACGCTCATCCATGGTCAAGCCAGTCTATGGTTCAAGTATTTCTTCCTCCGTTTTGTGGCGGGTGGCAACAAATGACCACTATGTTATGTGCAATGTTAACGCTAGAAAATGTTTTAACGGCCCATGTGGAGACGGCTTCTTTGGGCTATTTTGATTCATTTTGGAGAAAGAATTCACATTCGGCTGGCCCGATGGACACAAAAGTTATTGTGACTGTTTCACAAGCAGTTTGGAAATTGGAGCCTCCATACCAACGCAGAGCTGTCATCAGTGGCACCGCATCTCGCTGCTCTTCCCAAATATACGTTCGGTCATTATTTTATAGTTAGGTACTCTGTGAACGTATCTCATATCTGAATATTAATTACGGTGATTAAGGACAAATCTAGCGACTTTCTGTCATAAACCTAAAAACTGCGAGAAGGCCTGTTATAGCCGAAGGGTCCCTCTTCCATGAGTCCAGTGTAGATCCATTGGCTTTGTTCATCCGTGCAGTGGACAGTTCTAACATGAAAGCATCCAGAAAGTATTCCAGCCACTTCCTGGTATGCAGCTTGTGGAAGGGTAGCCAGTGTTTTGGCAGCCGTCAAGCCAGCCAACCAAACTGTGTGTTGCTGCTCACTCAGCCCCAGACATGAGTCATCATTGAGAAAAGGACAGTCTGCACCAGAGGTACAGGTTTATTAATCACAGTAGATAAAGTTGCTGTCACCTTCCTCCAAAAGCTATAAACGTCTGGGCAGTCCCATACCATGGGCTTAAATGTTCCAGGTGTGTTCAAGGAACACAGGCTGGTTGACAGTTTCATATAAGATCTCACAAGTGGCGTCAGATAGGCCTTCTGACACAACATAGTGAATAAACTGGTGGTTGGGGTTCTTGGACGTGTGAAATGTGTTTCCCCAGACCTTTTCCCAGTTTATGCCCTCCTCCCCAACAGCCAAGTCGTTGGGCCATGTCTTAGCCAGGGGTAGCTCTTTCTGTGTGTTTGAAGTCGTGAATACACAACTGACACGAGTCCTCTAGTGTTCGCTGTGGACAATCAGTCCACAACAGGAAGAGGAGGAAGAGGAATAATCATCACAGATGTTGGGCCAGTGGATATAACGATAGAATAAATAAACTTGGCGTCAGGCCGCATCCCTCTTGAGTCCCACAAAAGATGGAAAACGGACCCGAGTGTAAGTAGTTCGTGGACACCATGGCAGTTGGGTTGACATATAAGACACGAACTATGTCGACAAACCCTCTCCCCAGGCCAAATCTCTCCAAGACTGCCCACAGATTATATTGCCACTAGAGCCTATCATAGGCCTATATATATAGTATTCCGCATGATGTCTTTATTTGTTTGGTTTCATGAGTCACATGTATTGGGCGTCGGATATTGTCCGCTGCTATGCGCCCTTTCATGAAGTCAGTCTGATCCATATGAATTAGTTTGCCCATGTAAATCTCCAAACGTAATGCCAGCACGTTAGAGTACAGCTTTTTGTCTGAGTCAATTAATGAAATTGGTCTATAATTGGAGCAATGAGTTTGGTCTTTCCCTTTTTTAGGAATTAGTGAAATCAGGAAGGCGTTGGTGTGAGCAGGAAAATAACCTTTTTCAACCGCTGATCGGATCTACCCCAGCAAAACTGGCCCCAAAATGTCCCAGAAGTGTATCAAGAGCTTGTATGCCATCTGGACCTGGCGACTTTCCGTTATTTGTCATCCTAAGTGCTGTCTCCAGCTCCTTTAAGGATATGGGACGACCCAGATCTGTTGCTTCCTGTTCCCCTAACGTGTGCAAATCCAGACCGTTCAGAAATTGCTTACATTTCTCAGAGTCTAAATTAAGCGTTCATTTATCTCCTTATAAAAAGAGTGGAATGCAACATTTATCTCTTTTGGGTCAGATAAATGTATTATTAGCTGTTTTGATAGTAGTGATTGATGCTCTGGATTCACTTTGCTTAAGCTTCAGAGCCAATAACCTACTCAGTTTGCCTCCTGTTAAAATAATAGCTCTGCCTTACTCTGTGCATGCTGAATTCTGCTAGCCTCCCCAATAAATCGTCGAGCTCAACCCTGACTCCCCTCAGTTCTTCTTCCACACATTTAGCGTATTTACCCTTTAACCGGTTCTCAAGAATATGAGACTTTCTCTCTAATTCGCAGATCTTGCGGCTCCTCTCTCTCTTGAGGTGAGATGCATAAGAGGATGTTAAGTCCCTAATACAACCCTTGGTGGCCATCCATACATACGAGGCATCATCTACCGTGCCTATATTACTAGCTATGAACTCTGTAATCCTTTTCCTAAATTGTGCTACAAATACCTCATCCTGCAGAAGTTTTGTATTAAAGCGCCACCAAGGAGTTTTATTGAATCTATAACTAAGATCTATTGTCATCAACAGCAGATTATAAGAGCTGCTGAGGCTGCTCGCTGGGTGTGGGAAATCGACAAGGTGGATCTATCTAAATCAGTAGTCTCAGACACGCGGTGGCCCGCGGGACGATATTTTTTGGCCCCCCACTTGACATCAAAGTTTAATGTAAGTGCGGCCCGCACTGACGATAAGGAAGAACGGTGCAAGAGGGAGAGAAAAAAAGCTGGCGACAACACTCGCTGCAACCAGTCAATGGCCCGTTAGTGGGAAGTTCGAGGATAAGACTGTGACTGTGGGATTGTGGTAATGTGACGAAGACAGGAGCAAAGCGCAGGACGCCCTAAAACACCCTATTTTTCCTCCCATTTCCCCCGGTAACCACAGAAACAATGTTGTTTGCACGCAAAAACTGCGGCCAGCACGCGCCTGTCCATACCTGCTTAGAGTCTGTCCAAGATCAGTTTGGAACACCAATAAAACCATTGCACCTATTAAATGCTGGAAAGTCTCTTTGTGCAAAAGCGAAACTTGGCTGCAAACAGCGTGGATTATGAACTCCCCTCTCTCTCTCTTTGAGCAGTTAACTAAAGAGATCAGCTCACCTGATGCATCTGTTATTCCTTAATTACAGCGCTTCCACACAGAGATTGAGAGAGAATCCACACAGAGAATGCGGCCCCCAGGCAAATTGAGTTTGAGACCCCTGATCTAAATTAAGGTGCACACTGCATTCATATCCACACCCACAATCAGCTCATAATCTAGTAGGGACAACAGCTCCTTGGTAAGTTCAGGAAAAAAGAGAGGGTCGAAAACTGCTGGTGCGTATACGGATACAAAGGCTACTTTCCTTCCATATATAGATGTACATAAATATGCTATGCGACCTGATGCCCCTTCGTTAATCTTTTCCACCTCTAAGGCCAGGCTTCTTTTAGTCAAGATGACCGTCCCCTGAGTTAGAACTCCCACAATTTGAGGCTACGAATTTATATTGCTTATTTTGAAAGAACGATCTAAGATGTGTTTCTTGAATAAATGCCACATCCACATTCTTGCGACAGAGTAAGTCTAAGGCATTTCACTCTTTTAACTTTTGCATTCAAACCCCGGACATTATAGCTCAATATAGATAGCTTAACCATTATCAAAATTGGTACGTATTGCTCCGGGTGTGACAGTAAAAGATCTAACCCTGATGTAAGACTCATAGCCAAGATCCTCTCGTCGTGACGCATCTCCTCCATTGTCCTCCTGGCGTCCTGTATGGGAGCCTTTTTCCTCGCCTTGTGGGCCCCTTGCAGTCAAGCTGAGTTTTCATTCATTTTATACTGCCAGAGCCACAATACAGTTTATTCCAAATGTGTTTTACATAAAAGTGATATTTAGCTGTATATATATATATATATATATATATATATATATATATATAATGATGCCTGACTCTCCTGCCTTATGATGAATGTAGTTTTTGCCGTGAGAGAAATGAGTCTCTCTGCTCCTCACACATCTTTATTCCGGCTCACTCGTTCACTTTGCACTGTGGCAGTTTCATGTCACCTCCTCTTTGCGTCACGTTGTCCTCCCTCTGCTGTCTGCGATGGGCCACGGGTCTTTTATCCCCTACAGCTGTGACACAGAGGATTCAAAAGTACTTAAAAGGTCAGCACACATTTCAGTTCAATTTCAGCATTGTGTTGCAGCGAATCACAACATATATTATCTCAAGGCGCTAAGGTGGTGACCCCTGAACATTATAGCGTGAAACTACAGTTCACACCATGAGGAAACACTTGGTGACAAGCCTCGACAGCCTTGAGATTCGTTGTCATGTTGCTCTTTTTGCAAATGGAAGTTCAGAGGCTTCATCTGCAACCAGGCTATTATTGGATGATGCCAGCTGTCAATCAAACTGGTGTTCACATGTGTGCTGTGCTTTAATGGGAATAGAAATATCTTAAGAATAAGCTGCTGCTGCTTTAATAACGTTTGTTAGATTTGTGTCCCCCACACTTTTCTACTGCACCCTCACTCACAATGTATTTATTTGATTTTGAGGGTGGATGACAAGGTGGAGTTGGAAAAGCATGTGGCCCTCCTCTTCAATAACAATATATATCGCAACATAAATGTTTTAAATTCATAAATATGTGCAAACATAAAACAAGTTTTTGCCCCAAATGTACTGTTTGTTGTTTTCTGTCAGTTAAGAAGCTTAAACACAATTAACGCAACTCACTCTTTAACTATTTGACATTTTATGGCGATTATTATCAATACTGAAAGGTTTTCATCGTGATAACATTTTAGGCCCATATCTGTTTCAGTTAAACTGATTAAATCATTATAATAGATTATCAAACCATTGACTAATATGCATCTAATTGAAAGTATAATATAGTAAAAATCCAGGTTCATGCAACCAGTGTAGCAGTTTGTGGTTATGATGGTGAAAATAGGGAAACATTTTTCCTGTTTTCTAATCAGAGCTGTAATATTGCTTGATTATTAGGTAATTGAGCCGATGGCATGCGAGGGCTTGAGGACCATATGCATCGCGTACCGTGACCTGCCAGGAAATCCAGAGCCAGACTGGGAAAATGAGGCCGAGATAGTGACTGAGTTGACCTGCATCACAGTGGTTGGGATAGAGGACCCAGTGCGGCCTGAGGTAGAGTACTGTGGAGTGTGTTAATATGTGTGTAATCCATGACATGATTCTACTCTGTTTTCTGAGAGTTACCAGCATTGTATGTCCCTCTCAGGTGCCTGAGGCCATCCGTAAGTGTCAGCGTGCAGGCATCACAGTGCGAATGGTGACCGGTGATAACATTAACACAGCCAGGGCCATTGCTGCTAAATGTGGCATCATCCACCCCGGGGATGATTTTATTTGTCTAGAGGGCAAAGACTTCAACCGACGAATCAGGAACGAGAAGGGAGAGGTGAGTTGGGTCTCCGACAGCTCAAGGGTGTAGAGAAAATCGAATAAAAATCTAAATATTGGGAGGAGGCCACCTACTGGATTTTTTTGGATGTTTTCACTTTATTTGTACGAGTGTTGTAAAGTGACCTGTTGAACAGCTATATGATTAACAAACAAACATTCCTTGCATGTTTATAAACAGAGTTTTTTGGTGCTTTGGCAGACAAAACAAATGTGGGATGTTAAATGTACAGTGTGTAAATGTTAATAAATTGAACATTTATTAGTTACAGCTGAATATCCCTCAACCTCCCCTTCCATGTACGGCGGTATGCAAAAGTTTGGGCACCCCTGTACATTGTCATGATTTTCTTTTATAAATCATTGGTCGTTTGGATATGAAATTTCAGTTAAATATATCATATAGGAGACAAACACAGTGATAGTTGAGAAGCGAAATAAAGTTTATATGATTTCAAGAAAGTGTGCAATAATTATTTAAACAAAATTAGGCATGTGCATAACTTTATGTTATTGATTTCAATACCTTTAGCACTAATTATTGGAACATTTGGTAAATTGGTTTGGTAACCTCAGTGACCCTTGACCTCCATACACAGGTGAATACAATCATGAGAGAAGGTATTTAAGGAGGTCAATTTTAAATGTTTCTCCTCTTTGCATCTTCTCTGAAGAGTGGCAACATGGGAGCCTCAAAACAACTCTCAAATGACCTGAAAACAATGATTGTTCAACATCATGGTTTAGGGGAAGGATACAGAAAGCTATCTCAGAGATTTAAGCTCTCAGTTTCAACTGTGAGGAACATTGTGAGGAATGTGAAGACCACATGCACAGTTCTAGTTAAGGCCTAAAGTGGCAGAACAAGAAAAAATCTCAGATAAGCAGAGGTGAAGGATGGTGAGAACAGTCACAGTCAACCCACAGACCAGCTCTAAAGACCTACAACATCATCTTGCTGCAGATGGTGTCACTGTGCATCGTTCAACTATTCAGCTTTACACAAGGAGATGCTGTATGGAAGAGTAATGCAGAAAAAGCCTTTTCTCTGCACCCGCCACAAACAGAGTCGCTTGAGGTATGCTAAAGCACATTTGGACAAGCCAGCTTCATTTTGGAATAAGGTGCTGTGGACTGATGAAACTAAAATGGAGTAAAACATAATACAGTTCCAATAAAAACACTTGCTACCTACAGTAAAATTTGGTAGTGGTTCCATCATGCCGTGGGGCTGTGTGGCCAGTGGAGGGACTGGGAAACTTGTTAAAGTTGAGGGTTGCATGGATTCCACTCAATATCAGCAGATTGTGGAGAACAATGTCCAGGAATCAGTGACAAAGGTGAAGTTGTGCTGGGGCTGGATCTTTCAACAAGACAACGACCCTAAACACTGCTCAAAATCTACTAAGGCATTCATGCAGAGGAACAAATACAACATTCTGTTGTCAACTGTCCATGCTCGGAAACCATCAAACCTGAATGAACTGGAGATGTTTTGTAAAGACGAATGGTCCAAAATACCTTCCTCCAGAATCCAGACTCTAATTGGAAGCTATAGGAAGTGTTTAGAGGCTGTTATTTCTGCAAAAGGAGGATGCACAAAATGTTTCTTTTGTGGTGCCTAAACTTATGCACATAATTTTTTTTAAATAATTCTTAAATAACTTTCTGTAAATCATATAAACTTTATTTCACTTCTCAAATATCACTGTGTTTGTCTCCTATATGATATATACATATATATATATATATGTACATATATATACTGAAATGTATTATTCAAACAACCAATGATTTATAAAAGATCATTATGACAATGTACAGGGGTGCCCAAACTTTTACATACCACTGTATCTTATAAACGATGTAGTCTTCAGTTAGCATCAAAAGTCAAACAAACTAGTCTAGTTTAGTTAAATAACTATTTTGCCTAGTTATTGTAAATCCAAAACATATCCAGAAGTAACATCTAAATATATGGAGGCTTCTATAGGAGCTGACCCGGCGATAAAAAAATTCAAAAAATTCCTCTAGATTTTACAGACTACACCTTTAAGCAGCCGGAAGAGTAGCTCGAGCTCTGTGAAATGTCAAAATAAGTGACAAAATGCCACAATAATCAATCAATATTAAACCAAAACTATTATTCAGTCATTCCTCATAATTAACCCAAACACAGAGGGTTAAGTAGGTTGAGAGATTTTCCATAAATAAGACACCCAGCGTTACACTGTTCACACACACACACACAAATTCCCAGTGTCTGTTTAATTTTTATTTAATGAAAATGTACCTGCTTTAGAGCAGCATTATAAAACATTATATTTATACATGACAACATTATACACATTGAATATCCACCAACAAAGTGTATGAGAGAGATTGTTAGCTAAACTTGGCTAAAGCTTTTGCAAATGTGTCTACAGTGACATCGAGTGAAAAAAGAAGAAGAGTTAATAATAAAATAATTTTGTTTGTACATGAGCTCACTCTTCTCTCGTGTCTGACAGATTGAACAGGAACGCATCGACAAAATCTGGCCCAAACTCCGCGTCTTGGCTCGATCGTCGCCGACAGACAAACACACACTGGTTAAAGGTGAGTCTGAGGATTATTATCAACCACAACACTCACATGTACACCTTCATTAACACACACACACACACACACACACACACAGGCTTTTGCAGCTATTCTTCCTAGGACTCTGCATTGATTTCCATTCATTTGGACTGCCTAAACTAATCCTTAACCTTAACCATAACCACAATTCAAATCTTAGGTCAATGTTTATGTCAGAAAACGTCCTATAGAAGTAAAAAATACAAGTGCACAGACACACACATATTTAGCATATTTTTCCCTCTCTGTTTGCATCCAGGCATCATTGACAGCAGCGTCTTAGAACAGAGGCAGGTTGTCGCAGTAACGGGGGACGGAACTAATGATGGACCAGCTTTGAAGAAGGCTGATGTGGGCTTTGCCATGGTAACCCCACAATTTTTCCTAACCGTGAATGCTTATGTGGTGTTAAAACCTTCATGTACAGTACTTGCTGTACAGACCATACAGTATACATATTTATCTATCATTTTATGTCAACATGTGCAGCAATATAGGTTGAAATGAGTGTGACCTACAGTACAAAAAACAGCAAAAGACGCAATTATGAGTACATTAACCATATTTCGGCTTGTAAAAAAATAAAAAAGAATTTGTCTTCTCATGTGTCAAAGTTATGATTAATTTCATATCACATTTTAAGTAGTGATATAAAGCAGCAATAATTGGGCAGAAGCCACAGAATAGACTGTTTTTCTTTTCTGTTTGTTCATTAAAAAACAGGCCAAGTGAACTTTGAACTGTGACGTATTTACAAAGTGTGACAAATTATATCGGATTTTATCGGCATTTTGATTACTTTTGAGGTGTGTTTATATACAGTAATTGGTGAAAATTAAACATTTCTTTTCATCAGATTGCCGTGGTGGCTGTCATAGGTTGTGCTGAAAAAAGGGATATAAGGCACTTTAAATGTAAAAAAGCAGCTGAAATACTCTGTGTTCTAAGGATTAATAAAAGGGCTTTTGTGTTGCTCTGAGTCTGAGGGCTGAGTGAGCACTTAGAGGCAGGACAGTAACACTCCTGAATGATTTGGAAGCTTGAGCCGTTGCATGAGTCCTGTCACAGGTCTCTGCCTCTCCATCTTCACTCTGTCTCTGTCTGGTTCTCTCTGTCAGGGTATTGCGGGGACAGATGTTGCGAAGGAAGCGTCTGACATCATCCTGACGGATGACAACTTCAGCAGCATTGTCAAGGCAGTGATGTGGGGGCGAAACGTCTACGACAGCATTTCCAAGTTCCTGCAGTTCCAGCTCACGGTCAACGTGGTGGCTGTCATTGTGGCCTTCACTGGGGCCTGCATCACTCAGGTACACTTGTCTATTAATGAATCACACATGCTGACACAGACTCAAACATACTGTATTGAGACAAAGAGTATTTACACTATTCATCTATGCATGAGATTATTCATACAGCATACAGAGTATTAGAGCCATACAGGAGAATACAATTGTAATTTTATGAGAAAAGGTTGTAATATTGCAACTTTTTGTCACTTTTTAGTGGCGTATTCCATGCAGCAGTTTACCTGCAATGCCTGCTATATGGCTTCAGTTTAACTTGAAGCCATATAGAGCTTCACTCTTTCTGGATCAAAAATCTTAATTATCAACCTAATTGTTTCTTCAGAAACTATAAAAACCTCTCTGCAGATGTAACTTCTTCAGCCTTCTTCAGCTTCTTCGCAGTCCAAGTTTATAAGCCATTTTCTCCTCCACAGGAGGATTTACTGTTTGTTTATTGTCTGTGTTCTTTCTTCAGAAGAGACACAATCATTTCAAAGTGTAACTTTACACAATGCTTCATATTCCTCATCTTGTCGCAGGTTACAGCTAATATTTCAACCTTTTTCTCTGAATATTACTTTATTCTCGTTATTTTGCAACTTTTTTCATAATATTACGAATCATTATATATGACTTATAACCCTAACCCTGTTAAATTCTCATAATAGAATGATTTTTTTTTGAAGATTACAACTTTATTCTCGTTATTTTGCTTCTTTTTTTTTTTTTTAATATTACAACTTATGGCCACACGGTTGGTGGAGTGGTTAGCGCTCTTGCCTTTGCAGCAAGAAGACCCGGGTTTGAGCCCTGGTTGTAACAAGGGCCTTTCTGCATTGAGTTTGCATGTTCTCCCCCCATTTTTTGGAACATTACAAATTTTATTCTCGTTAAAAGTCACAAAATAAGAAAAAAAAGAAAGAATGCTGACAGAAATTAATTTGTAATATTATGACTTTTTTGCTATTTTGTGACTTTTGTCTTGTAATATTAAACGTCTTGCCACGTTTTTGTAAAATGTCAACATTATTCTCGTAATATTATGACTCTTTTGAGTATTCCAAATGTATTTTTGCTCGTTTGTGACTTTTTCTTGTAATATTACAAATGAATTTCTCGTAATAGTATGACTTTTTTGTGAATATTGCAAGTTAAATCTTGTTATTCTATTAAATAATATTGCTGTTAAAAGTCACAATTATTTTATGAGTTTAACAGCAATTTTGTGACATTGTTCTCGTAATATTCCAACTTTTTTGTGAATATTACAACTTTATTCTCATAATTTTGTGACTCCTTTCTCAAGGTTATAGATTTTTTTTCATCAGTGTGTCCCTCATACTCACAGTTATGAATGCAGTGTTAATAATGATGATGACGCTTGTGTGTCTCTACAGGACTCTCCTCTGAAGGCTGTGCAGATGCTGTGGGTGAATCTGATCATGGACACGTTTGCATCTCTTGCTCTGGCCACCGAGCCCCCCACTGAGGATCTGTTGCTACGAAAACCTTATGGCCGGAACAACCCACTCATCTCACTGACCATGATGAAGAACATCCTGGGTCATGGAGTGTACCAGCTGGTCATCATCTTTACCCTGTTGTTTATCGGTATGCATGCCCACACACACACACACACACACACACACACACACACACACACACACACACACACACACACACACACGCACACACACACACACTATCTTACTGAGGACACGTCATAGACATAATGCATTCCTCAGCCCAGGGGTCTGCAACCTTTGGAGCCGCAAAGAAATATTAAAAACAAAAATAAACGTTATTTTTCCAAAGTTACTAGGAGCCACTGCAGATGGGCTGAAGAGCTACATGTGGCTGGCTCTAGAGCTGCAGGTTGCAGACCCCTGCCCTAGTCCCTTACCCTACCATCCATCCATCATCTACCGCTTTATCCTCCACCAGAGGGTGCTGTGCCTTTGTCAGCTGACATAGGTCGATAGAAGGGGTCACACCCTGGACAGTTCGCCAGTCCATCACAGGGACACATATAGAGACAAACAACCATTCACTCTCACATTCACACTGATGATCAATTTAGAGTGTCCAGTTCACCTAATCCCCAAATCTGCATGTTTTTGGACTGTGGGAGGAAGCCGGAGAACCCGGAGAAAACCCACGCACACACGGGAAGAACATGCAAACTCCATGCAGAAAGGCCCTTGTTCCAACAGCTAACCACTACGCCAACCGTGTGGCCCCCCTTACCCTAACCCTAAAATCAGGTCTTAACCCTGAAAAAGCCCTTTAAAGTTGTGGGGCCCAGACAAAATGGCCCCAAATGGACCTCACAAATATATAAATACAAATACCGACACACACTCACTCACTATTGAAACATGTCCGCCTATAAATCAGATTCATTGGGCCAATATTTCAACTGTATTGAGTGATTGTTATTTAATTATCTGGCCAACTGTTAGTTACTGGTCTCACTGAACGCTTTTTAAGTTTTTGTATATAACTTGGAGGCAGAAACATTTAGTGTTTTGCCTGATTGCTTTTTGCTATTGATTTTGTTGAGAATTTGCTGATCATGTCATTTTATAATTGTACTGCCACCTGTCTAGCAAGAGATTTTCAATCTCAATACAAAATAATAAATAAATATATAAAGTTTGGACCATACATTTGTTCAATAACATTATATTAGAATTTTCAATTTCAATTCAATTTGAATTTCCGCAATGGGGATCAATAGAAGTACATACTTATCTTATTGAAATGACTTACACAGTTTATTTTTTATTTATTTAGTTAACAATGTTATCAGATGATATCAATATAGTGTCATACAATCTTTTAGGATCAAGGTATATAAATAAAAAAACAACAAGCAAACAAAAAGAACAGAGCCTGTGTGCAGTTGTGTTATTATTTTTAAGCATCCTTATTAATGTCAATTGTTTTATGTATCATCTGTGAGAAACTGTTTTATCAGATGGAGAGGGAAAAGAAAATCTGGCTCGTTTTTCTCGTGGAAAATTCCTGACAACAGCCCAACTTTAATTATATATATTATCATGAAATTGGTCCAAAAACGATCAAACACTGTCCACAATGAGCAAGAACAGCAGACGATTATTTTTCTTTCCTCTCCTCACATCTCACTCCTCCTCTTCCACTCCCCCCTCCCCCCCCCCACAGGTGAGCGCATGTTCAACATCGACAGCGGCCGCAACGCTCCGCTGCACTCGCCTCCCTCGGAGCACTACACCATCATCTTCAACACGTTCGTCCTTATGCAGCTGTTCAACGAGATCAACGCTCGCAAGATCCACGGAGAGAGGAACGTCTTTGACGGCATATTCGGCAACCCCATCTTCTGCTCCATCGTGCTGGGGACGTTTGCTGTGCAGGTAAAAGGAAATAAATAAATACTCTCCGTGCTGCCTGATTTCTGTGTCAGGAACAGGTTTCAAATTTGTTTAAATGAGTGTGTAAAAATTATTTCAGGGTGGAGTTGGGGGTAAATATCTGTGAGAGAAAACACCCATTCACAAGAAATAAAATCAAAGAGCAGAATTTCAAATTTGTGCACAAATTCTAATATTCCTTATATGGAAATCCTGGGTGTGTGTTTATAGGTCACATATTCAGGCTTGCATATTTAGTAGTGATATAAAGTTAATTGTGCAGGAATAGTCAACTCAATGCAAATTCCTTTATTGAGCACATTTTAAAAAGTGCTGCATTGAATGATGTCAACAACAAAAAATCAATCAGTAAAAATAGAAAGCATAAAAACATGAAACATTTAAAAAAGATACAGAGCATAGTCAAAAAAACACACAAACAAAAAACAACAGGAGTCCTGGGGTCTGTCTCACAAAGCAGGAGTCTAAACCCTGAACTCTGAGTTAATCTACTCTGAGATAGGAAACTCTGAGTTTTCGGTTCCACCTAAATGAAATGAGATTTATTTCATTTAGGTGGAATCCCGCGGGGGAGAAGTGCAATTGGCAGCAGTTTAAGATGAAACATAAAAACATTGTTCAAACAGGTACTACTGCACGTCTGTCCGTCCAGGGAGTGGATCCCTCACCTGTGGTTCTCCCTAAGGTTTCTACCCTTTTCCCTGTTATAAGGGTTTTTTCCCTGGTAGTTTTCCTTACCCTGGTCGAAGGTCTAAGGACAGAGGATGTTACCAAGCCTGTGAAGTCCTGTGAGACAAACTATGTTTTGTAAACTGTGGGCTATATAAATAAAGATTGATTGATTGATTGATTGATTGAAACAGGTAAGATAAATAAATCTTACCTGTTACCTGTTACCTGGTAAATCGCCAAAAATCATCGACAGATTAATCGCTAAGGGAAATAATCATTAGTTGCAGCTTTAATACCCATACACATATAAGTAAACATATACCCACCTACATATATGACTGGTACTGTATGTACTCAATAGTATTTGATACATTTGATTTTGCTTATATCCTCATTGCATTACTTATACATCTATGTAATGCTATAATGCTATATGTTGTTGTACAGCGACCTTGAGTGTCTTGAAAGGCGCCTTCAAATATAATGCATTATTATTATTATTATTATCATAATCAGTGGCTTAATAATGTAGTAGAATAGTGTACCCAATAAAGTGGTCTTTTCTTACATGTGGAGCATATAAGATTCTAAAAGTGAAGTTCTAGTTTGCCCTAAAGTGAGTTTTACTAACTTGAGCAGGAAAATGTGAGAACACAACAAACACACAAGTGACAAAGACGACAGAGAGTAGTAGAGAGATGGAAGAAGGATACTTTTCCATTTCTCCTCAGTGATACTCTGGGGAGAAACAGGTGAAGAAAGAGCTGCAGGGAAGTGGCAGTGACTTGGAGAGTGAGAGACAGACTACAAAACGGAAGAGATGAAGACTGGAGGCATTGAAAGAAAGGTGAAAGAGAGTGGCAGAGATAAGGTAGAAAGATGGATTCCTCCTCCCTACAGGCAGCTATTATTACTGTGCGGTGTTATGATACACTGCATGGTAGTCCCACTGAGATTTATGGCTGTGCACTCCAGTGTCACTCTCATAAGTCTGGTTCGTGCTGGAAATGATCATGCCTTTTAAAATGCTGCCTGGGATTATTAGATGATGAAGGGTCTAGAGCTGTGGTTCTGAAACTGGTACATGAGCTTCCTCTGGTGGTACTTGGAGCAAAATCAGAAACACTGTTCTACTGTATATAACAGGGTATGTGATCAGAGTGAAGCTGAGGAATTTTGACCAGAGTGCTTAGAAAATGAAATGAAAATAACAAAAAGTCTGAAGTATATGTGAGGAAGAGGATGATGATGAAGCAAATTATCTTATTGAGAATAAATCTGCCTCCTATGGCTATTAAAGGCGCCATCTGTAACAATGTGGCCAAAACCGGTTACTACACTCAAAATCAAAACAGTGCGGCGAGTCGTACCTGCCTCCCTTTCCCTCCCTTCCCTCCAGAGTCGAGGTTGCCAGAGCAGCGTGTCCTCCGTCAGCGACGAGCGACTATGGCGAGCGTTTTATCATAAATGAGTGGCTCTAAGACACACAATTCTGTTCTCTCAGTAAAGATCAATATGTATTATAATGTATGGTGATGTTAGCTGTTGACTAGGGAATAACGTTATGCATGATATTTGACCTTAATTTTTGCCTCCCCTTTTATATCAATCAATCAATCAATCTTTATTTATATAGTCCACAGTTTACAAAACATAGTTTGTCTCACGGGACTTCACAGGGTTGGTAACATCCTCTGTCCTTAGACCTTCGACCAGGGTAAGGAAAAACTACCAGGGAAAAAACCCTTATAACAGGGAAAAGGGTAGAAACCTTAGGGAGAACCACAGGTGAGGGATCCACTCCCTGGACGGACAGACGTGCAGTAGATGTTACCCAAAACATACAATACACAATGACAAGAATAAAAAGTGAAAAAGTCTTTAAATGCCAGGATCATCTGGATCACTGGGTTTGTCACAGCCTGTAGTGAAGACTGTTGTGGTCAGAGACTTGAAGATGACTGAGTCCTCTTTCCTGTCCTGACCTGATGTCGTTCACTGGTGTCAGCAGAACTGTAAGAGATTAAACATCAGTTAGAGATGAGTTACATGTGGATTTATGTGCTACATCTCATGGGGGGACATCGGGTAAGTGGTGAGGGATGAAAAATCAAAGACGGGGTAGAGAAAGTGATAAAATGTTTCTAATTGTCTTGATGTTGTGAAGGTGGAAGAAGGCTGTTCTACATATATGCTTAATGTGTTCATCCAGTGATAAATCCTGGTCAAACAGGACTCCTAGGTTCCTTACTGTAGTGCAAGGGACTGAAGTGTTACTGCCTAGGTTTAGAGCTCCACTTGAAAGTGCTGCTCTTATTTCTTTTGGCCCAAGGACCATGACCTCAGTTTTTTCTGTGTTAAGCATCAGAAAGTTCCGAGTCATCCACGTCTGTATGTCTATGAGACAATCCTGGAGTTTAATAGATGGGTTTGGGTCGTCCAGTCGTACAGATACATAGAGCTGGGTGTCGTCTGCATAACAATGAAAATCTATGTTGTGTTTCCTGATAATGTTGCCTAATGGCAGCATGTACAGGGTAAAAAGAATAGGTCCGAGCACGTTATATAGTTTATGGCAATATACATGCAAAGACCTGAAAAGGACTTGAATTTGGAAAAGTCTTCCTCAGTTCCCTCAGATTTCTAAACTGTTCCCTCAGTTTTGGAAATCCATTGTGTCAGTGAAGGCAGCGGCTGCTGGAGGAGAGACTCAGCTGGTGATCATCAGGTAATCAGTCAGTGACATAAGCACGTTCGTAACCTGGTTCTGATCGCTTGCAGGGCTGGGTCCAGACACAGTTCGTTTGGGAAGGACGGAGAGACGTTGTTGTGTGAATAGTTTGTTTATTGTCAGCAATACGGAAAACAAATGAAAACAGCTGTTAGTGCTGTGTCTTCACTCTGCTGCGCTCCACTCTCTCTCTGCCCGGAGTGCGTAGTGGGCGTGTGCTAGCAAACGCCACCGCTGTTCTCCACGCTCCGGGCGAGTGTGCTCTTACAGGCGGGTTCAGATGACACAAACCGGCGTGTGGATTGTGTTGGTCCAGCGCGGCGGCTGCAGCGGTGTTGCTCCGTGCCAGACAAACAGTCCCAGCATCCGTTTTCAAATTCCGCTCCGCTTTCAACACTCTCCACCGTTGGAATGCATCTCCTATACAAACCCTCGCTTTGCCTCGAACTTTATCTTGAGATTTCTGCGATTCATACGAGATCTCTTCGGTTTCGTTGCCTCCTCCGCCATTGTAGCTAACTGGCAACCCGGGGTTACTCGACAGCTCAGGCTCTACTGACTTCAATGATTGGTAGACGGCGGTAGATGGCGCCTCATACCAAAACATAATTTCAAAACATAAACAAACTTTCCGGTGCGGAAAATATTTTTTTTTAATGCAAATTTTTTTTTTTACTAGTTTTGTTGGTGAGTTCAGTTTGTTATATGAACATTATTCCTGAGTCTCTGTGACATATTAGGAGGAATTTATGGCCAGTTGCTTTAGATTTATTACATAATGCACCTTTAAATATACATATTTACTTCCAGGTTTTTGGCAAACTGGACGTCTACATCTACTTTTTCTTTGTGAAATGGCGACAGGATATAATAAATGTTGACATATGCTTGTGTCAAAGATTTTGAATGTAGTTGGTGGTGGTGCAGGTATTTCCCCTGGGGTGTGGGAGATACCTGCCATGTCACACTTGTGTCTTGCATGTGTGACAATAACAAACCTCCCCCCTCCCCCCGTCTGTCTGTCTGTCTGTGTTTGTGCTGCAGATCGTGATCGTGCAGTGGGGAGGGAAGCCCTTCAGCTGTGCCCCTCTCAACGTCGAGCAGTGGCTCTGGTGTCTCTTCGTGGGAGTTGGAGAGCTGCTCTGGGGTCAGGTAAGCAGCTCTTAAGCCTCACTGAGTCAAAATCAAACTGAACAAGTGGAAGGCTGACAGCCCCCTCCCCCCAAGGGAATAGACTTACTGTCGGTATCACTTATGCACGGTCACAGCCATAACTTAGGAATGTCTGTAAAACATCTGCAGCCCAACAAATCCTAAATTATCCACCCATCCATCTCCTACTGCTTTATTCTCCACGAGGTAGCTAAACCCTGGACAGGTCTCCAGTCCACTCAGAGGACAGGCCAACATATAGAGACAAACAACAATCCGAAAACAAACAAAAAAAAATAGTAACTGTTAATTAGATTTTTAAAATAAAATGGAAAAAAAAGGATGCCATTTCGGCCAGTTTTGATTTTTCCATCATTGCGAGTTGTGAAAAGTTTGAAAGATATTCACAGATTCGAACTTCCACAATCAATAACATTAAAAGGTGCCATATGTAGGAATGTGGCCAAAAACGGTTACTACACTCAAATTCAAGCTCCCCCTCCACCCCCTCCCCTCCAGACTCGAGGTTGCCAGAGCGGTTGGCGTATCCTCCTGCAACGAGCGAGGAGCGACTATGGCGAGTGATGAATCCTACGCTGTAAATTCATCATTTGTTTGCTAAGTAATCATCTTTTTATTGCGTTTACAGAGAGACGTACTAAACAAACTCTCTCGTCAAATACTGCTGTAAATTTAGACCAGTCACTGTGTTGTTGTTATGCTTATTGACCCAATGCAGACACGGTACTGAGAAACACTCACGTATACAGGTTACCGGGTGGATGTTGTGATGAATGCCAGTTACACGTATGTGGACTTGTCATATCCTCTGGCTGTTAATCGATAAAACAGGTTATGAGCACTAACCCTGCGTCGTTTATGAGAACACGAAACATAGTGTCAGGAGTGGGATTTGAACCCAAGGTGGATGTGGCATAAGTGTAGCGCTCCCGAAATGACGCTAAGCTAAAATGTAAGATTTCGTATTGTCCAGTCGCTGTTGGCAAACGTGCCGACAGCGACTGGACTCGAGTGGGCACATAGACCCTCACTTTGCTGCAAACTTTATCTTGGCGTTTTAATATTCATACAGAGGTCTTTTAGGTTTCGTTTTCTCCGCCATTGTAGCTCAGAAGTAACTGGCAACCCATGGTTGCTCGGCAGCTAAGACTCATACACATACTGACTGCAATGATTGGTAGACGGTGGTAGGTGGCGCCTCATGCCAAAACATAATAATATAAACATGATTTGAAACATGAACATTTTAATTAACTGATTCTAGTGATTCAGTTACACTGAAAACAACTGCTTTACTAGTCACTCGTCACTCGTTTGTGTGTTTTGCGTGTAAAATGAAATCACAGCAGTCTCATGCAGCCGTGCAGAGATGACTCCACCCACCATGAGTAGGTACTATTTTTGTATCCAATTCGTGCCATAGCGAGGTGAGGTGAGCTGGGACCATATGTGGAAAGGGGCTAAAAAGAACTGTCTTTCGAGCGTAGAAACTACATTGATCTCTACGTGCAATCAGTGAGACCAGAGCGCAGGGACCGTCTATGAAGTGCAGCACTAGGGCTGTAACGATACACAAAATCACGATCCGATTTATATCACGATTTTTTTCTCCCACGATTTTTTCTCCCACGATTCAACATTTACTTATAAAACAACTTAATGTAACATTTAATAACAAATATGATAAATAAAGCATGTAAAGCATGCTGGGAAGTGTAGTTCTTCATGAGAAGCAGTTTTGTTCCAGTGGAAATAACATGTTTTGATAAACAGCAAAGGTAAGACAACATTTCTGCTTGTATTTCATGAAAGTCAGTTGTTGTTTTGCTCTTATTTTGGGGCTGGATCCGTGAATCTTGTTCGTAGAGTGATACAAATGGTACTGTTACCCTGGATTTCCACTGGACCCGTTACAGCCGCGGAACGTCAGTGGTGCGGTCGCCGTTGCAAATCGTGACTCTGCATGTCTCTGCAGCGTCCCAGAAGCGGCTCGCCGCGCCGCAGCGATATCGATAGGTAGCGGTTCTATTTTTGCCGTTGCTGCTGCTGAACCTCGTAAATTCCAACAGAGCAGATTGTACCAGACAGGAAAAGCGACATAGAATCAAAGTAAAATATTTCCGCTCCCCTTTCAAAATAAAACACAATACGCAGGTCATGTCGCCTGTCACAACTTCACATCAACATTACGTCGTGACCGGTGCTGCCAGGTCAACAGTCAATTAATCAGAGCATCTCAGAGTCATAATGTACGAGGAGAGACTGATTGTTGAAGTGGAGAAACATACAATCATTTATGACACCAGATCAACAGTTCTTCCACATCAGAGAATGAAAGAAGCTGTGTTATTGTTGTTGTTTACTTTATACACACAGTCTATCGCTGGATCTCGCGAACTCGTGTCCGTTCGAGATTATCGCGCGATCTTCCGTGAATACCGCTGGCTCCCAAGGCTCCGCGCCGCTGCCGTAACGCGCCCGGTGGGGATTGACGCTGGGCAGAGGACGAAGCAGAACCGCGCCACTGACGTTCTGCGGCTGTAACGCGTCCAGTGGAAATCCGGGGTTAGAATCTGTGAATTCTCCGTTGTTTACATAATCACGCTGATGCTCCGGTGCCGCTTTTCAATGTGTGCGCTGTAACAGTTTTTTATCCGCTCCTGCTGGTTTGATCCGTCTGTGTTTTAACTGTGTTTGGTGAACATAAGAATGGTTTATATGAGCTTTTAGCTGAGTTTCTGACCTTTCTGTGGGTATGCAGCATGTCTGTGTTTGTTAAAGTTAGACATGGTTTTATGATGTTGTTGTCGCTGTATCTGACGCTGCCCCCGGTAGCGGGGACCTCAGTAAAGAAGAGATTAACGCGATTAAAAAACATAACGAGATGATTGTAATTAATTAATCACAATTAACGCGATAAATTGACACACCTAATAAAAATAAGTTTGGTAGCACTAACAGCTCATATCATGTGGCTGACTGGAAAAATAACTGGGAGTTAGAAAGGGCGTTTCGCACTTCTGTTTTCTCACTGAAATCGCCACAAACCTCGTTTCGTGGCGATTTCGATTTCGATACGCATATCGTTACAGCCCTATACAGCACCCAAAAAAACATATGTAAAAACAGTGTCGTCAAACTTTCTGTAAACTTTACTGCTGTACTGTACGTGATACTACACATGATACTACGCATTTAAAACAGTTACTGAAATCCTAGTTGAAAAGGTCAGAGGAACATGGGCTCGCACTCACAGACAGTTTCTGGTAGATGGAAGTTTACATAGAGCTTCACTTACACCTGGCGTTCCACATACATAAGATAAGATCAAATAAAATCAGATAAGATAATCCTTTATTTGTCCCACAATGGAGAAATGCACAGTGTCACAGCAGCAAAGACATTTAGGGTTAAATAATAACCATGCATTTTCATAGAATGTACACTCTAGAAAGATACTGGAGTGGTTGATTTTTGAGGGTCAGCATCGTAGGTGGAGATTGAAGTGGAGGATCAAACCTCTTACCTTCTGGTTTTAGGGTGACCCACTCTATCTCCTGATCCCTCCCGCCATCCACACGTGTCTTTCTGTGAAATGAGAATGTTGCAACCCCTCGATTTTCAGGTGATTGCCACAGTACCGTCAGAGCGGCTTCCGTGCCTGAAGGAGGCGGGGCTCGGCCTCGAGCCCAGCGAGGAGGAAGGGGAGGAGATGGCAGAGGACGAGGAGGAGATCGACTGTGCCGAGAGAGAGTTACGCCGCGGACAGATCCTCTGGTTCAGAGGTCTCAACCGCATCCAGACTCAGGTACTGTTTAATGTGACCCCACCCCCAAAAAATAAAATAAAATGAAACCAGAAATGCTTCACACACGAAAACGCAAACACACAGAGATCATACAGCGATCATGACACACAAGCAGTTTGTTTGAGGTGAATCATGGACAAACTGGGAATATGCAAAAAGAAAAGAAAAATGAACCACTTGAATGTAACTGTATCCCAATAATGCATTATATTTGGATTTTCTTAAAGCTGCTGTCAGTGATATCCACTTTTGGCACAGACTGAAAGTATTTGGTGAAGGGGCTGGGCTAAGAGAGTCATAGTCTTCCAGTTTAAAATGCATTGTCCATTGGGGTTGCCGTAGCCACAAAATGGTGGCCTCTGGCCCTTACCTTATGTTAAGTTAAACTCTAAGGCCATTAAAAATAACTTATTTTAATATGATTATACACTTATACAAACACACCTATGGCAGTATTTCTGCCCAACATTCCTCCTAAATTTTACACACTGGACCTTTAACACATATTTTACATAAAAAGGTTTCACTGACTGCAGCTTTAACCCAGTGCTTTGTGATGAAATGCTAATTATTCATCGTAGGGACACTCGTCATGGTTGTGTTCTGAATAAACTGTTAACTGTATCATGGCCTTTACAAACTAACACAAGAGACTTTTGGAAAGAAAGAAAGAAGTATTATCTCTGTATCTGAATTTTTCTTACTCTCCAAAAGTTAGTCTCTCCCATCTTTGTCTGTGCTGTTCTTCTGACTTGTGCCAAACACACTGACCCCAGTCTTTGTTTCTCTTCAACACAACGGTTGTTTTCTCAGTTCTTTAACTCAGAAGTGGTTTTTGAGATGAGATCATGAGAGAGGATTAATGCTGTGACTGTGTGTGTGTGTGTGTGTGTGTGTGTGTGTGTGTGTGTGTGTGTGTGTGTGCGTGTGTGTGTACCTGAGTTTATACACTTTGGCCCTGATTTACGAAAGCTTTGTGCGTGCAAAAACTGGATTGCACACGCATATTTGCGTTGATGCTGATCTACTAACAGGGCGCAACGAGGAGTGCGTCCCTCAGACGGGCAAAATAGCACTCGCAACCCATTAAGCGTTCTTGTCTCAATGCATATGCAATATGAGGCGTTTACACGCTATTTTGCGTGTGCTAGGAGGAGAAAATGTAAATATGTTATATTAGCACGCGCAAAGTGATTTATCAAACCTGAAACTGATTGCGGTGTTTATTTGTGCGTCTTTATTTAGCACGTTTGAAAGGCAGGTCTTAACTGGCACAGCAGTGCTCACACATGGCTGCGGTTATTTATAGTTATATTATATTTGTAAATCAGGAAATTACGCTTTTCCAGAGCATGTTCAACTACGCGTTCGCAGATGACGCACATTCATTTCTTATTTTATATCTGAATAAATTAAATATAGATATCCAGAGGAGAAATGTGTGTCGTACCTATGTTCTGGGACTAAAAAGCCGTTGTGATGATCCTCTTTATTTATTTATTTACTTATTGACAAAAAAGTCACACATCTATTGAAAGTAGACCTATGAGAAGTAGACGAGAGAAACAGCAAATTGCGGTCACAATCTTAGTAGGTCACACGCAAAAAAACGTAATCCAGTAGCAGGCGCAGTCTTTAAGCACGTGCACGCTCTCTATTTGGAATATTAGTAAATCAGGCCCATTGTGTGCAGTCCATTACAAAGCAAAACAGATCACTTTTTTACTGACTGATCATTCTCGCTACTTCGCGCGAGAATGATCAGTCAATCCTGATTCATGGTTCCAGATCATTTCTACATTTTGGTTTTTGTGTGGCGAAGAAACTGAAGTGGACACTTCGCAGAGGGGCTCCCGACGCAGACAGCAACTGCTGTGATTGGTCCATTGTCGGCGTGTTTACTCCAGAGCCCAATCGAGTTTTAACAAAAAAAATCAGACTGAGTAGAGTCAGAGTAGAAGTGCAGCAATTTGTACAACTGTTTGTCTTCCCGTTACAAAGACGCACAGGTGGAAGAAATAGACACATACTTTGTGGCGTGACACGTAAACACCTGTGCTCAACTAAAAAATGCACACAACGGCATCTGGCAGGGTTTCCCAAATGTATTATATGGGAATCCACTTTTGAAGAGTAGTGCAGCGTAAATTGCAATATAAATCATGAAAAGCCATTCTGTAACACCTAATATTATTATTATTATATTTATATTATATTAAGTGAATAAACCAGACATTTCCCAGAGATATATGTTTGATTAATGAATCACAACTTAATGTAATGCACATTATTTATTTTATTTTATTTTATTATTTATTTATTTCACGCATGAAAATTAGTTGAGAAGCCCAAAACTCAAAAGTAGACGCATCTGAGATAATAAATGAGATAATTATTACAATAAATGAAATAATAACAATTAGAGTCACCTTATATCCCGCTCCGTCTTAATCTAGTTTATCAATACCAGTGTGTGAAGTATACGTGAGGAAGAGGAGGATGAGAGAGCAAATGACCTTATTTGGAATAAATCCAAAATCAGGCTTTAGATGGCAGAGCAGCATCAACATGAACATCCTCAGATCACTCTCGGATTAAGTGCCCGTCGCTATGTAGAGTAATCAGAGTAATCAGAGTAATCAGAGTAATCAGAGTAACAAAACACACATGCAACCACACTTGGTCAGTAATACTCAGGAAACAGTTGAGGTGCGTAGTATCATTGATGATAGACTCTTGTTTCTATCACACTGACTGAGGGAGGAAATCTTTTCTCACACGCACTCAGACTGGCCTCTCCTACCCTGACTGAGTGCTGCTGTTTTGTCTCTGTCCTGCAGATGGAGGTAGTGAGCACGTTCAAGCGAAGCGGTTCGTTTCAGGGAGCGGTGAGGCGGCGCTCCTCCGTGCTCAGTCAGCTCCACGACGTAAACACTATCTCTACCCCCTCTCACGTAGCTCTCTCCACCGCAACAGCCAATACCAGCCCAGCCCCCGGGAGTGAGTCCGCCGAACGCATGTACACACATGCACACCCATACACGCACACTCCTGCAGTCACCTTCTCGCTCACACACACAAACACCCATTCATGATGCAAACAAACACACACTCTGCTGCACGGCACGTGGACTGCAGTATTTTTGACTCTCCATGGTTGTGTCCCCTCCGGCTCGCTCGCTGCTCGTCTGTGTGCAATGTCTCTTCTTTTCTTCTTCTTATTCTCCCCTTCAGACACAGTCCTGACCTGGCTGTGTACTTCTGCTCTGACCTGGTCTGGTCCCAGTCCAGAATCTTTGTTTTGTTGTTGAGTGTTGGTCGGTGCAGGAGGCAGCTCACTGTTCTCCCTCTGGCTGAGACACACACTTGCACTGTTTACATAATGACTCAAAAAGAGAGAGAGAGTTGAAGTTATTCAGACAAGTCTGGAAGGCATCGTGAAGTTCAGAGAGCAAACGGTGACTCCTCCTGCACTGTGTGATATTTCTTGTCTGTGAATGAGGTCAAGCGTGGTAAATGACTCTAATCTAAAGGAGTGGTGTCCTTTCTTTTTGCCTGGGAAGTGTAGTCCTGCTCTAACAATTCTGTGACTCCAACTGTAGACAATGCTGCAATTCGATTTTACTGCCATACATTACCAAATGGCTTCTGCAATTCTCCAAACTGTAAACCTTCGAGTATAAAAGCCCCTGTAACACACTGCTGTTTCCATTACTCCCTTTTACTACTGTTTTTGCTTTCTTTCTCCTTCTGCTCCTCTCGCTGTTGTTCAGTGCTGTAACTGATGTGGTGCTGAACCGGTTATTTCTGTAACAGTATTTACAGCTTTCGACGTCACAAGTTTGGCCTCACAATGTCTCACCAATTTTTTTTTTCCTAATTCTCTCTCTCTCTCTCTCTTTCCATCATAGTTCTCTCTTCTTTCTTCTTTATTTACGAGACATTACAGGTTCCTGTTTGCAGAAATATTCTGGGAAATGTGTTCTTATTGTTCTTCACGAGTAGAGCTGTTCGTTTGTAGACATATTTAGATTGTACCAAATCTAAATACAGACTCTTGTGTAGCATACTAAAACTATTTATTTAGTACATTCCTTATATATGTGTGTGTATTATTTTCTCCTTTTTTGTCTCCTTATTTATCCTTAAACGCATCCCTTTTTTCATCCTTCCATCTTCTGAAAAGAGTCGCATCCATCCCTCATGTTTTCTCTTTTGATTTCTTCGTATGTCAGTTCTGCGTGTGCCTGATTGCAAGTGTGTTTATGTGCTATGTGACATATCCGAGAGCCGTAGTTTGACTTTTCGTGACTTGTATGTTTGTGTCTGATTGTGTGTGTGTGCGCATGCATGTGTGGTTGTGCTTGCCTCCTCATTTGATCGTCTCCATCCGTCTTCTCAGTTGTTTCTCCTTTCCTTCCTTGCTCCCTTCCATTCACCCTTTCCTCCTTCCATTCCATGCTGCCTTCCTTCCTCCCCATGTTGCTCCATCACCTTTGGGTGTAGCTGCAGAGAAGCCCAGGCTGACGCTGCTGACACCTCAGCTTAATAGTAGTTATCTGCTATTCCTATCCTCCATCCCTTAATAATGTAAATAAGAAAAACAACAAGAGTTCTTTGACAGAGAATATATGCAGTCAAATAATTGGGTTCATATCCCACCACTTCAAACTCACTGCTGCTTACCTTCACTTTCCCCTTAATTTAAAGAGCTTGTTGGTTCCAAATCTATCCTTCAACAGCAGTACTGTATGACACATACTTGCATTTTGAAGTCATCTTTTCGTGGTTCAGTTCCCCGGTAAGGATTGGTACCTTGGACATGGATTTGGACAAAGAGGAAATATGAATGAGCTAGCATTAAGATAAAGTTTTTGTTAGCTTTACCAATTAGGTTTACTCAAAAGAAAAAAGTTCAAACAGTGTCAAATATGTGACTACTTGATACTATACTTGACAGATTGATTGTCTGGTGATGTTCTATAGTGTTCCCCAAAGCTGCTATTAACGCTAATAGCCTAGCAATCACTGTGCTCGCAGTTACGGTTAATGCTGCCTCCAAATGGAACTGTGAGCTTGTGGTTTGGACAGTTTGGTCACATGACTTCACTTACTTCTTCTCTTACTTCTCTCTCTTAGCAAGCTGACAACAGTTAGGAACAGCAAGCCATTTATCTTACATAAAAACCCAGTGGCCTGACCAGACATTTGGAAGGGCAGGGGTACTGCGAAAAATGAAAATGATGCCACTAGTACGTTTAAGTCAGACATGTGCAAAGTGTGACCTGAGGCCAAAGGCAGACCTCCACACATTCATTTCTATCACAGAGATAACATTTTCTATACAGCACTGGACACCCTTTGGGACACTGTCATGTAGGGACAGTAGGGAACTTCATAACGCCACCCTTTTTGATCAAAAGGGCATGTGTCATGTGACTCAAGTAGGCGGGAGATGCTTAAACCTACAAACTTATCAGCTAACAAAAATGAAACATGCCAAACACAACCTTATTTGACACGTTGCTTGCAGTTAAATGCCCACAGTGACGAGGCTAATTTTCAACATAATGTTCTATGTGTGAAGTGTCTAATCAAAACAATGATAATATGACTTCACATTTTTAAATGTACTCTGCAAAGACATCATGAAGACAGACAGACTTCTTCTTCCCTCTGTTAGCGTCAGGGTCATTACTTTACTCCACTGCTCACAGTTCTGTTGCAGACTCAGCCGTCCTGTTCCCCTGTATGATGTACACAGGTTCTGACAGACATCACCTCACTGGCTTTTATGCTAATACAGTCAACTCCATTATTACTCTGTATAGAAAGAGTCAAGGGTTTTTAAAAGAAAACATTTATTGTACTTTTTTTTTTTTTTAAAGGCTATAACGGAATGTTTCACTGTTATACATTTACTCACCCGCGCGTTAGATCCAGTTTGGTTTAATTTCATACTGAGCAAGTTTTGTGTGCCCGCAGTGTGTAAAAGTCCTGTGAAATTGTCCTCAATTTCCTGTTTTCATGATCAAAAAGATTCCCTCAGTTTTCTGAGTAGAATAGGAGGGTGTGTCTGCAATGAGGGAGGTGTTGCTGAGGTGTTGCTATGATTAGAGCTGAGCCATCACCATGTGTCAAAGGGTGGGTGCTGCTCAAGGGTTAGGACATTAACCGGTCATCTACCTCACAGCTTTTCTCTGTATTTATGTTGCGGGTTTCTTCTCATCAGCACTTGTTTTGCACACAGCAGCCTCTCTACCTTCCAGCGCCTTTACCCTCCTCCCCCCCCTCTCTCTCTCGCTCTTTTAACCGTCAGTGTTTTTCCATCAAGCTCTGCTGAAGCAGCCGACAGGGAAAGAGGGAAAGAGAGAAGGAAAGTGGGTATGAGAGAGAGATAGGTAGCACAGCAGTGCCCTGACCTCCTGTGGTGGGGCGTCATTATACTCGAAAGTTTACTCTTTCCATGAAAACAAAACCAAGCGCTGACGAAGTGAGAAAGTGACATTCTGAAGCCTTCTCAGTCTGCATGTGGTGTTTTTCTACTGTCTGACAGGCTCTTTGGAAAAACAGATAAGCACTGAACCTACTGCTTGACCGTCTGTCTGTCTGTCTGTCTGTCTGTCTGTCTGTCTGTCTGTCTGTCTGTCATATTATGCCAGAGTGGTATATAGAGACGACTTTCAGTTTGGTCCGACTGCATCCACCTCTCATAAGTCACAGTTTGGACTCCACTGGTTGGTGATGCAGCCTCCTCTCTGTCGATCTCATTTTGCCAACCTGTCTCTATGTACGGCTCTGCTCTGCCTGTGTCTGTGTCAGTATTTCTGCACTGAACGGTTTCTGTTTCTTTGAGCTCATGCTGCTTCTTTTCCTCTGTTTGGGCTTTGGGGGGAGAAGGGTGCATGGACCTGCTGCCCATGGCAAAGGAATGTGTTCACGCACACACGCACCACACCACACACTGCATAATGCACCTTGAAGTAAACCTCATAGACCCTCTGATATATGTGTGTTTTGAGAGAGAAAGGGTGTGTAAGTGACAAAGATCTGATTCAGCATGACCTGGCTGCCTCTCCCTCTCTCTCTGTGTGTGTGTGTGTGTGTGTGTGTGTGTGCGTGCGTGCGATTCGCTCTGGCCTTTGAACCAGTCACCTTCTCTTTCTAGTATTCTAACCAACCACATACTGTTCTAACCTGTCACCTCTTAGTTTTGCAAGACTTGTGTTTGCTTTATTTTTATTTTTTAAATTATTTTTTTTTTTTAAATATCCTGCGGCAACTTCCTTATCAGCAGCATCATCATCATCCTTTTCAATCACTCTGCTCTCTTCTTCTTCTTCTTCTTCTCTGTCACTGCTGCATGGTCACTGTACCTTTGTGCACACATGTTTGCATGTGTGTATGTCTGGTTGTCATTGTCTCTGAGTGTATGAACACCCATTGTTGACAGCAGTATGATGCATGCAGACGGAAAATTCCAAGCTGTGCAATGTGGAAACAACTTTCAACTTCATTTAGTCCATTACACTGCTGCATGCGTGTTTGTGTGTGTTAGGTTCTTGGCAAATTCTTATTTTTAACTGTACATCAAACTAACACTCACCATTCCTGCTTCTTTTCCTTTTGCACCTCACAACAACAACAACCCTCATCTGTGTGCACAGACGCATGTGATGCAGTATGCTGAGGTATGAGTGTTCTCCCCTGCACACATATTGTATCACCCTGTCCCTTCCTCTTCCTCCCCCAACACACAAACACACACCCATGCACACAAAGTGTGTCTGTGAGGTGTCTGCAGCAGCTTCTGTGGTTTTTGTGATGGTGGCTACTGGATCCTCTCGTCTTGTGAGGTCTGATTGGTGTGCAAGAACTGACAAAAACATGTCATTAGCCAACTCATTTAAACTCTTTTTTTTTTTCACTTCTGTGTGTTGGAGACAAAGAGGGTCAGGTGGACTCAAGTTTGAGAAGTGACTGACAACCCAAAAAAACACCCTAGCTATCCCTTTAAGTCGGTAGACTTGATTGGGGGATAGAGATTGATTGATAGACTTAAAAATAAGTGCAGTTGTAAGGTGAGGTTGTGAATCTGATGAACGCTCCAAACTAATGCATGGTCCAGAGCAGTCTAAAACTAAAAGCAATAATATTACTTGTAAAGCTCATGAAACACTACAAATCTACATTAGTTTTAATATTTTACAGATTAAATTAAGAGTTTTTTTTCTTTATTACTGATGTTGAGATTCACTCGGGGGGTCAGCCCTATGTTCCCACATTTCTATGGATTTTTTTTTCACTGAAAATTGAGTGTCAGCGCAGTCTTAGAGTGAAGTCAGGAGTGCATTTCACTGCTTGCTGTACAGGTATAACATTATAGAAAGTTAAATGTGTGCTGTGTCTCAATTGCACTAACTCAGGTGACTCATGGAGTGTCTCAGTGAGCACCGAGCGTCCACAGAGGTGGAGCTGATCACCGCCGACAATGTCACTGCCAAACTATAAATACATCATATCTTAAAACACAAACCACATGTTTAGACTATAAATAGCTAATTTCTCACCTCAAATGATGTTAAAACTGCGTTCCGGGAAACAGAAAAATATTTATTACAGGTGAGAAACGGCAACTGTTTCAATGTTATTCAGCTGCAACAACAAGAACAGTCTTTCTCTCTCGGACGCCATTGCTCACTGTAGCCAGAAGCACAACAACCTTGCGCAGCGACCCCTACTGATCGGGCGGGAAATTGCAGAGCACCACGGCGGAGAACTATGAAGGCTCGAGGGGTCTCCGTGGTTACGCAGTTGGATAACGCATTATGCAGTAGTAGAAGTATAATGTGGCCTTAAGGGTTAAAATAACTATTGATTTTGGACCGTTGCCTCATGGTTTTGGTCCAGTCCGGTCAATTAGAATACTTTTAGCGCTCACTCACTTTTTTATGCAAAATATCCTGAACACCACAGTGACTAAGAGAGTTATTATGAATAAAGTGACTGTAGCCACCTGGCCCTGAGTGTCAACATGTCTGTCTGCCTGTCTGTCTGTCTGTCTGTCTGTCTGTCTGTCTGCTGGAGGACACAAGTCTGTCTGCCTCTGGGTTTCCCTGGTTTGTTCCGCCTCTTTCTTTCGACTGACTTTCTCTTCTCTCTTTCCTGTGGTCTCTCTCTCTCTCTCTCTCTCTCTCTCTCTCTCTCTCTCTCTCTCTCGTCTTCTCTCCCTTTGGCAGATGCGAGTGGTGAAAGCATTCCGTAGTTCGCTGTACGAGGGCCGGGAGAAACCGGAATCCCGCAACTCCATCCACAACTTCATGGCCCACCCGGAGTTCCTCATCAACGACCTCATCCACAACATTCCGCTGATCGACGACACTGACGTGGACGACGAATCAGAGCTCAGCAGATACCAGCACCTGCACCCGGCCCTCCGCAAGCCGCCGCCCCCCCCCACCCAGCCCCAGCCCCCAGCACGCACCCGCCCCACCCGCCCCTATCGGCAGTACAGCCTCCCGGTGACTCCGTGCAACCGAAACAACAACAACAACAGCAGCAGCAGCAGCAGCAGTTCAGCGGTCACCCGTGGCAACAACAACAACAACATCGCCAATGCAGTTACTCCCAGCAATCGGAGCCACCACCACCACAACAACAACAACCACCATCAATACCGCCATAACCATCATGGCAGGGACAGGCCAGTGAAACCCTTCGCCCCTCACATGGGCCACCTTTACTGCGTGGAGACCTCCTTATAACTGATCTGAACGTGGGTCTGGCAGGGGAGTGGAGAAGGGGAACGGAGTCTTGGTTAGGGGAAAGGAAAAGGGGAGTGGAGGGAAAGGGCTGAGGAGACACATGACATTTCCATCTCTTATATCAAGCTACCAGGAAGGAGTGAAGGACAAGGGAGGCACAGGAGGGAGTGGACAATGGCTGGAGACTTCTGCTGCATGTGGCTCCCTGAGAACATTGCAGATTTCCCTCCCTTCGCCCTCACTCTGGCCCTCTCAGCCGTAAAAACCCCCTCAACCCCCGACACAACAGCCGCTCACCCCCTCTCCACCCTGAAACCCAACCGTCCCTGTCCATGACCCTGCTCAAAGAACCTGCCCACCTCACCCCTGCCTGACCTCATGCACACTCGTCACACATACGCACAGGTCTGCTCTCGCTGTGTTGTCCTGAGCTAAGGAGGGAGGCAGGGACAGACATCCAAAACAACAGAAAAAAAAAAAACACGACATCCCTCAATGCTTCAACAGGAACAGGGCCATGAGACCATGAGGCCATGGGGGCTGACTCACTCTGTTGTCTCAGTGTTCATCATTAATTTAGTTATCATATCCCAACACACTCACACCTGCCACATTGTCACCACTGCCATCATTTATCTACAGCCACTCCTTTGCTTGTGATATGAGGCTTTTGTTAAAGCTTTAACTATAAACTTCACTCATTTCCGCCCTCTGATTCGCTCATTTCTCAGCATGACGTCGCTCGTTCTTTCTTTTATTTTCTTTCATTTATTTATTTTTAATCTTATTTTTCTTTCATTCCTCTCTTTATCTTTCAGTGTGGGTATGTGTATTGTCTTGTCTCTTCTACGGGAAAAAACTGGAATGGCAAACAAAAGTTCCTATTAATTTGAAAGGTGGGGGAATACGTATATATATATATATATATATATATATATATATATATATATATATATACTGTATATATATAAATGTTTAAAATGTTCATCTGAGAACTTTTCAAGGTCCTTGCTGTTCTTTCTCCAGCCCAACCTGCACGACCCTTGAATGTCACCCCATGAGTCCACATGATCTGTTCTCTGTACTCGTCCATGAGATGATGGGTGACGTCAGTCCTTCCTCTCTCTTGCTGTTGCTCAGTCTGCGTTGTTTTGTTTTTTCTTGGTTCTCTCACACTCACCTTGTCTCGTCTGGTCTTTCGTCGGTGGGTGTGGGTGTGTTTCAGCTTTTCTTGGAGGTACAAAAAAAAAGAAAAAGAAAAAAAGCTGAATGCTTGTGAAGCATTAACCCTTTAAATGCCATCACACACACAATGCACAGGCGATGGCCCTTTAAGACTTCAAACATGAACTCACTTTCAAGCTCATGTGTCACCATTGGGTTCTTCTTCATCGTTATGTACCAGTGCCCTGTCTCCGTGACTACTGTGGACAAAGGGAATGTTTCATTTCATCCATCTTTCTGTCACTTTTACCGTTGAAGTGGGGAGAAAATTCACCGTTAGTTTGTGCTGAAACATCAGCAGCTTCTGCTTAAGTGTTAAGTTCCAAAGTCTGTGTTCAGTTTAATTAAGCTTTAGGCCCAAAGTCCACTCAGCTCTATCAGGTACGACCAACGGGAGCTTATGTGTTATGTCTATGCGTCCTGTTCTGTGCATCCCCCTAAAATAGATTTTAAAAAATGGACACCATTGTCATGTCTGTTAACGGTGAGGTTAGCTTAGTTTCTCGAATGCTCGTAAAATGAAAGTGGCAACAGACAAATGTTGTGGCCTTTACTGTATCTGTGAGGTCACTACTTCTGTACGGACAGGAGGTATTTGGAAGTGTTTGCATTGGTAGCATTGTGTCACGGTTTAGTTGTCATTATACTGCGAAAACTGCGTCCCGGCAGCAAAATACAATAACATATTAAAAGCACGACTTATGGCGACATCTGTAAGACAAAACACTGCATAAAAACAATCTTTCAACACGTTTTTCCTGACAATAATAATCTCGCCGTCATGAGCCTTTGTGATAGTGCAAGTTTGCTAGAACTGATCATTTAGACGCATTAACTACCCTCGTACTTACCCCTACGTATTATTTCATCAAAATATGTCTTTCCACTCACCAGTTTATCCTCCCCACATAATATGTTTTTAACAACCAGAGAAAAGCAGAGTAGCTGCTGATACAGAGTACAGTGAAGGTCCCACTCTTCTTTAAAGATGCAGTTTCAGTGAAGCTTGACATGAAGCCAAGAACTGCAGCTGTTCTTGGCTCAATAACTTCATCAAAATTACAAAACTAAAAGACTCCTCTTCCCCAAAACCACATTATGGTCAGCGTAGACATGATATGCAGTTTTCAGGATTTAAAGCTAAGCTCAGCTAACCTGCCACTAGTGTCAACCAGATTTATTTGTTAAGACTGTACTTTCCCCGCACTGTGTTGAATCTGTAAAAAAGGTCACAGTGACACAAGAGAAAACACTCAACTGTAGCCACCAATGCAACGACACAGGTGCAGCACGACACAAGCCGCCGTCCGCCGTCAACATTCCACGTGACATACATTCCAGACAACGCATCACATTCCAGACTGAGTGTGTGAGAGTGACTGCCTGTATCCCATGTTGCACTAGGTGTGGGTGAACCTCTGGCATCATTTTGCCTCGGAGTGTGACTGCAATGCAAACCTTCTTGACATCCCTCCCCTCCTTCCACCTCTCCCTCCTCATGCCTCCTGTTTAGGTCCCTGATTTGTTGACTTGGCCCCACCACCACCACCACCACCACCACCACCGGAGAACGTTGAGGGCAGACAATATGCAACAGACTGCCTTATCAACCGCTGTTCCCAGCCGTGAGATTAGAGCTGCTGTCAGACAGGGATTGGTGTAATACATGCAAACACAGTGAGAGAACATATCTGTCCTGCTTATAGTCCAGCCCCCCCCCCCCCCAACCTTTTTTCCTGTACAGAACTCTGTCTTGAATGCTCCTCTTCATGGTCGCTACTGTCAGGTGGTGACATTGTATCAGTCTGTCTGTTTTGAAGCATGCATTTGATATCATTAATGTCACTCTTTTATGTGTTGGTAAAAAACCATTTAGGCTACTGTCACTACTACTGTGTGCTGATCTCTCCACATCTGCTGTCTCTCTCTCTCTCTTACACAGACACACACACTCATATTCTATTCAAGTCTAACCCAGTCTATCTCAGCACCTTTTAGGCTTACGCACACACACACACACACACACACACACACACACACACACGCACACACACACACACACGGGGGGATAATGAATCTACAGTGATGTATGTAAATTAAGACTGTCCAGTTCCAGCCATCTCTGTCCATCCATCCAGCCACATTACATCATGATGTTGTGAGACCGTTTAACAGCTACGGCAAAACACACAAATGTGAAAAAGAATATATTATATTTATCAAAAATTATAAAAATTGTACAACTTGCACCACTACTGTACAGATCGCCCAAATGTGCACATGTGCATCTTTGATTTACAGGTACTATGCTCCTGTTACACCTTCTTATTTATTTTTATTTATTGCTTTTTGTAAAGAGAGGAACAAGAAAATGGAAGCGCTTGTATTATATTATCATTATTATTATTATTATTATTATTATGATTATTTATTTTCTCCACCAGTTGCTCTGCCACTGATGGGGAAAAACAACAGTTGCACATTCTCCTGAGCATAATTCTGAGGGCTGTGTTTTCTGTCCATGGAACAGCCCCTGGTGTGTGCCGAGGTGTGGGGATGTTTGCGGGTCTCTCAAAGACCAGAGACACCACTCTGTAAATACAGAACAGGAGTTACAAATGTACCTCATTATGATCTAAAGAACTGGACACAAAGCAGGGACCCAGGCAAGGATGAAGAACTGGAGGCCGACGCAGAACTAGAGAGTTACAGAAGTGCAGTGCACATGTGCTGTTTAGGCTGCTCTGTTAGATCTGCTGAGTATTTACTGCCATGTTTATGACAGGGGAAGATAAAGGAAGGTTTTACATTATTCATTATACATACTGTTGTAAATATTGTGTGTGTGTGGAATGGTCCCCCCCCCCCCCCCCCCCCCCGCCCCGCACAATGCAGTGCTGTTGTGCAGAGACAGAAAAAGCAGCCTTAACTGTGCTGAAAAATGAAAAAAAAAACGAAAGACCAAAAAAAAGAAAAAACCCACGAAAAAAAAAAACCTAAACAAAAATAAATAAACAAAAACATAAAGACTATTGAATATATTAAAGAGTTACCTGCCTGTTATTTAAGCGAATAAATATCTATATATGAGAAAGAACACACCTGTATACTATAGACTAAATCTGTACGGAAATCTAAGAGAATTAATGGAAATTAAGTCCAACACCTTTTGTCTGTATGAAAGAAAAAATACATCAAAGTATTCTACAATAATAACTTTGACAAAGTCTGTGTGGTCCTGTGTTGTTTGTTCATATTAATGACTGACTGACGAGACTATATTTACACTTCCAACGATTGTCTGCATGTAGTGTTTATTCTCACAAGTTCATCTGACCTTATCCACAGCACCTTTTTTTTAAACTCTCCAACTGTCGAAAATGATGAGACAAGAAATTGATACTTGGAGAGAAAATGTTGAAACTATAGTAGGTAAATAGGTAAAAATTATGAGATAAAAAGTGGAAATCAGGGCCCACGGTTGGTGTAGTGGTTAGCACTCTCACCTTTGCTGCAAGAAGACCAGGGTTCCTGGGTTCGAGCCCCGTTTGGAACAACTTCAGAACAAGGGTCTTTCTGCAAGGAGTTTGCATGTTCTCCCTGTGTGTGTGTGTGTGTGTGGATTTTCTCTGGGTTCTCCGGCTTCCTCCAACAGTCCAAATATGGGGATTAGGTGAATTGGTCACTCTAAATTGACCATAGGTGTGAGTGTGTGAGTGAATGGTTGTTTGTCTCTATATGTGGCCCTGTGATGGACTGACGAACTGTCCAGGGTGTGACGCCCTATGTCAGCTGAGATGGGCACACTGCGACCCTCTGGTGGAGGTAGATAATGGATTGATGGAAGTGGGAATCATGAGATAAACATTTGACATTAAGAAGTAGAAATTATGAGATAAAAAGTAGGTCAACACTATTTATAGATTCGGGAACACATATTCACCATTAACTATGTCCTTACTAACATGTAGTAGCATACTAGCACTTTGTTAGTAAATATTAAGCATGTATTAACACCTTATGTAGAAAAAATGTTAATTCATCTTGTAATAGAGGTAGAAGGTTATGTAGAATAAGGCATTAATATGTGCTTAATGATTACTAATAAAGGGCTAGTATGCTACTTATATATGTTAGTAAGCACCTCGAAAATTCAGAGAACATTAGTGAACATCATGACTTAACATTATGTTTCTATAATATCTACAATCATGTTTGCCTCGATCATCAAGTTAAAATATATATTTTAAAAAAAGAATCAGTATGTACATTTTGCTCTACATGAAAAAAGTTCAAAATCCAAAATTAACATTGAAAGAAGATGAAAAGTCCCAAAAAGAACCTATTAAACTTAATGTTTTATTACAACTCAAAGTTAATCATTTTCTTAATTTAAAAGTGCCAATATCTGACTTTTAATTTGAAATATCTCTAAAACTGTACAGAAGACATGTCTGATTTGCAGCACGCTAGTAATCATAGATGTCTCTGTGTCCAATGTCATGTTGGTCCAGTCAGCAAGGAACTGAACTTTACCACCTTGCAAACTGGAAGATTCCTGTGGCTGTGGGCAAATCTTAAGAAGAACAAGACACTTAGAAGTTCAACATCCAGAGTGAAGATTGAAAGGAGACAAAAAGCCCTTAAATGCTTCAGGAATGGGTGGTGCAATGGCTTTGTTCAACACCACCATGACACAGATTGGAACACCTGTGTAGTTGTAGACCTTCCAACTGCCACAACACTGCAGGTATGGAATTGAACCTGCTACCCTCCAGACTGGACAATCTTATGATCATGAGCACAAATTCCAGACATATTTATGGCTTTTCATGTCCTTTCCATCTTCACTTTGGATGTTGAACTTTAAAACATCTTGTTCTTCATAAGACTTAAAGGTGGAGCAAGGTGGAAAGTGCAAAGTTCAGTTCCTTGCTGGACGCAAACCCCAGGGTTGTGTGAACATGGCACTGGACAAAGACATCTATGACTACTACTTTATGATTCTTTATTTTCTCCACTGGTGCACCCACTGATGGAAAAACAGCAGTGGCACATTCTCCTGAGCATATTCGGAGGATTGTGTTTTCTGTCCCATATTGGCACCTTTTAATTGAAACATTAGCAACGTTGAGATGTAATAAAAACTACATTTTCCATGAGTTCTGGACAAGATTGACTTGGTTGTGTTAAGGATATCTGTGACTACTACTATACTGAGACATTTTTACTGTATAGTTTTAGAGAAATTTCAAATTAAAAGTTAGATATTAAAGTGGACATACAATATTATATCCTATTTTTCCAAGGTAACCTAGTTCCCTGGTGTCCTAATGAACATGTCTGTGACATGCTTTGGTCAAAATACCTTAAGGATTAAGCACCACAGCAGTTCAATCACTGCAAAAACAGACCTGTTCAGAACGCTATGTTTTGAGTTTCTGTCTCTTTAAATGCAAATGAACACAGGAAACTAGTCAGGGTCACTGCACCAATTTTACATATTCCTTTAATTTTAAATCTTTTTTCACCAGTTCCAATTTGCGCGCCAGTTTTCGTCCATTTTCACCACCGTTTATAAAAAATAAATTCCTGGAATTTCAATAGCTCCTTTTCTTTTTTTAAATGTACCAATATCTGATACAGATATCCTAATCTTGAGAATATTTTGTTACCAGTATTTTCAGTTCAATTCAATTCAATCAAAAAGACGTGCAGCCATCTGCCTCAATCAGTCGGGGTGAAAGAAAACATGTCTTTAATGTCTTTTAAATTGCATGATTATAAAGGAAACTGAAATATTTGAGTTTATTTTGTTTCTAAAGACCAAATTTGTTTAGTTAAAATGTTTTTAATGCTTAGTGATGCATTTGTGATTTTTATGGGTTTACAAATAGTATCACGTCTTTCTGACATGTGTGATCTCGTTATTTCACCAGTAATCAACTCATACCAATTATATTGGTATTTTAATTACACCAAGTATTGTACTGCCCCCTTCTGGACAAAATTTCTCATGACATGCATTTTTTAAATTCATGATAACTATACGGGGCCCGGGGTTGATGTAATGGTTAGCACTCTCGCCTTTGCAGCAAGAAGACCCGGGTTCCTGGGTTCCAGCCCGGTTTGGAACAACTTCAGAACAAGGGCCTTTCTGCAGTTTGCATGTTCTCCCCGTGTGTGCGTGGGTTTTCTCCAGGTTCTCCAGCCTCCTGCCACAGTCCAAAAACATGCGATATGGGGTTAAGGTGAATTGACCGTAGGTGTGAGAGTGTGAGTGAATGGTTGTTTGTCTCTATATGTGACCCTGTGATGGACTGGTGAACTGTCCAGAGTGAACCCCGCCTATCGCCCGATGTCAGCTGAGATAGTGCACAGCACCCCATGCGACCCTCTGGTGGAGGATAAAGAGATAGATGATGGATGGATGGATAACTATAGGACTGACTATATAACTGAGGAAGTATATTTGTGTCATTATTTTTCAACACTTCAACACTTTTCACTTAGCAAATAAAATATCAATATAATATTATTATTATATTATTATTATTATATTTTTTATAGAGATTTGTATCAAGGAAGGCCTTAAATATGTATTGTGGAGTATATGTATAACACATAAATACACTACACTGCAAAAATCACATTTGTAATCAAGCTGACACTCAGTTAAAAAACCATCCATTTGACATACTTTTCATATTGAAAATAAACTGACCATGGAAAATTAAGACAAACAGCAAATTTACTTAAACTACTTAAACAAAGTTTATTGAACACACTTAAAACTTTCTCCAAGACATTTCTTGAGTTATGCCTTTGCTTTTATACAAATCCAGCCCTGGAAAGCCCGTGTTAATGTGCACACTGTTTGGTCTTTGCTTGAGTTCAGTCCAGCTAAAGCAGTACTTTCTTCCCTGAGTTGGTGGATTCTCTGACACTTTCTGCTTTTTCCTCCACTTGCTGCTTTGTGAGCTCCAGTTCCCGACGAAAGAAATCTGCTTGTGCAAATTCTGCAAATGGCGTGTACAGATTAGTCAGGCCCTCTGCAGAATATGCTTTGAAGACCTTTGTGGAGCAGTAATGATATCGAATGGGCCCTTGCTGATAAAAGTGATGGATTGAAGAACCATCACCTAAAAAGCAGGACTTGGGTTTGACACGAGAGGCATGTTTTTGTTTGCTAGGTCAATGTGTCTGTGCAGGCGGACATTTTGTCTGGTGGATTTACAATTGCAGGTGGCAGTTATGAATCTGGGAAACGGACAGTTTCACTTCCCTATGTTAAACTTTGCCACAGCTTTTGCAGAAGTACAAAATGTTTTTGTGTGGTCTGCTTTAGTGTTTGCATTAAAACTCTGAGTCTGTTAACCCTGTTCACAAAGGGAGGTAAGTCAAACCAGAGAAAGAGGAGTAACTCTAGCCTGTTTCACAGAGAGAGGTAACTTAACCTCTCGGTCAGTTACCATGGTAACATGCTCTTTGAAACTAACCTGGTCTGGACCAGGTTTTTCTACGCAAACCTGGAGTTTCTCTCTGTCTCCGCCCTCTTTCAGACACACACGGTATTTGATTTCCTCATTCATTCAGTCAGCAGAGTTTTAGCGTAGTACAGTTCTGCGTCTACATTAGAAGTTATATTAGGTGGAGACTATTTTCACAACCATGTCCTTTTGACAGTGATCCCGTGGATCACTGTCACTGGAGCATTACTGTGCAGAGAATTAAATATTTATGATGATTATCAGACCTCATAGATGTTCTTACATTTCCAGACACTTCTCATCTTTTTGAGCGGAACAGTTTCACGTCACAGTTCATCATTTACATTCACAACCTAATCCGTCCTTTTTTTCCCCCAACATTACCAACAGAACTCACGCTCTCACATCACAGCAGAAATTGTGTTGCGCTGCGTTTTTTGTTTTGTTTTTTACAAATGGGAGTTTTTTATAGAAAGAGCACTTGAACATGATATAGATGAAAAGTTATTGATGTGTGAAAACAGGGTTATGTTGGGGATAAAACAACTGTACAGTCAAACAGACACTTCATATTTACTTTACAATGTAAAACATGATCAAAATGAGTTAATCCCATGAGATTATCCTGAGGTCTGAACAATGTTTTTATGTTTCATCTTAAACTGCTGCCAATTGCGCTTCTCCCCTGCGAGATTAGTTACTGATTTTGTTATATTACTATACTACACAAGTTAGATTTTCACAATAAAATGATGTAGTTGTCATCAGTTAACAAAATAGCTCTTATTCTGAAGTGTTTATCAACCCTTTTCTCCAAATTAAATCACTTTTCTTCTAATAATACTCTAATGTAGGAACACTAAGGGCTAGAAAGTATTCCACAACATATATGAATTTTAATATTAATAATCATAAAAATAAAAATCAGACTTATTAAAGCTCATTGTGAGCATCAACAGTCTTCATAGTCACAATACTGCGTTTCAGGAGCTGAGTATGTTCTGAACAACACAGGCAGGTAAAACAAGACGATCGTTTTTACCCAGTAAATGAACTGTAGAGATGATAACGGCCGCACTGGAGCCTGGAGCCACTGGGTGCACCTGCAGCCGCGACAAAAAGCAGGTCTTTTACCTCGCAGCCATATCAGTTTGAAAACCATATTGTCTCTGCCAAATTAAAGGGAGCTGGAGCAGGTCGTAACTGTTAGCAAAGATGGCAGACACTGTGTATACATTCTGGGAATGAAGTCTCCTCCCCTAGGTGAGTTGTAGTTCAAATCTTGAACCTCCTCTTGACCAAAATGCAGCCATCCAATTGTTGTGATGAACCGTGGCACTACTGGCACTGACCAAGATCTTATTACGCCGTGAAGGGACTAGTTCAACGTGGCTTGAAGAATTGACTGGAATTTTAGCAAACTTTTTCTTGGTGAGATTATGTAGATTATGTAGTGCCACGCCTGTGGAGCGGGATTCCTTTTCTAAAGGACTTTTCGACGTTCACCTTGCAGCCTCCAATGGGATTTTTGCCATTTATTTTGGCCTTTATTGTATCTAAATATTAGTTAAGTTGATTCACAGGGATGCTTAATCCTAAAGATTTTTCAATATATACAGTAAGTTTTTGAGTTTGTAAAGAAAAATACAGATATTTTTTTGAAGAGCCCAGTACTATTTTTTTCTTAATTTTCTCTTAAGTAGTTCAAAGTAAAAAAAGTATAAATTTTTCTTCATGTTATGATTTAGAATATAATGTGCAGTATTCCCAATGCATGGAGATACAAACTATTATAAGGATTTTGTGCTTTGTTCACATTGTTCACAACACACTGCTATTATTTTGAACACCACTGTACATATTATATATTTAATATGACATTTCTGATAAATAGATTCTCATGGATGGCATAGGCAGTGGTTTTATTTTCATGTGATGTAGATGTAATATAACCTGTACTGTTTGAACTAGTGTTAAAGGGTTAGTTTGAAAGTATTGTAAGAAGTACTGACACATTAAAGTGCTAAAACTATGCACCAAAGTCCATAGAGAAAATAAGCATTATTACATGACAGCACAGAGGAGTTTTTACACCAATGCTGCATCTATCAATAAAATATCATTCTTTATTCTTGCTGTGCATACATTATATGGATTTAATTTAGTGATACAAATTTCAGGCATGCAAACTGGTCAGGGATGAAAAAGGTGAGAAGAGTGCGAGAGAAGGAAAATGGCTGTTACGTCACAAAATAAGCACGATCGACATTGAAAACTAACTACAAAATGACTAATTTACAGAAAAGGCCAACAACATACCTGAATAAAAATGGGAATTCACACCGAGCGAGGTGTGCTCGCTGCTGCTCAGCTCATATTGGCACCACGTGGATGTAGTCTATTCTTGCGAACATTTTTTAGAATTCCATTTTTTTACCTTTTACACTTTCTTCACCACCATAGAGTGTGTACTTTTGTGTCAGTGAATAAATTGTCCATTAATGAAATGCAACTTTCCTCTTGAATCCGCTGACTTATCAAGCGCTCAATTGTTTTCACTTAAAGGGACAATGTGTAGTATTTATGGGTTTATATAACCCAAAATCCACTTTTTTATACATATTATGTGCTCCTGCATTGTCTAGTCGCTGTATAATAGTTTTTGTTTCATTTTTGTAGTGTTTCAAAAAGTCATGTAAAATAACATGGTCGCGGGCCGCGGTTGCATAGCCACTGTTAGCAGAGAGACGCCATGTTTCTACCGGAGCCTGTAAGGACAAACGCGAGAGAACAAATCAAGCGTCTCTTTACTTGTAGCGGAAGTCCCGCCTCCACTCTCTCCGCTTCGTCTGCTACGGCCGCAGTAACTCGCCCTCTCCCTCACCTCACGAACCTCATCTGCTGACACGGAGAAAGACGACGAGGACGACATTTGACCAGCTGAGGATACCGTAGCGCTCAGGGAAGGGACGGGGTGAGCAGAGCAGCAGGTCTTTGTTGTAAATTTCAGCCTCTCCTCTAGATGGCATTATAAACTACTTACTTCACCTTTAAATTAAATACTAATTAATCGGCCAGTGAATCTTAAAACAAGCCATGCAATGCTGGTCACATTTAAAATAAATCAACATGAATAAAAAGTGGTAGTGCCCCCTGATCTGGTGCAGACAGATTTCTGCGCTGTGCATTTCTCCATCTCCTGCGCACAGCTTCTCTGTCTCAAAGCGAACTCTCTGCATCCAACGCAGACTCGATCATTTTTCTACACACAGTTTTGTCCCTACTAGTGCTATCAAATGATTAAAATATTTAATCGCGATTAATCGCATCAATGGCATCGTTAACTCGCGATTAATCGCAATTATTCACATTTTATCTATTCTAAATGTCCCTTGATTTCTTTTTGTACCATTTTTTTTTTAAACCTAATTTTAAAACTCTTATCAACATAGAAAAGTGGATCAGCTTGCTTTATGCAAATGTTTTTTTTTTTAAACAACATTGGCATATACTGTAGTGTTGGGCTGAACAATTAATCGAAATGTATCTAAATCACAATAAAGCTTACTGCAATTTCAAATCACAGGAGACAATATTTGTTCAAGCCAAAATGTGTGTCAAAATATAATTTTAGATGAATTATTATTACACATCTTATTCTACAGACTGAACCACCCTGTCAGACACAAACTATTCCTAGTCTCTTCTGTGTTACAGGCTAAACCTTGTGTGTGTGACTTGTGTGTGTGTGTGAGGAGCTGTGTATGTGTTGTAGACGTTTGTGTACTGTGTGTTGCGTGTGACGTCAGAGAGGTGCGTAGGTGAAGCAGGAATTAATGTAAACTGTGTGTATACATTCAGTTATTCCTCTTATTGTAAGAGCCACACAGTAATAAGAGAGGCTGTGTATCACCCTGCAGCAGTGCTGAGAATAAAGAGCCGTTCTTCAGCGCAGACAAAGTCCCGGGGTTTAATGTGTAGTTGCCGTAACGAGCTAATCCGAGCTGAAGGAGCTAGCGGTCTTCACACAGAGAAGCAGGCGAAGCTGTGAAAATGGGTTCGCGTTAACGTCGTTAATAATGCGTTTAACTGACAGCACTAGTCCCTACATAAAAAATAATGATCTTTATGACGAGGATCAAGTACAGCCGCGATTAAATACAGGGGAGCCGAGTAGTAGTTTTTCTTAGTAAAAGGTGGTGACAGACCCTTAAGAGCAGAGCACACTTTTCATTGTTTTCACTCCGTGGTCTCAATCTTTGTGAAGAAGACACTTTAAAGCTGCAATTCAGGGAATAACAGATGCATCAGATGAGCTGATCTCTTTAGTTAACTGCTAATAGAGAATGTTCTCTGGTCTGAGGTGAATATCGTGGGGAGTTCATAAGTTTTGCTTCATGATCCGCAGACTCCGACAGGAAAACTTCCATCACAATATCAAATCCGGTAAATATCTCGCAAACCAAATCAAAAGAAATAAAGAAAAATCCACAATCTCCACCATCATGAACTCAGCAGGGAAGTCAACAAACTCACCCGATGAAATAATTCAAGTATTCTGAGAATTTTATGCCAACCTGTACTCCTCAGATAACATCCCTAAGGAAGAAGACATCAGATCATTTCTCACAAGCCTCAATTCACCCCAACTCTCCACTGAACAAAAAAACACATTAGACACACCCCTAACAACTGAAGAAGTCCAATCTGCCCTTAATAGAATGCCTAACAATGAAGCACCCGGTCCTGATGGCTTTCCCTGCTGAGTTCTACAAACACTTCTGGTCCATCTTAGCTCCACTTATCCACAGAATGATAAAAGAAATACAATTCACTTCTCAACGTCGACATTAAAATTATCACCAAGGCATTCTCACACCGATTAGAAAAAAATTATTCCATCCATTATTCACCCGGACCAAACAGGATTTATCAAAGGAAGAAACTCATCCAATAACACACAGACTATTCAATATAATGCACCACTCAGCCACACATAACCATAATTCAACCATAGCCACCTTAGATGCAGAAAAAGCCTTCCACAGAGTTAGCTGGTCATTCCTCACCCACACCCAATGTTGGGAAGATTACTTTGGAAATGTAGTTGGTTACAATTACAAGTTACCCTGTTGAAAATGTAATAGTAGTGTAACTATTTCAATTACTTTCTCAAAGTAATGTAACTAATTACATTTTGATTACTTTTCTTAATTTTGAATGAAATCTCTCAACTGTTAACCATTTTCACATTTTAAGACCTATATTGTGATAAACCTTTCAGCAGTACTTAAGACTATATAAAAACAACATAATAAAATACTTTTTTTTAACCATATATTATGAGTCTGACCTAAGGCCTGTACTGTGAAGGAGGCTTACTTCCTCACTAAATGGAGCGACAATGGGCTGATTTCAGCCAAGAGGAGCAGGTTGTTTTAATGGAGAGTATGAGCGATAGAAAAAAGCCTGATCACAGCCTGAAGCAACAGTGTTGCTGCAAATATGACAAGAGGCTGATTTTAATTTCTGACAGATCTACATTGAGCTGCTTTTAAATATGAACCTTTAGAGCAACAACAACTGTTGTTTTAAACTGTGTTTTATATTGTTTTCATATATTTCACTGATCACAATTATAAAATGCCAGTGTGTGTTTTATTGAGCGAGGCTGGGTGTGCGTATGAAAATAGGTAATGGTGGGTTTTTAGGTGCTGTAGCTACAAGCAAATCTCATGTTGTCTCTGTACAAAGACCTTTTTAAATGTGAGAAAACAGAGTAGACCTACTCAAGATTTGTTTAACACATAACAGGCGAAACAATTAATTTATTCATGGCCACATTAAGTTAAATTAAATTTAAATTAAATTAACTTCTTTCAGTGGTGACTGTATGTAAAGGTAAATAGGCTATAGCCAAATAAATGACCCCCTGACGCTGAGCAGTGTAACCCCTCAGCTGAACATCTGTAGGCAGACACGCTCAGAGAGAAAGTAAACAGCAGCGGATCAGCGCGATCTCTCCCTCTGTACAAATGCTCCGTTCTGATCCAGCTCCACTGGACTTTGGTGACGCCAGCTGTAAATGAGTTAAATAGTGAAACAGCGGCGCTTTTATAGCCGATGTTATGATTAAACTGGTCGGGACCAGGTTCTGGTCTGTCTGTATGAAGTGATTTTGTATTTCCAGCCCAGGAACATCTTGTGCGCTGCCGACATTATTGCTGCTGAGTCTGACTGCCGCCGTACGGTTTGTCGGTTGAGTCGAATGGCACATGACCAGAGAACCAATCACATGCATCAGTTTTGGAAGGAGGATGTTGATTTGAAAAAAACTAAAAACAAACATGAATCCATGGGGAAGAAAAAACTGATAAATCTGAGCGTTTGTGGCAATTTTTTTTTCAAATGTAACTTAAGTTGTAATCGTGGAAATTTCCAAAAGCAACTGCAATTTAATTACATATTTTCTCCCAGTAATGTAACTGATTACAATTACGTAAATTTTTTAATTAAATTACGTAACGTCGTTACATGTAATTCGTTGCTCCCCAACACTGTCCACACCTTACACAGTTTCAGCTTTGGGGAATCATTTATTAACTGGATTAGAACACTTTACACCTCACCTACAGCCAGTTATTAACAGACAAACCTCACAAAGCTTCACTCTTCACAGGGGGACCAGGCAAGGCTGCCCACTCTCTCCCTCTCTGTTCACCATGTTCATTGAACACTTAGCAGCAGCCATCCGTCAGAACCCCCTCATTAAAGGAACCCAAACCCCCAACATGCATAACAAAATCAGTCTCTATACAGATGACATATTACTTTTTATTGAGAATCAAGAATCATAACTACAAGAAGTAATCAGAGTCATCAAAGCATTCTCCCTTCTCTCTGACTACTCAATAAACTGGAAATCCTCCATACTTCCATTAAACACCAACAGTCTGGTTGTGGCAGCCCCTACAACACCCATCCCCTCCTGCACAAGTCACACCACTTATTTAGGCATTCACATTTCCCCCAGGCTGTCAGAATTGATCAACCTGAATTTCACTCCACTCCAAAAAACAATCCATGATGATCTCCAACGATGGATGAACCTCCCACTTTCCATTCTAGGCAGAATCGCAACAGTTAAAATGACAATCCTCCCCAAAATCAATGACCTTTGCTCAATGATCCTCACTCATCCACCTCTCACCTGGTTTCATTCCATCGATTCATCCATCTACAAATTTTACTGGAAAAATAAACCCCCACGAATCAAACTGGCCACTCCAAAAATCTAAATGTTAAGGCGGACTCAATGCTCCAAATGTTCATTATTACTCACTGGCAAATCAACTTCAATACATCTACAAATTACATAGACATGGAACAAACAGCAAAGACATCCATCTCTTAGACTTACCCTTCCTAAGCCAAACTATCAAAAACACCCCTATTTCCAAACCCAACAAAATCATCTGCCCCGACTGCCTGGTGGAAATTCCACAATATTACTAACTCCACTCTGGCACCCTCGCTTTTTGAACCTGGACTTCATCAGCATTAAACAATCATATACATCAGCACTTGGGTATATAAAGGGATTACTCCCCTCAAACATATTTTCAATAATAACATCCTGGTTCCATTCCCTCTCCAGGTCCGGAAGTTCGGCATCAGGAGCCATCAATTTTTACAATACCTACAGGTTTCATCATCTTTCATCTAAAATATACAAATTATTATCACAGGCAGATACATCACCCTCCAGACCTTCTGAAACTGACCTCTCCATTGTTCCTGATACCGACTTCCGGCCCCAAATCTGCCAGAACATTTTCTCCATGACAACAAACTCATACAAAACAAAATCCTTCATAGAACTCATTTGACTGGACACAAAATGCAACAAATGGGCTTCTCATCATCTGGAAAGACCACTTCTGGAGAAATATTATCCCAGATCATGGGCTGCCACATCCCACTTTCCCCTTCACTGTTTATTAGACCTATCTACAATAAAACTTGACAAAATAAACACCTGTTCACTTCTAGTGGCGCTGACCGTCGCCAAGAAAACTATCCTCATGAACTGGAAGTCTCGGAACTCCATACACATCATACACTGGAAAATCCTCAAGCTTAATTTTTTTTAAATTATCTATTTATTTATTGATACAACCATCATTATTAGCACACTAATATGATTAATATTATTGTTTATTTATTACTATTTACTACTTGGGTCGCACTTGTTGGGCGCTGACCTGTGATCTCCTCTCCTCCAATTCTCTCCTCAGGTCTGTCTTCAGACGGCACATCACCTTTTTTAATGCACATCACACTAGTTTAGGAAGAGGAAAAGGGACCCATCATATTAAATTAGTCTTTATGACAACTCCTCTCCTCGTTTTGAATGCACAATATTAGAAAGCATGTTAGAGAAATATAAGAATATTATTAATTATAATATAATTATTAATTATAGTAGTAATGATAATGATATTAACAGTAATAATAATAATATTAAGTAAATAATTAAGACTATATATACACACATGTAGTCGTAGGGTAAAGTGTTGTGCCGCATACAGTCCGGGACTTTGTGGGGATGCAGGCTGGTCCTGTACAAGTGGGCAGGGATACGAGGTAGTCCATGAATTTAGAGACTTCCACTCCACCCGTATTATTATTATTGTTACTCATCATTTGTCGCAATACTGAATATAGTTGATGTTAATATTTATTATTGATATTATTTTTCTAATTCATTTATTAATTTTTTTGTTTGTTTCCTTTTGTTTACTCACTTCTGTTATTATGATTCACATTTACCTGTGACAATTATAATATTTATTATCATTATTATTAATATTATTAGATATACTATATATATACATATAAATGTAAGTGTAAAAATGTAAATATATCGTTACCGTGTTTCTTCCTCCCATATCACACAAAACCACACAAAACCACAAATGCTGTTTTTGTTAACCAGCTTCTCCTGAGTTAAAAATGCTGATTTTAACGGACTTTGGTGCAGGAGAGTGAGCGATTTTCAAACTTCCTTTCCTGGTCAGAAAAGGTTGTCCAACTGTGAGGCAAAGCTATTGAAGACGTATGCATAGCGTAAGCCTTCACTTTACTCATTTTGATACAAGTTCAAATTTAGAAAAAGGTGGGTGTCATACAATGAAACTGAAGGAAATGCGTGATCCCTAAATGTATAAAATCCTTGTGGGCCCTGCTTCACTCCTGTGCTTTGTACATCCAACCAATCGTGGTCATTTGTTTTTTGACAACCTTTACCAGACTTGACCCAAAAGTTCAGGAAAAGTTAAGATCTGTATCGGCAGAGAGCTTGCTGTTCAGAGAGAGAAAAAGAGATGCATTAATATCAACAGTACAACAAGACCCAGTAGATATGTGTAACTCAAACTTAATGAAAATATGATTTATTTGATCCAACATGTATCCAAGAGATATAATGTATACACATTTACATTTTGTCACACTTAAATGGTCAGTTTCATGATCACTTAAAGCAGATGTGTGTAATTGTGACATGTTAATATATACAAGACAGAGTTCTGTGACAATTTAGCTTCAGGTAGAGTTGCTCCAAATATAAAAAGAGCAGCTGTAGTCGGCTGACCAAAAACTGCAAAACAACTACAGCTACTGGTGTGGAGTTTTGGTGAAATAAAAGCCACTTGTACCGTTTGATACTGATACTACCTTTAAAAAAATACCAGGCCACGTTGGCAGCAGCTTGTCCAGCCTCTTCGCCTTCCACCAGAAGAATCCACTTTAGCATAAAGAAAAATAGGTGGTGCTAAATTAAATTGTCCTTCTGTACAATGGTGCAGGTTCACAAAGAGCTCGATTATGACAAACAAATATTCTCATTACCCCCCCGCAGATTACCGCATTTCCTTTGGTGCATTTACGTTTTTTTTCCCCACTCTTTGTGGACCTTCACCTTTATCTTAGCATTCAGGATACTTTGTTTCAACTTAGTTATATGTTAACTAAAATTAAACAATGTATTTTAAACAAATCATTAACAAATGAAATACATTATTTAACATCCACTAGCTGGGAAAAAGAGCTGAATAAAATCTGGACAAAAGATTGCTGCTGAACACTTCAAGCCTGTGAAAAACATCAACAAAAGAAGTCTTGTCTTGACTGATCCTTACCATGGAGTCAAGCAGGTAAAGGTGTTCAGAAGCCACTCAGCCCCCATGGAGGATCAACCATTACCTAGAAGAAACTGTCAACAAGGTTTAGCAGTAACGTGTACTCAAACCATCATCACAAAAAATGCACATGCACACTCAGCAGTTATTGGGTAATTTTAGCTAACAGTGTTCATCCACCTTCAAGAAAGTTCAGTACACTCAGTTCAGTCTCAAATTCTGAAAACAGATTAGTACTTGACCCTACATTTTGAGCGTCGTGCTCGCGCTTTGTGCACACTTGGTGCAGAACTCCACAGAGACGTGGTTCTTGTCCACGTGCAGACACACACCACCGGATGTCTCTTTCTCCTCCACTTTCACACGCTTCCTGGGTAAGGCATAGTCGTGGTCGTTTGCTCCGGGCCCCTGGAAAAGCGAGGAAGATAATTTCATCCCATTCACACCGCTGAGTCTGGACAAGAGCTGGGCTAACATGCTCTCATTGGCCAGCACAGCTCTCAGGTACCTGCTCTCATCTTCCAGTTCCTCCACTCTCTTGGTCAGCTGAGAATTTTCCTGTTTGAGTATGTTGTTTTCAGATGATAGGACGCCAACTTTCCTCTCCAGGCTGTTGACGTATTCTTTCTTCTTGAGACGGTTCATTCTGGCAGCGATGGCGTTTTTGTTGCTTGGGCAGCTTGCCTGGTTATGTCTGTTCTTGTTGAATCGCATTCTCTCCGGAGATGAGGCTGTAGAAGCTTCGAACCCAGAATCTTGTTCCTTGCCATAGTACATGCCAAGATCGGCAAACTCCATATCAAGGACTGGAGACGTCGAGTCTCTTTCAAGAGTCCATGCCAAGTCTTCAATCCCAAACAGGTCATCGAGCATGGCGCCACTGGTGTCAATATCATCAGCTAGGAAGCTTTCAGAAGGACTTGGGAGATCCTCTACAGTTTCCACTGCATCCATCACTTCAACCTCAAGAGACTGAGTGTTGTTCATGACGCGGCCTCTTCTTCTGGTGATCATCGTGGATCCACAGTAGAACTGCAATTACACTGTCCAAGCAATATATTATAACGTATCTCCTGTGGGGACAAAGAAGATACAGTGTAAATGTGTAATCTTGCAGAAATCTGCCAATATATTTACTTAATTTCATATAACTAGTGCAGTACCCACTTATCATGCTTCAATTAACCCAGCGTCACGGCACTGTACTGTTCTGATACGCCTGTCTTTAGGCATGCAGATGGAACTCAATTAACAATGGATCGTCTTGTCTTACCATTTCTTATCAGAACACTGTCAAGGTCAGCACTACACACACCTGCCAAGTTCAAAGACTGTCAAGCAAAAATGTTATGTGAATAAAAGGGGTTAAAAGACTTGTTCAAGTTGGTTTGTCTGTCCATGAACTTTCTTTACCTTCTTTTATTCTTAACACCGATCCCAAGAGTGGAGAATCACTAATGTTTCAAAACATACTTTTTTGTCCAAAGTCAACACAGGACAGAGTGCTTTGATGACTTTGAAGTCTAAAGAAAATGATCAGACAGACTTCCATTTAATCCAAATGATTGTTGTGAACTAATAGTTACACTTCTTCAGCATTAGTTTTCAAACGTAGGGCCATCTCTCAAGTCAATTTTACATTTTGAATGTTGTGTTTTATGTAATATTGCAAACAGCAATAATCCATTTAAAATTATAAATCTTTTACAAAGAGAGTCCAAGACAATACAGACAGCAGCATGATTACTGACATAAGTACTTTGACATATTAACATTTACTTATTCAGAGTAGGACATTCATTAAACAAAACTAGCAATTTACTGGTATTTTCTTTTCCGGCTTATTTGTAACTTATAAAAAAAACAGCATTTCATACGTTGGCTCTGTTCCCACACTAAGTCACATTAACCGTTCTGGCAAATAAAAATAGGATTCTCCATTTAAATATTGAACATATCTTCAGCCTCCATTTTATAAAAGGCTTTGAAAAGCCTCGCTCTTGCGCGTGCGTTGGCTCAACGTACGATCAACGTAACAGGCTTATTATGCAAGGTAGGCCCGTTAGCTTTAGCACTAATGCTTACATTAAATAAACACGTCATAGTTAAGCCGGTCACACTTATTTCCAACTTCACATGTTTTTAACGCCGTTATCAAACTTTAAAGTTCATATTATGCTGTTTTTTTACATGAGTGTAAGTTACTCGTAAAGCACGCTAGCATTAGCCTTGTTAACTACAAGGCTAATGCTAACCGTTAGAGACGTTAGTTGTCCTAGCGCTTTCACGCCGATCTAATGTTAGCTGCTTGTGGTGGTAGATAAAAACACAAACAATCACCTCGCTGGATGCTGTGATGCAATTAAAAACAACATCTACATATGTCTGCAATATATCTGCGTGAGCGGCCAGCGCCGGCTCGGCTTTCGTCAGCTGCAGCTAAATCACACAAAGTAAACTAAAGCCATGACGCATTCCCACGTAAACTCACCGTACAGTTCAGAAAAAAAGATGCAAAAACACGTGAGTAGACTCTCACAAATACTTCTTTCACAATAATAAAGCATACAAATAGGACAGAGAAAGACGCTACGATCTGCAGAATGGGATTAGTCCAACGCCGAAAACCGGAAATCACTCTTCTTCTATGGACTTTAGCAACCACACACACAGCCTACATGTTACACTCCTGCCCTCTTGTGGAGTTAGTTTACTCCTACATCACAAATATAAACAGAAAATACAGGGTTGTTATGATATTAACTTAACTTATAATGTAATGTAATATTAACTTATAATGTAATGTAATAATAGTTATTGTTTATTTAAGCCAAATCTAGCACACCCATATTTACATTATTTTATAATAAAATCCATTTCCATATAATACATTCCCTAAAAAGGTATGAAAACAAAATGTGCCCCAATTCGTTACTTTCTATTTATGTAATGTTTTGTACATAAGCGTCTGTTGCAGCGTCATGTTCCCTCAGGAGAGAAATACCTTTTTATCGACCATGAGTCAGAAGATAGAGCTCATGTTCTCCAAAACACAAGTGCATTAACAGAGACTGAACTTGTATGACAGGTGAGAGAAAGGAAAAGGAAAGGGAAAAATACATGTGAAAAATTGCCGTCTCACCCTCTTATATGACACGTCTAATATCTGAACTCATTCAATGTTTGAATTGTACTAGAAATTATGTAAATGCAGCAAATGACACAAAGCCTTTAAATGACTGATTTAGTCAACTGAGGAAGTCACTTCAGTGGACTTTTGTATGTTACTTCCCAAAATGTGCATACTAGGGCTGAACAATTCATCGAAATTTTATTGGAATCTCAACAAAATATGATTTTAGATGAATTATCATGTCATGATCTTTACACGTCTTATTCTACAGACTGAAGAGAACATCTTTGTTTGTTAATCACAATTAGTTATTTATTCAAAATCATTGGGACCTAGTTTGGACATAGTCATTTAAAAAACAACATTAGTTACCATCTAAGGCTGCAACATACAATTATTTTCCTAGTTGATTAATGTCATGGTCAATGGTCTATAAAAATGTCCTCAAATGTCAACAATTATTCAGTTCTAATGATTTCTTTGTGACATGAGCAAATAAACCCAAATATATTCACATTTGTATATTCATATCGTTTAGTTTTGAATATCTTTTGATAGTGTGGTCAATTTTGTGACATGTTATAGACTTATTCATGAAAATAATCAAAACAGTAATTGATAATGAAAATATTTGTTGCAGCCCTAAACCAATTCAACACCTGCATAACCATCTTGTTTTGCCATAACAGTGAAAGTTTTGATTAATTGATTGAAAGTCCGTTCTGCGTTTCTCAGTTTGAGTTGTTAAAAAAGCTGCAGTCCAGACTTCAGCTTGTTCACATCACTGTGGTTCCACAAGAGGCCATCTGCCGTCCTAACCGGGGTGGACGCTCCGGCGGCACCGTGTGCCACGATACTCTCCATCTCCACCGGCTGGTCAAACACTGTCATTGTCGAGTAGTTTTCCAACATGAGGCACGCGGGGTCCTCTGACTGTCCGGGGACTTTACCCAGAGGAAAGTCCTTCCATGAAACCTTATCTACACACACCTGCCACGGAGAACCTCTGAGGACCCTTGTCGTGTCGGCCAAACTGTTGGCTGACATGTAGAACTCGCTCCGCTCCGAGTGAGCCTGGGAACCAAGATGGTGGCCTTGGTGCCGCAAACACCGCAGCTTCTCGTGCAAACTCTCCAGAGTGTATATGGGCTGCTGCTGCTGCTGCTGCTGCTGCTGCTGCTGCTGCTGCTGCTGCTGCTGCTGCTGCTGCTGCTGCTGCTGCTGCTGCTGCTCAGTGTAAGGGTCAAAGTCTGAGTGTGCATTCGTCTGTGTGTAGATGGAGCAGAGCTTGAGAAGCCTCTGTCTGGTTTCCTGGGGCAGAGGATGCTCCATGTCATCCAGGATTAACTGGAGTAAGTGAGGCGTGCTGGCACCGGGGGCGTCCAGGCAGGCGGACAGCAGCTGCTGCCATCTCAGCTCGAGGCGATTCACAAAGATCTTGTCCTTCATTCTGGCCTTCTTCTGGTTCTTTGTCTCATAGCAGAACTCGGACTTCTTGTTGCAGAGGAGGACTTCAGAAATCCATGCAGACAAGTAGAAAGCCCTGTGGTCGTTGGGCTCCTTGGAGAGCAGCTTGAGCTCAGCAAAGAGCTTCTCGAGGAGGAGGTGAATGAAGACTGGGGAGTTGAGCATCTTCAGGAGGGGCAGCCAGAAACGTCGGACAGATTGAGGGAGTTTAGGTTTGGAATCACTGGCAGAAGTTCTGCAGCCTAATGTCTCCAGTTGTTCAACAGTAGGAACCATAAATCCTTCTTCCAGCATCACATCGAACAGCAGCTCACTGGACTCCAGAGCAAAGTGCTTGATCTCACCCAGTAACCAGCTCATGTCTGCAAAGGGCTCCGGCCACTGGCCGCTGTCTTTAGCATCAGGAAGCTCATTTAAATTCTGGTACTGCTCCTTCTCGAAGGAAATCAGGAGTTCACGAGCGTTCTTGTACACCTCCATTTCTTTTTGCCTCGCAATAAGCTCGTCCTCCTGGCGTTTCAGGTCCAAATCCTCGTCTTCTCCATCCAACTGCGTGTCCCAGTCCTCACTCGGGCCTCCTCCCAGCTGCCTGGACCAGTATTCGTGTTGGAGCCACTCCAGAACCACTTTACAACCTTTTCTGCACCACTTCAGTGTGGGAAGCTTACGGTGCGTGACGTCATGCCTCAGGTTTACGACCCACTCTGGGATGTTGAGGTTTCCGGCCAGTCTCCTCAAAGGCCGGGCCATTTTACCCTGCTGACGCTCAGTGATCAAGTTCACGAACCGAACCAGAGCCGCTCCATAGAGCAGGACCAGCTCATCTGCGCTCAGCTGTGCGGACCGGTCCAGCACCTGACACCGCACCAGGTCCGCGGTACAGTCCACGGCCACGGGGCAGCTGCTGGAGTACCTGCACTTCCAGGCGGAGATTCTCTGCAGCGCAAACCGCTGTAAGGACGAGTCTTTGGAGTAAAGATACTCCAGAACCTGGTCCCACTCAGCTTTGTTGAACCACGCGACCACATGGCGCCTCTTCTCCGAGCTTTTCTTCTTCATGGTCGCGGTGGACGCGGCACACACTTTAGTGGATTTACAGCGCGGGCGCAGAGAAACTTACAATGATTCTGTTTCTTTCTCTCAAACCGAGTTGTTTCTTCTTTCTGAACAAAACACCACGAACTACGATGTATGCAGTAAAATATGAAACATCACATCCCGGATGTTCGGCTTCTTCTGTTTATTTTCCTGCTGTAGTGTACATTACCGCCACCTACTGGACTGGAGGTTAAATCAGCACTCAATATAGGTCTTTGGTGTATGTATTTATTTACAAAGAATTGCTTTTTCCTTTTTTTTTCTTCCAATAATCCATTTGAGCATTATGTATATAGCAGTCTTAAAAGAACAGCAGTTTAATAAAGTGTAAAACATGTAAAAACAAATAATATTAAATTTGAAGTAAACCAGTTTAAACAATTACAAAAACAGGGACACGAATGAACTATAAACCAGAGTTGAACTAAGAGTTTAAAAGCAGATAAAGTGTGGCCTTCCTAACATGGGGAGGGAGCTCACGCCATAATCTGGGAGCAACTGCTTAAAGTAAACGTAACTAAAACTAATGAAAACATGTACAGACAAGTGCAAACAGCCTATTACATAACCAGGTAAGGTAAATATTTCAAGTCAGCTGATGGCTAATACAGACATGTCCACACACACTTTTCTGCAGCTATTTTTTCTTAAGATGCTGCATTTGGACATTCTAAACAAAGTCTTAACCCTAAACAATCATTCAAATCTTAGTCCTAAACTTAAGCAGTTTAAAGCCTAGGACATGTTAAGGTGCACTGGGTTTCTGTGAAAGAAAAGACCTGAGTGATGAGGAATCGCTGCAGGACACTTTTCACTAGAAAAACAGTTTATTGTTGAGTCACAGCTCTTTTAGCTTTACAACAGTGTGGGATTTAACTCAGTCTAAATATTTGTAATCTTTATTTATGGCACAGCATATAGGTTTACTTACAAACAAACAGTGCGTCACATACATATACTGTAAGAAAACAGTTATTTACTCTCCTTTTAACAACAGGCAATGTTTCCCAATTTCTCCCATGTAAAAACCAATATTTATAATTTACAGTGCTTTCCTCTTTTTCAATCATCAAATATTTTGCGTTTTCAAATTTAAAAACAAAAACATTTGAAATCCCACTTACAATAACATTTAATGCCAAATGCATTAACACACATCATTTTTACCCTCCATGAAGATAGTGAGAGAAAATAAAATTGATTTTTTTTTAACAACAAAGACAATTGGAACAAAAAGTATTTACAAAGTGCATTGCTTGTTTCATACATAATGATATTTACTGTTAACCAACAATAACACTTTGTTTTGCAATATATTTGATAGCAGTTCAAATACCATCTCATGATATCATCCAAATAATCGGTGATTGTTGGTGCAGTGTAATGAAACAAAAACATGTTCATCTTAAAGACAACTGTGCAGGTGAATACATTATTGTGTGATATGATGAATTTAACCTTAAACCCAACATAGAAGGTTATTTCAGTCGACAGCGTTTGGTACCTGATACTGACACTCTATATACATGTATATACTACATATAAGGTATATATTAAAGAGTTTCTCCCTTTTACAAAATATATAGTATATGTTAGAAAATTGTGGCTAAAACATTTTTAAAAATTACAAATATGGACAATGATGGAGTAAAGACTTTCTCTCCAGGATTTATTTAAGGCATTTAAAAAAGGATGTTTCATGACACTCTGCAGTCATAATTGACATAAAAGACTGTAACACTGATCTAAAACTGTTTTATGGTTCACTTGTGATTGACCTGCTGTGATAATAGTACCTTTGGTTTGAGAGCTGAAATGTCTTTGTCCTGACAATGTTTAACATTTAACCTGGATGTAAACACATCCTGGAGAGCTTCCAAAGACGTTTGGAACAGAGCAATATCAGGAAGTACCATAGGGGCAGTACAGAGTCTAAATATAATAATCTGATGAGTCAGGAAATGGATGAAGATTAGCGGTTTGGTTATATTTCGTAACCCTTCCTTGTGCAATATGATAATCAATAAACTAGACAGTCCCTGCCAGTTTTACTCACCAGGCATCACTGCTCACTTTTCCATAATTTGAAACCACATTTTTAAATACTTAATTACTTTTGTCTCCCCTATATTTCCTGTGGGGTGACAAAGTTAGAAGAGGTATTTTTCTCCATTGCGTTACACAGACTTTAAACTACCATGATAACACTTGGAAGATAAGATGTTTGAGGAGAAAAAAAGAGCAGAGCTTTGACAGAGTCTCCTGGATGCCACTTAACGTCAAAGAAGTGGCTCCGCTCCGGAATCCGGATTTGACGACTTTCAGCAGGACTTCCACTGGGTAGTGGTCGCTCACGTCCAGGGCCTGAAATCAGAGAGGAGGCAGTATGAGACCGAGTATGAGAGTTTGTGCACATTTGCACCCACACAGACACACACAGACACATACAGTGGTGTTACCTGCTCATCTGTGAGTTTGTATGCTGTTTGGAAGTTAAATGGTTTGGCTGAAAACGGCACAATTTCTCTGACAAATCTCTCCCCGTTCACAACGATCCTGTAGCAAGAACAAAACATTTCACTGATTATGAACTTTCTCATAATCATGACTCAGCATCTCTGATGACTTTACATCTCATACTTATGAGGAAGTATATCATTATGGACTTGCTTTATATATAATTATGAATATTCCTAATTATGAGCCACTGTCATCATTTTGAAATAGAATCTCAATATCATGACTTAGTATCTCATAATAATGACTTAATATCTAATACTTAGTATCTCATAATAATGACTTAGTATCTCATAATAATGACTTAATATCCTCATACTTAGTATCTCATAATAATGACTTAGTATCTCATAATAATGACTTAGTATCTCATACTTAGTATCTCATAATAATGACTTAATATCTCATACTTAGTATCTCATAATAATGACTTAGTATCTCATAATAATGACTTTGTATCTCATAATAATGACTTATGTGTGCATTATTTTTATTCCAAGTGGCGGAAACGGGCTTATACGACGGAGTATTAGGGCCACACATGAAGAAAAAAAATATTATATATATATTTCTTTTTTATTTATATATTTCAACTTTATTCTCGAGATTTCGAGTTTAATGTCGACACAATCACGGCAAAAATATATTTTTTTCTTCATGTGTGGCCCTAATACTCTGTCGTAGAACATGTTTTTTTGCTTTTATCAAAAAGCACAGAGATGTGTCATCTGTATATCTTAACTGTTATTGGAACAAATATAGCAATCCGAGGCATTTGGCTCAATGGTAAATTTGAAAATTAGATCAAAAAAACACCACATAAAGAACATTAAATCAACTGGATTATGGTGATGATATTTACAGATATGCTACTGCCACCACACGTAAGCCTCTAGAATCCATTTACCACCAAGCTCTGAGATTCATTACTAGTGACAAATTGTCTGGAAAATGTGTGTGGCTTAGTACTTTTGTGGTATCAACCAAACTTGAAAATCCATCCATCATAGCTATAGAAAGTAGGTACAACACACTCGTTACGTACATACACAAAGAATCAAATCAGATTAACTTGTTACTTCCTGGTGGTGTCACTTGAGCTCACCTGTCATAGGTGCAAGAAGTCGTCGATCGTACCGTGGTGTCCGTTTTGTCTTTTATGAGCCAAATGAGACTTGTGTCTGTAATCAGGCGAACGTACTTCCTGTTCTTCTTAGCGAGGTAGCCACAGTCGGCGTTGAAGTCTCCAAGAAGCATCACATTCTGCTCACAACACAACAACACTTATGATGTTTGACGACCTTGAGACATCTTCAAGGGATCTACAAGTCCAAGGATCATCACTAATGGTCACAAAATATTTAAAAACTGTGTGAATTCACTGTTCAGTTCAGGCTGAATGAGCTTTTACCTCCGTTTTCCACATCTTTTTCACATGCTGTAAGACGTCGTACAGCGAATTGAGCTCCTTGGTGGTGTTTGTTGGAGAGGTGTGTTGAGGTATGAGGACAAACTCCTTTATCACTGAATAAACAACAGAGAAGAGAAGAAAGATGCAGGGGTTTGTTCGCCTACATGTCATGTTTAATTTTCTCACCTGAGCGTTGGAGAACTGACCTGTATTTGAGGCTTTGAAGCGGACAACAAAAGGCTCTCTGGCAAAAGCATCACCCAGTTGATCGTCTGGATACTGATACTGTCCCGTGACGGTCACTGTGTCAGTCCTGCACAACAAACAAAGCACAACCTGAACATTGTTGTCTGACATTTATTTTTTTAAAGAACTTTCCAGACGGTTTGGTCACTGTCGTAAAGTCGCAGCAGTAACACGACGGCAGAAAAGACAGGGGCAGTGTTAAGTTATTCTGATTACCCAGTGAGCATTATTCCCTCCTCTTTTGGAGGAGGAGAGGGAACCCTTGATGGAGCTGCGCAACATTCTCCACAAGAAGCTCATGACCTTACGGAGGGCCGAGTGGCACAGGAGAAGGAGGAAGGAAAGAGCCAAGAAGCGAACAGCCTTTCTGGCAAATCCTTTCGGCTTAGTAAAACAGCTCCTGGGGCAGAAGCATAGTGGTCAGCTTACCTGTCCCAAAGCTGAAATGGACCACCACCTCAATGCTACCTTCAGGGATGCAGTCAGGGGCAAGGATCTGGGCCATTGCCAGTCCGTGATCAACCCACCTGAACTGATGCTGGACTTCGACGAGAAGGAGCCCAGCTGGAAGGAGGTCCAGGAGGTGGTCAAGAAGACAAGAGCAAGCTCATAGGCTCAGGAGGATCATGAAGGTAATATGGAGGAGGGGAAAGGTCGCTGACCAGTCGCAGTTTGCGGTAAGGGTGTGGATTCTGAAAGAGGAAGAGTCATCTGAATCCACCAATTCAGAACCATCAGCCTGCTCAGTGTTGATGGGAATATATTCTTCAGCATTGTTGCCAGGTGCCTGACAGACTACCTCCTGAGGAACTCCTATATCGATACCTCGGTCCAGAAAGGAAGGATCTCGAAGGTACCGGGGTGTCTGGAACACACAGGCATAGTGACGCAGCTGATCAGAGAAGCCTGAGAGAATAAGGGTGACCTGGCCGTGCTGTGGCTGGCCCTCACAAATGAGGGTCAGGGAAGAAGTGGTTAAGCCAGCGAAATCCAGATCCCTTGTGCTGAAGAAAGGAAAGGTCTCTGACAAGTTCCACTTCACACTTGGCAACACCAAGATACCATCCGTCACAGAGAAACTGGTGAAGAGCTGGGGAAGTTTTGCGACTGCATCCTGAGATACACGGCAGCCATCCGCAGCCAACCAAGATCTGGAGACTTGGCTGGCCTCAGTGGACAAATCGGGCCTTCCAGGCCAGTTCAAGGCCTGGATTTACCAATATGGCATCCTCCCAAGGATCCTCTGGCCCCTTTAGGTCTACAAAGTCCCAATTTCCACGGTTGAGGGCTTTGAGAGGAGAGTCAGTCGATACCTGCGGAGGTGGCTGGGCCTACCTCGGAGCTTGAGCAGCATCACCCTTTATGGACAGCGCAACATGCTGAGGCTCCCTATGAGCAGCCTGAATGAGGAGTTCATGGTGAGCCGTACAAGGGAGGTGCTGCAATACCGAGAGTCCTCTGATCACAAGGACTCTCAGGCTGGGATCGAAGTGAGGACAGGTCGGAAGTGGAGGGCAGCCGAGGCTGTGGATGTGGCTGAATCCCGGTTGCGGCACAGAACACTAGTGGGAGCAGTGACTCGGGGCAGAGCGGGCCTAGGTAGTGGTACAACACCTGGCTATGTCAAAGCAAAGGGGAAGGACAGAGCACTGTCCAGCAGAATGGTTGGAATGCAGCAGCAGGGAGCCTGGATGAGAGGGGAGCAAGCCTTAGAAGGTAAAGTCTCATGGGCTGAGCTGTGGAAGGCTGAGCTCCATCCAATTAGGTTCTTAATTCAGGCTGTCTATGAAGTTCTACCAAGCCCATGCAACCTGTTCTACTGGGGGAAGGTGGACTCACCAGCCTGCACTGAAGAGGGACCCTGGAGCACCTTCTGAGCTGCTGTCCAAAAGCCCTGGGTGACGGCACTACCGCTGGTGTCATGACCAGGTCTTGAGGGCCATGGCGAACGCCATCTGCAGTGGAATTGACGAATGCAAACGCCACCGCCCAGTAAAGAGGAGCATTGCTTTTGTGAGGGCCGGGGAGAAGCCACGAGTTGCAGCCAGAACCACCTCCGCTGGCCTCTTGGCAACAGCACAAGATTGCAAGCTCAGAGTTGACTTGAGGAAGCAACTGAAGTTCCCCCGACAAATGCTGCCACTCGCAGGTTGGGTGGATGTGGTCCTCACCTCGGCACCATCAAAGCAGATGGTTCTTCTGGAGCTCACTGTCCCCTGTGAGGCTTAGGAGAGGAAGAGGGCCCAATACGCTGCACTGGTGGAGGAGTGCCAGTGCAACGGGTGGAGAGCCAGATGCCAGCCCATTGAGGTGGGATGCAGGGTTTGTAGACGAGTCCCTCTGCAGGGCCTATAACATGCTGGGCATCACTGGAGCCAGAAGGCGAAGGGCCATTAAGGAGGCCACTGAAGTAGCAGAAGTTGCTTCAAGGTGGCTGTGGATCAAGAGAGGAGACAAGTGGTTGGGGCAGCGCTACCTGGACACAAGCCGGGGCTTGATCACCCCCAGCTGGGTTGCCTGGATGAGAGTGTATGATGTTTGAAAGACAGGAAACACTCAAGGACTCCAGGTAATATCACTGAGAATTTGTCCAGGTTGCACCACAGTTGGTGTATGTCACAAGCTTTTCAATATTGAATAACATATAAGTTCATTCAAGTATTGCAAAGGCTACAAACGCTAAACAACTTCATTTCTCTATTTCAAAAACAAGACAGACAACAGCTTTAAAATCATTGTTATGAGACAAAAGGTTTTCTATTCCAGGCTAGAATGCATTATTGTTCTGTGCATCGAGCAGGAAAATGTCATAAACTCACCTGTAAACAAAGACGTATTGCTCCTGGTACGACTCAGACCTGCCCAGCCTCTCACTGGCCACAGCGACATACTGATGTTTAGTGTCATAGCTGAGGAGACAGACACAGAGGTGATTACCTGTGATTACCTGTACTTTTAATCTATCACACTAATAGAAAATCATAAACCTGTGTGTGTTTACATGTATTTAGTAAGATGTGTGGACCAATAATTGTCAAGTAAACCTATCTTTGTGTGTACATTTTGACTGGCCCCCACAACCTTAAAGGGCTTTGTGAGGATTAACACCTGGTTTTAGGGTTAGAATTAGGTTTAGGGCAGGGGTGTCCAACGGCCAGATGAGATGAATGAAACAATTCTGCCTTTCACATACTGGAGTCATAATAACATAATAACATAATAGCAAATGCATGTATCTGGACTAATAGGGGTGACTGGGGGATGATGTTCTGTCCCACTCCGTCCCGGGCCATAAATAATACATTAATAACAAATAATAATACAAACAAAGGAAGCTGGGTCATACTAGTGATGGGATCAGCAGTTCATGAGTGTGTGACCAGTCACCTGTAACGTTACATGGTGACAACAGCTGTTCTCTCCAGTGGCTCTGCATGTCCAAGCGTGTGTGTGTGTGTGTGTGTGTGTGTGTGTGTGTGCGGAGAGAAAACTCTCCACTTTTTTTTTTTTTTTTTTTGCTCCTAATTATCGCTGCTTTGATGGTCAATAATGGACATTACAGCCATGTTTTTGAGCCTAAAACGAAGTAGTACACTGTAGAATAGTTTCCACCCCGCATTGCTGCTGTTGTTGCTGCTGTAAAAAAAAAAATCGACAAAAATCAACACATGGACCTCGACAATCGACCCTTAAAATGTCTGAAATTCCCATCCCTATCATTGAGTGAGTGACAGCACGGATGAGATTCACGTCCACAGCCAGTCAGTGACTGACAGTGTGAACGAATCACAGCAGCACGGCAGACACAGTTCTTCTTACGAGTCACTCCCTCCTCGCTCGGCGCACGTTGGCTGGCGTCGTTTGCCGAAGATTCACGAGTGAGTGACGGCGCAGACAAACGACTCGATCGCTGCTGAGCTCAACTGAACTAAGAAAGGAACGAATCAGTTCATGAAGTGATCCCAGTCAGTTCGTTCACTCAAATGATTCGTACTTTCGAACGAATCACTCCTGACCGACACAACACTAGGTCATACAAAATCTGACTATGGGTCCAGATTCATGCATTCACCTCCTGTTATGTTATTATATTGTCTGACTCCAGTATGTGAAAGAAGGCCGAATTGTTTCATCTGTTCACTCCTGCATGGCTTAGATTAGGTTACATTGCCGTTTAAAAATTACAATTGTGAAAAGGAAAAACAGTGCTTTTGTATGCAACTATTACTGTTAAAAAAAAAAAAAAAAAGGTCTGAAGGGACCATTGGCTCCTGGGAATCTATCAAATCTGGCCCTCATTACCAAAACGTTTGGTCACCCCTGGGGTTTAGGGTCAGGCATTTAGTTGTGATGGTTAAGGTTTGGGTAAGGGAATGAATTATACATATGAAACCAGCATTTTTGTCTGTGTGCGACTGATCACCTGTTGAGACGTGACATCAACAGCGGCAGAGCCATCTCTTTAATGTCTCTCACTTCCTGAAGCAAGCACACGTCACAGCGAGTGATGATCTGGAACAGATAGACACACATTACATGTACCTACAAAAAACATACCAAACTATAATTTACTCACATACTGCACAAACCAGTTATACAGAAACGTCAGGGCTGAACTCTAAAAATGTCAAAAGTTCTTCTTACCCTGGCTAGAGTGTGCATGACAGGTCCATTTTTGGACTTGGACTCCCCAAAGTGATGGAGATTAAAGGCACACACTCTGAAGTCTGAAGCCCCCTGAACATGTGTCACACATGCAAGGAGGGAGAGGAGGGAGAGGAGGAGCGATGACCTCATGACACTGAGCTGTCAGAGACTCTAACCTTACAGAGAAAAAAGACAAATAAAAAACACATTTAGATTGCACAGTGTCTGTCAACACACAATGAACTGCATTTATTGCACCAATATAGTACAGACCTGTCACTCACTACACATTCATATTTTCTATATATATATATATATTTACTAAAATAATAAAAATAAATAATTTCTGTACATAAATTCGCACATATGTGTATAATTATTTTTTGAATGTATTCTGTGGGGACTCAACAGGGAGTCATGACAAAACTATTTTTGACCACTTCTTCCCTGACCCTCTTTTTGGAGTCCCTGCTCGGAAATGACATGCCCAAACTAAATAGAGTAAACCTCTGCAGTTACGAGCTCTATGTGAATTATCTTGGCATCAAAATAAAGATAACACTTGTGAGATTCCAACACCGGTGTAAGTTTCACTGTAGATGCCACAGTGTCAGAGTAAATGTACATGGAACACAACTGAAGCATAACTGAAGGATTTTTTTCGCCTAAAAAAATTATTGCATTTTAAAGCAAATATCACCTTTAAAATATGCAGCAGGAGCTTAAAAACACATGGAGGTCATGTAACAACATGTGGACATGAGCTGTGCAAAGTCTGATGCTGCTGAAATGAAGCAGAGTGAAATTACAGAGGTTTTAGTAAAGAGATGTCTGGGCATCCTCACTTTTGGCACAGTTTGGCACCATCCGTGCCATTTGAGATTTCTTAGGTACCAAATTATTAAAAACCCATTTAATTTTATTTATATGTCACTACAGATCTAAAAAAAAAACTTGTTTTGTAAAAAAAAAAAAGTATGATAACTCCCTGTAAATCGATGTTCCCTGTGCAGTGCGTAATAACAACTCTGTGACTCTGCAGCGTCTTCATGGTGGTGCGAGCATCATGATATGGGGATGTTTCTCGTACTATGGTGTTGGTCCTATTTATCGCATACCAGGGATCATGGATCATGGTTCAGTTTGAGTTCATCAGAATACTGGAAAAAGTAATGTCGCCGTATGCTGAAGAGGAAATGCCCTTGAAATGGGTGTTTCAACAACAATCACCCCAAACACACAGCAAGCGAGCAAAATCATGGCTCCAGTCAAACAGAATTCAAGTAATGGGGTGGCCAGCACAATCCCCGAACATTAATCCCACAGAAAACATGCTGTTCATGAGGCAAAACCATGAAATGCAGAGGGATTGTGGAATGTAGTACAATTGTCCTGGGCTGCAATACCTGTTGACCGGTGCCAGAAGTTGGTTGACTCCATGTACCACATATGTGAAGCAGTTATCAGAAACTAAATATTAGTTTATGATTCTCAGGAAAGTTGAATCTTCAAGCATTTCTTAGTTTATACAGGACACTTTTGAGTTTGTAAAGAAAGTGTCAACACTGCTATTATTTTGAACATGCTCCTTTCAATAAATGATTCAGTTTCACAGAATCAGCAGCATGCACGTCATGCCTGTTGGGTCTGTTGGTTTTCTATGCCTTTACTAAACCTTCTAGAAACTTACTTGCAGTGTCTAACAAAAACAGTGATTTATCTAGTGATGTGGGACTGCTATTATTTTGAACTGTCTATCTTTCCTCAGTCGCATGTCCACCTTGTGTCTCCTCTCAGCAAGTATTTGAGAGACAAATATGAGGAAGAGACTGTAGGTACAATGGTGTTTTGAAGATAAAAATAATTATTTTGCCCTTTCACAGATTAAGTGTGACAGCTGTTGCAGCTGGTTCCACATGCAGTGCTTACAAATGGACACAGCAGAGCTGCAAAATAAGAAGAATGTGGACCAGAATCGCATTTTGTGTTTTGGATTGTGTAGGATTTTGTGTTTTTTTTTTTACAAAATGTAAATAAACATTTGTGTGAAAACATGTCCTGATTGCACCTTTCTTGAAACATAATGAAAATGCTACACCCATAGCCAGGAATTACTGGGCAAAATGTTTTTACAGTAGCTCAAATATGGCCGAATATGTCACTTGGAGGTACAAACATGAATATTTAATGTTGAAAATGTTGATATTGAGTATGTGTAGTCGTAGATGTGTAGAAGACAGAGATTTCTCCATAATTGGTACAGTAAAAATACTTGATATTGAATGAGTGTGTAGTTGCATATGTGTAGAAGTTAGATATGCCACCCATAGCCAGGAATTATTGAACAAAATATTTTTATAGTAGCTCAAAAATAGTCAAATATGCCACTTGGAGGCCCAAAAATGGACATTTATTGTTGAATTTCTCCACATTGGTACAGTAAAAATGCTCCATATTAAATGTGTGTGTAGTCTTAGATGTGTACAAGACAGAGATACCATCCTTACCCAGGAACTATTGAGCAAAAATGTTTTTTTTTACAGTTGAGCTACTGTGTGGTCAAACATGCAATCTCATGAATATGAGACTTTTATTTAGGCACTTCTCCAATCTGGTGCAGTAAAGATACTTTGATGTTTTTTATTCATCATGGGCACATTAAACACTTTAATTGAACATATTTTATTTTAACTGTAGGTTAGAATTATAGCTCACTGGTTTTCATACTTTTATTTTGAAATCGAAATGTAAGTGCGGCTGATTGACGGAGATCGGAGTCGCGGCTGTCTCGTGACAAACATGAGCAGTTCATTATGAACAGTTACGCTTTTGTTTTACACAAACATGTAATGAAGTAGCACATTATTATCACTTCATATCTCTCACTGCAGACACTGGAGTTTGATAGACATTTTTAAAACAAACACACAAACTCTCTCAAATGTCTCAGGTTAAACGTCAGACTCTATGTCCTCGCTTCACATTACAGACGAATCAAAGGCAGATTCTCACTCACCTGCTGCTTCGTTCTTTGGATTTGAAAGGTTAGTTTGTTTCGTTCTTTGTTTACCACTTCAGTTCTCTCTTCCTAGTGAAACCTGACGCTGGACAGACGTTTCCTGTGGGAGGAGCTATGAAGTTGACTGACAGGTCTCAAAACAGAACAGTGTCTTGTCCTTTGATTCAAAGGCAATTTTTTTTTGACAATTTTATTGACCATTCACCACAAACGTAAAAAATGTCCGGCCATGGGCCAAGAGGAGAGGAATAGGGCTTGTAACTGAAAGGGTTGCTGGTTCAAATCCCAGGACAGAACAATAAAAATAACAAAAATGTAATTTTACTAGATGAATTATAGTCTGAAAAGGGGTTTTAATACGCGCTTTTAAATTTCTAAACTTGAATAATTGCATTAAAAAACTGAATTTGAATCACATAAATTTTATTTGTTTTGTTTAATTTGAATCATTGCCTTGGAAAAATTCAGTTCTCTCAATTCACATTCAGTTCTCAAAATTAAATTTGAATTTACTGTAACAAACATCCAGGTACTAGTATAGGGAGAGCAGTCGAGCCCAGATACACAGATCTCCTCTTCAGTCAATCAGCAAATACATTTTTGAGCACGTAACCAGGGTTTGCTTCCTCCCGTACTTGTGAAAGCGTCATAAGCCTCAGTCCAAGTTCTGTTCCAATTTCTTGGGAAAGCCATATATGTCAGAATGCAAATATATACCTGAAATAAATATATTTCTGTGTACCGGAACACAGTTTTAAAATCATTTGAGGCGAGAAATTAGTCGTTTAGAATCCAAACATGTGGTTTGTGTGTTAAAGCGGACCGAGATCAGAAGTTCCAATTAACGCTGTTTTTTAGTGTGTATCTGCGTCATTACCTTGTTTAAGAAGCCCTGAAGGTTCTAAACAAACAGTTCAGCCACTGCTGAGAACGCTGTGTTTATTGTAATCTCAGGCTCAGCGAGATCTCTGAAAAAACCCGGTCTGGTTACGTAAACAGCGGTTCTCCTGAACAGCAGATCGTCCTGCTCCGGGCACTAGTCCGGGCACATCTGTTTGCGTACATTGAACCGCAGAAGAAGAATAACGTCCGTTGTGGAGGTGTTTCACGAGCGACAGTGTCTTCTGACTCTGGGTCTGACTCCGGGTTAAAGGTCGTCAAAGGGACTGAGGCGGGGAGTCGTGAATAAGCTATTTTTAAACACTGTTAGAACAATGTTTTGATAATGAGTAGCAGTGCATCCACCGTTCCAGAGGGGGGAGCTGTGCTTCTGAGAGCAGGTGTACTGAATATGTCACTTCCAGGTACTGGCCAATCACAAGACAGTTGGGAAGGCTCTACGCTGGCTGGCCAATCACAAGATTCTGTCTTCTGGGTGAGAGAGTTGAGTCTGAAATCTCGCGGGTGGGGAACAGCGTCAGAAAAGAGGATTTTTGTTGGCTCGTTTACAGCAACTAGGAGGTTTTTGATAATGTGGGTTCTGGGTAATGTTTATTTTTTACTAAGTTTGTTTATGTTTTTTTTAAGTTATTTACAGTATTTTATTGTTCTTTACATTTATATTTTCACATACTTTATTTATCTCTCCGTTCCTACAACAATAGGAATGTGATGTGAATGGCTATGTGAACGAGCCGTCTGTGTTATCGACTTGTTCGGCGCGTTCATAGATATTTAAAGGGTAGATGTCTCGTCTGCGCTGCTGGCCAATGGAGTCGAACGTCTGCACTGTTGGCCATCTTGCCACAGAGCTCGCTCACCCATAACACGTGTTGTAGTGGTACATGGACTTTTTAAATAACCATAACTTACTCATTTTCAAATAGTTTGGTTTGTTATAAATGTCAGATATGTAGTTAGGACACTGCATATTTATGAATAATTATAACCATGGGCTTTAAATAACATTAAACAGAACAGAAAGGTGCAATGAATATACAAAGGCTGAAACTCTTGGTTGGCTAAAGCCCTGAAATTTCAACTAAAAACTGACTAATCGGGGGCTGTGCTTTACGGGTGGAGTTCAACAGAGTCTGACTGCTCTTAATCACGTGCATCTGCGCAATACCATAGCCTGTGATATCCGAAAATAACTTAGTATGTCAACTGGTAATATCAGCACAATAAATGTTGAGGAATATTTAGATTATTTGGCTCTGTGCATGTCCCACATGGCGAGACATAGAAGCTCAACTTCTGCTTTTGAAAAATGCTGCCCCACTGCTGAGGTCCTCGACATGGGTGCGACAGGAGGACGGTCTGTATTCTAAAATGAAAAGCTCAAAATTCCCCTATTCTTCCCTGACCCTCTTTGGAGTCCCTGCTCGAAAATGACATGCCCAAACTAAATAGAGTAAACCTCTGCAGTTAGAAGCTCTGTGGATTATCTTGGTATCAAAATAAAGAGAACACTTGTGAGATTTCACCTGAGGTGTAAGTCTCAGTAGATGCCACAGCTTAAATGAAGAATCGTTTTCGCTCGCTAAAAAAAATACTGCATTTTAAAAGGGACACTGTAGTATTAATGGGTTTATATGACCCAAAATCCACTTTTTTATACATATTATGTGATCCTGCATTGTCTAGTCGCTGTATAATATTCTTCGTTTCATTTTCGTAGTTTCAAAGTCATGTAAAATAACATGGTCGTGGGCGGATACTGCATTGCCACGACGCCATGTTTCTACCGGAGCCTGTACGGACAAACGCGAGAGAACAAATCAAGCGTCTCTTTACTTGTAGCAGAAGTCCCGCCTCCTCTCTCTCCCCGCTTCGTCTGCTACGGCCGTGGTAGCTCGCCCTCTCCCTCACGAACCTCATCTGCTGACACGGAGAAAGACGAGGACGACATTTGACCAGCTGAGGACACCGTATCGCTCAGGGAAGGGAGGGGGTGAGCAGAGGAGCAGTTCTTTGTTGTAAATGTCAGTCTCTCCTCTAGATGGCACTATAAACTACTTACTTCACCTTTAAAGCAAATATCACCTTTAAAATATGCAGTGGTAGCTTTTAGTTAAAAGATGTCTAGGCGTTCTCTCGTTTGGCACCATTTGAGATTTCTAAGGTACTAAATTATTAAAACCCATCCATTCATCCATCTCCTTCCGCTTATCCGGGGCCAGGCCGTTGGCTTAGCTGTGGGCTTTCATTAAGTTTTCTCCGCTGCTAAGCTAAGCTGTAACACCACAGCGCGCGCGCAGCACACACTAGCTAGTGGTAGTGGACAAATTTTTACCAGGCAGTACAGGTGGCGTACTTTAGTTCCGTGTTGTAGTTATGTTATCACATCCTCAAAAATAGAAACATTTCAAAGCGAGACTGAAGTTTATGCATGTTTTAAATAAACGTAACGTTAATAGATTAAGACCTTTCAAAATTCTATTAACTAACTTCATTTAGGTTAACTTTAAACTTCTATGCAACAGTGTTATTATAATTCACTGTTAATTAGAAATAAAACCCATATCCATGCTTCAGTGATCAGCTCAGAACTCAACATTATCCCCATTTAATTTGACTTTTCCTGAAACCCTTAAGATTCATAAGAGGAACATTGTGAAATGAAGTCGGTCATCACTTTTGTAATCAAACCCACTTTTATTGGTTTTCGGTTAGAAAGCCTACACAGCATGAAGGGCCTTCCAGCGGGTCAGAGGGCCTCTGCTGGCGATGTACTTCACGCCACAGCCATCTGAGATCAGACGCTTCTCAGCCATCATGTCGTCAAAGTCGCAGGCATTGAATTTGGTGAAGCCATACTTCTTGGAGATATGGATCTGAAGGTTGAGAGGTTTGACATGTGACAAAAATGCATAAATGGATGAAGGTAAACATGATAAATTGTCTCAGTGGTCCCTTAAAGCACTCCGCACCACACAGCTGAGGACTTACACAACCACAGAGTTACTGTTTGCAACCTTTGCACACTGGAACTGCACTGCAGCAGGACCAGTCGGCTTAATAAGCTGCAGAGTCCCAGAGGAGCCCATTAATTCCATGCTCACAAGTTTCATACGAACGCGAGTACGAAGTTAAATAACGTCGGCTGCAGTGTTTTGAGAAAGTGGCTAACGGGCTCAATCCCAAACCACCACCTAACTACTTGGCTATCGCACCATTCTTTTAAAAACAAATTCTGCTACAGAAACGCAACTCATCCACACGACCCATTTTACACTAAGCTTCAGTTCCACCTCAGACAAATGTTTCTCATTACAATGTAGTAGAATCACTGATGTGTGTGTTCAGTGCACCTGAATCATTACATTAAATGTTTTAGGCATATTAATTTGGACACAGATTACTTCTGATGAAGAACTAAAATGGTGATCAGGATACAGATCATTTATATCTGAAAACACCCTCTCAAATGAAAACAGTGCAAATGTAGTCTTTGGTTTCAGTGGCGACAGTGGTGTGAAGTGGTCGTTTACCTTCTGGCGTCCAGGGAACTTGAACTTAGCTCTGCGCAGAGCCTCGACCACATGCTCTTTGTTCTGGGCCTTGGTACGCACAGACATGATCACCTGACCGATGTGCACACGAGCCACGGTGCCCTGTGGTTTGCCAAAAGCACCACGCATTCCAGTCTGGAGCCTGGGAAACAAGAGGGTGAGACAGATTTAGCTCAAATAGACAGAAACACTGGTGTAATTAAACTTAACAGCAAACCTAACTGCTGCATGCCTTACATCCTTGATTCTGACAGTTCATTTTCCATGAAGCTTCCCTAAGAACCAGACGGACGCTCACCTATCAGCTCCAGCGCAGGACAACATTTTGTTGATGCGGATGACATGGAAGGGATGCAGGCGCATGCGGATGTGGAAACCATCCTTACCGCAAGTCTTCACCATGTACTTGTTAGCACAGATACGGGCAGCTTCCAGAGCTACAGAGAGGGGGAGGTAAAGGAGAAAAATTAGCGACATTAGTAGGGCTGTAATCAAACAAAGATATTCTTGGAAGACCGAAGCCCTGAAATTTCAACAAAAAAATAGACTTATCAGCAGGGGGGTTGGGGGTGACGGCTCTGACAGAGCGTCATGTAACAAAAATACATACATGAAGGTAAACATGATAAAAATTGTCTCAGTGGTCCCTTAAAGCACTCGGCACCACACAGCTGAGGACTTACACAACCACAGAGTTACTGTTTGCAACCTTTGCACACTGGAACTGCACTGCAGCAGGACCGGTCGGCTTAATAAGCTGCATTAATAACTCCATTAATTCCATGACTCACATTTCATACTAAACTTTATTTATAGAACGCTTTAGGCAGCTATAGCTGGGACAAAGTGCTTAACAGTACAATAAATAAAACATGGCACATAAAACATAGGAGACAAAATAAAACAAATATTTATTTATATATATATATATATATTTATATATATATATATATATATATATATAAACAATAAAACTATAAAACAATAACAATGTTTAAACAATAAAAATGTTTAAACGATAAAAATAAAACACTAAAACAAGAGCAGAGTCTCATGCTGAGTTGAATGCAGAAGAATAAAAATGTGTTTTAAGATGAGTTTTAAAAACGAACAGTGAGGGGGGCCTGTCTAATATGAAGCGGGAGGGCGTTTCAAAGTTTGGGACCGGCAATGGAGAAGGCTCTTTCCCCTCTGAGCGTCCGTTTACACCTCGGTACCTCCAGAAGCAGCTGGTCAGCTGACCTGAGGCACCGAGCAGGAGGGTAAGGATGGAGAAGCTCAGAGAGGTAAGGTGGGGCAAGACCATTTAATGACCATTCATACGAACACGAGTACAAAGTTAATTAACGTCGGTTGCAGTGTCTTGAATAAGTGGCAAACGGGCCGCTGGGTTGGGCTAAACCAAAGAAATGAAGACACTGTTGTAGTGAAATTTACTTTTGATTAACTGGGGAACAACGGCTATATATCTTGATGTCAAAAAAAACCTCAATGACAGTTGTCAGGTCACATGACCATTTACACATGGCTCTTTGAGTTCTCACCTTCTGAAGACAGCTGCTCGTACTCATCAGAGACCATGTGGCCGCACAGAGGAAACTCATCTACCTTGGCCCTCTTCCTACCCAAGTCAAAGATCCTGATCTTGGGATCTGTGAAGGGAAGAAAATTAAAGGGAGAATATTTTTTTTTATTACAGAGACTAATGCCCCTTTTATAAACAATAATATCAAAAATGTCAACAGTTAAATCAGACACATTTGTAACTAGGGATGCACTGACTGCCATTTTTGGGGCTTATTCCAATTTCTCAAGAAATTTGACCTGCCGATACCGATTATAGCCGATTTCAATTTTTTAAACCACTTTACAGCTTACTGAAATATACGTTTTTGCATATTTTCTCTTTAAAAGAACATTTTAACATAGAAATACAATCAGTTCACGTCCAATATCCAACTAAAAATACAAAAACGAATCACTACCTGTATGTGTAGTTTATTTAAGTTTACTACCTACACAAATAAGTAAATGAACTAATGACCAAGAGCTCAGAGCTCACTCTCTCCTCACACAGGTTCAAATGACAAACAAACAAATGCTAATCAAAAGTTTTGTGTAAGTGATTTGAGGTCCTGACTCTTGTCTTAAATATGACAGGCTTCATTCAGTGATTGAAACAAATATATAAACATTAATGAAACGTTTACATGCAGAGCGCTCACTCGCTAAGCAGACAGCAGCCGCGCGGATGTTGTGTAATCAAATACACCGGTATGGCCGTATATATTAAAAATTCATATCATAACGGAAAAAAAACAGTATTAGGTGTGAACCGGTAAACCGCCCAGCCCTACACTCTGTGGGTGCATTTTGATCGGCTTATTAAAATCAGAATATTCTGACTGATCGGCCGGTCACCGATTTCGGCCGATCACGTGAAAATCGGGTGATTCCGATCACTGGCCGATTAATCGGTGCATCCCTATTTGTAACGGTGATAGAGGCTACACAGAAGGAGAGGCAGTCAAATATCATTTATCATGCATTGGATGGACATTTTGTTTCAGTGGTCCCTTAAAGCACCCAGCACCACCCAGCTGAGGACTTACACAACCACAGAGTTACTGTCTGCAGCCTTTGCACACCAGAGACGCACTTCAGCAGAACTGGTCGGCTTAATAAGCTGCAGAGGCAGAACCAAAGTTCTGGTCATTATTCTTAACTTGCAGGTCAAGACTGATCAGCCAAAAATTAAGCCACGTTTTAGAATAGTTAAGTCTTTAACTAATCTACTGTTTGGCAGCGTTCAGCCTGATCCTTGTGTCGGAGGTCTCTGGAGCACAGTCTCAGTCTGACACAGCCACATCAAACTGCAGCTACAGGGTTGTTTCACGAACCCTAAAATAATCGATTAATCCTGGAAGAGTACAGATATGTTCTACCGAAATTTAAACCTTGCCATACAACAACGTTTGTTGTGCCAAGGATAATTTAATCAGATGAAGAGCATGTCAAGATGCATCTCGTGCTACTGTGTAGACTAAATTTGAGTCCAAGGCTGAAGCCACCTTGGTATTTCTACTGCACTGGATTTCCCGATACAGAGTAAAATGCAGAAAGGCTTACCAGGCACACCCCTGCAGAAGCGGGACTTGGGGTAGGGCTTGTTCTTGCAGTAGCGGTAGCTGAGGGGGACAGAATGAAAATCAATCACTGATTAAAGATCAGGGCTTTTACAACTGTGATAAATTCCAATAAGACTAAAAAAAAAAAAACACACTTAAAACATCAGTTATCCTTTTAAAACTTGTTTCATTTCAAGGGACTATAACATTGAAAGGACGTCTTTAAGTGCATTGTCACGCAAAATCTGACCATCTGCAAAGTTCCCGAGTAAGACTGGAATGAGAAACTTTGCAATTGGATTTCATCATTTACACTTCAGAAATTCAACTTCATTATAGAATTGTAATTAATGTCAACAATCCAAGTTTTATTTCCCAGATTAAAACAATAGTTCTGGTTCTTTCAGTTTCTTCAATGTGAATTTGGCTTAATTTATTTCCTCCATATAACAAAGAAATCACTGAAAGTATCATTTTGGTTTGAGGACAAAATTAAACATTCAATGTTTGACAACCACCGGTCAACCTCAAATGTTTTCTGATAGTTACGGATCAAACGATTACTCGATTTCTAGCCATTAGTTGCAGCTCTAATGATGTTGAACATTTAGTACACAGACACACGTGTATTTCATGAATCCACAACTCTAATATTAAGTTGGTGACATCGAGAAAGAACTTCGTCATTACAGACCGTGTCAATTTCAAATCCAACATTGCCAACTTAAACCGTGTGTGCCTAGTATTAAAGACGGGTCATGTCTCATGTTATACATAAAGACGTAAACAACTCCACACTTTAACAAGATAAATTGTTCATGAACGCAGCCCTAAAGTGGATAAGTTAAGAATGGTAACACTTAAGGAGAAGAGGTGTGGAGGAATGAAACCGGCTAGGGAGCAACTAGCTTTTAACTAGCTCCCATTAGCACAGTACATTAGCGGTAACGTTTAACGACGTGGCATTACACTTGTAATAACGTTAGACACTCACTAAAATTACACTTGATCGCGAGAACACCGAACAACGTGTTTTAAACGCAAAATTGGCTGGTATAAGTGACAGGGGGCCTTGTCGGCATCGGGGCACATGGTGCGACCCGGAGCCGCCGCTGCCATTTTAATTCCGAACGGTCTCATATGGCTCCCGAGTCTGATAAACGACAGAGCGGAGGGACTTACCAGCGGGCTGGTCGACGGCCCATGGTTGCGATCTGGAAAATAACAAACGAAAACACGTTAAATTTGCGAAACTGGAGCCACGGTTTACAGTAAAAAACTTCAAAATGTGTATATTTCGCACAGAGCCGAAGAAAACGCGCTGCCACCACACACTCACCTAATGGAGGAAAGGAAGTAGACGTCACTTCCGCTTCCTCTTATGGACGAGTGAGGCTTTACAGAAAATACATTGTATTTACAACACCTTATTATTTTATTATGCCTGCACCTTTTGCTATTCAAAACACTAACATTGTTAATTAATTAAACATGTTCCCGTTCAAACTGTTTTTAACTACAGCTTACGTTGTTCAAGTGAATGCTGGGAAATGTAGTTTTATGAGAGTAGCTAACACCACCAGGTTCCACCAGAAACACTGAGAGAAAAAACGACTTTTCACTGTCACTCAAAGATTCTTATTTCTACTGTAGTGTGACAGGTTTGATAACATTTCGTTTTCTGTTAAATGCACTGTGAGATGTTTGCGGGCCGTATAAGTAGAAACAAATGCTAATATTGTGCACCTTTTTCATTTCATGCACTTTGCGATGCACCCGAGATGACAAACGTGTTTATTTTTTATTTAAAATAGTAAGAGCTAATAATGTGCAGTCATTTTTTATACATACGTTGAGGTGTATGATGGACAGGAATGACCACAATTATTGTATTGCTAGTTCTTTTATTGTATTTTTTAAATAAATAATAATAAAAAAATACAATTTAAAATAAGATCTGAAGATATGGTTGGTCTGTGCAACAGAAGACTCCCACTTTAATGTCTGAGCCACAGATCTCTGGTGTTTATGTCACCAGAAGATACTACCTTCAGTGCAAAACAAAACATATTTTTTTAAATGCGCCACTGCGGATTATGGATTGCACATGTGTTTATTTGTACATTATTTGGTTTGTTATGAATATTTCACAACTGACTTCAAGCCTTCCCATGGTTGAAGTCACTTTTTTTTTTTTTTTAATAATATCATGATATAACAATATCGATTCCTGGCTTTGCTAGTCTATATGTGTGCTAGAGCAAGACACTTAGCCCCATGTTGCAGCATGTGAATGGATGAATACTATAGTGTAAAGCAGCTAATTAAGACTAGAAAAGCTCTATATGAATACAGACCATAATACCAACTCTTTTTTATTTATTTTATTTGGTAGTAACGAGTAGCAAAGATAGTTGGGGACATGTAAAGTAAAAGATCCATTTATCTATTTTTCTATCCTATTATTCCTGGATTGTTTGAGTTCCCAGTGCACTTCACAAAATAGCCATTAGGGGTCACTACAACACCATATAACATCTAATCGCCTGCACCCTACATTAATAATTCTTGAAAAGGAACAATGAGGTCATATCTAAACTTTAAACCCATGTTAATGCAGAACAAATGTTCTTTCGTGAGGAATGTGAGGAATTCTTTTCCTGGTTCTGACTCAACTCCAGGGTCACATCATTCAGTGTGTTATTACAGGGGCCCCACAGGGACCTGCTGATGTTTGGTGTAAGAGTGTGTTGTTTTTGCTGTTACACTTTGAGTTGGCAAACTGTATATATATGCTGTTGTTGTATGTTTAGACTGCTGTAAATGAATGAAATCATGCATCAAATAGAAATGAAGACACAATGACAGTTCTTTTCTGCTCAGCCCGGATTTGGAAACTCGTCTTTCAGTGATAGAGTCAAACATGAAGTGAATACCTCAATCAGGAAAGCCACTAAACTCTGACCAGGATGCCTGTGCTGCCTCATGTGAAGGTCAGTTATCACAGCTGAGTCGCCCTCCTGTTTTGTCTGAATCTCTTCCAGACCTTTTCCTGTTTCTGAGCCGAAGCTCGGTGAAGGGCAGGGACGATGTTGTGATGACGGAAAGAGACCAAAAATGGTCCTACAGTTTATGCCTGTTTCTGGTGGCCAGTGACACACACACACACACACACACACACACACACACACACACACACACACACACACGCACACACACACACACACACACAGCCCTAGTCCTATCACTACAACAGACACAGCCGACTGTCACCATTTTAGATTTAAGCATCAGGATAGGTCACAGAATTGGAGAAAAGGGAAATACTAGTATATATCTGCAGAAGGTTACTGACTGAAGTTTGAGTCACCTCTTAATATCACCTTAAAAATGTCTGCATTTGATATTTATGGGTATTTTTTTTGATGATCTGCATGATTGGCTTGGCAGAGATTTCTATGCCGGATGCTCCTGACGCAACTCTCCCATTTATCCAAACATGGGACCAGCACAGAACACTGAGGTCAATTAACAATAAGCAATGGAGACTGAACCTTGACCTGGCGGGGGACATGAACTGGCTTCATGAAAACTTCAGTTACAAGCCACATGCGAGCTGACCGCTTTTGATATTTATGGACATTGCATGTTTGTCATTGTGTGCTATCGTTCCTTATCAAAACCACCACTTTCATTTTGAAATTATGTCAACTATTGCCACAAATCAGGATATCCAGCCACCTAATTTGACGGAAAAAAAAAATGCCACAACGTGCATTTGGCATTTTACAGTGGAAACCGATAACAAAAACAAAGCAAATGCACATGTTTTTTGATGTGTGAATGCCACTGAAGCTCCCTAATAATTGTGTCACTAATTCTTACACACATTGACCTTTAAATTAGAATAAATGCTGTAAACATCTTGCCAGTGGGACTCTGCTATGTTTCACCTTGTTTGAATAGCACAAAAAACCTTAATTTAAATAGTAAATAATGTAACATGCGCAATCGTACACTTTATATAACACATTCTTTGTGTGCACACAGTCCCTCTTCCCAGACATTACAAAACAAAAAAAGGAGAGGAGAGGAAAATAGTACATTTTTTAGGAAAATGCCACTGTAGTAATAGTGGTATGATTATGTTGATTATGATTATGATTCTCTATTAAGTCAACAATGTTCTCTGTCTTTATATCTTAGTGAGGAGGACACCTTCACAACTAATCTTAAAGGTCCCCTATTGTGCAAAATCAACTTTTTGATCTTTCAGTACTTATATTTGGGACTCAGTGGGCCATACCAGTCCCCAAAATGTGAAAAAACACACAATGTTTACACCTCCCTACCAAGTGACGACATACATTTCACCGTGAATGTTGGCACCCCACCAGGCAGAGTACTTCACAGAGAACTTCACAGAGTACTTCACAGAGTACTTCACAGAGTACTTCACCGTAGCTCCCCCTTGTCCCTGTGAAATACGAGAGTGCAGGCGAGGGAGGAAGAGTGGCTGCACAGCGGAGCACAGTGTTTTACGCAAACTTCAAGCCTCAGAGGACTTGTGTGTCCAGTAGATAACCCTAACCCTTATCTAAACCCAATTCCCCGCACCCAAAAAGCAGATCTTGACCCTGAAAAAAGCAAAAATGTCCTCACAAGGTTTGCACATTTTGTTTTTAGACACCTCACAAAGATATAAATACAACATGCACACACAAATCACCCACTGACCAGTGTGAGTTCTCTGATGTGTGAGGGTGTGGTAGCCAACACCCTGTGTGTGTTACCCTGAAAACGGAAGTGTGAGTGAATGTGTGTACAGGCAGCGCGCGCGCGTGTGTGTGTGTGTGTGTGTGTGTGTGTGTGTGTGTGTGTGTGTGTGTGTGTGTGTGTGTGTGTGTGTGTGTGTGTGTGTGTGTGTGTGTGTGTGTGTGTGTGTATTTATCACATCTTTAGGACCTTTCCTGACATAAACACTGAACTTGTCAGGACCAGTATTCCTCATAGAGGCCAAAACCTGCTGAGAAACTAGTTCGTTTTTTTTTTGTTTCGGGTTGTAATTGGGTGTGGTTATTAAATACGAAGTGTCAAGAAAGCTGTCAGTCACTTAGTTGTGCAAAAATCTATCTTAAACTAGAGCAAACATTGTGCTATTCATAATGCATTATAGATTACAACTCAAACCATGCCTCTCATAGCAGATGGGCATCAGGTTATGCATGCAACCATATAAGTTAATGTATGTAGTGTATATACTAATATTTTAAACATACCATAATGTTATTGCATAGCATACTGTAGATTAACATTACATTAAGTGCTCTCTGTACAGAATTGTGCAACCAGCTCTGGAAAGGTTTGTTCCCTGTTTACATTTCTGCCTTATAAACAGTCCATGGTTACCAAACAAACACCTCTGATAGGACCAGAGCACTGTGTGTGTGTGTGTGTGGTATTGTGTTACTTAAAACAGGGAAGACAGTCTCTGAGGGATGGTCTCTCGGAGCGTCAGATTTTTGCTAAATGGTCATTTGATGCCCATATTATTGACCAGGAAGTATATAAATGACGCATTGCCTTGGAGACGATCAAGGAAAACATAAGTAGGTGAGTCATTCATTCATTCATTCATTCCTCCTAGCCATCTTGTTATCACTTGAAGAACTCTAACACTAATCTGCACATCTTTGGACCATGGGAGGAAGATCAGATGAATGATGGACGATCTACAGAGAAAGACCTCGATCAGAATTGTGATTTGAGCATGGGACCTTCTTGATGTGAGGTGACAATGCAAACCACCACACATAAAATATCCAGAAAGAAAAAAAACTGTGCTTTCTCATAAAACATCTATACTCAGCTGATTGGAACCCAACCAATTAGTAGCTTTGCCAATGAAAACATTGTCCTGTTAGATCTTGTAGAATCATTAGAACCTGTTAAATTTACCAATTAAAACCTGTACCTCTGAAAACTTTTAGAAATCTTCAGAACATGTAAGAAACCTGTTGAACCACTTCCTGTAAGAACTTTTAGAATCTGATAATCTGTTATAAACTTTTAGAATCTGTTAACCTACCTCTTTAACTCTTGTAGAACCCAATAGAACCCTTAGAACCCATTAAAACGACAACTGTACTTGTGAGGACATTTAGAACGCTTCTGAACATGTGAGAAACGTTTGAAGCTTGTAAAGTAATTTAAAAAATATATATATTTTCCTGTTAGAACTTTTAGAAACTGAGCCTGTTAACCTGTTAAAACCTGAACTTATTATTGTATCTTTAGAACCCAATGACACCTGGCCTTGTGAGAACTTTTAGAACTTCTAGAACTCTTTACAATGTATGAGAAAATGTTGAACGAACCTGTTAAAACCTTTTCCTGTTAGAACATCACTCACAGTTTTGAGTTCCAATGTAAATGGAGCACAGCAGCATTAATGACCCTGACACTCCCACCAACACTTTTCCACTTTGTTTTACGAACAAGAAAAGAACAAACTTTAAACATATTTAAAAAACACAAGAGATAAAATCATGAAATAGATTCCATGGGGGCAAAATAGAAAAGATGACAAAATCAAACACAATGTAGGAAAATGTGTTCTACATGTGGTTCTGTGGTGTACATGAATCATTAAGTGTACCAGAGCAGGTGTGGGTCTCAGTGTCTTCATGTGTCTCTCTTTCTGTGCAGGTCGTGTCTCTGCAGGTCTGTGTCTCAGACTCGACTGCTTCAATAATGAGATCATATGATGTCATGCAGTTGACGTGGGAGCAGCAGCCCTGTGCTAAGTGTGTGTGTGTGTGTGTGTGTGTGTGTGTGTGTGTGTGTGTGTGTGTGTGTGTGTGTGTGTGTGTGTGTGTGTGTGTGTGTGTGTGTGTGTGTGTGTGTGTGTGTGTGTGTGTGTGTGTGTGGTTACATTGTAGGGCCTCACAGGAAACACCCCAACTACATGTTTTTGTCTTTAATCTAAGAAATGACATGTTCTCACTGCAGTTTAATTCAATAAAGTTATCTGCATCACCATGTCTTCTTTGTGTCTGTCCAGTCGTCTTTTCTGTCCATAAACCTTTTCTTCCGGAAGAATAAATCAGTAGATTACTCCACAGAATTAAGTCCTCAACTATTCTTAACCTTTTAATTTAAGCTAAAGTAAAGAAAAGTAGCATCGAGGCCCATTAAAACCTATTAAAACCTTTTTCCTGTGAGAACTTTTAGAACCTGTTAGGACTCTTTCAAACCTCCCGCTGCAGTGCTGGCATGCTCAAGCTGGACTCCCATACGAGCAATACAGAGAGGATGTGGATCTCTCCCTGAAATTGTAAAACTGCAAGAGGTCAGGCAGGGGCGGGACTCGACGTCCTTCACCTTGCCTCTAGCCATTGTCCCCTTAGAGGAAGCGGTAGTCATGACCAAAAGGAAATTGTTTGCAAAGTTTCTCCTCAGTGGTAAAGCTCGTCAGCCAGTGCCATCACAACACGGTCCTCTATTAAGGACACTCTTTACAATGCTGCCTCATATCCCACCACGACATCAGGAGATAACGGAGGCTGTGACATTTATGGTAGTGAAGGACATGTTAGCATCAGTACTGTAAACAACCCAGGATTCAAGACCCTTATGCAGACTTTGGACAAGAGTTACGTGTTTCCGTCACGTAAACATTTCAGCAGAGTTGCAGTCCTGTATGATAAATGTTGTGCCGAGGGAGTATAGCACTGTTTTGTTCTTTGAAAAAGAACTAAACGAGGTTTTGATTTTTTTTTTTCATGAATTTTTTTAGAGACTACTTTCTCAGTAGTAAAAAAATTGTGAGGTTGGTTTTATTTCAAACATATTATCAACACAGATATGTACATCAATAGTCTGCCGTTACAATTGATTTGCCTCGGGTGCACCGTGGAGTCAGTATGAGTGTTTTTAATGCCATGCTAACCTGTACCATTGACTTGCGCTAGCCATAGCATCAGCGAACTCGGCAACTAGAAGAACTGAATGAAATTCTCTTGAAAACGTCTCCAGACGTCTCCATCACACCGACTGAGTTGGAAAATAGGTTTTATGTCCAAAATTCCGAACTATCCCTTTAAGTTTAGGGCCATTATGTCAATATAGAGTACATTTCCAGGAAATAAATGTAAGTCAATACAATGTCCTCTGAAGTCATGGTAACCAGTGTGTGTGTGTGTGTGTGTGTGTGTGTGTGCGCGCGCACATGTATATATATATATATTCGGGTACATAGTCTCCATAAACATTTGAAGTCATGTACATTTCATGTGCACACATGAAAGCAACAACACAAATCTGGATGATTTAGTGCGAGAGAGGAAAGAGGAGGTGGAGGGAGTGAGAGAGGGAGATCAGTCATTCATAGCTGCTCTCTCTCCCTCTCTCTTCACATTCCTCCCCCCCATATATGGACAAAAATACTGGAGCCCAACTTTCAATCCACACACTCACAAATGCAGAAGCCACCAAACTAGAAACAGTTGGGGGTTCTTCATCTTCATGTGGCCTCAACAGAACCTCAACAACCCTCTGACTCCAGACAAAAACACTGATATCTCTCTCTTCATCACTGAAAGCCTCTGCTTGTTTGCGCTGCCCTTTCCGCTCAACTCGGCCTATCCATAAATATTTGGACATCGACACAATTCTCTTCTTTTTGGCTCTATACACCACTACAATGGATTTGAAATGAAACGAACAAGATGTGGTTTAACTGCACACTTTCAGCTTTAATTTGAGGGTATTTACATCCAAATCAAGTGAACAGTGAAGGAATTATAACACCATCTATATCAGTGTTGTGTCGGTCACAAACAATTTGTTTGAAAGAACTGATCTTTTGAGTGAACGAACTGACTGGGATCACTTCATGAACTGATTCGTTCCTTTCTTAGTTCAGTTGAGCTCAGGAGAGAGCGTGGTGGCCGGGAGTGGAACTGCCGCGTTCTGTGACTCACTCGGGAACCTTCGGCAAATGACGTCTTGAATCTTCGGCAAATGACGCCGTCACCGTGCGGGCAGGGAGGGAGGTGGAGTCTGTCAGAGAGGTCGTGCAGTCAGAAAGTGAAATGCAAGCACAATCATATTCAGGTCAGGTGATTGACTTGGCCATTGCATAACATTCCACTTATGAGTTCTGAAGCATTTGGCTGAATATGAGCAGATAATATTGCTGGAAACAGAATTCACCCTGCTGCTTTGACACTAGCACCACCATGCTTCACTGATGAGGTGGTATGTTGTGGATCATGAGCAGTTCCTTTCCTTCTCCACACTCTTCTCTTCCCATCACTGTGGTACAAGTTGATCTTGGTCTCATCTGTCCAGAGGATGTTCTTCCAGAATTATAACAGCTTTTTTAGGTGTTGTTTGGCAAATTCTAATCTTGTCTTCCTGTTTTTGAGGCTCACCAATGGTTTCCATCTTGTGGTGAACCCTCTGTATTCACTCTGGTGAAGTCTTCTTTTGATTGTTGACTTTGAAACACAAACACCTTCCTCCTGGAGAGTGTTTTTGATTAAGAATGTTCCAAACAGTTGATTTGGACACACCTAATGTTTTTGCTATTTCTCTGATGGGTTTGTTTTGATTTTTCAGCCTAATGATGGCTTCTTCACTGACAGTGACAGCTCCTTGGATCTCATATAGAAAGTTAACAGCAACAGATTCAAAATGTAAATGTCACTCACTGCTTAATTGAAGATGACATAATGAGGGAATAGTCCACACCTGTCCATGAAATAGCTTTTCAGTCAATTGTCCCATTACTTTGGAAGGCACATGTAGAAAGTGTTGTAATTCCTACACCGTTCACTTGATGCCCTCAAATTAAAGCTGAAAGTGTGCAGTTAAAGCACATCTTGTTCGTTTCATTTCAAATCCATTGAAGAGAATTGTGTGACTAGAAAACCCCAAGAGAGGCAAACTCAGGTTCCTGGGGAAATCCATCACTGCCTGTCTGATGAAAAGGGCAAGAGAAGCAGAAAAAACAACAACAAGCGGGTGGAGGAGGCCTGTGGGTGTGAGGGGGGGGGGGGGCGAGGAGTGCACGGGCTGCAAGAAACAGAAACAAAATGAAGTTAGAGCGAGGCAGAGAGAAAGGACTGTAGAGCTTACCTTAAAAGGCTGTGTTTGTAGTTGGAGAAGGACGTCTGAGTGTTTAAATGTACTCTCGTGTACTATGTGCATTCCCTTCTTGTTGACTGTCCTCAACCTGTTTTAACAGATGGTGCTGGGGCAGAGAAGAGAGGCTTAAGCCTGGTTTATACTCGCCGTAGTGTGCCGGGCGGTAGGGTGCGCACCTCTGAATTTTTCTAACTTTGTCGGCTATGGCACGCGCCAACTCTTCATTTTCAATTTAACGCTGACCGAGCAGGTACACGCATTTGTACGACTCTTCTGTCCGAGAGCACCGAGACAGTCACATGGCCTTAAATTCATGGAAGGAGATTGTTACCACATGACAAAAAGACGATGGATTTTGTCATAGGACGTGAAAAAAAAGAAGGATCACTTTGTGAAGGGCAAAAGACGAGCCCATACAAAGAGTGGTGACCCAGGGGGAAAAGCAGAAAAGATTCTGGTGAAACACAGAGAGATGAACAGAACAGAATTTTGAGACCAATGTAAGCGATATGTGGAAAGTTGTTGTTTACTACTGTTGCTAGGCAGCGGACATTTATCCGGCGGCAAAACTTGAATATTTTAGTTGTATGCCCCCTGCCGTTGCGACGAATATTGCAAAGAACAAAACACTGAACGCGCCGAGTATAAACACCCCTGTACATACTTCTATGATTGAGTATAAACAAGGCTTCAGTAGAGCAGAGTATAGAAACAAGACTTCAGAGGGGAGAGACCACCCTCCTTAGAGCTGCTCACTGTTCAGTCCTTATCTTATCCAGTCACAATGAAGCGCTGTTGTAATGTCACAACGTACGGATACTGTGTTACGTATCTGTACTTTACTTTGTTATTTATATCTCTAGCAACTTTTACTTTTAAAGAGTTGGTATATGATGGTCTGTGTTCCAGAATTGATCTGCTTTGCACTACAGTTTTGCCATTCACCTCTTTACACGCTTCAACATGGGGTTAAGTGTCTTGCTCAAGGACACATATAGACTAGCAGAGCCTATATGTGTGTGTGTGTAAAAGTAGATTCAATTTGGTTATTTGCTTTATTATTGGATTCAGGCAAGTGCTGGTTATACTTAAGGTTAGACTGACAGATTTCATCTCTAGGAAATTCATGTTGCTCTCTCTCTCTCTTTCTCTCTCTCTCTGTGTGTGTGTGTGTGTGTGTGTGTGTGTGTGTGTGTGTGTGTGTGTGTGTGTGTGTGTGTGTGTGTGTGTGTGTGTGTGTGTGCGTGTGCGTGTGCGTGTGTGTGTTATGGCCCAGTAGCTACTGGCGATAGATTCCTCTCGACTGATTCATTCAGCTCTCTCTCAGGTCTCCTTTTATCCTTTTAAAGTATATGTTTTGCACTGATGCTCTGACACTTTTGTCCAATTTCCATATTTACAGTCAGACAGACAGACATACAACACTTATTAATACACTGGCTCTTCACTCATCTTTCTAATGATGTGCATGTACTAAATAACACACACACACACACACACACACACACACACACACACACACACACACACACACACACACACACTCAACCCCATGTGCTTGTTACCCAACAGGAACTGAAGAACTGGGACGAGGTCCAGGTTCTCTCTCTCAGTCCTGTTCTTTGCCAAATTGTCTTAATATGGCTGGAGAGGGGAGTGTAGTTGGATTTCACCAGAAGCAGTCCATCTATCTCCACTCATCATGTCGCTGTCCAAACCAGATCCATTTCAAAGTGTTTGTTTAATCTACACAGAGTGCACGGGTGGGGTCTGCCACTTAGGCCTGCACAGGAATCATCACAAGGTTTACACAGTCAGAGGCGTTTCATTTACTTGACAAAAGGCCTCAAACTACTGTATCTATTGTGATTCTTTAACCCCCTCCACGCAGGTTCACGCTTGGGTATGCAATTTGTTCCTGAAACACTTTTTATAAGATCTTATTTGTTGAAATCATCTTCTTGATTGTGATGCAGGTGTGAGAGAACGCTATGTTTTTCAAAAATCACTACTTTTAAACACTACATAATTCAACACAACAAGGTAAGCAATGATAAAAAAACAAGAATAAAGGTTTATTAGGTACACAGGTCATTTGCTAAAGTAGCCCCTTTGGTCTTCAACGTTTGACCTGTCAAGGATGATCTTCTGCCTCCAAAATGTGTTGTTGTTCTTGCTTTATTTCATCAACATAGTCTCATTTAACGTCAAAGCACTCACTGTGCTTCACTGTGAATTTGTAGACGGTCACATCTGGAGCTTATAGACGTACAGTATGCATGATCACACTATGAAAGAAGATTCTCTCTGACTAAAAACTGATAAATTCATACAGGTAAAGGGTTACATTTGTCCACACATAGCCGGGTATCATTGAAAACAGAGGTTATTTAGTGCGTTTTGTATTTCCATCAACATGAACACTGTGGCCAAAGTTGAGATTTTGAAAAAGTCCGGTTTCCCAAATGCCCTGTTTTACAACACGTGTTTAACGGGTGTTTGTACCACGCCAATGAATGCCACCAAAGTGTTTCTGTTCACGTTCATCCACACGTACACGTCTTCTTGCAAGTACACACAGTTGTGATAAACTCATTCCAACTTCCTTGACGCAGACACACCATCACCCAATGCCAGTTTTGGACCAAACTCTGGATGGTGCTTTGTTTACAAAGTCGTCCTTCCAGAAGAATGGAAATATAATTTTTGCATGACTTCTGTTTCTGTTTGTGTAGAGATAGATATTTTGAAAAACAAAACTATGTGGACTGTTGCTCCTAAACTCTCATTGAAGGGAAATTATTCGATGGAGAAACCTCCACAGGAATCAGAACAAGCCCCTGTCCGTTCTTTATTACAGGTGGAGCTGGTAGCAGATCATTCCAGAGAGAGTTTGCGGTGTCCAGGTTCTAATAAAAAAATATGTTAAGTCCATAGACAGATGACTAAATATATAAAGCTGATGGTCAGAATCTGGGGTGACGTCCGGCTGCTCATGTCTGATGTTACCTCTGTTCTCCTTAGAATTAATCTGTCTTCTATAAATTCTTCATAAATCATCTCTGACTCCAGAGACTTCTTCACCAGTTTCCAAAGCCTTGGTAACAGAAAACTTTCTGACATATGCAAGTGCGATTTAAATATGGAAAAACGGATAAATGTCAGACGTGTCACGCCGCGTGAGAAAGCCACTCTTCTGTCTCAGCCACCTTCTTGACCATTTTTTGGTTACCAGCTCACCTGCTGATTGCCATAGATTGTGTTGTGATTCAACTTTGAAATTGGTGAGAAAATATTAATACAAATGATTAATTATTTTTAATAATTAATTTTGTTATTAATTTTCTTAAAAATGGGGCACCACTCCTCTCAAGGCGAGGAGAATGACAGAAGGACTGTCACTTAACGACCTTAAAGTGTCTCTTGACTATCAGTTATCACTAATTAATAATAAGTAATTAGTGTGTGGCGGTGGCTGTGGCCGGGACAGGGACCCCTGGGCCGGGTAGACCTCCGTGGAAGTCCCGGTGCGGAGCCTGGAGGTCCAAAAAATTAAAACCCCATATTAACCCCCAGTACTGTAAAGTAAAGCACCACAAACGAAGCACGAACAAATGAGACCATTTTCAGCTGATTTGGACGATATGGGGGGCTGCGTGTCAATATAGATATATTAATATTCCATAAACTAAAGCAGCACAAACGAAAATTTTTGCAGCACAAATGAAGCACAAACAAATGAGACCATTTTCAGCTCATTTGGACAAATCTGGCTGGTTCTGCTTCATCCTCCTCTTCCTCACCTACCGAGTGGTGAAGAGGCTCGCTCAGTATGGCGCGGGCACGCGCGCGCCCCCCATTTTGCAATAATGTTTAATATCTCAAAAACTAAAGCAGCACAAACGAAAATTTTTGCAGCACAAACCAGCACAAACGAAGCACAAACAAACGAGACCATTTTCAGCTCATTTGGACGATATGGGGGGCTGGATATAAACATGTTAATATCTCAAAAACTAAAAAAGCACAAACGAAAATTTTTGCAGCACAAACCTGCACAAACGATTACAAGTATTTTGAAATGGTTTTATTGGGGGTGGGGGGCCAACTTCACGGAGCTTTGATTCTCACCTTAAACACATACGTCTGCTCTCGCTAAGAAACATGGTGGAAGAGAAAGAGAAGGAGTCATTTTGAGCTTTTAAAGGCTTCTCCTGTGGGGTACGACCCCCAAGAATTTCCACCAATGGGTGAACGGTTGTCTGTCGTTGACATCATATGCCGAAATGGCTTGTGGGGAAGGAGTCCCTCACAAACTGGACCCCCTGGTGGTGTGGCCTCTCTTTCTTTGTTCTCAACCATGAGGCCTTTTATGACCCCAAACTTTTCACCAGGCTTTATGACTTCCCAGTAGGCCTCAACAGATGACAATGGCTAGGCCCAACAATGGTCACTTGCAAAAAAAGGACAACAATATTTGAGTTTCTGTGAAACTTGATATATGACTTTATAGTACACAGTAATGCTCCAGTATGGGAGTCAAGCCCCTTGTTTCAGGGTGAGGCTGAGAACTTTTTGAAATACCCTTGTATTCTGGTTGTAATTAACCAGACTGGTCATTCTCCTCAGACCTCTGGCGTCAACAATACATTTTTTTCTGGATGTTTTCTATCTTTCGGACCATTCCCTGTAAACCCCAGATATGGTTGTGTGTTAAAATCCCAGTACTGTATATTAGCAGTTTCTGAAACATTTAGACCAGTGTTTCTCAATCCTGGTCCCAGGGACCCACTTTCCTGCGTATTTTATGTTTCCCCACTTCAACACAAACAGGGCAGTGGGTCTCCAGGACGAGGATTGAGAAACCCCAACTGAGACCAACAACCATGCCATGTTCAAAGTCATATAAATCCAAATGTTTTCCAATTCTGATGCTCATTTTAAACTTCAGCAGGTTGTTTTCTGCGTTTTTGAATGCATCAAGTTGCTCATCAAGTCATTTCAGAAAAACAACAACAGAATAAAGCTTCAACCACATCCTCAAAAAGTAGGGTTTTCCTCATTCCTAGCAAGCATGTCCTTGTGGGCCCCCATAAAGGTTATACCTGGGCTGACAATGTAGGTCTACGGTTTCCATCGTGGCCCCATCTATGTTTGCCTACTTCGTACCCTTTCCAGGATATTTGTGTACTGAGTGGTTACTTAGGCTGAATCCCAATTCCACGATTACGACTAGCTAGTAATTCAAAACAAACTTGACTAGTGATTCAGAAACACGATTGACAATTGAAGAAGACCACAATACAATCATTACACATGACTGTCGTCATTAAAATACTGAAAATACATTTGTGCGAGTCTTTAACGGCCAGCTTTCAAACTTCGCTGACAGGTGACACGGCGGAAGCTGGGAAATTCCTCAAAGCCCTCCGTTTCAAGTGTGGTCCTGAGGAAGCTTCGTTTCGAGGGGTACGTAGCCCTACGGCTTGGCCCTACCCCTTAACCCTTATGAGAAATGAGACAGCCCTACCCCTCACATGAACGCGCAAAAACAAGGGGTAGGGGGAAGGGGGAGGGCTAAGGGGTGGATTTGGGATTCAGCCTTAGTGGGCATGGGCTTGAAGTGCGCAAATTATGCATGTCCCATATGTTTTCAGTAATATGGCAAACACACGTGGGGCCACCATGGAAACCACAGACAAACTCACCCTTAATCTCAGCCTGAACATAAACCTTATGAGGTCCACATGAATTTGCTAGCTGGGTTAAGATTGGACTTGGTCCTAACAAGATCACAAGTGTTTAAGACAGATGTCTTAGAGGAAAGAAAAAAGAGGTAACAACCACACAGAGGACTTTCCCAGAAGTGGACCTTTCAAGAGATATTAATACATTTTCCATGACATACAGTCTACATATATGCAGGACACCAAACTATGCACACACACACACACACACATTTGAGTGTGTGTGACTCAGACTGCAGCAGTCATCTGCTGTCTGGTGACTCAGCCCTCAGACTTTACTCAGCACTGACCTTCTTTTATGATTTCAGGTGCTCACTGTACACTTTACTGTACCCGTGGTAAGAACTGATACCGCATATTAAGTGTTTTATGTGCAGGTGGAGGAGGTTTTAAGGGTTGGTTTGTGTTGTTATTGTGTTTGGTGCCTAATATGGTTTTACAAACTCAGTAACCAGCAGTACATTATACTTATACTGCAGCAGTACATCAGTACACATACACTATGTTGACATACACAAACAAACTTCCATTCAAAGACATGAAAAACCTTACCCACTGTGTGTGTGGATATGAACAATATCTCTGTGTGTGTGTCATGGTGTGGGAACGTAAATCTGTTAACACACGCACATTACAGGGACTTGTCTTCATTATGGGGACAAAAAGCAAATCCTCATAATAATTTAAGGTGAAGACATGTTGTATGGTTAGGATGATGTTAGGGTTTATGTATATGTATGTATGTATATGTGGCAACATAAATTCAAATTAAACACTTGCCATAACCAAAGGTTTACATAAGAACATTTCTAAAAGTGCATTACACAGATCCCTGAAGCAGATGGTCTACAACAACAGCAGAAGAACTCACACTGACACTTTATTTGGGTACATATGATACATAAAGTCTTGAGTGTAGTTTTTAGCTTATTAAGGTAGTACAAACAGTGTCTCATTACCTTTGAGAGTTACTGTGATGTCATTTTTTGGTCACATGTACTTTGTGGCCATCCCTCAGCCCCTCTTAAGTGCTTTTTCCATGGAAACCGATTCAATTGCATAAGCTCGTCATAAAAGTCACATGTCTAAATATGGTCTCTGCTCAATTTAATGGGTAGCATTCAACATATTTACTCTGGTTTTTCATGTATAAGTGACACTTGTATATTTAACTCAGGTCCATTTCTTCTGATCATCCTTGAGATCCTGCACCTTCATTGGAGTCCAGCTGTGTTGATTAGGGAAGGCACACACCTGTCTATATAAGACCTTACAGCTCACAGTGCATGTCACAGCAAATGAGAATCATGAGGTCGAAGGAACTGCCCAACGAGATCAGGCCACGGTTACTGTAGTGGTTAAAAATTGTTTGTCTTTGTTTCCTGTGAGCATTTGTAAGACATTCCCGTTTTAATCACTTCCTTGTTGGAGAGATGCACTTTGCCTGACTCGTGTTTGAAGTTTGAAATGATGAGAGGGTTTTATCCAGTCGGTCCCTTTGGCCATTTATTGCTTTGATAATGTTGTTGTTTTAAACATAAATCTTACAAATAGAAATAAACAAAAATAATTGAGACTTTCTAGCAAAGACTAAAACTTTGTCACACGGCCACCGGAACACGGTCAACGACTGTATGCCTCGCGTCTCTCCACCCCTGTCCTGCGTCAGCACTCCTCTTTTTATGCAGCCACAGGCCGCCACTAGGAAATATACAAACTTAAACAAAATAAATTCACACTTATACACATTCTTATTATATTATTAATGTTCCCATATTCATATTTAAACTTCAATAATGGCAATAATGAATTAAATCTAAGTAACTGAAGAATGGCTCCTACACACCGGCCCCTAACTGTGTCTAAGCATCAATTATCAATAAACTTTTAAAGGGAGCCATGTATCTTAAACATAATACACAATAAAGTGTCATTTTGAATGGGGCTTACATTACTTGACAGCAGTCTTCATTCTGTGCCATTTGAGGCCTCCAGAAGTAGGCAACATTTGTACTCAGATCTCATCAATGTTCCAGACTTTGTCTTCAGGGTCACTGTTCTTATGAGACCTTTTGAGTCAGGATGGGCTTCAAGTACTCTTCCCAGAGGCCAGGAGCCACGTGGAGCTGTGCTGTCGACCACCATTACAACATCCCCTTTGTGGAGTGCGCTCTTTACAGTCAGCCATTTCTGTCTCTCTTGTAACAAGATTAAGAGGGTTAAAGATCCATTGCACTCCTTTCTGAAGCATTTCTTTCTGGATCTTGTTTTGGTTCCATTCACTGATGGCTCTTTGCAGCTCATTCTTTGCTCCGACCAGGTTAGTTCCATTGTCAGATCTGATGCGTGTTACTTGACCTCTTCTACTCACAATCCTTCGCAACGCATTAAGGCACGAGTCTGTGTCCAAAGAGTGAGCCATTTCAAGGTGCACAGCTCTGCTGGTCATGCATGTGAACAAAACTCCATACCTTTTCATGCAAGTTCTTCCTCTTTTTGTCTCCAAAGATCCAAAGTAGTCTACTCAGACGTTACTGAAAGGTGGGAGGTCTGTTCTAAGTCTCTCTTTGGGGAGGTCCACCATCTTCTGCTCACCCAGCTTGCCTCTTGTGCGTCTGCATACAAAGCATTTTCGGGTAGGTGAGTTGGCATTCACAATCCAATACCTTTGACGAAGTGTGGAGAGGATGTGATTTCTCCTGCCATGTCCGAGGTGTTCGTGGACGTGGCGAAGCAGAAGATTGGAGATGCGGTGGTGTTTCGGCACAATCATTGGACGCTTGGCCTCCTCGGGCATTGCTGACTTGCTCAACCTCCCTCCTACTCGCAGAACTCCTTCATCAAGCACTCGGTCCAGTTTGTAGATGTTGCTCTGTCTGCTCACAGCTTTTACAGTTCCAGATGTTTTCTCTAGCTGTGCAATTTCTTCTGAGTACCTCTGTCTTTGGCAGAAAACAATAATGGCTTTATCTGCCTCCATCAGGTCCTTCAGACTAATTGAAGATCTCCCTAGTGTGTTTTTTAAGGCTTGCAATTGATGCTGGGCTCTGGTTCGTGGTGTTGTTCTAAGACTGACAAGGTTTTTTCATTTTGCTTTATGACAGAAGAATGTCATTTACTTTTAAATACCATGCCACTGCCCATTTCAGCTTTTGCCAACTAGAGAAGTGTTCCAGTAGCTGATTTGTTGGACTTTCGTCTGCTTTAGAGACACTGAACACAGCAGCACTCCTTTTCACATCTGAATCATCCTGTGTGAGTGAGCGGGATTCCATGGGATCTTGAGGCCATTCCTCTTCTGTCCTCCACAGAAATTCTGAAATCCCTGGACCCATTCTCTGCACCTCACCAGTGTGCTTGCGCTCAAGCCTCTTGATGCCTTGTCTGCTGGATTCAACTTGGTTCCACTGGGCCTCCACTGCTCCACATCTGTGTTGTCCCGAATTACTGCAATTCTGTTTTCCACAAATGTGTGGAACCTTGTTTGCTCATTTGCTATATACTTTAAAACAGACTGACTATCAGTCCAAAACGTTGACTGACAGAGTCTCAACTCCATCTCCTTTTTCAGCATTTTGTCAACTTTCGATGCCAGTACTGCAGCTGACAGTTCAATGTGAGGGATGGTCATCTGTTTAATAAGAGCAACTCTTGCTTTACCGAGCATAAAGGAAACATTCTGAGATAAGTCACTGTGCCATATCCATGATTCCATCATCCACTGGCATCTGAAAAGTGATGTTACTCAGCATGTTTGACAATTCCAAATCCAGGTGGTTTCACACATCGGGGCACTTCAAATTTTTCCAGCACAGAAAGCTCATTGATCCATTTTCTCCATCTTTCTGATGCAGCAGGAGAGATTCTACTGTCCCAGTCATGTTTGCTCCTACAGAGCTCTTGTAACAGCAACTTAGCAGGTAAGGTGGCAGGGCTCACGATGGACAACATGTTCCTGCGTGTGTGAGGTCTTTCTTTCACAATGATGTTAAACTTGAACATGTCATCTTCAAGTCCAAAAATAATAATAATAATAATAATAATAAATCACATTTATATAGCGCTTTTTGTGGTACTCAAAGACACTTTACATATTACAGTATTAAAACAATGCAGATAGAACTTTAATCAATTTATACTAGGGTAAAAAAACAAAGCAAAGGTTAGAACATGAAGAAGGTGGGAGCGAGATGGGGAACGCTAGTGAAAAGAGGTGTGTTTTGTGAAGTGAAGATTTGAAAGAGGAGAGTGTTGGGGAGACTTTGAATTCCAAAGGGTGGGGGCAGCAACTGAAAAGGCCCGATCCCCCCAAGTCCGCCACTTTGTACGGGGGACTTGCAGCAGGTTGGCAGAGACGGACCTGAGGGATCGGGAGGGGGCGTGGTGATGGAGGAGGTCAGCAAGGTGGGGGGGGCCTAAATTGTTGAGGGCTTTGTAGGTGGTGAGTAAGATTTTGAAGTTGATTCTGTGTTTGATTGGAAGCCAATGAAGTTCACAGAGGACAGGTGTGACGTGTTCTCTGGAGCCGGTACCGCCTGTGCAGCAGAGTTCTGGACATATTGGAGTTTATTGAGAACTTTGGTGGTGGTGCTGTAGAGAAGACTGTTACAATAGTCGAGCCTGGAAGTAATGAAAGCATGGATGAGTCTCAGCAGAGGTGTTTGACAAGTTGGGGCGGAGGCAGGCAATGTTTTAGAAGTGAAAAAAGGCACTTTTGGTAATATGGTTGACATGGGGGAGGAAGGAGAGGGTGGGGTCCAGGATAACTCCAAGTTTTCTGATTTTGGTGGAGGGGGTGATGGTGGAGCCGAGGGAGAAGTTCTGTGTGGAATGGGTGAGGGAATCAGGACCAATGATGAGGACTTCGGATTTATTGGAGTTGAGTTTGAGAAAGTTATTTTGCATCGAGTTCACAAGATCCAGTGATAGACTGTGTGTATAAAGTAAACAACAACAACACAGCTTCTTTTCATTCTCCCACGTGGAAGAACTGTTGATCTGGTGTCATAAATGATTTTATGTTTCTCCACTTCAACAATCAGTCTCTCGTCGTACATTATGACTCTCTGAGACGCTCTGATTAATTGACTGTTTACCTGGTAGCACCGGTCACGACGTAATGTTGATGTGAAGTTGTGACAGGCTATATGACCTGCGTATTGTGTTTTATTTTTTTACAAAGACACTTCCTGAGCTGGTAGCTCATTTACATAGTTAAGTAGTGGTCTCCAATGGGTGTAAAACTTGTTAGATGACCCTCTAAGTGAGAACTTGATCTTCTCCAGTTTCAGAAGACCTAAGATGTCATGTAGCCAGACTTTGATTGATGGTGGTTGAGGAGACTTCCATAATAAAATAATTCTCTTACGGGCAACAAGGGAGACGAAGGCAATAACATTATTTTGAATGGCTGTAGTGTGGGAGCCGTCTGGGGACTTGCCAAAACTAGCGATATGTGGGGTTGGGATTAGAGTTATATTTAATACATTTGAAATAGTTTTAAATAATGAATGCCAGAATTCAGACACCCCAGTATGCCCAAAACATATGGGTAAGATTGCATGGAGTCTGTGAGCATCGATTACATTTCTCATCAAATTTGTCTGGATAGAGCTTTGATATTTTTTCTTTACTATAGTGTAACCTGTGGAAAACTTTAAATTGTATAAATGACAGTCTAGCACAGCTGGATGACTAGCTAACAGCTCCTATGGCCTTCTCCCAGAAGTTCTCAGAGAAATTCAATTGGAGCTCTGACTCCCAGTCCATCTTGATCTTATGTAAAATAGATTCACTGGCTGAGGACAGTAATTTATTAAAACAGGAGATATGGCCCTTTGAGAGGGTTTTAGCCTTGAGAGCCAGGTCTATCCCGCTAGGTGTTGGTGTCTGTGGGAATGACGTATGTGTGTTTTTGCAAAGTCCCATAGCTGGAAGTATCGGAAAAAGTCTGATTTAAGTAGATTAAAGGTAGAGATTAATTGGTGGAAGCTCGCAAATATACAAATATACAACATTAATGTACAAGTCTCCCAGATTACATAGCCCTTTGTTTTGTAAGACGGATAATCGTGGGTTAATTTTTGCTGGAATGAAAAGGTGATTATTACAACTAGAGGTTACTAGAGGGAGGGAAAGCCATCCAAAGTGGCGTCTTATCTGTGTCCAAATTTTTTATGTATCAATGACAACCGGATTAGAGGTAAAAGTTGATGGGGAGAGGAGCAAGGCACTACACGTCAAAGCCAGCAGTGATGAAGAGCAGGAGGCTGACTCACTCTGACACCAGCTGGATTGAGGGGAAGTAATCCAAGATATTATTTTAAGCGTGTTAGCTGCCCAGTAGTAGCCGATTAGAATGGGTAGACCCAGCCCCCCAACCGATCTATTTCTACAAAGTAGTGCCCGACTTGCCCTTGGCCGTTTACCAGCCCAGATGAATGATGAAATAATGTCATTAATAACTTTGAAGAAGGATTTGGGAAGGAAAATGGGCAGACATTGAAAAATACACAAGTATTTTGCTAATACATTAATTTTTATAATTTGTATTCTACCGGCCAAAGACAACGGCAGATAATTCTATCTTGTTGTTTGACCGTTGTTGTTAATGAAGTAAGATTCTGCTCTCGCATTGTTCGCAAGGAAGATGTAATTGTAATGCCAAGGTATTTAAATCCTGTGTTGGATATTTTAAAGGGTATAATTGATGGCGATATGTCTAGAGCCAATTGGTTGATTGCAAAGTATTCGCTTTTAGAGATGTTTAGCTTATATCCAGATAGACCACCGAAAGAGTTTAATAATGTTAGAATACGTGGGATGTTTGACACAGGATCATTTACATAGAGAAGCAGATCATCTGCATATATCGAAGCCTGGTGTTTTATACCCCATCTTTCAATCCCCCAAATCCCTCCTCGAATTTTAGAGCAGCTGATAGTGGTTCAATAGCTAGTGCAAATAATAATGGGGATAGTGGACACCCCTGTCATGTTCCCCGAAAGAGTGGGAACGGAGTAGAGCGTTGGTTGTTTGTGCACACTGAGGTGCAGGGAGAGGAGTAGAGTAATCTGACCCATGAAATTAAGTTATTATTAAAACCAAACTGTTTCAGGGAGAAGAGGAGATAAGCCCACTCCACCCTGTCGAAGGCCTTCTCGGCGTCAAGAGATATTATTACCTCAGGGACATTAAAGGAAGATGGAGAGAGGATAACGTCGAGAAGCCTTCTTATGTTGGAGTATGAATGCCTTCCCCTTATAAAAATCCAGTCTAGTCCTCTGAGACGATCATGGGCATGACAGATTCCAATGGCCAAGCTAAGATTTTTGCGAGTATTTTAAGTATTTTAGGAGTGATATTGGTCGATAAGATGCACAGCTCAGTGGGTCTGACACACACAATGAACTGACACACAGAGAGGAGGTGAACTGACGCTGAGATACGAACTGACACACAGAGAACTGGTGAACTGACGCTGAGGGATGAACTGACACACAGAGAGGAGGTGAACTGACGCTGAGGGATGAACTGACACACAGAGAGCAGGTGAACTGACGCTGAAGGATGAACTGACACAGAGAGGAGGTGAACTGACGCTGAGAGACGAACTGACACACAGAGAGCTGGTGAACTGACGCTGAGGACATGAATCTCGTCCGCGCTGTCACTCACTCACTCTATGACACGAGGCGCGCACGTACTGCACTCAGGGAGGAGGTGAGTCACGTAGCGGGGCACTGGGCTCCTGCTTAGAACTGAACGATTCGGTGAACAAATCTTTTGAACGAATAATTTTAATGAACTGATTCAAGTGATTCAGTACAATCAAATGAACTACAGATCCCATCACTAGAGAGTGAGCCATCTAGATCTGCTATGGCAACATGGCACTTGACCCAGAATTCGATAGGCTCAGTAAGGCAGGAACAACACGGAACTGGCAATCGACAGAAACACTTAAACAATGAGTTCGTATCTCAGCGTCAGTTCACCTCCTCTCTGTGTGTCAGTTCATTGTGTGTGTCAGACCCACTGAGCTGTGCATCTTATCGACCAATATCACTCCTAAAATACTTAAAATACTCGCAAAAATCTTAGCTTGGCCATTGGAATCTGTCATGCCCATGATCGTCTCAGAGGACTAGACTGGATTTTTATAAGGGGAAGGCATTCATACTCCAACATAAGAAGGCTTCTCGACGTTATCCTCTCTCCATCTTCCTTTAATGTCCCTGAGGTAATAATATCTCTTGACGCCGAGAAGGCCTTCGACAGGGTGGAGTGGGCTTATCTCCTCTTCTCCCTGAAACAGTTTGGTTTTAATAATAACTTAATTTCATGGGTTTATTGGGGTGGTTGTGGCGGGCTCTGCCCCGCTTTCCCGGCAGGTGGCCTGGGGGGGCTCTGCCTCTGCCGGTGGTGGGCTGGCCCCGCCCCGGGGCGCTAGTGGGCTCTGGGTGCGGGAGGCCTGGACCTCTAAGATCTACCTGGGTGTGGGGTGGCTGGGCCTCTGTCCGTAGCTTTGCCGCCGTCTGCCCTCGTGGGCTGACCCTGCGTGGGGGGACTTCCGTCCCGCATCCCTCCGGCTGGTCTCCTGTGGGGTGGATGCGCGCTATCCTGGGGGACGGTGGCCACGGGCTCCTCCTGCCCTGCACGGCCGCTGGGTGTCCTGGGCATCGGGGTCCTTACTGGCTCGCTGCTGGGGGTTGGTCGGACAATGACTCGGTCCCCTACTCAGATTCCAACTACATCTAATGACAACACCTGCACATTTACACATGTGCCCGCTTATGCTTTCTCACACACACACCCCACTACACTATAAGATGAAACTGAACTGATATAGCTGTTGCAAACCTGGATAACCTCTCTTGATTACTAGAAACCATACCTGTTATACAAATGAATGTCAATCAAATGTTATGTTCTGTGAAGTATGTTCAGTAATTTGTTGTTGTTTATGGTCTGTCTTGTGAAGCGTGTTCTGTCTATTTTGTATTACCTTAATTGTTTAGTGTTGCTTATGTTCTGTGAAGTATGTTCTATCCATTTTGTATTACCTTAATTGTTCAGTATTGTTTATGTTCTGTGAAGTATGTAGGGCCCTATGAAATCCGTTTTATTTTTTTCCAAATTCCGTTTTAATTTTTTCTAATTCCATTTTTTCCGTTTTAAATTTTTTTTATTCTATTTTTTTACCTTTTATACTTACTTTACCACCAAAGAATGTGTGCTTTTTGTGTCAGTAAATAAAATGTCCACTGAAATGCTTCTTGAATCCACCAACCTCTCAATTGTTCAATTGTTTTCACTTAAGTTAAATCCTAATTAAGTAAATGCCAGTGAATCTTAAAACAAGCCATGCAATGCTGGTCACATTTAAAAGTAAAATAATTAACATAAATAAAAAAGTGGTAGTGCCCCCTCATCTGGTGCAGACAGATTTCTGCGCACCGCCCCTGCGCTGTACTGTTCTCCCTCTCCTTCTCCGTATCCGACTGGATCATTTCGCTACACGCAATATTACCCCTACAACTCTGCAATTAAGGGAATAACAGATGCATCAGATGAGCCGATGTCTTTAGTTAACTGTTCAAAGAGAGAGAATGTTCTCTGGTGTGAAGTGAAAGTCGCGGGGAGTTCATAAGTTTCACTTTTGCGTAGAGACTTTCCAGCATTTAATAGGCGATGTTCCACATTTTACTCGCCGTGGTTCGGCTGCAGAATTATCGGTGCATTCCTAAATATAACATCTTTATGACAATAAAAATATAACCGTAATAATCGCGTATTTGATGGTGTGACTTGAGTTTCAATCGGCACCTGGACAAGGGGACGCTCGCCGGGTACATGCGAGCGCAGCGCACTTGTTCCGCGGTTTAGAAAAAAAAGTGTACATAAAGTAAATAAATAAGCAACACGCACTGGGGGAGACCCTGGCCGGATGAGTGTTTGTGAGGAGATGCACGGGTGGTGCCACGAATGAGCGTTCCCCAAAACATTTCTCCAGACAAACGCTCCTTCTCCTCACGATGACACATTTCAGTGACATTATGTCAATTTCCGCGATATTCCGCGTTTAACATTAGATTCCGTTTTTATTGGCCAATTCCGCGATTCCGTCCGCGATTCCGTTAACACGGAAATCATAGGGCCCTAATTATGTTCTGTCTGCACTGTACTTCACTGTCACTGTAAATGTTGTCTGCGCATCGCTCTCTCTCGCTCTTCCTCCACCCACCCTCCCTCCTCCCACCCTCCTTAGCTCGGCCTGTCCTCAGGACAGGCCGAGCTAAGCTGCTCTGTGCCGGCTCACAGTGAGCACCGAGCGTCCACAGAGGCGGAGCTGATCACCGCCGATAACGCCGCTGCCAAACTATAAATACGTCATATCTTAACACACACAGCACATGTTTAGACTCTAAATGGCCAATTTCTCGCCTCAAATTATCTTAAAACTGCGTTCAGTGACACAGAAAAGTGAGAAACGGCCACTGTTTCAACAACAACAGTCTTTCTCTCTCTTTCTCTCTCGGACACCATTGCTCACTGTAGCCAGAAGCACAACAACCTTGCGCAGCGACCCCTACTGATCGGGCGGGAAAATTTAGCGCGTGTCCGTCGGATAACGCATTACGCAGTCGGAGAAGTATAATGTGGCCTTTAGTCTATTCGCGAGAATGAACGATGAGCATGGGAGAAAAAAGAGCACTGTCTGACAGAGGGGTGTGAAAATCACCATGGGTCCACCAATCCATACTGACTCATAAACGTGGAAAGAACTTGGGACATTTTCATGGATGTAGTTGACCGTTGGCTAGACCTGTCTAATTTTGAGTCAATCACACAGTTCATGTCTCCTCCCATTATCATAAGGTGAGTGTCTAAATCTGGAATGATATTAAATAATGAGCTCACAAAGTTATGGTCGTCCCAATTGGGAGCATATACAGATACCAGGATTACCTGCTTCCCGTACAATGTGCCGGTAACAATAACATAGCGACCATTTGAGTCTGTCATTACTTTGTCAAAGGTGAAATGAACATTTTTCCGAATTAGTATGGCCGTGCCTCTTGTTTTTACATTAAAGTGGACCTAGACCGGAAGTTCCAATTAACGCTGTTTTTTAGTGTGTATCTGCGTCATTACCTTGTTTACGAAGCCCTGAAGTTTCAAAACAAACAGAGACCTGAAGAGGATACAAGGTAAGTGTCGGCTAAAGTAGAGGTTTCTAGGAGCTAGTAAACACAGTAGTTACCGGCGGTAGCAAAACTACACTCTGACGCTGGTGTCACAAAGCCTCGCTTATGAGTACTGATTGGTGATCAGGAGCAGCTGGGTGGATTTGCGCAGGTGCAGTGATCACCAGCGTCACCGGAGAAAGTGGGTCAACCACGCCTCCTGCAGAGAGAGAGCAAAGACACGGAGTAGCAGGGAAAACACAGGAACTTAAAGGGATGAGTGAGAGTGTGGATTGTGACACTTAAGGTTCAAAGAGCACAGTGGGCTCCATAATCCTTAAATGGAAGAAGTTTGGGACTCTTCCTAGAGCTGGCTCCAGACATTCAGTGGGGAGATTGGAGAAAGTTCTAGAGACCCAACCAATCGGGGCTTTATGCCACAGTGGCCCAACGGAAACCTCAGTGCACGACACTGAAAGCCTTCATAGAGTTTGCCAAAAATCAGATGAAGGACTCCCAGACTATGAGAAATACAATTCTCTGGTCTGATGAGACCAAAATTGAATTGAACTTTTTGGTCTTAATTCTAAGTGTTATGCGTGGAGAAAACCAGGCACCTCTCATCACCTGCCCCAATACAATCCCAACAGTGAAGCATGGTGGTGGCAGCATCATCCTGTAATGTTGTTTTATGCATGGACTGGATGACTGGTTGCAATTGGAGGTAAGATGAATGCGACAGTACAGAGATATCCTGGAAGAAAACCTTTTCCAGAGTGCTCAGGATCTCAGACTGGGTCGACATTCATCAAGACAATAACCCTAAGCACACAGCTAAAATTACAAAGGCTTAGGAACAACAAATTTAAGGGGGTCTGAATACTTTCTTTTGGCTAATGTTAGGGTAAGGGGCTAGGGCCTAGGGTACTTGTATTTATTACTCTATTTATTACAATTTATCTCTTAGCGCTTTTACTCACTAACAGACAGAGGCTTTGTTATGAGGCTGCCCCCTGATCTTTAACTTTTATTTCAAAAACTTTAATACCCCCACCAAGCAAAAAAGTAACTTTTGTTAAACCACCATTAGCTTTTGATGTCATGCTTTTACTGTAGCATTGTTTCAATTGTCACTGAAGTTTTTATTTAGTATTTTTATCCCGCAACAGACAACATTAGCAGATATATTCATTCATCTCAGACTCATGATAATAACGCTAAACACAAATTACAGCCATAGAATTTATATTCGAGAGGAAAAAAGAAAGAGGTGGAGGTAAACGGAGGAATAAACACATTGTCATTCCAATATTGTGAACAGTAGGAATCACTGATCAATCCCATCATAAACAGAGACTCTGACACAGGTACCATCAAACCTAACCATTTTCCAAGAATAAACCTCCTTACATTCCCAGATAGCTAACACTATATAAATCTCCTTGTGTCTGACCAACATTTCCAGGATATGTTGTTCAACATCTAGCCCATTCTACAATTTCACAACATGAATTATTTTCTTTGGCTGTGTTAAATCATATCCAGCACATCCCAGAGATCCTCACTGGGGTTAGGGTCTGGACTCTGTAGTGGCCAATCCAATGTGTGAAAATGCTGACTCCTTTTCACATGGTCTGGTCCTTTTCACAATCCTGGCACAATTGTCCTGGAATAAGACCAAAAACATTAGATACTTCAGTCTATTTAGGACGTCAGCTGACCTCCGGAACCAGCTTGAGACCCAAGGAAAAACTGAATTTAAACTAATATCTATGCCACTACTATATGATTTTTTTGCCTTTTAAAACTGGAAGCTGAAATTTGTGTCCCTTAATCTGCTCACTCCGCTTTTGCGCAAAAAGAGACTTTCCAGCATTCCTAAATATAACATCTTTATTGACAAGAGCAATGTAACTATAATAACTTATTTGTGACTATAGTCGGATCTGGGTTTTAATCGGCACCTGGACACGGTGGAGCTTGCCGATTAGCGCAGCGCCCTTGTTCCCCGGTTTAGAAAAATCTGTGGTGTATCGAAAAAAATATTTAAAATAAATAAACAAGCAACGCGTAGCCTGGCGGGGGGCAAGTAAAGCCCTGCGGCCCGACAGGGTTATAATGCACTGGGGGAAACCCCTGACCTTCTGTCTTTTAAATCCTTCATTTGAAGTCACACGAGTGAAACAAACTGGCCAAATGTGACATCAGTGTAACACCAAATCCTGTATTCTTATAAGCTGAAAACTTTGATGTTCTGTATGGACTTTGGTGCAGGAGAGTGAGTGCCATACAAACTTCAGTTACCTGTTGAAAAAAGAGTAAACTCATTCTTACTTTGTCGTACACTACATGAAACACAGATTTTCACAGAATTCCTACTGGCCGTGGATTATAAATTTATAAAAAAAATAAAATAAAAAATAAACACATGGACACTTGTGTTGGTTGTGTTTTGAATTTATAGAAATGGGTGTTTATGTGTGATCTGTAAGTCATGAGCACACAACAGCTGTGCCTGTGTGCTGATGGAAGACCACGGTCATGAGTGCTGCGCTTCATTTTTGCCAGAAGTTTTCAGTTACCAAAGAAACATGATAATGTTTAACTAACTAATGTTTAACTAATAACTAACTAAAGCTCACAGGACCTCCAAGACATCTTGTGTCTGAAGCTAATGGTGCCTTCCATTTGTATTCAGAACTTGGGATTTTGGATGATCATGGAGAAGGCTTGGAACTTGGAGCAACCTCCCAGGATTCAGTTTGAACTGAGCTGAGCTGATAAAATAGCATTAGAGTGTGTCTTTACAGAACATTTGCATAGATTTCTGGATGACTTGCCTCCAAATGTGGCTTCAGGTTGGTTGTGTTGTTTCCTTTGAGTTTTGGTCCACATGTTTACAAAGGGTTTTTGTTTTACATCACATTGTGAAACATGAAATTCAACCATATGTCGCTTCTGCTGTTTCTTCCTCACTTTCCTCGTGTGTCCTCCTCCACGTAGAACAACCTCACCTCCGTACCTTGCAAAGAGATCAGTCTGATTGAGTCACTTCTTATTATTCCTCTCTTCTGATTGGTTCTCTCCCCAGTTTACTTGACTGACCCCCTACTAAGTGAACTAGACACTCTAGTGGCCTCCAGGATCATTGGAGTCATTAGAGACCCCTGATTTAGAGGTTGATAGTGACTGTTTTTTCTAACAATGGCTAGCTGAGAATACGTTTTCTCTCTGGAATGAAGTCACTCCCAGCTTCCGATGTCTGATGGTTCTGATGTAGATGGGACCCAGCGTAACTTCATTCAGCGGTTTAAAGAGAACGTCTGTTTGTATTTAGGGAGGAGGAGACTTTTGAGGACATCTAAGCTCCCAGTAAAATCCTCCTGAACCACTGAAAGAACCTCTAACTACAGGGAGCAGTTTGCTGTGAACACCCCAAGAGGACAAACGGCTCCCAGACAGAAAAAAAAAAACATATTGTGTTTTTAATTTCTGCGCAGCAGGTTTGTGTGAGTTCGTCACTGGTTTGTTTCAGGATACAGATCTGTGTGTCATTAACTGTGATTATGTAACTATGTACGCAGCGCACCGTGGTGTGCAGGGGCATCTGTCACAACATTATAATGTCAATTTGTTCTGCTTTATCTCCTTCTCTTTCTTGCTCTCTCTCTCCTCAGGTGAGTGTGTATGCGCGCGCACACACACAAGCGCATATGCATGTATTTACCCCAACAAATAAGCCTCTGGTGATGTAACTTCAGCAAGCTGCACATGGATGATGTCACTGACCGAGTGGACAAGCTCACAACCACATCTGCAAACATCTGGCTCTGATTAATACAAACTGATTCTCTCTCACACACACACACACACACACACACACACACACACGCACGCACCCACGCACACACACACACACACACACACACACACACACACAGAACTTTAGCTCGCCCCTCTTTGTTGGAAAACGACTTGGGTTAAAAGGATAAGTAAGACTCAACATTTTATTTTATGGTGCTTTCACAGAGAAACGATTCATCACCTCCCTCCTTTTTTCTCTGTTTCTGTCCCATCTCCTCCTCTTTCTTCTTATTGTTTATTTGTTTAACCTTTTCCACATCATTCATACGTTCATTACCTCTTGTTTGGATTACTGACATCACACCAGTTTTGGCTTCCTGAAACTTTCAGGATCCAGTTTACCATTTTATTTCTTATTTTTAAATGTCTAAATAACAAACATCTTACTTGTCTCCACTCAGAGCACTGAGGTCACCTCCTTCTCATTCCATGTTCAGGACTTGAAACTTGAGCTGTGGAACAGTCTGCCAGACCATATTGCATTTCTTTCAACTCTATTTATTTAAACTTGTACAGCGCTTTGGGGGCAATTGTGGTTGTTTTTAAAATGTGCTTTGTAAATAAGCCTGACCTCGACCTTGACCTTGGCATCCTGTCTCTCACTCTATTTCTCTCTCTGCGTCTTATACTCCGCTCTGTTCTGCAGCTTCCTGTCAGTGGCTAATCCGAGGGTCAGGAAGAGTTCAGCGGGTCACACTGGTTGTAGAACCATATACAATATATTTAAAGGGTCAATAAATGTAATGACTTTACAAATGCATGATATAGCAGTAAGCTAAGCATTTTAAGGTGTACTTCAGGTTTATTTTTAAATGTTGTTTTATATACAGTAAGGCACTGACACAACATGGCTAGCCAAAGGATTTCCCATTTTGTCACCACATAACAAAAGGCTCACCCAATGAAATCTGCGGCATGCTTAGGTTTATGATATCTAAAGAGTATATTTACTGCTTCATCTGGCCGGAATACAGCTTTTTCCAAGTTACATTACAGTACTCTCCAGCACCATACCACAGCAGAGAAAATGAAAGTTGTTAGTTTGCAGGGAGACAGGAGCTACTGGTGTTGTGCTGCCGAGTTTGGTAAGTTTGTGTCTCTTTGTTAAATCCCAAATGATGGCTTTCAAACACCAAAGTCACAACATAGCACATGCGCTGTGATGTTACATTGGTGATTTTCTCTATTGGTTTTGGTTAATAACTTATTTTACAGTTAAAAAAAAGACAAATGTTGAGGAAAAAGTGACAAACATTCTTAAGATACCATAGACATATATGATTTTATTACACAAGCATGACACTGTAAGTGTTTTCCCTTTTTCTTTGTGTTCCCACTGGCAGCCATATTTTCATTGAGAGTGAACATATGACAAGGCATAAAAAACGAATTCCCAACTCTAAACCTTTTATGGCACATTGTTTTTCCCTCCAGGGGCTGAACTGTGGCTCAGTGAGCGGATCATCTTTCACTTGTAAGGTCAGAGGTTCAGTCCTCGACTCCTGGTGTGTCCCTGGGCAAGAAACTGACGGCTGTGAGCAGCATGTGGGTGGGTGAGTGGGTAAAAAAAGATGAAAATGTGAGTGAATGGGTGTGAATGGCAAAAACTGTATTGTACGGTAAGCGCTGTAGAAATACAGACCATAAATCAAATGAAATGTTAACTCATTGCGACATAGGTTTAGATTCAAAATTAGTTATTTTAGCAACCAGCAGGGTCTCGTCCTAGTGGCCAGCTGCTACTTCTACTTTATAGTAGGGGTGTCATTTCATCAACATTCGGTTTGAAATTCGGTTTCTGACTCACGGTTCGGTTTAAACCTCCGTTTTCACAAACATACTGAAAAACCTTTTGGAAAACTTTTATTAAAGCGGACCTAGACTGGAAGTTCCAATTAACGCAGTTTTTTTAGTGTGTATCTGCGTCATTACCTTGTTTATGAAGCCCTGAAGGTTCTAAACAAACAGTTCAGCCACTGCTGAGAACGCTGTGTTTTATTGTAATCTCGGGCTAAACAGCATTTCTCCTGAACAGCAGATCGTCCTGCTCCGGGCACTAGTCCGGGCACATCCGGTTGCGTACATTGAACCGCAGAAGAAGAATAACGTCCGTTGTGGAGGTGTTTCACGAGCGACAGTGTCTTCTGACTCTGGGTCTGACTCTGGGTCAAAGGTCGTCAAAGGGACTGAGGAGGGGAGTCGTGAAGAAGCTATTTTTAAACACTGTTAAAACAATGTTTTGATAATGAGGAGCAGTGCATCCACCGTTCCAGAGGGGGGAGCTGCGCTTCTGAGAGAGGGTGTGCTGATTATTCTGGCCAATCACAAGACTCTGTCTTCTGGGTGAGAGAGTTGAGTCTAAAATCTCGCGGCTGGGAAACAGCGTCAGAAAAGAGGATTTCTATCGGCTCGTTTACAGCAACTAGGAGGTTTTTGACCATAAAAACAAGTTAATGTATGTAAGTAGACCTCCATAACTAACACATATGTGCAACAGGACCACTCTATGTGAGCTTTAAACAACTGTTGCATTGCAAAAGAGGGTTTTCACGGCGCATCATCACTGCATCATCAAACCAGAAGTCGCCATTTTAGAGGTAAACAAAGCGCACTCAAGCAGATCCCGAACGTTGGACGAAAGGAAATGATGAATTATTGCCGTGTTTTTGGCTGGAAAAACATTTGGAGTTTTATAGACTACCAAAATGTATAACAAATCAGGGAGAACAATGTCAAAAGTTACCAGAGGAAAGGAGGCGCTTGTGGTTAACAAAGCTAAACCAAGATCTTCGAGGCAAAATCTGAACGACAGCGACACTTAACCCTTTTAGCACACGGTGTCACCGGCGATCCCCATGGTTGTATAACGGTTTAACTAATTTTCTTGTGTGATGATAATAATATAATTCATATAGTGTATAGAAATATAGACTGTGGTCTGTGCACTAATATCAACATATCAAACTGTAGGTCATTGATATGAAAAACTCTTGGGTATTCATGATATCATACAGTTAACGTTAGGTTGAATAAAGCCGATATCAGGATACGCAATAGACGGAAGACTCTCCGGGTGGTCATTGATCCAAGACGAGGGAGCCAACTTGTATGGATCTGCACCACGGGAACCTTTCATCCCCATCCCGGAACGTTTCTACGGAGAAATAGGTAGATGCGCGGGTTTCTTATTTCAGTGCTCCTTGGTTTTTAATTTACAACCACTCACGTACCCTACCGATAGTGCCAAAATCGCTTTTATAGTTAACCTGCTGGCTGGAAGAGCTGCTCAATGGGCGACAGCCACGCTTTGTAACGCTGCTCCGTCTTCCGTCACCTATGCTTCTTTCACCGCCGAACTTCGCTTCAGGACTCCGACATAGCCACACGCTTGATAAACACCACCCAGGGTAATTCCTCTGTTGCGGATTTCTCCATCCAGTTCCGGATTCATGCCGCCGAGAGCGGCTGGAACGATTCTGCTCTAAGAGCGATGTTTATTAAGAATGTAAACGGGGAACTCAGGGACGAGCTAGCTACACGTAACGATTCATCCGATCTCGACTCTCTCATCGCTTTAACAATCCAACTTGATAATCGCCTCTGTGAGAGACGCCGTGAGAGAGCAATCGATTTGGGCAATGTAGCTAGCGCGTTACCGCTAACCCCAACCACGTCGTCGACCCTTTCTCACACTCCCTCATCTCCCTCTTTACCTCTCTCTGATCCTCACGAACCCATGCAGCTGGGTCGGGCACGACTCACTTCCACCGAGAGGACCCGGAGACTCAAGAGCGGAGCATGCCTGTACTGTGGGGGGTCGAATCACCAGCGGGGTTCCTGTCCTCTTCGGCCAAAAGATTAAGTCCGTCAACACACGCAGGAGTGTTGGCAGGTGGAGCAAGTTCTTGCCCAGCTCAAAAACAAGTCTCCCTCTCTGGCAAGATCCGGTGGTCACAGCAGTCTGTCTCCCTCTCCTGTCTGGTCGATTCTGGTGCCGAGGACTGTTTCATCATCCTACAAGTCGCGAACCAGGCTGGGCTCCCCACTGTTCTCCTCCACGAGCCCAAGGAGATCCTCGATCTGGACGGAAGATGCCTGGCTACAGTGACTCACCGCACTCAACCCATCACCCTCATCCTTTCCGGCAACCATCATGAACTCATACAACTGTTCCTCATCCCGTCTTCTTCTGCGCCTGTCGTTCTGGGTCTTCCGTGGCTGGCTCTCCACAACCACATCGATTGGACAACGGGTCAACTCTCGGGCTGGAGCGTCGCCTGTCATTCCCGCTGTCTCCATTCTGCCATGCCCTCCTCTGCCATGGTCCCTTCCACCACACTGAAACCTCCAGACCTGTTCTCCATCCCTAAGGTCTACCACGATCTGAGGTCTTTTCAAAAAGAACTGGCTCTGTCTCTTCCACCTCACCGGCCGTACGACTGTGGGATCGATCTCCTTCCTGGTGCTTCTCTTCCCTCCAGTCAGATGTACAACCTGTCCGGGACCAAACGTAGCAGCATGGAGGAATACGTTAACCAGTCGCTGGCCGCAGGACTCATCCGCCCTTCTTCCTCTCCCGTCGGTGCAGGGTTCTTCTTCGTTCAGAAGAAAGATGGAACTTTAAGACCCTGCATCGACTACCGTGGCCTCAACGACATCACCATACACAATAAGTACGCTCGTCCCCTCTTGGACGCTGCCTTTAGCCCGCTCTGCAAAGCCCAGGTCTTCACCAAGCTCGATCTCCGCAACGCCTACCACCTGGTCCGCATAAGAGAAGGCGATGAGTGGAAGACTGCGTTCAACACCCTGATGGGCCACTTCGAATACTTGGTGATGCCCTTTGGACTGACTAACGCCCCTGGCGGTCTTCCAACACCTGGTGAACGACGTGCTATGGGACATGCTGGACAAGTTCCTCTTCGTCTATCTCGATGACATCCTGATTTTTTCAGAGACCGAAGAGGAACATGTCCAGCATGTCCAGCATGTCCATCTTGTCCTGCAGAGACTGTTGGAGAATAAACTTTATGCTAAAGCAGAGAAATGTACCTTCCACGCCTCTTCCGTTCCCTTCCTGGGGTTTATTGTGGACCAAGGGAAATTATCACCAGACCCAGCCAAGATCAGCGCGGTGAGAGACTGGCCCACTCCTTCCACACGGAAGCAGCTACAGTGGTTCCTGGGATTCGCCAATTTCTATAGACGATTCATCAGGAACTATAGTAAGGTGGGTGAACCCCTCACTCGACTCACTTCGCCCCAACGAACATTTACCTGGTCCGACGAGGCTGACGCGGCCTTTAACCACCTCAAAGAACTGTTCACCACTGCTCCCATCCTCTCCCACCCTGATCCCAGCCTCCAATTCATCATGTAGGTGGACGCCTCTGATACTGGGGTGGGGGCGGTCCTCTCTCAACGCTCTGCTTCAGACCAGAAACTACACCCCTGCGCATTCTTCAGCCGTCGTCTGTCTCCAGCAGAGATAAACTACGACGTGGGAAATCGGGAGCTGCTGGCCGTCATCATGGCGTTGCAGGAGTGGAGGCATTGGTTGGAGGGGGCCTCCCAACCATTTATCGTATCGTATAACCATTTACCTACGAAACGCCAAGAGACTTAACTCTAGACAGGCACGCTGGGCTCTCTTCCTGGGCCGTTTCACCTTCAACCTCACCTTACGTCCTGGCTCCCGTAATGTGAAACCCGATACCCTTTCACGACAGTTCTCACCTGACCCACCTACCTCCTCTTCTGATCCTATTGTTCCTCCCTCCTGCATCATTGGAGCAGCGTCATGGCCTGTGGAGGAGGTCCTGCAGTGGGCGCACGGTTCCAACATTACTGCCATCCTGGAACTGCTCGCACCCTCCGCTTCCTTCGACAACGGTTTTGGTGGCCCTCCATACTGCAAGACACGTCCACCTTCATCCACGCCTGTCCCACCTGTGCCCGGGGGAAGACGTCAAATCGGCCACCGGCTGGACTCCTGAACCCTCTCTCCATCCCTCGTCGTCCCTGGTCACACATCGCTGTGGACTTCGTTACCAGCCTTCTTCCTTTCTGTCTCAACACCACGGTCCTGACGGTGGTAGACCGTTTCTCTAAGGCGGTACACTACATCCCTCTACCCAAGCTACCAACCGCCTCCGCCTGGAGATCTGTTGGTCAAACACGTGTTTCGCCTCCACGGCTTCCCCACAGACATTGTTTCCGATCGAGGTCCACAATTCACCTCACAAGTGTGGAAGGCGTTCTGCTCCGCTCTGGATGCATCCATCAGTCTCTCCTCCGGATACCACCCCCAATCTAACGGCCAGACGGAGCGGGCGAACCAAAGCATGGAGAGTGCCCTACGTTGTGTGGCAGCACGTCATCCAGCCTCCTGGAGCTCCATGCTTCCCTGGGTCGAATACGCCCACAACTCCCTCACCTCCGCTTCTACAGGCATCTCTCCTTTCATGGCCTCCCTCGGATACCAACCCCCCCTCTTCGACTTTCAGGAGGAGGAGATCGCCGTCCCCTCCATCCAGGCCAACCTCCGTCGCTGCCACGCAGTTTGGAGACAGGTCCGTGCGTCTCTGGAATGATCTTCCCTACAGTCCCAGAAGCAAGCAAACCGCCACCGGATCCCTGCCCCCGAACTACCAACCTGGCCAAAGGGTCTGGCTCACCAGACCTCCCTCTACAAGTCGAATCCCGGAAGTTGGCTCCTCGGTTCAACGGCCCTTTTCCCATCGACCGTATAATCAACTAGTCCTCTGTTCGGCTCAAGCTACCCAGATCCTTGAAGATACACCCGACCTTCCACGTTTCCCTCCGGAAACCCGTGGTGGAATCGGAGCATGAAGGAACGTCACCAGATCACCGAGCCAAACCTGTCACAGCTGCATCAGCACTTTTCTCTCTATCTCTCTCTCTCGTTCACTTCCGTCTTTTGTGAAGTCGCTTTTTGTTTTACATTTTTGTAAATAAATATTATTGTTTATACTTATACTTCCGCCTCAGTCTGCTTTTGGGTCCTCAACCATTGTAAACCATAACACCACCAATAAACTGTAACTTTTCCAAATATCGTGCCCTTTCCTGTGGACCAAGTCCTTCCCTGCATGCCTTTGCATCTATAACGCGTTTTGAGGAGCTTTTCTGTGGTTTCGGATTTATCCATCACAGTTTTTACATCTGAGGAGCCTCTGAGTACCTCTAATATGGCCGTGCATCCTGGTTGCCCCGAACGTGACATAGATGAAAACCCCCTATATCAAGAACATTACACTAGTATAACACTAGACCAAAATAAACACTTCTATTAATCTCTTAACCAGTTTTTCAACCTTTTTTGAGCCAAGGTACATTTTTTTTCAGCCACACCACCAAGCAAAAATGTTTTAAAAAATATACTCTGTAGCCTATATTAACAATTGAGTTATTCTTATCAAAGTGTCTTGAATATTTATATCCATATTATTTGCAGATAATTAATTATTTGTTTTCAAAATATGTTTTTAGACCAATTAGGTGAAATTGAATAATTTCCCACAGCACACCTGACGATCTCTCACGGCACACTAGTGCCACTATCCAGGAATAAAAAAACATAAACATTTGTCTTAAACCCAGTCGGCATTTTCTAAATAAATAAAATAAAAATTAAAAACTTCTTACGCTTTGTCATGACCGGCTCAAAAAGCCATGACAAGAGATAGTGTGACGCGGGTAGAGTAACAATTAACAATATTTATTTAAATAAAGTGCACAAATCATAATAATGCCATGAGGTGTGAATGTATGGTTATCAGTGTGTCTGCTGATGGATGCGTGATGAATGCAGGGTGTTGTAAAGTGTAAAAACCAGGCCGCAGCCAACAAAACAATACAATGACTCCGGAGAATAACCAGGTCCTTCTGGCATGAGAGGACCAGAACCACTGAGACGGTCTGCTCTTGAAACTTCCAGGAGACTGACCAGGTGCTCCTGGTTTCAAGCCCCGCCCACTGAGATACCTGCTGACAGAAAGGGAGCAGGCCATAACACAGCAGGGGGCCGTCACAACTATTATGGGATATAACAAAATTAAATAAAAAGCACTTTTCTTAAGACCAGTCTTCATTCTCTAAATCTATCTACAAATTCCAGGAACATCTGTCTCTCTCTGTGTGTGTGTGTGTCCGTCTGTTACTAGCATATCTCTCCAACCAAAGGTCCGATTGATTTCAAACTTGACAAACTCTTTCTGCTGTGCACTTTTCTTACTAAAAAACCTTTTCAATGTCCCCACTTTTTGCTCTCCTTTTCATTGTGAGAACCTCTGGTTATCCTTGTATGCACGTTTGATGCAGGGCCGTAGCTAAGTGAGTCAGGGGCCTAAGATTATATTGTATAAGTATTGACTTTTGGTCAATTTATTGTTTGTTTCAATACTTTGAAAAGCTTGTGGACACAGTGGCGGATGCTTTTACAAGTAAAGTTTTTAAAACACAAAAGTTAGGGGGGCAGCCGGGGGGGCAAGGCTCTGCAAGGCTCTATAGCTCCGTCCCTGCTGCTATTACCTGGGGCTTTTTTGAGTACCTGCTCTGGTGAGGTTCCAAGCGAGCTAAAAATGTGCCACTGATTGGTCAGAGTGTCTTCACTGGAAGAATCATGAGCGCAACATCCGACAAAAGAATCAAATCAACAATGCGGAACTGTAGATCAGTTAAAAAGTCTGGTGTATTTAGTGACAGCACTGCTGAAAGCCGGCGATTGTGAGCTGGACACATGTGGCCTGTCATCTGATGAGAAGAGCTCATGACAGAAAGCTTTGACCCGTAAAATGTTAGCATTTTAAACATTTATGTTTATTTAAACATTTATATTTAAAATGATTTCTGTCAACTCCTCAACTCTCACTTTAACCTCGCAACCCCTCCTCTTCCTCCTCCTCTTCCTCCTCCTCCCTCTATCCTCCCTCTAGACTGATGAACTGTAAGTAGAGGGCACAGCAGAGGCCGAACATTCTTGTTTCCTGAGCCAATGCTTAGCTGGAGAGCACTAACACACACACGGAGAGAAACATGACTCCCGTTGTTCACTAGTTTTCCTGAATAATAACAGATAACAGGAGGAGAGGACACACACACACACACACACACACACACCACTGCCTAACTCTTCTCTTTAACACGCATAGGACATCTGTGTTAGTGACGTGTATTGGTGACGTTGCATGTTGATTATATTTATAAAAAAATAAAATGTAAAAAAAAAGGTTGCATTCTGTGGTGATTAAGACTTTGTATAGTCTTATTGTTCATAGCTTTCTATGTTGTACTTTCTTTGAAATGCATGTTTATTATTTATTTTCTTTATCTTTACTGTCTTTGCTGCTGTGACATGTAAATGTCCTCACTGTGGGAATAATAAAGGACCATCTTATCTTATCTTATCTTATCTTAATTTATGCATTAAGGTCATTTTACCCTGAAGAAAACTGTACTACTACTGTATTACTCAGTATTCAATCAGCGCTTTTTAAAAAACATATTTATATTATATTATCTGTATTGTACTACGTTATTATTTTAACACTGGTAAAATTGCTATTTTAATCTATTCCTAATTAATGTTTGAATGTTTTACTTATTTTACCCCTTTAAGACTTTAATTTACCAAACTCTTTTAACAATGTTGTTGTGTGTGTAGTTTCTTTAATGCTTCATTTCAAACAGTTTATCATGAACTTTGCAAATGTTTCTTTTAATCTGCATTTGGTAAGGATGCAGGTGATTTGGTAACTGCCTCATTCCAACTTTATCCAGTCCAGCTTTATTTGTAAAACAAGTGCTGTACATGAAGGATAAAGACCTACATAATAAAGTACCTCACCAGCAACACAGGTAACAATAACGTCTCATACTGGGTCAAAAACCAAAGAGTAACAGTGTTTTTAAGGGATTGTTTTAACCTCTCTCCCCCACCAGGTAAAGATGAAAAGAAGATAGATGCACTTTGTTGGTAAATGACATCATACCTTTAAAAATCCCTTAGGCGCGGCCATGGCGTCATCCATTTCTTCAGAGGCAGAACATACAGAGAGAGGGGGGATAAAGAACACCCCCCTGCACTTCACCCGGTTACCAATTAAGGCTCTCGCTGCGCGGGACAGAGAGAGAGAGAGAGACGAGGACACGCAGAGGTAGAAAAGAGCAAAAGAGAAGAGGGTCTATCTCTTCTTGTCGCGTCACGCCAACGACCAATAAACCCACTTTCACCCCCACTGGGACTGCTCGTGGGGAGGGAGGTCCGAGACACACTCACACACTCACTAACACCCCGGCTGTGTGACCACGGTAACTGCAGGCTGCTGCTGCTGCTGTGCGCACTGGAGACGCATCGGAGACGTACAGGACCACAGGCTTCCACAAATGTAAGTCCCGCTGGGAGAGTGAGAGGGTGATCCACCTGTGTGGACTGTTTCACGTGTTTTCTCTTTACGCTGCTGCGATAAAGTTTGGGATATTGTGGTGAAAGTGTATTTGGAGCGACAGAGACCGATTTACCGGCTCCGCTGCGCCTTTTACGCACCACCAACTATGCTTTTACGCATTCGCTGACACTTAATCTCCTTCCATGTCACCTCGGTCCCACACGCAGAGACCGTGAGTTTGTTTGTGGGCATCGCAGCAGCAGCGTCTCTGTAGCGTCCTCACCAAATAAGGTAAAACACGGTCACTGACTGCTGCTCTGGAGCTGTGGAGTTTTTTATGAGCAGACTCAACTGATCCATCCAAACCTACGTGGTTTGTGACACATGACAAGCAGAGAGACACCGAGTTCTATCGTTTATAAACGGTGCAGTGCAGTTTATGGCATGTTTGAGATGATTTAAAAATGAGGAGATGAGATGAGCTCATGATGTGGCTCTGATAACTAACATGTTTGGAACGTCAAAATCCCTGGATCAGAGAGAAAAACCTGACATGACCATGATCATAGAAACTGTGTGGACTTATTTTAAAGTAAAAGAAGAAAACATTGTTTATTAACATCATGTATGTCAAATATAAACAAAAAGTTACAAAAACAGTATAAAAATGTAAATTGACGTTATTGGACCAATATCACTCTTGGTAGATTGTCAGATTTCAGTGAGTTCCATTTTTCTAAAAGCCAGACTGATGTGTTCTGGAAGTGTGTATGAGATGTTGTTAGATGCTTGGGTTGAAAATACACTCACCAGCCACTTTATTAGGTACACAGTACACCTAATAAAGTGACAGCTGCTTCAGTGTTTGACATGTTGTGCGTTCACACAGTTGTTCTTGGCTGTTAGTGAGACATTATTTTTGTTATTGTTGCCTTCCTAAAATCTCAGTCTGGTCCCTGTCTGTAAAATCTCGAGCTTGTTCGGTGTGAAAATCCCCGTAGATCATCAGTTTCTGAAATGCTCCAACTATGCTCCATTTAAAGTCACTTCAATCCCATTTCCTCCTCATTGTCATGCTTGGTTTCACCTTCAGCAACTCATCCTAACCATGTGTACATGCCTAAATGCACTGGAGTTGCTGCCATGTGGTTGGCAGGTGAGATATTTGCATGAAGGAGCAGTTGAACGGGGTACCTAATAAAGTGGTGGCAGGTGAGAAATAATAATTAAGACTGTCACGATTTGTGTTGTCCATGTCTATTCTGCCACCAAAACAACAGCCTTCAAAAGTTATTTAGGGTCACATCATGAAGAAACCACCAAAGTTTCCTTTTTTATATGCCTAAAATATCGTTGCAAATTTGCATATTTGTGTTTTTATACCAAGGTGGGTCATGCTAAACATATGTGTTTATTAATAAATCCTTAGCAGATCAAATCTTCGAAAATCTATATAGAAAAATGTGTTAAGTCGCAGCTTAACATAAGTGTGGGTTAAGTGTGACTGCTATACAAAATACAAATACTTTGTTACTGTACATAAGTTTTTTACTTTGTTATTTATATTTTAGTCCTATAGTCCACTACATCTCCTCTGGCTGTCTTTGTTACTCATTACTACCAAATAAAATCAGAAGAATTTGGTGTTATGGTCTGTATTTATATGGAGCTTTTCTTGTCTTCATGAGCCGCTTTACACTACAGTTTTCACCCATTCACTCATTCACACGCTGCAACATTGTCTTGCTCAAGGACACATATAAACTAGCAGAGCCAGGAATTGAACCCTCAACCTTCCAGTTGAAAGACAACTTGGCCTACCACTACTCTTACTTAAGTACAAGACTTTTACTTAAAAAGTAAAAAATTCTACCAAAGTCATTTTCTGGTAAGATACGTGTACTTGTACTCATGTATCCCTTTACAGTACTTCATACATGACTGCTGCTACAGTTCAACTTCCTCAGAGTGAATGAATTCCTCGCTCTCTTTCTGTCTTTGCTGTTATGACTGAATGAGTGTTTATCCTCTACATGGATGTAAGCGACAGGTGATTTCACACTGAGCTCATGACATTCCAGTGTTTTCAGATGACAGCCTGCTGGCTGTTTACTGCAGCTCCAGTGACTTTGCAACAGCGTCTCAGCCAAAAAGCGTAGACTGAGACTCAGATGACTTATCACAGGGATCCGCTGATGACTTATAGAATGTGTGCAACTGTTTTCAGGCCAAAATATTTTCCTACTTATCTACTGTTTTGTTCCGAAACAGCAAGACTCCTAAAATAACCTGGGACAATTTGGCTTGTTTTAAATGAAATGAGATATTTTACCAAAACTTTACTTTACTTTACCCTTTTTTGGTAACATTTTTTACATTATGATACATTAAAAAACACAATAATCATCCTGTAATGTGAGGTATTATTATTATATAATACTCTCTTATTTCCACCTTTGTAATAATGGTATCACAGTATGGTTAAATAATGTTATTTCTTAAGTAATATCCTATGAAAATCACAATATTATAGCAAATTGTTATAAAAAACACTTTTTCCATTGTTATTGCTTGGTATTACTATAATATTGCTTCCTAATTACATATTATTACCTATTTACTGTTCTATACTGTTACCATATTGTTGTTATATGTATAATAAAAGTGTTGCCATTTTTTTGACTTTATATAAATTCTTTACTTAAAGCTGCAATGCGTAACTTTTAAATATGAAAGTATTTAATATTTCATGTTAAATTAGTTCATACAATCAGCGCCATGTGACTTGTGTGTTTCTCAGTATAGTGGCTTTTAAACACAGGAAGTGATTTGTTTTTATCTCAAAACAAGCAATAGCAACAAAAAATGTAAAAGGTTTGATGGGATAAATGCTTCCTTTTTCAGATGAAGGATGCGTCATTCAATAATCATTTTGTATTGTTTTTGTTCATGACGACTAAATAAAGGCTGAATAATAATAATAACAATAGTAACTTACTTCAGCTTTATCTTTTATTTTAATTTTAACATATTTTTTATAGGGTTTTCAAAGTATAGACAGGTCAAAAGAGACCAAATAGTACAGCAAAAGACAAAGGGAAAAAACATGTTACAGTGTAAAGAACAGCTTGTGTCAGGTGGTTATAGAGAGCAGTGGCTACACTCACTGAACCTGAACCTCAACTTCCTGTGCTCGGCTCTGCTGTTATGGCTGTGGTGGTGAGGGATAAGAAACCATCGCACTTTGACACCACAAGTATCACCCTGAAGAACAAGAAGAAGAAGAATATTTGACCTTATGTAATCCTAAGCCTTTTTTTCACGTCCTACAGCAAAAATAATGGTCATTTTGTAACGTGCTAACAATCTCCTTCCATGTATATAAGGTCATGTGACTCTGTTTGATTCATCTATAACGCAACGTAGTATTTAGATATGAGATATTTTAGTATCATTATTTCTCATTTGTTTTTGTGCAGCCAGTTTATTCACTGCAACACTCAGAACAAGTAATAAAAAAAGTGTCAAATAAATTAAAAAAATAGTGCTTCAAACAGAACATAAAACATAAACCTTTTCAATCCAGTGGTACTGCAATGATGTCCAGATTGAGTCCAGATTAAGGATGTTTAGAGTAGGTAACCATGTCCAGATTAAATCCATATGAATGCTATTTGGAAGGGTTAACAATGTCCAGATTAAATACAGATTAATATTGTTAAGAAGGGTTAACAATGTCCCGATTAAATACAGATTAATATCGTTAAGAAGGGTTAACAATGTCCAGATTAAATACATATTGATGATGTTTCGAAATGGTTAAGATCAGACATTCTGATTTTGCTGTTACTCGTCAAAGAGATCCTGTCTGGGACCTAGTGGGATTAACCGGGTTAAATAATGATCATAACAACAACAACAATAATATGATAAATGATGTGCAGAATTATTCCTACAAAGGGGAAAAGAAGAACACCTTTAGAAAATAGACATTTGGAGACATGAGAAGAGAAAAGTGAAAACCGCAGTATCACCTCTAGACACTAGAGGGAGGCAGATGACAAAGCAGAACTGTTTCTGTCTGTCCCTGTGTTATGTCTCCTGTTTGTTTGGTGAGTTCCAGTGAAACAATAGGCCTCAACTCAGTGACTTTTCTCTGGAGTGGATCAGTACATTTGTGTTCTGATCGAATATAATCACTCTCCACCGGTAATGTAAATGTGTGTGTGTGTGTGTGTGTGTGTGTGTGTGTGTGTGTGTGTGTGTGTGTGTGTGTGTGTGTGTGTGTGTGTGTGTGTGTGTGTGTGTGTTCCATTAATATAGAGCTCGTTATTAAGTCACTCAGAGTTGCAGGGTTGTTATGGGGGTGAGGGCCATTCTTCAGATTCTCCCTTGACCAGACACACACACACATGCACTCACACACACACACATACTCACACATGCACTCACACGCACACGCACACACACACACACACACACACACACACACAGAGTGAGCCAAGGCATTCTTGATGACTGCTGACCACACTGTGGCTCCTGGCACTGAGCTCCTTATTTAGTCAAAAAGCTGCAGAGTCACATCTCTCAGTCTCTGTCTGTTTTTACTGCTGCTCAAAGACAGAAAATACATCAGGAAACATGGAGTTTTTTTACCCAAACATCATGTCCGAACCTGCATCTGTTTCACTCTCATTCACCATTTCTTTGATGACGTTTGCTTCTCAGATTCAAGACGGCTTTCCTAAAAGAAACAACAACACACATGCAGTAGTGACATCACATATGTGTGTCATTATAATTTATTCAGATTGCATGTTCTCCCCTTGTGTGTGGGGGGTTTTCTCCGGATTATCCAGTTTCCTCCCACAGTCCAAAAACATGCAGATTTAGTGGGGAATAGGAACAATTTGACACTTTATATTGACCGTAGTGTGTCGTGTGTGAGAATGACCCTGTGATGAGGGTTAACCCAGCGTTCACCCTAACCCTAAAGTGGTAGAAGTTGTGTGAGTAAGTGAGTGAACTTGCTGTGATTGTGTTTCATAGACAGATACAGTATTACAGTATAATATAGTATAACAATAGTATAGTATATCTATATATATAGTATAACAATAAATAGACCAATCTTCTCTGTATGGTTTTATTATTTTACTGTTGTGTTTTTATGTTTTATACCTTGTTGTTACACCCTGGTAGTTTTTTAAACGTGCTCTCGGAATTAAGTCCTCACTCCTCTTTCTGAAATGAAAGTGGGAACATTTTTAAGACAATATAATATTTCCCACCTTCTACAAAACAATTAAAAGAAGCCTCTGACTGACTGAGAGGAGCCTGAAGACCAATGTCCTGTCCTCAATCAGCCATTAGTGAAAATGAATGAACCATGCCCATTGTTGCTGTTGTTTCCTTGTTCTGCTGCTGCTGTTATTAAGCAGCCAGGCTGTCATTAGTAGCATCATATAGTGCATATTTGGTGAGTGATCTCATCCAGCTGTTTGGCCAATAACAGCAAAGACAAACAGAGGAGGCTGGAGTCTAGACGCTCCACATCTGGACCATCCAAACTGTAACCTCTTTACAGAGAAGGCTGTAAACACAGAGTCAGGAATGATGACGTTCACACGGCTCATAATTAGACATGTTCAAACTAATCCAGCTCTGACTCTGTGGGCAGTCACTGATCTGAAAATCCCTGTGGAAGCTTCTTTATTTCACGCTCTGACGGAGACAAAAAGTGGTGTGTGTGTGTGTGTTTGGGTGTGTGAGTCAAACCGTAGTGACACATGACTGGGAAGAAGGGGCGGGGCCTGTCACCAGGTGATGCAGGATAAATCAGAGCTGGAAATGAGGAAGCATGTTGTCTCATTTCTTTAAAAACAAAACAAAAAAGAATAATGCTGATTAAGTCCTTCCTCAATGAAGTTGCCATAGTTACCGTCTTCTTTGTTTTTTTGGATGAAAACAACAGTTATCTGGACTGAGTGCTCGTGGACATCTTAACAAACACAGACAGTATGGACAAGCGGAAGGGAATTGGGCTTGTAAGCGTAGGGTTGCTGATCAAGGTCAAGGTTTGGGGGACCCTTGAGCAAGGTACCCAATCCTCATTGCTCATTGTTAATTGGACACATCCACTGTGGTGACTCCTAAAGAGGGAGAAGCCAAAAAAAGACAAATAAATTATATTAACAGCTTCTAAAAAAATACTATTGTTGATTTGAACTCATTCTAAAATGAAAAACTTTGTCAGAATCCAGCCCACGATCATGTTTGCCTCCCATAATCCCAAAAACTATGTATTTATCAGTATTGAAAATGTGATTTGACTTTTTCCTTACTATTATTTATAGCTGTGGTCAGACTTTCATGGACATTAAAGAGGTAGTTCAGATTTTTTTTTGCAGTGTGGTTGTATGTGGTACTGACACATAGGCAGAGCTGATTTTGTGGCTGATGCCACCAATGGACTACTGTGGAAGCACCCTAAGACATGGACACTTGGCTGCCAGTGGGGACAAAACAGATCTAAGCTACTTAACAGAGACTCGCCTCATAACAAATCTTCTTTACAGTATGTATGCTGCTTATTCCAACTGGAAAATGACATTTTTTCTAGCTTTTCTAAACTGTTTACTCGCAGTGCCAAAGCCCATCGAGAAAATTGCCCATTTTTACATCACAGTGCACAGGCGTTGTTGATCCACTGTTGCCTCTGTGAGTGAGTTTGAATGTGTTATTATGTGAGCAGTGTTTTGAAATATTTTGTTTGGGAGTAACACAAACTCACCAAATGAGGCAACAGGAGACGAGCTGCTCCTGTGTCCCTGTCAGCTAAAAATTTTTGATTTTCTCTATGGACTTTGGTGCAGGAGAGTATGCGATTTAAAGATGAATTTTTATGATATGAGCCTTTTGTTAAGTAGCTAAAATCAGTGTTAGCTTGCTGTGTCCCTAACCATGAGAGCAATTGTCTGTGTCTCAGGCTGAAAGTCAGTGAAGACAACATGTCTTTATCCTCTTTATACACCTCATACTGCAATTGTAGGTTTTCTCTAATCACAGAGCAGCTCACATTAAATGTAGCTCACAACTCTGAACCCACTGGTGTTATGTACTGTGAAACTATGTGCTGTGAAACTCTGTACCATGAAACCTAGGCTGCAGGTACAAGAGTCATTAATGACATCATTTGGATCTCCTGCTTAACAGCTCTGATCTAACAAGTGATGGCACTTTGCACTTTATTGCACCAGTCTGTATGTGTGTGCGTGTGTGTGTGTGTGCAAATATCAATTTAAGTGATTTTTTAAAGAATTTGAATAAGTGCACTGATTTTTCCGTCCCTTATATTATTATTTTATAAACAGCCCTAATTCTTCTTAAATAGTTCTTTTTTTGTCTTTATGCTTTATGAAGGGGAATTCCCATTTGGAGCAATACATGTTGACCTTTGATTCCAAAGCTTTATTTAATATTATTTGTTGCTGTTGTTTGTTTGTTCCTAGAGAGGTCTTATCGTCGTACCTGTTGTTTTACTTTACTAGTAACTTTGAAGGTATTATATCCTGGGAACTGCCTCAAAAAAGTCCGTCTCCAGGCTACAAGTGTGCACTCATGTGATTATTAACTCTGTTCGTTTTTCTTTTCTCTCACACAGTCAAAGTGAAAAGAGAGAGAGAGGGAGCGGCCAAGCAAAGTTGTGCAGACTCCACCCAGAAAAAAAAATCCAGCGAACCAAGAGACAGCCGAGACCATAAAAATGAGTGGTTCCCACCCCCGGCTCCACCAGAGCGCCTCGCCCGCTCCCAACGCTCTCTCCTCGGACAAGGACGCCGAAATGCCCGCCACGGAGAAGGACCTCGCCGAGGACGCGCCGTGGAAGAAGATCCAGGAGAACACCTTCACCCGCTGGTGCAACGAGCATCTGAAATGTGTCAACAAGCGCATCGGCAGCTTGCAGACGGACCTGGGCGACGGGCTGCGGCTCATCGGGCTCCTGGAGGTTCTGTCCCAGAAGAAGATGTTCCGAAAGTACAACCAGAGGCCCACCTTCCGCCAAATGCAGCTGGAGAACGTGTCGGTGGCGCTGGAGTTTCTAGACAAGGAGAACATTAAGCTGGTGTCCATAGGTGGGTCACACGCACGCGCGCACACACACACGCAATGCAGAACCAGAACCAGAACCAGAATTGAGGTTTGGTGAATGGATTCGACACACTTTCACCGTCATTGAGGTGGTGTCTCCACCTTTAACTTTGACTCATGAAAGTCCCTTAAAGTATTGCGACTTATTTTGTGATCAACCCTAACTACTGATATTGTGACTTGATTTGCAATATAATCTTTAAAAGTCTGCTATACTTCAATAATCATCATTCAATAACCACACCATCAAAAACATAAAAGGACCAGTGAGGAGGATTTAGTGACCTCTAGGGCTGAATATGCATATTGCAACTAACTGAATCCTGGTAAAGCATGGCCATCATAAATGATTAAATATCAACTTCATTGAAATTGGATCACAGTACAGCCTACTGTCATTTTCAAGTCACAAGGGGCGTAATATTGGCCCAAAATGTGTCAATTACCATTCCCACTCATATCACAATCGCAATTCCTGTCAAAATTATTGCAATCAGATATTGATTCACTCCGCCCTAATGTTCAACCCTATATAGGAGGCTGAATGATTTGGTTAAAATATCCAATTTATGTATATTATTTATAATTTTAACGATATAATGATATGGTTCAATATTTCCTGTTATAGATTTAAAACCAGCTGGAGCGTTGTCACATTAGTCACTGTCATCTTGATATATTAACTACTATATGAGTCCAATGTGTAATTTATTGTATATATTATATATATACTACCTATAAAGTCTCTCTCAGGCACAGGTCATTGAAAATTAGTAGCAGCTACAAATTCAGTTCTCCAAGTTTCTGTTAAATAAACACTAAAATAAAAATATAAATGAACTAGAAAAGCACTCGGAGAGTGCAGTCCTCCGCCAAGGCAGCTCAATCCACCCCCCTTTGGACTTTAAAAATGTACTCTTAGCATTGTAACCAGTGATAGCATACAGATACGGATCAGGCCCATTTAATCACTTGTTCCTAGTCCCACTGCGGACATTTCCTGAAAATCCGTCCGTGACTTTTCAAGTTATGTTGGTCCCCAACAGACAGACATACATACAAAAACATATACCCTCATTGGTGGAGGTCAAAAAGTATGTTTGTGTTGGTGTATCAAAGCTTCATCCTACTTTAAGCACGACACTTGGGTTCCGAAGACTGCCATCTTCTGAAGCAGCACCTTTAACAAATCTTTTTGCATGCTTGGGACAAGGGCCTTGCTTTGCAGAGGCAGCCATCTTGCACTGCCCTGTAAACAACCGTGGAGTGAGTTGTGCATTTTGAAGTCTAACGAAGAAGAACGACATTCTGGTGCCTTGACAAACTTAGAAAAGCGTAGGTTGCAATCTGCCATGTCACCATTAGATATCATTAATTCCTACACATGGTGCCTTTAAAGATGTCAACTGTGTGTACGTAGAACAGTCCAAAGAAGTGTGTTAATGAATGGCATCCTTTGTGGTTTTCCATTTGCATAGTTTCCAGTTGTGGTTTGAAACAGATTAATTGTTCAGCTGCAGTTTGAGTGAAAACATGTTGCTCCCCAGTAGGAAAAAATAAAGAATCTGTCACCTTGTAAACATGCTGGAATGTCGCGTTTGCTGTTGTGTAGCACTGTGAATATAAGTGAGTGTACATGTTTCCATTGAGAAAGCAGGCGTTTCCTCCCACGGTGTCCCGGAGAGCTCAGCTTTGTCTCAGGCTGTCCAGATTTGAGGCGGGTTGTTTTGGGAGGAGGGGACACAAGTGGGCAGAGGGGGGGGCCCAAGGCCCTTTCTCCTGTTCCCCCTGCCGCTGCCGGAGCTGGGCTGAGCCGCTCCGAGCTAAACTGTGAGGGCTGGGATTCACTTGAGGCCTAGTAGCATAGGAGAGCTGATCCTGTACTCACTCACACATAGAAACACAGAAACACAAGGCTATTGTCTGTTCTCATGCCGTGCAGTGGGCTGGGTCGCCCTCTACAGGACTTGGCTCCTGCTTGGTGACATGGACGTGGGTTTTGCTGGGCTTTGCCGGGCTTTGCCGACATGCAGCTGCTCCTCTCCTCGCAACACTGATGGATTGTTTTTTGTATGTGATTTTAAGTCATTTTCTGTTGAGCTGTGAGACGATACAGTCTAACACAGAATGTTGGAATGTTGTCACCATAAAAAGTTCCAAATCAGTCAATATCAGTAATTATTGCAAAAGGATGTGAGATAAGCTAAATTATTTAGTTTTGCACTTGAGTGAAAGTTGAAGAAACCAGTTTATTTAATAGTAAGTATATGTTGTGTATTTGCATTGTGCAAACACGTTATGTTATATATATATATATATATATGTATATGTGTATATGTATATGTATATATATATGTGTAGTTATTGACTTATCTTCCAGCTTTCTGCCGATAATGGAGAATGATGACAATTTTTAATACTCCAGTTTAATCATAATAAATGACATGACATTGCTTAAAGGTGCCATATGTAAGAATGTGGCCAAAAACGGTTACTACATTCAAATTCAAAATACCGAGGTCTTTTAGGTTTCGTTTTCTGACGCAACTGGCAACCCGTGGTTGCTGGGGAGCTGAGACTCTACTGACTGCAATGATTGGTAGACGGCGGTAGGAGGCGCCACATGCCAAATTTCAAAACATAAACATGATTTGCAGTCTGCAAAACATTTTTTATAATAGGGTTAGTTAATATTGTGTCTGTACTGTTGTTGTTGGTGAGTTCAGTTTGTTATATGAACATTATTCCTGAGTCTCTGTGACATATTAGGAGGATTTTATGACCAGTTGCTTTAGATTTATTACATAATGCACCTTTAACTTGAATACACATTTACTCAGCATTACAATTACTTCAACAATCAGTCTCTCGTCGTACAGTATGACTCTCCGAGACCCTCTGATCAATTGACTGTTGACCTGGTATGTCTGTCTGGTGCGATCTTCTCTGTTGAGCTTGACAGGACTCGGCAACGGTAAAAATAGAACTGCTACCTATCGATAGCACTGCGGCGCGGCAAGCTGCTTCTGGGATGCTGCTGAAATGCTCACATTGATTATAATAGAAGCGATCAGCAACGTTCCCATGCTGTAATGCGCCCCGTTGAGATCCAGGGTTACTCTTTAAAGCTCCCATAGAGTGGTCCTGTTGCACATATATGTTAGTTAAGGAGGTCTACTTGCATACATTCACTTGTTTTTATGGTCGAAAAACTCCTAGTTGCTGTAAACGAGCCGATAGAAATCTCTCCTTACTGAAGCTCTCCTCAGCCGCGGTGTTAATTGGAACTTCCGGTCTAGGTCTGCTTTAAACTGACTCGGTTCTTTTCATGTTGTTTGAATTTCTGTGTAATTGCTGATTCAGTCCTGAGTTGAAACTTGATAAGAGTGACTTGCACCATCAGATCTTTGTTCTCCGCTCACCTGCACTGAAGTCAGACAACAAATGTCTTCTTCCTCAGACAAAATAAACTTTTTCAACAGAGACTGTGGTTTGGAGAGACAGGAAGAGGTTTGTGACCGAGTCTGTGTGAATCACACGAGAATGAGTCCCTGTCTGTCACCCATAGGGTGGGGGTGAATGTGAATGGATCACTTCATGCTTTCCACACACACACACACACACACACACACACATTCGAGCTGTCATTTTCTCTCCATTATATATTACATGACCCACTTTTATTTGGAACATATTCAGATTCTCGTCTCAAGTGTCTTATGTAAGAACTGCATTAAAATCCTATACCATGTCAGGCACAGTTGTCAGACAGTGGAATAATCTAGATGAGGAGATCAAAAATCAGCAAAACGGAGTGTATTCAAAAAGAAGTATGTAAATATGACTTTTAATCGGGACATTCCCGGCCGGCTACACCATGGATGGATGGGAAAAGTGGAAAGTAGTCTGTTGACCGTCTAGAGCTAGACTGCAGCTCTGATTGCTACCTGCTGCTGGAACATGTTGCGTCAAACTGTCAAAAGAAAAAATGAGTATGATGATAAAAATGTATTCTGTGGGTGATGGGGACGGGACTAGATGAGCTTTTGCTTCTCCCGCTTTCCCTTTCGGCCATGTGTACGAATTAAACTAAGATGATGTGTGCTGATGTTGATCTAATTGACATGCCCGAAATAAACAAATAAATACATAAATAAATAAATATTTGGCCAAGCTGTGCTCAAAACTCCCTCTGCAGGACAACCTGGTAACTACTTCAAACAATCTGATGCGGTTCTAGTCTGTATATTTAAAAACTCAAAGTTCAGTTCCCCGGGTCACTCTCAAATGGCTCTCTAAGGCTATTGAGACTTGGTTTGGGTGTTTAATTAAAGAAAATTATTTGATATTTCAGCTTATTGAATGTGAATATGTAGCTTATTTTTGCTCCATAAAACTAAAAAAAAAATGTGTTTGTGGACAACACAAGACATTTGAGAGCATGTTAATTTTGAGGTTTGGGAAAGTCATTTTCAACATCAGGCAAAAACAATAATCAATACATTACTTGATAATGAAATAATCATTAGTTGCAGCCCTAATATCATCTATTTAAACAGTAGAGCTGCAAAAGTCCAATTTTCAAACACGATGTTCCTCTTTTTGGCAGTATGATGTTGATAACTTTTCTTGACTGCAGATGATTGTTTTTGTTTGCAAAGCTCTGTTGCTGGTACTTTTTCAGCGATTAGTGCCAGGAACCAATGAGCCATCCTGCATATCCCTGTCTGTCTGTTTCTCTGTCTGTCTGTCTGTCTGTCTTTGCCTCCCACTGACTTGTCCTCATCGGAGCTGCTCCTTCTGAGTCATGTCAACGTGAAGATGAGAGAGGAGTGCAGTGCGCTGCCCTCTTTTACTTCCTCCTTTCATTGCAGAAAGTAGACACACCCAGTCAGCAACGCTCACCACAAGTTAGCAAACTGCCACCACTGCCCACAGACTGATGCACTCTGGTCCTGTCTACTTTCTCTAAAGCTTCTGTTATTTTTTTTTGACTGCATCTTCTCTGCACCTAATTTTTTAAATGATGTCTACGCCCGTTTCATTTCTCCTTTCTACGTATTGTTTCTCCGATTGCTAGAAGTAATGATATGCAAACTGTCATTTTGATCCCAACTAGTTGAGTCAAACTACGATTTAATTTAAACAGCGCCACACACAAACATCTTGCAACATTAGCTACTAGTCCTAGCCATCTTAGCTGTCAAAAGTTATTACAACTTACAATTTCAAAGGCAACCACAACTCCACAAGTACACTCAAGTCCAAGATAGGAACCTCCTGCAGAGCCATGAACAGCCGCGACTCGCGCTAATCAGCCGGTTACGTTGTCATGAGTGGATCTGTTTCCTAGCTAGCAGACGAGAGGTTGGCTATTTCTCCACGAGTCGGCAAATCCACAACAAAAGCCATACTTTCACTTCTGAAATAGCATGTTTATAGGTTATAGGCCTAGGTTTGGTGTATAGATGTAGCATATAAAAATTATGCCGGTCCAGTTGTTAAATAGCCTAATAATAATAATAATAACAACAATAATAATATTAATCATAATAATAATAATAGGCTAATACTACTACTAATAATAATAGGCTAATGCTAGACAAACTTTTCTATTGTTAACAAAACGACAACAAAGGATGAATTATAATATACCCTCTCTGTCCCCAAAGAGTAATTCATTCTAATAGGTTTATTTAGGCTTACTTGACAACAGAAAACTCTGCTGTCATAATAAAGCCAGTAACATCGCAGATTCAAAAATACCAGATCTGAAATAGTGAGTCCACACATTCTACTGTGTTAGTGCTTAGAGACAATGGGGCTAGGACTGAGTTTTCTTGGCGATTTAGCAATACTGACTCAAGTGACATGTGACTTGCATAAGCCGGATCATTTGAGTATGTGACTCAGAATAACCCGAATCCTTAAAAAGAATGGAGTTTGCCAGGCCTACTACGTACCTCACAGCACACACACATACACAGCTCCTCACACACACACACCAGGTTTAGCCTGTAACATAGATTAGTTTGTCTGTCAGGGTGGATCAGTCTGTAGAATAAGATATGTAATAATAATTCATCTAAAATTATATTTTGGCTTGAACAAATATTATATTAAAGATATTGTGTCTTGAAACACTACAGTATATGCCAAAATATGCAAATAACATTTACACAAAGCAAGTCAATTCACTTTTCTATGATGATAATAGTATTAAAATGAGGAAAAATAATGGTACAAAAAGAAATCAAGGCACATTTAGAATAGATAAAAATGTGCGATTAATTGCGATTAATCGCCCACAAATAGTCACCATCTCGCCAAGAGGATGGGAAAATTGGCGCAGCTGTTGTCATACAGTAAAACTTTAGCCAGATTAGCATGTTAGCCATAGGTGTGGCTAGTTATAACTGAGTGATACGAGTTTAGCTTACTTAGTTTTAATTCTCTTACTAAGCACTTTGTTTTAACAACATTGATAAGAAAATATATTATTGTTATTAATCAGTTCATTGTGATAAACGTCACATTCACTCCAAGTGAAAGCTTTTGAAAACATATTTTTTGTTTAAAACTGAATCCGTTTATATATGATCCTATAAAATGATGTTCTCTTATCATCCAGTTTGTCTAAATACATGAATGAAAAAAGGGGAAATGGCTCACATGGCTCTGGTCACAGATAAAAAAGAAATCCACTCCTTACGTGTTATGTTGGAGGCTTAGTGACTTCCTGAAAATTACTGTACTTGACCAAGTAGCAGTCGCCCCAGTTACCCCACAGAGAAACCACATCTTTTACAGAGAAATGTATTTGGTCACCTTTGATGAAAGCCAGGTTTTCACCCTTTGTCCACTCTTCATGCTAAGCTAAGCTAAACCTGTTTTTGGCTTCATATGAACCACGTAGCTGTGAGTGAATGGTTTCAATCGGCCTTCCAAGAAAGATAATAAACAAGTTTAATGAACGTATAATACATGTCAAACTATTGTTTTTAGATGATAATATTATGATTTAGGGCTGGATGTTTTAGCCGAACAATCAATTCGTCATTATCTATGATAAATGAGTGAAAGTGAAACCACTTAGTGTTTAAAACATCGATACATTTAGCTTTTGTTGTATTGCAAATGCTATGAGTAAAATGTATTATTGACTTAATATGGCCCCACCTTAAGAGGGAAATGACAATGTTGGAAAATCATTTTTGATTAGTCAGCTTCTTTAAGCCCCACGGTGATGTAAACAGAAGAAGCAATTACCTAAAGAAGCTCTTAAACTCTTGTATGTCATTATCTGTGGTCGGCTCCACCAGCCTTCATGTCCCTGCTGTTATTTGTTGTATATTAGATTAAAGCGGAGTCTTGCAAGTCATGTCCTACAGAGACAAGACGAGCTAGACTAGACTCCTTGCTAGCGATCAGGGAAAGCATAAACAGAACAAGCTAACAAGGGCGTCATTGATTCTGTCATTAATGAGACAGAAGACTGACAGGTAGCTCGGCCAATTATTTTATCTGGTCCGAATAATGTAATTGGTCATACTTTTATCATAATAATATGAGAGTTAAATAATAAAGAGTCTCAAAACATGGTGGGTTTATTGTACGTTTTAGTGCCATATGCTTTATATAGGAGCAATTTAAGATTACAAAAGAAGTGTAAAAATGCAAGAAAGGTAAGTATATAAGTATAGCTTTAAAGTATTTTAAGGATCTTAAACATTAGACCAGCCTTTTAACAGAGTCGAATGATGTGTGATTTTTAGATGCACCTCGAAAGTGCAGCCCTTATTACATTTATTTATACCTTTATATATATTGCCCAAATTCACAAATGACAGTTTTGGGTGTCTCTGTCCTTATACCCTCAGTTTGGGTCGGGAATGTGCTTTTCAAGCTTTTCTCAGTAACTATATTGGCAAAATATTCTATTTATGCATCTCTCCATTTATCTTTAATTATTGGGTTGGGTAAGAGTGACTGTATTGTGCACAATACTTGCAGGAATATTCCTCTGTGAGCTTCACACCCATGTTTGAACAAGCTCAATCATTTCACTTGGCTTCATTCCGTGTGTGTGCGTGTGTGTTTGTTGGGTGTTATGAATCTTAAATACTCTAGCTGTGTTGAAGCAGATCAACGCCCAAACAAATCCATACTGTTAATAAGATGCTGTGCTTTCCATGCATTTGTCAACTCCCCTTGTTTCCTCTTTGCTACAGTCTGTCACCAGCACAGACTTCAAACCCTCACCACTCAACTGATCATTGCACAGTTGTTGAAACAACAAAATGCCAAACTCTTCCCATCATCCACATGATCAGGCTCTGAAGTGAATAGATCTGTGGTGTAACTATGTACCTTGTTACCTCCCCTATCTTTTGCCTGGGAGGAGAAGAGACATACAGGTTGAGACAGACGCCTGTGTGGCAACATCCAGGCTCCTCCTGTTACATAGTTACGTAACAATGAAACATGTTCTATATTACTGCTATAAGAGGCTTGTAGAAGCAGAAGTTGTGTCCTTGTGAATGAGACCCAGGCTCATGTATGTGTCTGTTCAAAGCTGCAGTTTCTACTTGGGATAGGCATTCTATTAAATGTCCTTTCGATTATTATAATAATAATAATTATTATTATTATTGATTAATCAATAATATTTTTTTTAATGAAAAATCACTATTTATAGGCTATATTAGAAATGCAATGAAAATACAAAAAACACAGCGCGTTTTCTTCAATGAGATCTTTATTACTTTATTACTGCTCTAAAGCAAGTCTGCAGCTAGAAGCTGGTGCTCATAAACACAACTGATCCTCATTTTTTTCAAAAACAAACTGTAGTTAGAAAGCGTAGGGGAGGACACACTGTTGTTCTCCAGGGTTAGGGTTGACTCACTTCGCTTCAGATTCAATGACCCAATGAACTCCACACGGAGGTGGACGGTCACCTCTTGCCTTCTTATGTTGAGTGTTTATTACAACAATCATAACCCAAACAATTCTTCTGGTACAGTTGTACTCGATTTTGTTGGCTAACTTGCTCGGATCTATCTCATTTCCCCCGCTTCATATCACACACCCGCACTCTTTGTAGGGCCCTATGAAATCCTTTTCATTTTTTTTCTGTTTTATTTTTTTTTTAATTCCGTTTTTTAACTTTTACACTTACTTTACCACCACAGAGTGTGTGCTTTTTGTGTCAGTGAATAAAATGTCCATTGAAAGGCAACGCTCTTCTTGAATCCACTGACTTCTCAATTGTTTTCACTTAAGTTAAATCCTAATTCAGTAAATCAGGCCAGTGAATCTTAAAACAAAGCCATGCAATGTTGGTCACATTTAAAAGTAAACTAATTAACATAAATAAAAAAGTGGTAGTGCCCCCTCATCTGGTGCAGACAGATTTCTGCGCACCGCCCCTGCTCTGTACTGTTCTCCCTCTCCTGTACCGTCCGCTTCTCCGTATCCGACTGGATCATTTTTCTACACGCAATATTACCTCTACAACTCTGCAATTAAGGGAATAACAGATGCTTCAGATGAGCCGATGTCTTTAGTTAACTGTTCAAAGAGAGAGAATGTGAAGTGAATGTCGCGGGGAGTTCATAAGTTTTACTTTTGCGCAAAGAGTCTTTCCAGCATTTAATAGTTGCTGTTCCACAGTTTACTAGCCGTGTTTCGGCCGCTGAATTATCAGTGCATTCCTAAATATAACATTAACATATAACATAGTCAACATTTATTGACAATAACAATATAACCGTAATAATGGCGTATTTGATAGTGTGACTTGAGTTTCAATCGGCACCTGGACAAGGGGACGCTCGCCCGTTACATGCGTGCACAGCGTACTTGTTCCCGTTTAGAAAAATCTGTGGTGTATAAAAAAAAAGTGTATATGAAGTAAATAAACAAGCAACATTCACTGGGGGAAACTCTTTTTTCACATTTCCCCAGACAAACGTTCCTTCTCCTCACGATGACAGCATTTCAGTCGCATTATGTCAATTTCTGCGATATTCCGGGTTTGACATTAGATTCCGTTTTTATTGGCCAATTCTGCGATTCTGTCCGCGCGGGAAATCATAGGGCCCTAACTCCTTGTCACTGACGACATCACACATCGCGCACCTTTTGCTCTCTTTAAGGGATTAACTCTCAGCTGCTCTCATATCACTCACACTACGCAACAGAAACTTCATTAGTTTTATCGATAAAAAAATGTCCTCATGTAATTCTCGATAAGTCGATCGTCGATTTTAAAATGGATTACTAGTTATTTTGACAGTACAAATGACAGCACCCACAATCACGCCCAAAATGTAAACATTTGTTCCTGGTTCCATTGCGGACATTTCCTGAATTTCATCCAAATCCGTCCGTGACTTTTTGAATTATGTTGTTCACAGACAGACGGACAAACGAACAAACTCAGGTGAAAACGTATACCTCCTTGGTGCAGGGTAATGAGGCAGCAGCTGTAGCTCAAGATATTACTGTGTTCACACCGTGTCATTTTAACATATCAAAGTCAAAGAAAGCCAAGTTCCCTTTCCACTTGGCCATGTTCTGCCCACACTGTCGGTATTTTATGTACCAAACAATGACAGGAATATTGATCAATATAGCAATTTGTAGCATTTAAAGAGACTTCATTAGCCACAGGGTCATGTTATATATTGCCATATAACTGACACTTGGGGTTGGAGTTGGCTATTGGAATTTAACAGATGGAAACGTAGACTTCGCTGTGTAGCCAGTGTTGGTTGCACTCTGAATGTAAAAAATGTGGAGAATGGCCTTATGTCAGATTTACATCGGGACGTTGTAGCTTAAATGTAAGAACTTCTGATTGACTAGTGCATATTTGCTTCATGTAATTTGATTTATGCTTCGCTGTTGCTCAGAAATGTCAACATTTTTAAAATCGAGAATCGGTTGATGCCCTTGCTGTGCACGTGTGAGAAAAAGTTACATGTAGTTTTAAGTTAAGTGAGAGTGTGGTTGGAAATTAATCGGATCCAATGTGGCTGTTTATAGACTCGACCTTTGGACATTTTGACGGAGGATTTGATATGAGGAGCAGAGCAGGAGATTGTCTAGGTCAGATGTTCAGCAGGAGAATTTCCTGAACATTGAGGTACGGGGATGGAGCTTGGGTTGATCGTGATCGGACAGGACACTCGGTCACTCTCTCCTTGTGAGATTTTCTTCCTGTGTTCTCACCTTGGTTGACCTGAACACATCATCTGTAAATTTGACAAGGCAGGAGAAGTTCCTGAAAATGTCTGATGCACAAGAGGATCGGGTTAATTGTGGGTCTCTTCAGATGATGCCATCGCCACATGGACACAATTTACTGTTACACAATGTTTCTGTGCTAAAGGTTTAGAAGAAGCACACTGATCAATTGTAACTATCAGACTTCTAAGCCAAATTCCAGTATTAACTGTTTGGCTTGTTAAGCACAACATGGTGTAATGGTGCCACTGTTTCTAAATGACCTTAAACACACTCGCAAGCAAACAAAACATGGCCTTTCAGAAGCACGATCTCTAGTTCCAGCCAAAAATAATTCTGATTTATCCAACCCAAAACAGCAGATACAACAGACACTACTCACAAAAAGTTAGGGATGTTTGGCTTTTGGATTCAATTTCAGAATGCACCTAAAATGCACCATAACCTTTACAGGTGAACTTAAGTTAACCTTCTCTACTGCTCTCCTTTGAATACACATGTCCAATTGTTCAATGTTTCAGTACTTATTGAATAACATACTGTTCTCTAACAAGGCGATAACTGCAAAACAACAACTGTCTGATGTAGTGGTTATTGAACCACTACAAGTTCTGGATCAATGACAGTTTATATTCAATATATATATTTATATTCATCATGATGTTCAAATTTTGACATCATGAGACTAAGACAACACTTTAAAATTGATCAGGTTATTGAGATATTGAGATTTTTTGTTGTGGTATTGCCACCGCTGATAAACATTGCATCCTTCTACTTAAATGCCCTGCTTTCATGGTAGAATATCACTGTAGCATTTCAGGGATAGTCTTGTCAAATGTTTTTGTGAGTAGTGTAGTTTGTTGCACAGAATCTGGTTCTGGCAAAGCTTTTTCAGAAACATGTTTTTTCACATCCTCACAACAGGAAACATCCTCAAATATTGTTTTGTTTGGTCCACAAATCAAAGATATTCAATTTATATAATAATATAATAAGCTGTAGAAATAACAGAGCTCGTACAAACACTAAAACAAATACTCAAATCAGTCAGTTAGGAAAAGAGCATAAACATCATATCCATGCAGGAAATTCCTAATTTTTCTTCTTTTACTTTTGAAATTACAACTGAGAGGTTAACTGATGCTAACCTCTTTGTGTTTACACCTTGGTTGCTAAAAAACAATTAGGGATGCACCGATTGACATTTTTTGGGCCGTTTCCGATTTTTCAAGAAGTTTGACCTGCCGATTCCGATTTAGATTTTTTTTAAATTGCTCAAAAATTATATTTGAATATTCTCTCTTAAAAAAAAAACACACACACACATGATCAAAAGTTTTGTGCAAGTGATTTAAGGTCCTGACTCTTGTCCCAAATATGACAGGCTTCGTTCAGTGATTGAAACAAATATATAAACATTAATGAAACGTTTACATGCAGAGCGCTCACTCGCTAAGCAGACCGCTGAGCCGCGGCTGCGCGGATGTTGTGTAATCAAATACACCGGTATGGCCGTATATCAAAAATTCATATCGTAACGGAAAAAAAAAATGGTATTCGGTGTGAACCGGTAAACCGCCCAGCCCTACGTCGCGTGCACGTGTGTTGCTGATGCTGCGCGATGCGGGTGCTGGCGGGTACTGGCTTATTAAACTTGGAATATTTCTGACTGACCGGCCGGTCGCCGATTGGGGCAGATCATGCATCCATAAAAACACTTGCATCTCTCTATTGTCAACTAAAAGACCACATGATGGGTTAGAACTGCTGTGATTCAACAACCAGAAAATGGCTTGGGAAAAATCCAGGTTCCTCCCAATATTAATATAAATCTGCAATAAACTCCTTCTGTGTGATTCACTGTTGGTTTACCTGCATTGATCCGGTTTGATGAATCATATTTAACTTTCAGGTGAATCATTATGATCTTATCACATTCTCTCTTTTTCCTTTAATTTCTCTTCCAAATCATCATGTCCATGTTGGGGTGGTGACATGTATGATCACAGTGTGACTGCTTTTCTAGCCTAAATTCATTGACTGTATACATGGATTGTAAGAAACCACCAAGACAAGAACAAAAAGTCTTTTACTTTTCTCAGTGATTTCAGCCAGTATTCGATCAATACCAGTTGACCACTTTTGGCTCATCCCTAGAGAAAATAGCATAAAATGCATATATTTTTTTAGCGTTTCCATGAGGAATAGTACCAAAATAACTGGCCCCAAGCATTCCATTCTTTGGCACCCTTCCCTTGGGATACCAGAGTAAAATGGTACGATCAGGGTGGAGCTAAACTGGCTCTCTCCCTCCCTTTCTTCCTTGTTGTGTTTTTATCTGTTGTATCGTTTTCGATATCGTTGTTTGTTGTCGCACTGGGACAACGTCACGCTACCCAGTTGTGCTCATACCCCACATACCAAGTACCAACTAAGGTACTGTTTTCAGTTGAAACACAAGCCTGACCCTTGGATTTAGCATTCTGAACTGTACCATGAGCAGTGTTTCCATCATGGTCCGGTTCTGTTTGGTAGGGTACGGTTTGGAACGGTAGAGTCCTGGGTCAGGCTTGTGTTTCAACTGAGAACAGTACCTTGACTTGGTAGGCGGGGTGTGGATTGTGCCTGACGGCCATGTCTGCGAGATACGTAGCATGAAGTCATACTGGTGTGAAGACAACAAACATGACACAAACAACAACTCAAAGGACAACAACAGAGGACTGTTTTTATGAGAAAAGACTATTCCTAATGGAAACACAAAAAAATACGTACCAACCAAACACATCTATACCGTACCGAACTGAACTGTACCATGATGGAAACACAGCATTAGTCCATTTTTATATATATGCAAGTCTATGCTTATATCTCCTCAGTAGTGTTTTCAGCAGCATCATGCATGCGTTTCCTAGTAGTAGTACTATTTTACTATGAGTGATTATTGGTTAGCGGTAATGCTAGAGCGGCTCCTTGCACAGTCAGTCGTCGGATAATGAGTGGAGAGAGCAGTGTATGGACCCTCTAGGACGTCTCAATATATTAGTTTGTTTACCAAGAGTCTGCTCGTGTTAGTGACGTCTAAAGGCATCAAATGTAATCTTTCATTTACAGGAGCAGGATGGAAGTGAGTGTGGTGATGCAGGGTGGAGAGGAATGTTGTCCTGGGAGTGTGATAACGGCAGAGTATAAGGCCATCGCGTTAGGTCAGAATGAATCGCTTCCTGTCCCATTCATTATCACAGCTTCCTGTGTGTGTGTGTGTGTGTGTGTGTGGACAGAAGGGGAATGGTCAAGTGGATTGTGAGGATTAGAGGAGTGCACATTTGCATTCGACGCAGTAGTATTCAGGCTATTGCATGACATCAGAGTTGGAATCTTGCCCCCCCCCCCCCCCCCACCCCGCACCCATGATGCATCATGTCCAGACAGCAACACATTCTTTAAGTTACTCACAAAAGCTGCAGTCATTAAAATGATTAATTGATGTAAACCATTTAAAAAAATAAAAATAAAAATGTGAAAATTGTGCTCGGGACAAGGGGGTTGTTGCTTTACAAGATTTCACCTACAAACATGCTGGTGTTCCTGTGCCAGAAAGCATCTGGAGGGGATCTACCTTTCCAGACCTGAATCATATTTGCCAGACTGAGAACTATCAATTACTTGGAAACCCATGCTCTGCTCTCATGGTTGATTGTAGTTCTGAGATGTTTCCTGGAAGCAAACAGTTGATTAAAGCTGCATGGTATTTATAAAACCTCCTCATTTATCATTTTTTGTGTGTTGCCCGTGTCCGCCTCTCACCTCCTTGGACCCCCCTGTTTCAGCCTAACTCTACTCACGTTCTTCATTTTTTGTCTTTTCCCTGTCTGTCACCTCCAAACCTCACTTTCCCTCAGCCTCTCGTGTCCTCACTCACATGGACAGATCTCAGCACATCCGTAGAGTGCATGCCTGTCAGTGCAGGCTTTAAAAATGTCCTACACGGCACTTTTCCCTCCGTGTCTCATGCTTTTCTTTTCTTTTCTGGGCCCTCCACCCCCCTCTCCTCTCTTGTCCTGTCCTCCCTCCTCCCTCTGTCTGTAACAAGAGCTCAGGGAAAGGGAGGACTGCCAAGATCCAGTTTGCTTCTGCCCTTTTAAGGCTAAAAAACCAGGAGGAACTTTTTTTTTCTTCTTCAGTGGAGGGAGTGAAGAGAATGAGAGCAGAGGGAGGGAGGATGACTGGAAGGAGTAGAAAGGAAGAGGAGGAAGTGTAGTAGGTTGGCTTGTTGCATGGAGTTAGAGGTGGGGTGGAGAAAGCTCCAGGTCAAAGTTTTTCAGCATTTGTATTACAAACTGAATTCATGTCACAGCTGTAAAACGCCTATACTTTTCCCGAGAGTCTGCTTTTTCTATATTTGGGTTTTTACTCGAGTTCCCTGTTCTTTTAGTTCATGATTATTTTGTATTATGGGTACATTTGACTGTGTGTGTGTGTGTGTGTGAGATAAGGGTGTTGTGGAATGTGTGACATTTCCTCATTCAGGCTGACCCACTTTTCTATACCAATTTTTCCAGACATTACTTGTTCTCTGTGCGTGTGTGTATAGTACCATTGATTGTTCTGTGAAAGTCATAATAGCAATAATTTAATCGTCGATTATCGGTTTGAGTGTTTTGTGATTTTTCAGCTTCTTAAATGTGAATATTTTCTAGTATCAATCTATAAACCATAGCATCATTTACAGGTTTGGTAAACACAGATCAACTCTTTTCAACATTTTCTGGATCAAACAAGTACTTGATCAATTGAGAAAATAATCGACAGATTAATTGATGATGAAAATTATTAGTGAGTTGCAGAAACTAGGAAAGTAATGCTCTCTTGTGAGTGATTAAGTATTGAACTTGCCTTGTTTATCATGTACCTGTAGAAGTTTATTATTTATTATATAATTGAATCATTTTTAAAAACACCATAAAACTATTGTTTCCATGCTTAGTTTGACGTCCCCATCAAACAGCAGTTTTATTAACTGATGCAGGGAGAGGCTTTGAGTTCAAACTCTTTGCTTATTAGCTGTGTTGCTTTATCCAGGTCTGTTGGAGCCTGTTCTGCTATTGTTTGTAGACTTCTATGAGATGTGGAATGTGTCTGTGATACAATTTTTTATAAACTTAAACTTCTTTTTGTATCTTGAAGAGTCACAGGTTTCAGCAACATCAAGCTACAGCTACCAGTTGATGATTGCCACATACCAGGCTTTTAGCCAGCCGGGCTTTAGCCCTGTACCGAAAATAATAAGAAATTAGATGCCCTACTTTTAGGCAGGACGCCCTTGACGCCCTATTTTTTCCTCCCGTTTCCCCTGGTAACCACCGAAGCGATGTTGTGATGACGCATTGCAAAAACTGCGGCCAGAACGCGCCTGTCTATACCTGCTTAGAGTCTGTCCAAGATCAGTTTGGAACACCAATAAAACGATTCCGACAAGATGTGATTATACGGTGGAACAGCACCTATTAAATGTAGGGCTGCAACTAACGATTATTTTTGTTGTCGACTAATCTACTTTTTAGATTAGTCGACTAATCACGTTAACTAAAAAGATCAGCTCTAGGCCTGTCACGATAACAAATTTTGCTGGACGATAAATTGTCTCAGAAATTATTGCGATAAGCGATAATATTGTTGTTCTGAGATAATTTTCATCTGATACAATGATAATGGTATAATAATGCAGGTACACATTTTCAAAGAGAAATAAACTTTTATTTTTAAAGAATATTTAACACTAGAACACAATAAATTAACAAACAACCAAAAGCAATAAATAAAATGGACTCTGTCTCTGTTAACAAAAAATGAACTGGAATAAAACTGCCAGGACCTTTGTAAACAAAGTTATGAAACAGATGCCTCAATAGGCCATATGCAAAAATCCTTTTAGAAATAATTTCTCAGAGAGAGATTTTATGGCAGATTCTGAGCAAGAAATACCAACATGTTGACTTTTTGTAGCTAAAGACAGGATCTCTCAGGAGTAGCAATGTTGCCAGCTGTGCTAAACATTCTCTCTGAGCTGGTGCTAGCACGGCCAGACAACAACACCAGGAGCGCGCGCATGCGCTGAAACTTCCTTCTACTTCTCTCTAGTAGCGCCGAGTCGCCCACAGTCGAAAAACCACAACATTAACTCCGTGTAATTGCTGAAATGACTCCTGGATAGGTATCCGAGCAGCTAAGGCAACTTGAATGTCCGACTGATAGATCGAATCCGACATGTTTGTTGTTGTTTGTCTGTACTGCACATGGATCTGATGTCAGCGTACAGGAGGATAGCCAGCGTGTCAGTGTCAGAGCCACCTCAGGTTCTCTAAAGAGAACCGGGGACGAATGTGGTGCCAACTTCAGCGTCGTGCCAGCGTGAGCAGCTCAGAAAACACTTTTGCGTTCAACCCTTTAGACGGGAACGCGACAGCGGAGCGTTTTTAAGATTTCCACTCTGGAGGGTGGGTTCATTTTTTTGCGTTTTTAAGCCCCAAAAACGTCGTCGCCGACTAAACGAAAGGCACATCTGATAAAATATTTTGTCGGTTTCACCCGGGAGCGTTGTGGTGTAAAGCCAGCAGAGAGGGGGGGAGAGAGAGAGAGAGACGGGGAAAACAAAAAAGCATGCAAATTATTCATTATTTGCATATCATTTATCGCGGCCAGAAAAATGATCGAGCTAATTTTAAATATCTTGCGATTAATTGATTTATTGAATATCGCGACAGGCCTAACCAGCTCATCTGATGCATCTGTTATTCCCTTAATTACAGCGCTAAAGTGTCTTCTAAAAAAAAAAGATGAAAACAATGAAAAGTGAGTTTGTCACCACATTTTACTAAGATCTACTCTTTTTTTTTATTACACCCTCTAAAATAACCCTAGCCAAAAGCCTGCCACATACTGTGTTTTGTGATGTTAGCCACTCACAGGTATGATCTGCCCATACATGGTGTGGCAAGTGATGGGTTAAAGAAATGGTTCAAAATGGTTAAATTTGTTGATTTCCCAGAATTTTTATCAGCAAGGTCATATTTTTTATCGGGTTTGGCTAACTGTGAGCAGCCAATCTTAAAAAGTTGAGAATGAATTTGGTAGTTATGCAAGTCGCATCCCTTTATTTGTAACCTTAACCCCGAGGTAGATTTGTTTTGCAATCTTAAGACAGAGGCATCCTTTAACAAACATCTCACAGACATGACAAACAATATGTGATATATTCTAAAACCATTCTAAACCTAAGTTGAGAGAGGTAAATGTGCTCCAGATGTCAGTGTACAAGAAATACATGATACAACATAAATAACAGAACAACTGGACATATATTACTGGTAAAAGGTAAATTATTTCATTAAGACGTAAATAGATAATGTGCAATATTGTGCAATGTCTGCAGGAACAAATCTGCTTCTACAACTGTAAACCTCTGTTCTAGATGGAATAAGCTCAAATTCACTGTGTAGAAGCTGTAATACATCGTCTAAATTGGAATTTGCTGACAGCTCTGACTGTCGTTGGTACATATTTGACCTGCAGCTCACTAATAAGTCGACTTGACCAGTTGATCAGCTTGAGACCATTTGTGTTCTTATCTGTGAGATAAAATTAAAAAAGATAAGAGGGAAACTGGGTGACCTTGGCAGAGTTTTTGAATGCTTTCTCAAGTATTGCTGTGTGTCATATCTGACGTATAACAATAATAAGAGCGAGACCTCAGGACCTGCTGTGAGTTTCCATCCCTTTCCCGATCACAGGCTCGGAAACTAAACATCTCCAGATGTTGCAGTGCGACCTTAATATTGTGCAGAACCATTTCCACCCCCTATGTTGCCACTCTCCTCCCCTCCTCCTCCTTCCCGTTCTCCTTCCTTGAAAGGGACCAGGTCGCGCCGTGGGGTCAGGGGTTGTGATGATGTCATAGCAGAGTCACTGGGGTGGGGGTGGGTTGGTGGAAGGTTGGAGGGGTCGCTGCAGCGAGCCAAACTGATGAGTCATGGGAGTTGTTTTTTTTTTGGGCGGGGGGGGGGGGGGGGGTGGCGAAAGGGGCATCAACAAATCAACTGACACACAAACTCTCCATAAGGTAACTTCCATACTCTCCCACACACACTAGCATGGGGGGGGGGTGGGTTGGTGAGTCAGCAGAGAAAGAGTTTGGGACCAGTCTGTGTCCGTATATGGCCTCTCCGTCAGGGCTTATGTACTGTGGTGTGCCGGGAATGCTGGCAGATTCCTTGCATGTTTTGTGGCTTTGTGTGTGAGAGGCATGAATGAAAGAGCAAAAGCACATTTAACTACACATTATTAGACTGTGTGTGGCTGAGAGAGTGAATGTACATGTGCCCCAGCTGGACCCGAGAGAACAGATCCAAACCTAATCAAATGATGCGTCTGATCACTTTGCTCTGATGAGAACTGACCTCCAGTGAGGCTCCAATACTGACTTTGTCACAGTTCTCTTTTTTATGTCTCATACCGACATAAATAACTAGAAAAGCACTCTGAGAGCGCAGACCTCCACCAAGGCAACTCAGTGCTGTATCTGTGTTTTTTTTTAGAGGGAATAGTCAAATAACATTTTAAAGTAATTTTGACAGCCCTAGTAAGCATGTCTTAGAATATCAAGAATGCATGAAGTTAAGATTTTTTAATAAAAGATGTTGATTTGCACAGTCAAAGTTCTGTAAATTGTCTTTGCATTCTGATTCGTCACTTCATTAGAATCATGAGTAGCTCTTCTTTCATCATTTTCTGGGGCCATGTGAACCTGTACTAGTGTGGAGTTATTCTACAGTATTTATGTCAGTAAAAAAGACCACCCTAAGTTAATCTACTGCAGTAACTGTTCTCAACCAGTAGAAAATACTTTGAACACCTGATTATGCATGAAAAAAATACCATCATATACCGTGAAACCTAGCCATTTTAATCTAGATTAATCTAGATTAAATTCAAGATTACAGTGAGATGAATCTAGATTTTAAAAAATTAATCTATGCCTACTACTAATACATATACATTTTTGTCTGTCTGATATCTGATCCAGCGATTTTGACCAGTATCGGACCGATACCGATGCTGACCAACACTGATTCCCATCCCTAATTTTTTATTTATTTAACCTTTATTTTACTGGGAAGTCACATTGGTACAAATAGAATAGACAAAGAACAAATCGGCAACACGTTGGCATTTGTTTAACAATTAATTACATGGACCAGTTTTGCTTCTTATTGGTGAAGGCTCTACTGGTTGACACTTTATTAATTGAAACAGCTCACATGGAGTGGTCCTATCCCATCGCACACAAAAAACAGTGTTTATGGGTACATCCGTTCTGTGGTAGCTTTAAAAGGAAAATGTGTACATTGTATTCTACATCGTAGTGGCAGGAGACTGGGCCCTTGGATCGACTCCGAAACAGGTTTTTTTACTTTTCTTGGCTCATGTAGAAAACTGATTATGCAGTTAAATATGATTTTGTATATATAAACTGATAATTTGTTGAGGACAAAACTATAAATAAAAGTAAACAATATAAGACAACACAGCGGCATTTCCTGTGCTGTAATGTTGTGGTAGCCAACATGTCATGTATGACCATCTTGGCAGCTCATGAGCACGTCTCCCTCTGCTGGAGAACAAATTCAAACACGCAACTAGCCGAGATGGACTGAGACGTGTCCCAGTTGTACTTTGGCGTATGTATATGAAGAACTCTGATGTTTTTTTTGTTCTTGTTGTTGATGCTTTTATTCTCACTGTTTGGTCTTTTTGAACAGAAACAAACATTATTTGTGTGCTGCGTCCTTCATCTGAGGACATCATCTGCCAAACAAATCAACCAGATCTGTCAGAGGGTGTGTGTGTGTGTGTGTTTGATAACAGGCCCTGACATTGTCGACAACAACAAAAATATAACTTTTCACTTGGCTTTCTATCAGCTTCAAACAATATCACAACCTTCATGGATCTTCTTTAAACTGTGGGAATTTTGTCACTTAGAAATGGGACACTCCTTAAATGCAGATACATCTTCAGACTGTGGGGGGCAGAATAATGCCAAAGCTGCGTCCAGTCTGTCAACTCCAAAAAAGAAGAAGAACACATTTACGTCAGGATTATTTATTCTGATCCGTTTGTCAGTCAAGTTATTAGGTTGTCAGTTAGTTATAAGATGATACTCATACAAATATTCAGCTGACAGTTACCACACACCACGACTTATTGAAAAGTAAACCACACCGGCCGACTATTGACAAAAGATCGTAAAATAAAAATAAATGTTACGCAACAATGACGTCAGTAATCCATAATATGGGCCTAAACTAAGATCATTTTTATATCTCTATTAACAAAGAAAATACTTAATTTGTAGCGTACTCGTTTCGCTGCTTTCGACGCCATCTTTGTCGTGTGAAAACACGCAATGCATTCTGGGTAGCCCTTGCTCCCAAGAGTGGTCTTGGAAAATCTCAATATTGAGGGCGATACAGCCCTTAAACTTGACCCTCAACTTAATTTTTCTGAGAATCAGGACAGCACTTGCACTAGAGAGAGAACATTTTTGAGATTGAGGGTTAAGATTGAGGGTTAAACAAGGAATTGGAATTCACCCTAACTCTCGCCTACCACAGAAACTAGAAAAGCACTTAGCATTGATATTTTGGCAACATATAAATGTAATATTTTAGCCTTTAGCCTTATCAATGCTGTGAAAAAGTTGTAGGCACAGTGCCTAAAAAATCCACACTGCTCGAGTGCCTGGGTCAGACAGAGAGTGTTGTAACCAGTGGGTCACACCTAAAATTTCGAAATCACTTGTTCCTGGTCCCATTGCGGACATTTCCTGAAAATGTCATCTAAATCCGTCCGTGACTTTTCAAGTTGTGTTTCTAGTTGACAGACAGACGGACAAACTCCAGTGAAAACACGACCTCCTTGGCAGAGGTAATAATTTGACTTCTAAAACTTAAGTACATATGTATCAGGAAATGACTTTTGATACTTAAATACAGTAAATGTAATATACTTTAGAACTTTTACTTAAATAATATTATTTAAAAAAAAGTTACTTCTACCAAAGTTATTTTCTGGTAAGGTACTTTGTACAAGACTGCTGTTTTATTGAGACAGAGTTGTGTGAAGCTTATCGACTTAATCAGCATTGTATGAACTTATTTGACTTAAAACTTAAAAGTAAATTGAGATTAATCTGAGCCCAGATGTTTTCACCTGAGACTAAATATTACAGACAAACATTAGAATATGAAATGTCTACTATGTAATGTATATATTTCTCTAAACATATTTTATAATGACCTCATTTTTTAAAACTCTTTTATATATAAGCAGAGCATGCATTAGATTTATCTTTTTTCATGCAGGCTTCATTTCCTGAGTGGCTCTGCTTTCTTGATCATGCAAAACATTTCACCCCCACACTCTTTTGGTTCAGACCATTCTTTCTGACCCCATCCTCAAACTCTTGCAGCCAAACAGCCATCGGTGCCTCCTACCACAGGAGAAAAAATATTCAGCCCTTTCATTCGCCCCCAGCCCCCCATCCTCTCCTAAATCCAGAACAAGAAAGAAAACATCCCCTGCAGTGTTACAGTGAAGTTACTACCAAGTATTCCACCCAAGACAACAATAACAAACAACACTGAGTGGACAACGACATGAGTAACACTGGGAGCAGAGAAGCCTAGTGTTTCTGCAGCTCTTATTAGAGCGCTGACAAGTCTGAGAGGCTGCCAACTGGACACGGCTGCTGTCAGGGGTGAAATTCACATGCTCGCCTCCGTTCACAGACCCTAAAACATTTCAGACACACCACAGACTCTGCGGCCGTCCGGGTCCTGCCTGCACACGCTCCACAGCCTCAGATCACAATTTCCTCCTTAACTATGTCCTCATCATCTGCCCCACCCTTTCCCTCAAGGCTGGACCTCCCTTATCAAACTTCCTGATCAAGTACTCTGTGTGTGTGTGTGTGTGTGTGTGGGTGGGTGGGTGTGTGTGGGTGGGGCGTTGTCGCCCTCATGCCCGGGCTAGCTTCTGGTTGCATCACTACCTCCTCTGCTGTGCAAACTGTGGTTCTGTCTGAACAGAGGTGAATGCCTGTGATGGAATTTAAGTAGCAGACATGTTTCAAGATGTGTTGTTGTTGTGTCATTCTGTTTGGATTTGTGTGTGTTGAGTAAATGTAAGAGCTCACAGTTGAAAATAACAGCACATCTTGACTCTGTTTTGGGCTTCCGTTTGATTGGGATTCTCAGGCTTTTCCAACCTGATTGTTTTTTGTCACGCCTATAAAAGTGTATAACGCACACTCAATCAAATGGAGTTCACTGCTAATCAATGTCAACAAAGTCCTGGCATTTTTGTTTGACTTCTAGTATACGTACAACAAATGAGACTCAAAGGAAGATTGGAGGAAAGTGACACATCTGCACCATCTATAACAGGTGTCTCAAAACGACAATGATCTGGGAGCCACACAAATTTCAAGTCTGGTCACATGAAAAAGTCTGTGCGAGGACAGATATCTGTTCAAATCCTGTGGACAATATGAGCTCAATATTTCAAAATAAAAGTGCTGGTCTGGATACCAAAAGATACACGGCTCAAGATAAAAGACGCAAAGTAATGCAAAATAAATCTTTGAATAGAGTCACAAGTTGGAAGTGAATATGAATTGGACCTGATTTTGATTTTCGTTGAAATAGAAATTCTAATGGGAATTTTTAAGTGCACCCACGTATGTGAATTTTGAAACGGAGATCAGGCAACAGCAGAAGTGCTTTTTTGACACCTGGATCACAATTTATTTAACAGCTTTTATTGGTCTGAATCCAGATTCAAATCTGTTCAAAAAGGTCATGAATTACCACAGTGGAAGCCAACATAAACTACTGTTATCTCTCTGCCAGAGCAAGGTCTATGGCTTCAAGGTATGCCTCTGCCTCTTTAAAGATGTAGATGAGATAGCAGAAGTGATCCTGAGGGGAATTTGTAGCAAGGGAGAAGAGCAATGAAGTTTAATTCTCCTTTTTGCATTCTATGTAGTGCTTTTAAACCTGACTATAATTTGACGGATGGATAAATGATCTTCTTAAATCTTCATGGTCGAGCGTTTCGGCAGAGTAACATGACTGTCCTCTCCTTCTCACTTTCTGTCAATTCCAGACTCTAAAGCCATAGTGGATGGGAACCTGAAGCTGATCCTGGGTCTCATCTGGACCCTGATCCTGCACTACTCCATCTCCATGCCCATGTGGGACGAGGATGAGGAAGGCGACGGCAAGCAGAAGACTCCCAAGCAGAGGCTGCTGGGATGGATCCAGAACAAACTGCCTGAGCTGCCCATCACCAACTTCAACAGAGACTGGCAGACCGGCCGGGCCCTGGGTGCCCTGGTTGACAGCTGTGCTCCAGGTCAGTTGGAGTGTGTCTCTGCACAGCAGTGATCGACGGTTAATTACTTTACAAGTTCAAAAAAAATAACGAGCCTAGCTAACTTTGAACTGTGACATATTTCCAAATTTCAATGTCATACTTTTTGCTCAGGTGTGTTTATAAAGTTTGTGAAAATGAAATAGATAATGATTATTTCATCAGATTGCCTTTAGGTTTTGCCTTTATCTATCACTCTATATTTCATATTCTTATAACCTCTATACCTTTTGACATAGTAATTGGAAAAAAGCCGGCTAAATGCTCTCTGTTCTAATGAAAGGCTAATTGGAGGGTGTCCACATTTTCAGTGTTTCCTCATATGTCTCATCAAATATATAAGACTTCAAACCGACGCATGTGGAATAACATTTAAATGTCCACTCTTAAACATCGTTAAAAACGAGCTCCACAAACTTCAATAATCCTAAGTATACCCAGTGACTTCAGTGTGAAAGATACTTCAAGACAACACAGGCTGTATGTGAGTGAACGTGAGGCATAAAGATGGAGGCTTCTGTTTACATACTCAGGATGTTTGGCATACCTGTGGCTCACTGTCAGCCTGGAGCTGCAGATAAGGTTCAACCAAAGCCAGAAAAAAAAAAGATTGAACTACAGTGGCCAAAAAAGCAACACACAAGAGTCAATAATGAACAAGTTTGAGGGGAGAGAAAATGAAAAAAAAAGACGCAGTGGCAGGATACGTCTGTGTGATAATGGAGGAATAATATCCAATGGAAGAATTCAAGGCCAGATGTCTGTTGAGGACGAGTTGCATGATGAGCCCACACTGAAGTTACAGCTGCAAATTCACCTTCAGATTCAGATTAGGCCTGTTATTCATTCTCCCTTTATCTCTGGGATGTGGCCAAGGCTGCAAATCTGGTGTCAGCACTTTGGCCGTAATGTAACGGGACTGTCTGCAACATAAGAAGCTCTCAGCCTCTGTGGAGTCAGGTTTACTGGATGTCTCGGATTTACACACACACACAGTTCCCACTTCTGCCTCTCATGCATTCACAAAAAACAAGACTGAATAATACAGAGTGATATAATGTTTTTGTAAATGATTCAGCTGAGCTGACATCGCCATACTTCTCTTCTTTTCCCCCCAGTTTTTATATTTTAAATGTGTAGAATTTCCTCTTATTTTCCTGACTTATCTTACTTTCCTGCAGGTCTGTGTCCTGACTGGGACCAGTGGGATCAGACCAAGCCAGTGGACAACGCCCGTGAAGCCATGCAGCAGGCTGATGACTGGCTCGGCATCCCTCAGGTAAAATAACATAACAATACAAATAGAAATTGAATTCATTGGTGACAAAATTATGTTAAATCCTGGTGAACGTGACATCTGGTTTTTTCCTTGTTTTTGAATTTTTCTTTGTTTACACGTGTACAAAAATCCAAACTATTAATGCACCGTCGAGTAGAAATGTGATCGGGAGGTGTAAAAAAAAAAGTGGCAAAGGCAATCAGGAACTGTAAGGATAAAAGCTAACCCGGATGAACTGATTAATTATTTTGTTGGTTAAACGTCAAAACAAGTTTACCGTGACCTCAATAAACACTTAATATTTTCTAATAAATACCTTCAAACTCTTCAGACAGTGATTTCTTTTTGTTTACTCAGCTGTTGATGGCAAGTACCCTCTCCAAGTAGACTGTGCAAATAACAAATTGCTGATTATTCTTGTATTATTATTTCTTTTCCCAAACTGTTTGTGTGACTTTGGATCAAACAGCACATTTTTGTCAGTATCTGTCATCTTCAAGTCATGGGACACAGAGAAGAATCTTACAACACTGATTTAAAAAATAGAACCCACCCACCGATATTAAAGCATAAACTTTATTGACCCACTGCAACACCCTCATCCAGACCTGCTATTAAAATCTGTCCTGAGAGATTTGATCACACATGGATGACACTGAGCTGGATTGTTCACATCCGGCATTAACACGAGATGAAACAAGTTCCAAAACAACCTCTGGATGTAGTTTTTGTGACTGAATTTGAGGATGCATTCGTGTTTTGTTGTCCACTTGTCATCTGATCACTCTGGACAAAATTAACTCATTATAAACCCTGTTCATTACATTAAGTTTATTTATATACACTTTGGCCCTGATTTACTAACCCTTTGCGCGTGCAAACACGCAGATTTGCGTTGATGCTGATCTACTAACAGGGCGCAACTAGGAGTGCGTCTCTCAGACGGGCAAAATAGCACTCGCAACCCATTTAGCGTTCTTGCCTTAATGCATATGCAATATGAGGCGTTTACACGCAATTATGCGTGTGATGGGAGGAGAAAATGTAAATATGTTATATTAGCACACGCAAAGTGATTTATCAAACCTGAAACTGATTGCGGTGTTTATTTGTGCGTCTATATTTAGCACGTTTGAAAGGCAGGTCTTAACTGGCACAGCGGTGCTCACACATGACTGCGGTTACGCTGAAGCATAATCCTCTGAGAAATACATAAAAAAAAATACTTTTTGTAAATCAGGAAATTACGCTTTTCCAGAGCATGTTCAACTACGCATTCACAGACGACGCACATTCATTTTTTTTTTTTTTATCACTTAAATTTTATTGAAAATGTTGTAAACAAATGTCATACAAATTACAGCATTTATGTCCATATTGAATTAAATAACATTTATGTTACATATTAAATATAAAGAAAAAAAATGAAAAAAGTTATGCTTTTCTTGCTGGCTGTCAGTAGTGCCTTAATCAGATATCTGTCCCCACCTTGTGTATTTTCCTGTGTAAGATTCCCCATATAAAGCACGGAGCAGAACATAGGTATCTCATAACCTAGTATGTTCTTTAAATTTCCCATATTTCTTTCCAGTACTCTGTCATCTTACTGCACTTCCAGAATATGTGTGTGTATGATCTGCACCTATCTGACCACATTGCCTCCAACACATATTTTGTTCCGGGGTGAATCTTCCTTGCACGTTCATTTCTTATTTGGTATATCTGAATAAATTAAATATAGATATCCAGAGGAGAAATGCATGTTTGTACTGGTGTGGGCTTACCTTGGTCTACAGTTTGTGGTTCAAGGAGGGGTCGTACCTATGTTCCTTTTTAAAAAAAAAAAAAAAATAATAATAATAATAATAATAATAATAATAATACAGATAATAAAAAACTACTACTACTACTGCGGCACAGTGTGCACACGTCACCAAAACCTCACAGGCAGGTTACCCTAACCCTAACCCTTCCAGTTCCAGGCACATTTAAATGCAATAAATAATCACAACAATCACTATTTAATGTAACTATCTGAATCAGCTATAGATATATCATCTATATCCATTGTCCCGTCGCCTCTGACGTCAGATCAAAGGCTGTTGGCACGCGTAATGGAAACTCAGCCTAACTGAATGAACACAGATGAAACCAGGGACGGACTGGGACTAAAAAGCCGTTGTGATGATCCGCTTTATTTATTTATTTATTTACTTACTACTTTGGAAGTAGAGCTATGTGTAATCTTCAGAAAAACAGCAGAGCGCCCCCTGGCAGCTCTCAGTGAGCTGCAGATTAGTCAGGAGGAGAGCGCAGTGTAGCTTTCTTTTTACGGCAACATCCATAGTCCATAGTTTTCTTTGTTTGATACGTCAGGTAATGATGGAGTAATGATGTGTAAAAAAAAAAAAATGTCCTATGTTCAGTGGATTAAAATTTCATTTTGCGCTTCTGTTGAGTCTGCTCTTTCTCTTTCTCCATGTTAACAACACTTATAGCACAAAATCCTCATTTAAATTGGCCGGTCTTAACCACTATGGAAGCACATTTGTGCCATTATCCAAATTAAAATGCATGAACAGAAATGCTCATTGTGTGACTTAATTAAAATGATAAAGGATAGTGACATCACTGGCCACTCCCCTTGTTCTTACAATCATGCTGAGCATAGATATGTAAAGTATAGATGTCTTACTGCGGAGTGTCAATCGACAGTATTGACCAGCAGCGCGGACGACACGTCTACCTTTTATATATCTATGGTGCTGAGGAGGTACTATGCGTGACATATCTGATATCAGACTGCAGACGACTGATTGACCAGAGTGCCGTCACAGGAAAAACGCTGCACCGCTGATTGTGACCGGCTGCATCGACGCTGCAGCTGTGCGTGTGTGTGTTTGTGTCACAGTCTGTGCTCCTGAGAACTCCAACACAAAGATTGAGCCAAACAATTCTAATTTCTAAAACAATTAATCTCCGACAATTACCAGGGAAATGTCCGACATCTCAATATTTAACAGAGAAATCTGGTCCTCCAAGAGCCAGAAGAAGGGGCGTGGTCAGTGACGTCACTATCCTGCACCGCTCCGTATTGCGAACTTATTTGAATTATGAGACCCTTTTTGCGGCGAACATGAAAATGAAAAAGCATTTCTCTGTTTGCTTTGTCTTTTAATTAAGTCACAGAATGAGCAGTCTAGAAGTTGAAAATGAAAATGCAGTTTGGAATATTGATTATTAATTTTATTTATGAGTCAAAAAATGCAGCTACATTTTGAAAATGAAAAAGCATTTCTGTTAATGCATTTTAATTTTCCAATTTCGCACGCAATTTAGCGCCCTCTATTTGGGATCTTAGTAAATCAGGCCCTTTGTTTGCAACGAGAAGAAATGTTGTTGCTTGAGGGGACACAAAAACAGAATTTAGCCACTCAGCCATCGACTCATCGAATAAAATTCAGGCCTGTTTAAGTTCACAATATCTTAAGAATACATTTAATCTGTTACCTCATTGTTAGACAGTCTTCTTTGACTGTAAACTGAAATGTGTGGGAAAACTCGAATCGTTGATTTTGGTTCACAGAGACGCAGGAGCTGCTGTTCTGCTGCTGCTTGTTTTGTCAAGTTTGTGTCACTTGGGTTAATCTGAAAAAAATATTTTAAATACAGAAGTAAAGACAAAACACACACATTTTAGTAGACTAGTGGAGGCAGTAGTGGATCAACAACTCCTGTAAGTTGTGATAGAAAATCACAGATTTTTTCGATGGACTTTGGTCCAGGGAGTGAGTGGTTAGCAAAGCGACACCAGGTTCAGTTTCCACTCACAAAATACAATATTGTTGACATAAGTAGGTATAGATTTGTGTCTCAGGCTGGTTCCCTATTAGGTCAGTGCTGACGATGTCACTGAAAAACCCTGAACTATCCCTATAACTAACTAACAGTGTAGTATTTTAGTGTTTCCCCAGAATAAAAGGGTTTAAAATGTGATGTTTAGATGTGCATTGTCTGTGCTGGTCTGTGGGTTGTGTTGCTGTGGTGAATGTTTGACAGTGTTGTGTTGGCATGATTGGCACAGCACTGGCAGCTGCCGCAGCATCGCGTGCTGACAGTTGGCTCTGTGGTTGCTGCCGTTTCCACCTTCAGCTCTGCTTCTGCTGAGAAAGTGTCTTTTGTCCCTGCTGCTTTCTGTGGTCTGTAAATTCAGACAGTGAGTGTGTGCGTGTGTGGGTGCCCGCTGGTTAGTATGCAAGTTTGGTGCAGGTACTTTCTTTAGAGGTTAGCGTGTGTGACATGATCAGTAAATCACTACTCAACTCTGGATTGTTTTTGTGGGTAGATGTTGCCCTGGCAACCAATCAAGCACTGCCTCAAGCAAACATTAGAGAACAAGGGAAATTCTGATCTATTGTTCTTCTTCTGCCTTGCAGGTGATAACACCAGAGGAGATCGTTGACCCCAATGTGGACGAACATTCCGTCATGACCTACCTGTCCCAGTTCCCCAAGGCTAAACTGAAACCTGGAGCTCCTCTACGACCCAAGCTCAACCCCAAGAAGGCCCGTGCCTATGGCCCAGGTACATACACACATTTTTGTACAGTATTCTCAGCGAGGACTCTCAAAGCATAATACGTACCCTTAAAGCTCACATAGAGTGGTCCTGTTGCACATATATGTTAGTTATGGAGGTCTTCTTACATACAGTTAGTACAGTTTTTAGGTCCCCTAAAAAGTGGGAGGCACATATAGAAAGTGTTGTAATTCCTTCACTGTTCACTTGATTTGGATGTAAATGCCCTCAAATTAAAGTTGAACGTGTGCAGTTAAAGCACATCTTGTTCGTTTCATTTCGAATCCATTTTAGTGGTGTATAGAGCCAAAATAAAGAGAACTGTGTCGATGTCCAAATATTTATGGACCTAACTGTACATTAACTTGTTTTTATGGTCAAAAACCTCCTAGTTGCTTTAAACGAGCCGATAGAAATCTGTCTTTTCTGACGCTGTGCTCAGCCGCGATATTTCAGACATAAATCTCACACCCAGAAGACAGAGTATGTTGTGATTGGCCAGCCAGCGTAGAGCCTTCCCAACTGTCTTGTGATTGGCCAATACCCGAAAGTGACTTAATAAGCACACCCGCTCTCAGAAGCGCAGCTCCCCCCTCTGGAACGGTGGATGCACTGCTCCTCATTATCAAAACATTGTTTTAACAGTGTTTAAAAATAGTTTCTTCACGACTCCCCGCCTCAGTCCCTTTGACGACCTTTGACCCAGAGTCAGAAGACACTGTCGCTCGTGAAACACCTCCACAACAGACGTTATTCTCCTCTGCGGTTCAATGTACGCAACCAGATGTGCCCGGACTAGTGCCCGGAGCAGGAGGATCTGCTTTTCAGGAGAACTGCTGTGTACGTAACGGACCGGGTTTTTTCAGAGATCTCACTGAGCCCGAGATTACAATAAAACACAGCGTTCTCAGCAGTGGCTGAACTGATTGTTTAGAACCTTTAGGGCTTCATAAAAAAGGTAATGACACAGATACACACTAAAAAGCAGCATTAATTGGAACTTTAGGTGTAGGTCCTCTTTAAGCCAAGTCTTAACTATCAAAAAGCCCTTTTAGGGCAATTTGAGGACATAACACATTTTCTAGCTTTAGAACTAATTCTCACCCTTGTTCTAAAACCAAGTATTGTACACATTATGTTGGTACATTGTTAGCACTAACTCCTCCCTGCCCTCGACTGTCACCAGAACCAGCCTTGGACACAAGAAACTGATTTTATGAAGTTTGTGTTAGCGGTGGATCCACAAACCTGTGTGTGCCAAGAAGTAAAATCCCAAATTTTCTGAATGCACTTTGGTGTGAAGAGCGCATGCTTTACAAAATGATAAAAAATTACATTTCCAGGTAGGAAAGACTGTCTTAACAGTAAGGAAAAGCAATGAACATATTTCTTAAGTTATAGTAGACTGGAGTAGACCTACTGTAGATTCGACCTCAAAGCTTTTTCATTGTGTCCCATTTTGGCAGCCATGCTTTCAGTGAGAGCGTCTCTGTCTCCACTCTGTCAGCACGCTCCGTGAAGCCAGTGCTGACGAAGCATAAAACATAAAATGCCAAAATGGACCAAATTTCCCAAGTCCATTGGAAAGACACACAAACACAAGTCCAACTACACTTTGACAAGGAAACACATTTATTTTGTCCATGTTCTATAATTTCTTGTTGGTTTTGTCTTTAACTATTACATGGACATTAAACAAACTTTTCTATTTTCTCTGCAGGTATTGAGCCCATAGGAAATGTTGTGATGAAGAAAGCTGACTTCACTGTGGAGACTATCAGTGCAGGAATGGGCGAGGTCCTGGTTTACGTCGAGGACCCTGCAGGACACAGAGAGGAGGTGAGACACTGGATGTCCTTTATAGACATCGTCTTTTCACCCATTTGGTCATCATGGCAAACGGTGTCTTTCTTAATGTCCTGCAGGCTAAAGTGACCGGCAACAATGATAAGAACCGCACCTACTCAGCCTTTTACATCCCTAAAGTCACAGGCATGCACAAGGTAAGTTTATTTTTAGAGCACAAGTCTGAGCATACACCACCGTGATGCGTTTCTTCCTTTGCCAACAGCTATGATGGGTCCACCCTTGATTTCATTAAAAGTAGCGGCTCTTCTTCAACTATTTGGGTTAACTCTACAATCTCAGCATGATTTGCTCAAGAATCAGCCCGCTCTTATGTTACAGAAGCCCTGAGGTTAAGTATTTCAGCATTGGCACGTCATACACCAGCAACCATGTCGATCACAGTGTCCATGCCGAAGTACACACTGTGCTTTATCGTCTATTTGACTGTAGGTGGGAACACAATTCACAAAATGAACTCAGAAAAACTGAAACTAGTATTTGAGATCATAAATTCTTTGCGACAATGGTTCTCAAACACCTGAGAAAATGTTGACACCATTATCACCGGACTTTTCATGGGAGGCAGATTTATTCCCAATAAGATCATTCTCCTCTTCTTCACATACACTTCATATACCTCGCTTACCACCGGTGGCACTACCACAATAATACCACAGTTTGAGAACCATGGGAAGATGGGAAGTGATGTTAAAAATCCTTGTTTCTACCAGTACTCTTTGGAATGGTACATTGATGTGTAATTTACATATCTACTGTATTTACATCATCAGCTACACAAATAGTGTAACGTCATACCAGTTTACAAAGTGTAGCTTGGCAATACAATTCCACAATAAAGAAGAACACTACACAGTAAATCAATCAATCAATCAATCTTTATTTGTATAGCCCACAGTTTACAAAACATAGTTTGTCTCACGGGACTTCACAGGGTTGGTAACATCCTCTGTCCTTAGACCTTCGACCAGGGTAAGGAAAAACTACCAGGGAAAAAAACCTTGTAACAGGGAAAAGGGTAGAAACCTTAGGGAGAACCACAGGTGAGGGATCCACTCCCTGGACGGACAGACGTGCAGTAGATGTTACCCAAAACATACAAAGTCTGCCTGTTAAGTGAGATCTGGGATTTGAATCTCTCTCCTCTCAGGTGACGGTGCTGTTTGCAGGGCAGCACATCTCAAAAAGCCCCTTTGAGGTGGAGATCGGCATGGCTCAGGGAGACTCCAGTAAGGCCACGGCCCAGGGACCGGGCCTGGAGCCTTCAGGGAACATCGCTAACAAGGCCACCTACTTTGACGTCTACACAGCAGGTAACTGACAGAGACACATTCTACTTTTCCACTTCTTCCTGTTCCTGTGTTCCCCTCATTGATGCATCATATATTTCTTTCTCTCAGGTGCTGGTGTTGGCGAGGTGGAGGTGGTGATACTGGATCCTGCTGGCAAGAAGAACACAGTGACTTGCACCATCGAGGACAAGGGCAACAGCAGCTACCGCTGCACCTACAAACCCACGCTGGAGGGACAGCACACCATCTATGTCACGTTCGCTGGTGGTCAGATCAGCAAGAGTCCCTTCACTGTCGAAGTCGGAGAGGGTAAGACTTTTAGATAATGATCGTCTTATATTAGAATATCACTGTTTAGGTTTGTAACTGCTTAAAGCTGTAGTGCGTAACCTTTAAATGTCAACAAATATCAGTTAATTTGTCAAATAAGTTAATGTAGTTTGAACAAATACGTTCAATAAGTTATTTCTGTTTCTCTGTGTAGCAGTGTTTATAGGTTGTGTTGCTTGGCAACATTTTTATACTGCACAGAGCAAGTGATTCGTTGAATACATTTGCCACTCAACAAAAGAATATATTTGCCTCTTTATCTCACTGTATATGAGTGATCAGGAGCAGGAGTTGCTGGTCAATTGCTGCTATGTTTGGTAAGTTTGTGTCACTTAGGTTAATCTGAACAAAATATTACAAACACTGAAGTGATGAGACAACATGTTTCAACTTACTGATGGAGGCAGGGCATGAATCAACAAACTCCTGTGTACAGACTGCAGAGCTGTAAAATTGCAAACATTTTCTATGGACTTTGATACAAAGAGATAGTCTAACACTGACATAAATCAGTGGAGAGATAGATCTTGTTTTGGTTGAATGGCTAAAACCTCTTTTTCCATGTGTTACCGTTGGCAGCCAGTGTCTCAAGTTGGCTCCCGTTGACGGCAGCACGCTGATCTGACTGTGTCAGTACCTCGTATAACTGCAGTTGAAAAACCTGAACTTGCAGTCGGACGAACACAATAATTGGATTTTCTTGATCAAGTAAACGCATTGGTCTGAATAAAACTGAGCTGGTCTCAGTCAGACTGACATACTTGGATTCCTGTCATTCATAGTCCAATTACTCCTGCATGGATATGCTAAGTCAGACTGGAGTCAAACTTGGCAGAGTCGGATGTACATGGCCAATAAATAGATTTTCTCCTCTGTATGTATACCAGGATTCGGCAAGTCCTGATTGCCTGTCTTAGTCAGACTAAGGCCTTAGCGTGATTAAACTGTGAATGTAATAGTGTAAGAGTGTTGCCTAACTCCACGATACAATGTCCAATCTGAACCAAACTTGCTGTGATTGACAACCACTGGGAACCACTCATTTACAGCGTTTGCTCTGACAGTAATTCTAAATGAAAGCTCTCTAGTTTTTAGCTGCTTCATCCTTAACTCCTAAGCTTTAAATATGTGGTTTTTTTTTCCTTCTTCATTGCTGTCCAATGCTTTCCTGTCTCTTCCTGTCCCTCGGCTAGATGATGCGTCCGCTCTCGTCCTCTCCCTCCTTCCCTTCTTCTCTTTGATAGTAGAGACCTGGTGGTATCTGCCCTCCTCTCTCTGGAAACGCCCCTTCCTTCTGCTGTCATTTCCTGTTTCCTGGGATCTCTCTTGGGTACCGTGTGTGTGTGTGTGTGTGTTTGTGTAATTTCATGTCTTTACTTGATCTACTAATTTCCTTGTGTGTGTGTGACTCAATCATCCCCAGTGCTTTGTCTCCTTATTAGGAGAGGTTTTCAGCATGTCCATGAGTAAATAATCCACTGACATGTCCAGAAACACCAACATTACGTTACGCTGTGTTATTTGTATTTGGCCGGAGAATGATGCCTCACTTCTTCCAGCTCGTGAGCGGTAATGCGTTTACACGCTGACACAATTCATCAAGAATTGTCTTTGTGTTGTGAAAGGGAAACAACATTGTTTGGCCTTCTCTAAAGTTATCAGCTCCCATTCCTAAGTACAAGCCTAAACAATTCAGGATGGCGCCTGCCACAACAAGCGACCTCGGCGTAGAGCTGGCAGCAGTCTATTGTCTACAGAATTTGTCTCTTCATATTTCGCTGAGCCTGACCGGAATGGGGCAGACGACTGATGACGTTGCTGCGCAGTCCGCTCCAAGGTCAGCTCCATGTATCAGCAGAAGAAGCACCTTTAAGTATCCTAACTCTGGGACTCACAAACAGACTGACAGAGGATGTCCGACTGTTAACATACTTGTTTTATGTTCGGCATTGTCTCAGTTCTCCTCAGATCTGAGCTGCTTCTAATAAAGCTTTTTCAACTTAACTCATCTCTGACCCCAGGAAACTCCATCCTTGGTCGACTCACTAAATAATCAAATCTCCTTAACAAGCATGACCAGCTTTGTCTAAACTACAGCATTTGCCACAATGTGGTTCATGTTTTCTTGAACACGCTGCCTCTCGGGACATAAAACAACACTGAGGGTTTATTGGGTGTTTACAACCCACAAAATTAGCCCATAAAGAACAACTGTTCAATCAAGAATATTGGTAAATGTCAATAAATTTGGATGTAGCACCTATAATATCAATAGTAATCAAATAAAAAGCTAGACTAAGAGCCTTTCTCCTCAAGCCACTACACGAGAGGAAAGAGTTTGGGTAGAAAAAGAGATGAGGGCTTCATTTGATTTCATAAGAGAGGGAATGACATGAGAGTAAGAACATTAATATAGCAGATCTTATTTAATATTTTTTGTGGTTTTATTGGCAGGTATTGAATATAATACCCATAAATATGCTCACATAATTGTACAATTGCTTTAAAATAGTTTGGTTTTTAGATAACCCATTTTGAAGTGGAAGTTTATTTTACCAATAAAGAATGTGAATGCACTTATTTAAATAGACGTTTGAGGGGGAAAGGAGTCCTACAGTTGTTGTATATCAACCCTGCTTGAAATATAGTATAAATATGATGAAACTCATTTTAGTTCAAGTGGACCAGTAAAATAATTAGGGGTGGGAAAAATAATCGATTCTTCGATGCATCGTGATTCTCTCTAGAACGATTCCGAATCGATGCGGATAAGTTAATAATCGGAATTTTTAAAAATGTAATTACTTCGTCTGCTGCAACATTCTGTTCACTTCGCTCGCTGCAGAGCCAGGGTTTGCCCCAGTGTATTATAAGCCTGGTGGGCCGCCAGGCTTTACCTGCCCCCCCCCGCCAGGCTTTGCGTTGCTTGTTTATTTATTTAAAATAGATTTTTTTTTATACACCTCGGCTTTGTCTATATCGGGGAACAAGAGTACACGTTCCCCCATGTAATCCGCGCAGCGCACGTTGTCCAGGTGCCGATTGAAACCCAAGTCACACTATCAAGTGCGTCATTATTACGGTTACATCGTTCTTGTCAATAAAGATGTTATATTTAGGGATGCACTGATAATTCGGCGGTCGAAGCACAGCTACAACACTGTGGATCATCACCTGTTAAACGCTGGAAAGTCTCTGCGCAAAAGGGAAACTTGGCAGCATACAGAGCAGATTATGAACTCCCCGCGACATTCACTTCACAGCAGAGAACATTCTCTCTCTTTGAGCAGTTAACTAAAGACATCAGCTCATCTGATGTATCTGTTATTCCCTGAATTGCAGCGTTAAAGCGTCTTCTTTCACAAAGATTAAAATCACGGAGTGAAAACAATGAAAAGTGCGCTCTGCTGAGTGTGCACTTTATCGCGACTGTACTCCATCCTAGTCATAAAGATCATTATTTTTATGTGGGGATAAAACACGTAGAGAAATGATCCAGTCTGCTTTAGATATGAAGAGACCGCTTGGAGACGCAGAAGCACAGAGCGACGAACGGCACAGGAGAGAGAGAAGAGAACATCGCAGGGGCGGTGCGCAGAAATAAAAGGGACGTCTGCACCAGATGAGCCAGATGAGGGGGCACTACCACTTTTTTATTTATGTTGCTTTATCTTACTTTTAAATGAATAGCAAAGTATTAAAGTAAAAAATTGTTGCATCGAGATGCATCGCTAATCGGTTTAGAATCGAATCGTTGACCTCTGAATCGTAATCGAATCGAATCGTGAGGTGCCAAGAGAGTCCCACCCCAAAAAATAATAGCATAATAACCTATAAACAACAAGAACAAGTATCTTTTTACAAGAAAAGTATTATGATTAAGTTTACCATTCACATGTGTATTAAAACAGTGGATCTTCAAAGGCACAAAACCGTTCGACACAGGTATCTGGAACTGAAAAATATTTAGTAATTCACAAATTCATCCTACGGACCAGATTAGACTCTCTGTCTAATCATATTCATATCATTCACAGTGCACCTCATTTCCCTTTCCCCCTCCATTGTAACCACTACTGAAAGCCTGTGGTAATAATGATGGAGAACTCACTCTCTGTCTGTGTCTCTACAGCGTGTAACCCCAGTCTGTGCAGAGCAAAGGGTCGTGGCCTGCAGCCAAAGGGCCTGAGGGTGAAGGAGACTGCAGACTTTAAGGTTTACACCAAGGGAGCCGGTACCGGCGAGCTCAAGGTCACCATCAAGGGCCCCAGTGAGTTACACCACAGAAACACATACTCACACACACACTCCATCTGTAATAACATCACGTCAGGCATAGACTCATACTCTATGAATACGATGGAAACAAAAGATTAGATCATGTAAACATGAGAAAATGAATTCTGTTACATTAATGTACATTAACGGCTGAACAGTTAATTGTTAACAAATTGCAGTGTTTGGTATTTTTGTGTGGATTAGATTAGTAAGATCTGTCTAAGCATTTGCAGTTCAGATAAAGATAACTAATAAAAAAATGACATTATGTTATGTTTAAAGTTGGTTAAACAACCAATTCGCGTAGGTTTTATCCCCGTCAAATATTTATAAACAAGCTTCTGGCGCCCTCTGCTGGTCATAGTGGCAAGTGCAGCAAGTGCGGAAACACAAACCAACAAACAGACAGACAGACACACAGAGCTCCACTCCGTGGGGTGAAGTAACAATGTTATTCATCATATTCTGTGACGGTGACTTTACAGAGGGTCTGGAGGAGCCCTGTAAGAGGAAAGATCTTGGAGATGGCGTGTATGGGTTTGACTATTACCCCACCACACCTGGAACATACAGCATCACCATCAGCTGGGGAGGACAGCACATCCCCTGCAGGTACATTTAACCATCACAACTAAATGCCTAACCTTAACCTAAACCTAATACTAACCCTAAAACTAGGTATTAATCCTCCAAAAGCCTGTTAAAGTTGTGTGGACCTGCCAAGAATGTCCCCACAAGGTCAAAATCTCCTCACCAAGATAAGGAGGTAATCAGAGATGGCAGATTTCACCCCATTCATACAACAAGCCTCTAGCGCCATCTGATGGTCATAGCCCTCTGGTCACATCCCTATGCTGGTCATTCTGCTGGTCAGTTGAACCATTGTAGCTCATTACTCGCTGCTCTGTTTAGTCCCATTGAAGTGAAGATCGGCTCTGAGGCCGGTCAGCAGAGGGTGAGGGCCTGGGGTCCAGGACTAGAGGGCGGCATTGTCGGCAAATCTGCTGATTTTGTGGTTGAGGCTGTTGGAGACAATGTCGGCACACTGGGTGAGTATAAAGAGGATGGGTAACACGCTCAGGCTGCCAAGCACAGCGAAATGCTCTTCCAATGCTTCATGAGTTCTGTTTTCTCTTCCGCGCAGGTTTCTCTGTGGAAGGCCCGTCTCAAGCCAAGATCGAATGTGACGACAAGGGAGACGGATCCTGTGACGTGCGCTACTGGCCCACAGAGGCCGGAGAGTACGCCGTACATGTGCTGTGCAACAACGAAGACATCCAGCATTCGCCATTTATGGCTGAGATTGTCAACCCACCAGGCAAAGACTTCTACCCAGACAAGGTACATATGCACCCGTAGTAGTATGTATTTATACAAAGAGCGGTTCATCTCAAGAGTTTGTTGTTTATTGTTTTTAACTGAGTTCCAGCTGCTTTTCTCTGCTTTTAGTAGATATACATACATACAGTCGATACTTTATATTTACATCAGCACTTCTTCTTACTTCAACCTATGGAGTGAGGGTGAAGTCTTGTTTTTGGCGGCTTTGTTTGTCTGTCTGTCTGTCTGTCTGTCTGTCTGGTTGCTTGCTTGCTTGCTTGCTTGTTTGTTTGTGTTAACGCACTTTCTGCACTTGCCACTATGACCAACAGAGGGCGCCAGAGGCTTGTTGCCTGCCATCTCTGATTGCCTTGTTTGTGTATTGCAGGTTAAGGCGTACGGTCCAGGCCTACAGAGCAGTGGCTTGGCTGTTGGAAAACCCACTGAGTTCACTGTTGATGCCAAGCAAGGAGGAAAAGCTGCTATGAAGATTGTGGCTCAGGTATGGCTGTGTTTTGAGTGCGTTCGCGTTTTCAGTACCTTGAATTTACCACGTTTATTATAGGGCTGTCAAAAGATTAACATTTTTAATTAGATGAATCGCAGGGTAGTTGTGGATTAATCACGATTAATTACCATTCGTATATATGGCAGAAAATGTGTTTTTTCTTAAACCAGTTTAATCTTTATTCTATCATTAATCACGTCTCAAAGCTATACTTACCTTTCTTGCATGTCTCACAGCACTTTGAACATGAACACCTCCCTCAAAGTCTCACCTTCCAGGCGCGATTCATTAGCAGCCTGGACACAGAGTGCTCAGGTTGTCTGTCTCTACTCTGACTGTAGGCTTGGACTGTGGAGGTTACTGTGCTATGGGAGGTGATCCTGGCAACACACTCTGCTTGTTGATCACAGTAACTGCAGAGTGATACTTGCTTTCATGTGAGAGTCTCCAAACATCACAAAAAGTCGGCAGATTCAGCGACAAAGTCGCATTGTTAACATAACATGAGAATTAAATAGTGATAAGTTTCAAAACCTGGTGGGTTTATCTTACGTTTTAGAGTGCCATACGCTTATTTGGAGCAATTTAAGATTACACAAGATAAGAAAAGTGTAAAAAGGTAAGTATAGCTTTAACTAGTGGTGGGACTCGAAAAAATAAATTACTTTAATTAATTAGAGGCTTTGTAATTAATTAATCTCAATTAATCAAATATCAATATTTGACATTAGAAGCAACATTTTTCAATTTAAATGGATTTTGGTATGTGACTTAATCAATGAATAGACACATCACACACGTCTTTATTTTCATCAGTGAATGTTAACAAAGTGCAATATAATTGTATTGTTCACAATGCACATACTTAAATTCAAGTTATCTGTATTCAAGCTTTTTCAGGACTTTTTGTCTTAAACACATTTGTTTTTGTTTATAATAATAAAAAACAGCACAGTCAGTCAGTTGTAGACCTATTCATTATGGCTCTGAACCCTGTCATCTTATCGGGTGTGGATTGGTGAAACTGCTCAAACCAGGATCATGGTCTGTGCTAGCTGCAACATGCTTGACATTGAGCTGGTAGCAGAGGCTGGAAGAGCTCCGGTGGCAGGCAAATTCTTTCTTGCACAATTTGCACACAACTGTACTTTTATCTATGTTCCACTCTGTAGTTTTTTAAAACTAAAAATTTCCGCCCACCAAACCCAGCAACAACTTTTCATCGGTGTTGTGTCCTTTGCATCAGTATTACGGGCCGGGAACTTGTGCAATGAGCAACGTTCCATGCTGTTAAGGGTGCAAAAATAAATTGCAATGAAATGCGTTATTTTTTTCTGTTATTAATTAATCGAAATTAACACAATGAAGTCCCAGCCCTAGTCTTAACGCTTTGGGTTTTTTTCTGCACCTGCACAGGATGGTGAAGGCAATCTTGTGGATGTGCAGGTGAAGGATAACAGCAATGGAACATACAGCTGCAGCTACACACCACGAAAGCCAGTGAAACACACCGTCATGGTCTCCTGGGGAGGAGTCAACATTCCTGAGAGCCCATTCAGGGTCAGTACACACTCGCAAGCATGCACACTCACTATGGCTCTTCTGCCACTAACAACAAAAGACCTAGAGTCTAGAGTGAAAATTTCAAAATGCCACCTTTGCATTTTCAGGCATACAACAATACCTTCACCCTCTCTCTATTTCCACTCACTACTGAAGAGCAAAATGACATGCCTCACTTCAGGAGTGGCCGTTGCTGCAGCGATTAATATCTGCATCTGTTGCAGGTGTCACAAACGCATAACGTCCTGTGCCCATTTCGATTACAACCACTCAATTTTTTCCTGTCCTTTGTTTCCATTCATTTCTTTTTTACAAAGTATAAAGGAAATATTTTCTCCACCAGCAAATAAATCAATCAATCAATCAATCAAATTTTGCATACAGCACTTTTGCTGTCACAGCACCCAGGCTGTGACAGCAGAGGGAGCCTGGCCATTAATGGCGTAAAAATCAAACAAAACGAGTTTATAATCAATTCTAAAGCGAACTGAAAGCCAGTGGAAGCCTGTGACGACAGCACAGGGGTAATGTGTTCAAGCCTGGACATGCCTGTTAGAAAAAAAAAGTTGGAGATGCGCGATTAAGGACTGGCTAAGGCCAACATAAAATGCATTACAATTGTCAAATGTGTGGCAGATGTTTGAATGAAATGGTTTGTTAGTGTGTAAATGGATTTAGTTACATTACATGTTATTTTTAGATGTTTCAATCCTTTCAAGGATTAGTAAATTCATCAATCTTATCTCTTTCCACAGATGAACATCGGAGCAGGCTGTCACCCAAACAAGGTGAAGGTGTCTGGACCTGGTGTAGCCAAAACTGGTCTCAAGGCCTTCGAGCCCACATACTTCACTGTGGACTGTGCAGAGGCTGGTCAAGGTAAGACAACAATGGATGAAACCTTGTTTGTCTCTTGTTACTCTTTTCTACTCATTTAACCTCTTTAACCTCTTCCCTGACCCTCTTTTTGGAGTCCCTGCTCGAAAATGACAAGCCCAAACTAAATAGTACATTTCTGCAGTTACAAGCTCTATGTGGATTATCTTGGCATTAAAATGAAGATAACACTTGTGAGATGATTCCACCAGAGGTGTAAGTTTCACTGTAGATGCCACTGAGTAAATGTACATGGAACACAGCATAAATTAAGGATTTGTTTCTCGCGCCTAAAATATTGCATTTTACAGCAAATATCACCTTAAAATATGCAGTAGGAGCTTAAAAACACATGGAGGTCATGTAACATGTGGACATGAGCTGTGCAAAGTCTGATGCTGCTGAAGTGAAGAAGCAGAGTAAAATGAGGTTTTAGTAAAGAGATGTCTAAGCGTTCTCTGTTTGGCACTGTTTGGCACCATCTGTGCCATTTGAGATTTCTTAGGCACCAAATTCTGAAAACCCATTTAAATTAATTTACATGTCACTATTGGTCTAAAAAGAACTTGTTTTGAAAAAAAAAAAGTATGATAACTGTCTGTAAAGCGATGCTCCCTGGGTGGTGCGTAATAATAACTCTGTGACTCTGCAGCTTCTTCAGTTACACAGCGCCATAGCTCTGGCTTACCTTGGTCAATTAGGGTGATTGACAGCTCGTTTTAAACTTCTTAACTCATAAAATCAGACCCCGGTCTCCAAATGCGTGTGAATCACTTCATTAGCGAGTCAAAAGCACATATATGCGTATGCCACATTTGTGCGGACATTCGCCCTTCACTGACACAACAATCTAATTTGTTGTGTCGGAAGTGTAGTTCTTCATTAGAAGTGGTTTTGTATAATAACTTGTTTTGATAAACAGCAAAGGTAAGATAACATTTCTGCTTGTATTTCATGAAAGTCAGTTGTTTTGCTCTTATTTTGGGGCTGGATCCGTGAATCTTGGTCGTAGAGTGATAAAAATGGTACTGTTAGAATCTGTGCATTCTCTGCTGTCCAGCTGACTAACATTTTTGTTTACATAATCACACTGATGCTGCGGTGCCGCTTTTCAATGGGTGCTCTATAGTGTTTTTTTCACTCCTGCTGTTTGATCCATCGGTGTTTTAACTGTGTTTCGTGAACATAAGAATGGTTTATATGAGCTTTTAGCTGAGTTACCCTTTCTGTGGGTATGCAGCATGTCTGTGTTTGTTAAAGTTAGACATGGTTTTATGACGATTTTGTTGCTGCGTGTGACGCTGCCCCTGGTACCGGGGGGAAACCGCGAAGAAGAGGTTAACTTTATAAGATTGTTTATACAGTTGCTTTCAGAGTCACTTTGTATTTTCTCCTTGTAAAAATTCTGATAATCATCTGGTTTTTTTCCCACCTAAAGCTTCTGGAGGTTTTGTGAATCCGTTTGACCACACATATATTGTACATTTTATAAATAATTTTCCTATTTAGAGGAAAGTAAATGATGATAACAACCTCAGTGGACACCACTGTGATTGACAGCTGATATCGTCCAATAAAAGCCTGTTTTTCAGTGACGTCTGTCAACTTCCGGCTTCAAAAGCTAACATCAAAACTCATTCATCATCATTTTAAAATATGAAGGCTTTGTTTTAATATTTTATTCATGTGTATTTAACCTTCATTTAACCTTGACTCTTTTTGAAGTGTGTCCTGGCCAAGACGGGCAGCAGCACAGTAACAAACAGTCAGCAGCCATACATAATGTGTGCAAAAACATAAAATAATAAGATATGCAATTTTCAGGATCACAATCTTAATCGTAAAACCCCACAGAATTATTTAATAACCCATAAATCAGTAAGGACGTGTACAGACAGATGTGTCTGCCTCCAAGTTGTCCAGCATTCTCCTAAAAAACATCCAGTGAGACCAAGACTTTAAGTTTTAAATCTTTTAGCAGTTCATTCCAGGCAAAGGGCGCAGCAAACATAATAGTTCTGTTCTGAGCCTTGGCACAGACAGTGAGAGGAAATCCTGGGAAAGAAGCTGATGGGATCCAGATATGCAACAATAATAATAATAATAATAGTGATGATGTGTTTTTGCCTCCTGTCCACAGGTGACATCAGCATAGGAATCAAATGCGCCCCAGGAGTGGTGGGACCTGCGGAGGCCGACATCGACTTTGACATCATTCGTAATGACAATGACACATTCACTGTGAAATACACTCCTCCTGGAGCAGGAAGCTACACCATCATGGTCCTGTTTGCTGACCAGGTGAGGGCAGGGTTTATCAATCACTCTGAATGTGTGAAGATGTGTGAAAGAGTGAGTATTGAAGAGCTTGTGTTTGTTGTTTTAGGCCATTCCCATGACACCCATCAGGATCAAAGTGGATCCTTCTCATGACGCCAGCAAAGTCAAGGCCGAGGGACCAGGACTCAGCCGCAGTGGTAAGAAACTTTGTTTTGACTTTAATTGCAATTGCGATATGATTCGTGACACCGGAGGGAATGGTAATTACAAAATTATTTTGACTTGCATTAGAATAGCAGAACATGATGTAGTTGTTTTGAAGTGCTTTACAAATAAAGTTGGATTGAATTGGATCATTGCAAAATAAAAGTGTAAAACTGTCCCTGTCGTCGTCGTCTTCTTCTTCTCTGTCTCAGGTGTTGAATTGAATAAGCCCACTCATTTCACTGTGACCACGAAAGGAGCAGGAAAGGCAAACCTGGACTGCAACTTCAGCAGCCCAATCAAAGGAGAAGCCGTCAAAGACTTTGAAATCATCAATAACCATGACAACACACACACTGTCAAGTACACACCTGTGCAGCAGGTAAGAACCTGGTTGGTGCCACCTCCATGACAGTGCACAGTATGAAGATGGATAGCTTAGCTTAGCTTTTGCTCCATAGTTAATAAATCAGTCTTAAAAATCCAGCTCTTGGCAAGACGATGAATAAGCACATGAATAGGTATCCAAAATGAAAGATTATTCCCATAATTGTAGTGAATAATATTTGTTTTGTTAGATGGAACTTTTTTCAATTTGTAAGGATTAGTGAGACCACAGATGGTTGGCAAACATGTCAAGGTACTACGGTGGCCTTCACATACCATAAATATACTGTTATCTTTGTTTGTATTATTAGTTGGCTTCAGTTTTAAAAAAGCACACATTTGTCCATACAGACTTGCCAAAGAAACATGGCAACACAAAATGGTGGCCTCCATGAAGCAAGGCCATCATCTTCAGTGCTGTACTAAACTATATATATATGTATATATGTATATATATATATATATATATATTAATACATTAATAATACATTTTGTCCACAAACGATAATTATATTATATTAATTGTCAAACATATTTTGTGAATTATTTGTTATATGAAGCAACAAAACCAGAAAATATTCACATTTAAGCAGCTGAAAAATCAGATAACTTGTTTTACTTACTGAAAAAAAAAAACGCTATCAAAAAATAAAATACTATCATATCGGCTTTATCCACACAGAATCAACATTTTAGGATCCATAAATCAACCGAGTAGTTTTAAATTAATTGTTGGAGCCCTAATACATGAATAATATATTAAACGTACATAAACCAAACAAACTTCTGTCATTAAACTCTCCTAAATGTTCTCATTTCATTCTTTGTTCTCATTTCTCATTTTATTAGATCTGTTCAGATAGATAGACTTTTGTTTTGTCAGAAAAAACATAATGATAACTTTGTGTGATCGCACCTCAGGGACCTCTGGGAGTCGCAGTGACCTACGGTGGAGATCACATTCCCAAGAGCCCGTTTAACGTGGGTGTGGCACCAACACTGGACCTGAGCAAGATCAACATCACAGGCCTTGGAGACAGTACGTACCAGCCCGTCTTCAACCGTTTGGATTTCACTCATAAGATAAGACTTTCCTTTATTAGGAAATGTACATTCTCACAGCAGCAAAGACCGTAAAGATAAATGTAATAAATGTGGCCAGTCATGGCAAACTAGGCCAAGAGACATTTTACAGATTCTGTGATTTCTAAGCTTTCTAACAATGTCCAAATGTTCGGCACAAGTTAGCATAAAGATCGCTCGCTTAAAATGCTAACGAGTCCACTCGTATAGCAGAAGTGAGATCTGTGTCTGTCTTCGTTAAGAAGTACAGCCACAATTTAGTTATTCTGTGGTTTTTCCTTACCCATCTTCATTCAACAGTTAACACACACACTGCAGCAGCTGCCTTGCTCTGTGCATATTAAATATCCATGCTTTTCTCTGTGATCGTCAGCTGATTGGCCAAAAAACAACAAAAGCTCTGGAATGTGAGATCACCCCACACAAACTAGCAATCGATTCACAGCATTCAAACAACCTTAATTCAAACACAAAGTTTATGGTTTTAAGACCCACAGTACTGTTATTTGAAGCATGTAGTGGCTTCTTCAAAACTTCAACTTGCAAAATTAAAAAAAAAAAAAAAAAATCCCTCATTTTGAAAAAATATATATTTTCCTTGTTTTGCGCTGGGCCGACTTGTGGACACTTTTGCTGTGTCTTAATAAGCATGTATTTCTACATTATTTGAAAGTACAATATTGAAAGATATTAACAATACAACTATAACAAAGTTAAAACAGAATGTACATTATAGACAGTTACCAGAATATATACAGTATGGGCTTGATATGTACACTATAGATCACGTGTCAAACTCCTGGCCCAGGGGCCAGGTGTGGCCCATCACATCATTTTACGTGGACCGCGAGTGATTAATTGGTCTTAAAAATCTGTGTTAAAATAGGTCTATGCTGCTTAAGGAGTGCATTGACCATAGACTAATTTTCCCACAATGCAAAGTGATGGCATCCCGCCACGAGCTCGCAATGTAATTGTAATTGTATATGCATCATGTGACGAGTGAAATTGAGATTGAGACTGTGATCGCAGCAGAATGTGTTCACTAAAGCCACACCCAGAAACAATCCACATCAAACTTAAGTCCAACGTATACTCCTGCGTAAAGTGCTCTATGTCGGTTACGGATACCCCTCTATGTCGCCGGAGAGCCTCTCCGGCTGCACAAAATATTTTAAGTGTCCGTCACTCCGTCAAGGGACAACGGAGACGGCAAGGGCTGCGATTGGTCTTCAGGACAGGCCGAGCTATCGCTGCTCTGTGCCGGCCACAGTGCGCGCCGAGTGTCCACAGAGGCGGAGCTGATCACCGCTGCCAAACTATAAATGGGTCAATGACAAATAAAGCTTCTAAAAAGGTATTTTTAAAAAGTACTTTCAAAATAGATGTAATGCAGAACAATGAACAATGTGTTTGAACATTTCTCATATGTTGAATAACTATTCTAACTGTTTTAACTAATTTTTTAACATTATTTTTAACTTCACAACAAAAAAAATGTCAGGTGGCACAACCAAATATTTATAAAAATATATATACATTCCTAATATTTATTTTAAAATTAATTATTTAGCAACTATACCTTAAGGTGTCTACACTAGATAAACATTATTATTTTTATCATTGTGTTTTGTTTTTTTTTACAATAATTTAAGATTTCTGGTCTCTGAAGGTCAGGTTTTAAGCTTCCTTAACATCCAATTTTACATTTAAAGACAGGAAAATAATCACACAAATACACAAATTCATATATTCAGTATAATAACTAGACATTTCCATTTTATAAACCATTTGGTCACTTTGACGTATCATTTATTGGTTTAAATTGGTTGCACCACTTGACAAATATTGGTTGCACCACCTGACCACATTAGTTATGACATGAAATATGCTGAAAAAAATGCATTTTCATTTCAAATAGTAACGTGTTTTAGACATCAGTTAAACCTAACCCTAACCCATCAAAAACAATTCACATAACATTACATCTTTATGATGAGGATTGAGTTTAGTCGCAATGAAGTGCAGGGGATCTGGGTAGATGTTAATAAAACGTGGTGACAGACTCTTAAAGAGCAGAGCTCACTTTTCATTGTTTTCACTCTGTGGTCTCAATCTTTGTGTAGAAGACACTTTAGTGCTGCAATTAAGGGAATAACAGATGCATAAGATGAGCTGATCTCTTTAGTTAACTGCTCAGAGAGAGAGAATGTTCTCTGGTGTGAAGTCAATGTCACAGGGAGTTCATAATCTGCTCCGTATGCAGCCAAGTTTCACTTTAGCGCAAAGAGACGTTCCAGCATTAAATAGATGCTATTCAACAGTGAACTCGCTGTGTTTCGGCGGCCGAATTAGTGCATCCCTAAATATAACCAAATGTTTAGACTCTAAATGGCCAATTTCTCGCCTCAAATGATCTTAAAACTGTTCCGGGACACAGAAAATATTTATTTCATGTGAGAAACAGCCACTGTTTCAATGTTATTCAGCTAAGAATAATAAATGTTTATTTGTAAGGCACTTGACGTTCAGCAATCTCAAAGTGCTACAGAGCAGAATAGAAAAAAAATAAATAAAAAATTGCAACAAGAACAACAGTCTTTCTTTCTCGGACGCCATTGCTCACTGTAGCAAGAAGCACAACAACCTTGCGTAGTGACCCCTACTGATCGGGCGGGAAATTGCAGTGCGTATCCGGCACCACGATGGAGAACTATGTAGGCTCGAGGGGTCTCCGTGGTTACGCAGTCGGAGAAGTATACTATGGCCTTTAAAAAAATATTTAATGCAGCTGGAGACGACGGAGAGGCTCTCTGGCGAATTAGAGGGGTCTCCGTAACCGACGTAGAGTACTTTACGCAGGAGTGTACGTTGGGCTTAATTGTTTTCATAGACTGTAAGTTATAGAAAGAGATTAAAAATGCGGTGTTCACATGTACATATAATATTAACCGCCGTTTTCAACCAATTACTGCGTTTCAGACTAAACACAGCCAATCTGCGGTTCACGTGCGTGCCGAACCGTGGGGGATGAGCCGGATCACGGATCAGCTGTGATCACCACTAGCCCTCAGTGAAAATTAGTTTGACACCATTTGGCGACCTTGAGTATTTTGAAAGGCGCCTTAAATATAATGCATTATTATTATTATTATTATTATTATTATAAACAATGATTGAACATGAGATATTGCATATGATATTGCACTTATGTAAAGTATAGTGTAATGCACCTGGCATGAGTGACCTGTTAGGTGTACTTAGAATATTCATATTTACTACTTTATATAAGTAAAAAGACACACAATTAATCGATTATCAAAATAACTGGTGATTAAAGTCGTAATAATCGATTAATAATGGATTATTTGCAGACTTTTGCAGCCTTAATTATTATACTTGAGCAGTTTCGCTCATCAAGTGAAAAGATTTAAGTTATATTTGAAACTACAGACTGGGTCATCAATCTGTTTTTGTTTTCCGCTTGGAATATTGTTATTGTTTCGTTTTAAATCTTTTGCTCTGTGTGTGTCATTGTAGAGATGACAGTTGGCAAAGACAAGGAAGTCACTGTCAAATCAAAGGGAGCTGGAGGTCAGGGGAAGGTTGCCGCCAAGGTCACTGGACCTTCAGGAAAACCAGTGTCCACCAAGGTACAAGGACACTTGATTTCCACTTGATTGAGTTTTCACATTTTTGATTTATCTTTAAATGAGTAAAATCCTGGTAATTTCTCTTGGTCCAGGTTGAGCCAGGCCTAAGTCCAGAGACCAGTCAGGTGAAGTTCATCCCCAGGGAGGTGGGGCCATACCAGGTCGAACTGACCTATGACGGAGCTCCGATTCCTGGATCACCCTTCACCCCCACAGCTTACCCCACTACAGACCCCTCCAAGGTTAGCCACCATTACTAATCTGCTCTATAGTGAGCATGAAAAACACATCATTATACATATTTTACTGCGCCTTCACACTTGTGAGTGTGGGTAGTCCTTTAAAAACAAACAGAAATTCTAGAGAAAAGACAAAACCTTCTCTCAGTTTAACAAAAAATCTGGTAGATTTCAGAAGTACACAGAAGAATGTTTCTAATTTGTCATTATATAGGGTAAAGCAGAGCTTTTCTTTTCTTATACTAGTGCAGTACCTGGTTTTTTAAACTGATATCTCTTGTATTTCTTCAAAGAACAGTGTAAAAGTCAGCACTGAACCATTGGACTTATGTGATTAAAATTCCTTTTTTTGCATTTATAGATCGATATGTTTCCAATTAATTGTATGGTTTATATTAAGATTGGTGCAAATTTGGATGATTGTGAAAATAACAAAAATTGGCCAACAAATGGTCACAGACTCACAAAACGAGACAAACACTCGTCAATCATAGTTTAGTCTGATTTAGAGCACAGCACAAGGATGAGACTTACAAAAACATATTTTTGTAATCGGCCATTTTGTACAATTTGTACCCTAGTTTCACAACAACAATTTCCTCCTAGAGCTTTAATGCTATCATATTCAGATTTGCAAAAAGTGCTTGCAGACCTAACATTATAACTGAAGCAGAAACTTCAAAATAATATTAAATACATGTTTGTATTGTTTGATTGTTCTGTATACTCCTTTCAGTCAAGTTTGAATTGTTATTTTGATGTAATGTTCCAAAAGTGAACTATTACTTTGTAGTATAAGTCTTTTATTTTCATTAGCTCTAATGTGTTTTGTAATTTGTATTATCATTAGCTGACACTCATGTGGTCATTTATTATCCATCTCCTCACCGCTCTGCTCAGGTTCTCTGCTCTGGTCCAGGCTTGGAGCGCGCCAAGGTCGGGGAGACGGGGGAGTTCATCGTGGACTGCACCAACGCCGGCCCCGCAGAGTTGACTATCGAGATCATCTCGGACAGTGGCACTGAGGCCGAGGTTCATATCCAGGACAACGGAGACGGGACCTACACCATCACCTACATCCCTTTGTACCCGGGCTCGTACACACTCACCATCCGCTACGGTGGCCAGGACGTGCCAAACTTCCCAACACGGCTCAATGTGGAGCCTGCGGTCGACACGAGTGGAGTCCGTGTGTTTGGACCAGGAGTGGAGGGCAAAGGTAAGACGTGTTTTGTTCAGTATAGTTTATGGATTTTTTTTAAATGTTGTTTTCATTATGTAAATTCCTCAATTGAATTCTGGACCTTTTTGTGTTTTTCTTCATCCACCTTCCTTTGCATATCCTATTATTGTCATACTGCAACATTACTGTTATTTTAGTTTTATATATCAGTAGAGATGCATTGAAATGCTGGTGCTGACATCAGTACAATCAATGTCAGCCTGTTTTATGCTTCTTTTTTTTTTTTTTTTGCACATAACAACTTGAATGTAAACACAGAAAAGTAAAAAATACATACTGGTGCATTTACGCTTTATATTTTGAACAAACACTGATGAATGGTGAAGTTCAGCTGCTTTAGTCCACTTCAAAGTGATCACAGTCCCAGTGACACAGAGCAGAGATTGAATATTGCTGAATTTTACATTATTTGAACTGAAAGTTACGTACGCATGGGCAGGTCGAGTGTTTATACCAACAAAGTCACCCATGACCCCTGATGATACCGGCCAGCCTATATCTTCCGGTGACATCAGAAAAAACTGCTTTGAAAACAGCTCATTTTGCTGTTTAGACTGGTTTCGACCACCGTTTACATAGAACAACCCCCTCTTGGTCTAAGCTGTCAGTGAAACCACACCCTGCTCCTTTTAACATATGGAATGAAATAACCTAAAAAAAATGGGGGGGGGGGGGGGGTAGGTGGCTTATTCTGTTATCATTTGTGTAGTCATACAGTGGTATGCAAATCCCTGTAAATCTTCATGATTTTCCTTTATAAATCATTGGTTGTTTGAAAAAGAAATTTTTAGTTAAATATATCATATAGGAGACAAACACAGTGATAATTGAGACGTGAAATAAAGTTTATATGATTTACAGAAAGTCTGCAAGAATTATTCAAACAAAATGTATGATTTATAAAGGAAAATCATGAACATTTACAGGGGTGCCACTACCATACCACACATACCACTGTATTTCCATCATCTGTTTTTGTTGTTACATGAAAACAAAATGTACTATATATACTTAAGAGAGAAGGATCAAAGACAGACATATTTCTAATATCAAATCAGACACTAATGAAATACATTGAAGTGGCTCTGTGGTGTAGTGTGGTCTGTTACTGAATGAGCTGATAATGTCCTATCAGCTCATTCAGCCGCTGAATAATCATCTGTTTGTTGTTTTTGTGACGATGAAGTCTGCTAACACGTTAGCATAAAAATCGCTAGCTTAAAATGCTAGCAGTCCACACACCAGCAGTCTCTGTGCTTTCTGAAGACGTTCGTTCAGCCACAGTTCAGATATTGTCCTGTTCTCTTTGCCTTCCTTTGTTCAACAAAGCTTTGATGATGATCACGCTTTAATTTCACACTGCACACACACACCCACACACACACTGCACACATTAGAGCAGCCCAGGCACTCTCTCTCCCCCTCCCTCCCTCTCTCTCTCTCTCTGTACGTGCATATTTATTAGCCATGTGTATTCTCCGTGATCGTCAGCTGATTGGCTGAAAAAACAACAAAAGCTCTGGAATGTGAGCTCGCCACACCCAAACTAGGAGTGATTCACAGCGATAAAACAACCTTAATTCAAACACAAAGTTTATGGTTTTAAGACCCACAATACTGTGATTTGAAGCATGTAGTGGCTTCTTCAAAACTTCAACTTGTGTCATTTTGAAAAAAAACGGAAATCCCTAATTTTGAAAAAAAGGGTTAGAACACAGATTTTTTTGTAGTTGTACGGTGCACAGGGTCCTCGCTCCTGTCGGAACACCAGTTAGAAACAGTTTACATCAGTTCGCATACTGCATTTGGGTAGAAAACGCCTTAGCATTCAGTATGGTATGTTGGGCTGTGTCTGAACACTGCCAGGAGGTCATACCCTGCAGTGGCTAACCAAGAGCTGGAGGCGATGAGGAAGCAGAGGAAACCATGTCATTCCTGGCCAGAAGGGGGGGCCACCAGTAGCGAGCTGGGCCACATGCGAGAGGAGAATCGCTGTGTCTCGGGTCACCTGAGACCAGGATGGCACGCAGACCAGCCAATGGTCCAGATACGGCAGAACCTTCATGAAAGGGAGAGGCCAAACGGGAGCACCCCGGTCTGATAATGGCGGCCCTGAAAGCAATCCACAGAAATTGCCTGGTGGTATGGGGACATGAGAGTACGCGTCCTTCAGGTCTATTGAGGTAAACCATTCCCCTCTGACAACAGTACGCAGAACCACTGCAGTACTGAGCATGTGGAACTTCATGACCTTCAGGAACCTGTTGAGTCCCCTCAAGTTGAGTGATGGGGCGGAGTCCGCTGTCTTTTTTTTTACCATGAGAAAGTAAGTTGAGTAGAACCCCCCGGGTGACAGGGGGTCTACTGGCTCAATGGCACCCTTGTCCAGGATGGCAGATAACTCCTGGTTGAGGGCATGGGCTTTTGCCCGGGTCGCGTATAATGGTCATCTTGACCCGGCTGTAAAGGGTGACTTTGTTGGTATAAAAACTCGACCTGCGCATGCGTGAGATGGAGACATTCAGTGCATAAGTACAGCCTCTTGCGGTCAGTAAGGATGAAATAGAACCTAATTGTGAACACTTCCCGTTTGGCTTGAGTGGTTCATAAGAGAAGTATGCATTTGTTGCGCAGTTGGAGAATTCTGACTTCAAATATGTCTTGAAATGGTTAGCACCAATTTATTTTTTAACAGCCCACAACTTAATATCAAGTAACACTTTTTTATTTTAATTATATGAAATACCTCATGTTACCTCCTACAATGTCACTACATGATGTGTGTGTGTGTGTGTGTGTGTGTGTACAGGTTTTAGATTTGGTTAAAAATAATTAAATAAATGAATCGGCAGTATAAACGTTTTGTCCCGGATCTTCTTTTCAGGTGTTTTCCGCGAGGCAACCACAGATTTCACTGTGGATGCTCGTGCTCTCAGTCAGGCCGGAGGTGACCACGTCAAAGCCCTCATCAGTAACCCATCTGGCAGCCGCACGGACGCTCTGATCACTGACCTGGGAGACGGTACTTACAACGTGGAGTACATCCCCTACGAAGAAGGTGAGCATAATAACGTAATAACGTGTGCTGATCTTCTGGTGTTATTCAGTGTTCTCCATTGCCTTTATAAATCATATGTGTGTGTCCGTGTTTCAGGCCCGCACAGTGTGGAGGTTTGCTACGATGGCTCTCCGGTGCCGAAAAGTCCGTTCCGCGTCGGTGTCACAGAAGGCTGCGATCCAGCTCGTGTCCATGTGCACGGTCCAGGACTGAAAGGTGGCATCACCAACAAACCCAACAAGTTTACAGTGGAGACCCGGTAAGTGACTGAAGCAGAGACTGAATATTCAATCTGAAGTTATTTTGCTGCTCGTTTCTTTTTTTAATGTTCTTTAACATCTCTCTGCAGCGGAGCAGGTACTGGGGGTCTGGGTCTGGCCATGGAGGGTCCATCAGAGGCCAAAATGTCCTGCACTGATAACAAAGATGGCAGCTGCAGTGTTGAGTACATCCCATACGAGACCGGAACATACAACCTCAACATCACCTACGGAGGACAGCCCATCAAAGGTCAATATCAGCTGCTGGATGAATTATTAGACATGCTCATTGTAGTATTTTACTAGTTATCTAAAGTGAAGAACATAACTTCTGAAGTTTAAATTGTTCAAGTTTAACTTTTAAAATCACTCTATTTTCATGCTAGTTTTAAAAGTAATTTTCAGTTTCAAGTTGAAATTAAAAATATTTCTCGGCTCAACAGTATGAAGCAGTGCATGGGCTGGTCCTGCAAAAATGTCACAATAAAAGCCTCCGTGAAATAAGTAAAAATATTTCGGAGACCATACATGCTTTTACTCTGAAATTGATACAGGAAGAGTTTCATTGGTGATTTTTTTTTCCCACAGATTTAGACAGTAAAACTGTGGTCAAATTTAATTTTCACTGTCTATTTTACTGTGGAGAAACTTGAATCCTCTATTGTCAACAATAATGGCTTACATGTAGGAAAAGTACACGTGAAATAGTAGGTTTTCCCATAAAAATGAAGATGTTTCTAAACTGCCATGACCTTTGCCCTTCTCTCTAAAATGTATTGTCTAAATTCACTGATGTTTTGTCCGAGCAGGCAGCCCATTCTCTGTGCCAGTCAGCGACACGGTGGACAGCACCAAGGTGAAATGTCAGGGTCCAGGACTGGGCAACAATGTCAGGGCCAACATTCCCCAGGCATTCACTGTGGACGCCTCCAAAGCTGGAGTGGCCCCGCTGCAGGTCCGCGTTCAAGGCCCAAAAGGTACGTGTGTTTTCTGACGTTGTCAAAGTCGCACATGCCAGTAATCAAAACACCTCTAATGGTATGTGTGTGTTTGTGTGTGTGTAGGTGTGGTGGAGCCTGTAGAGGTGGTGGATAACGGTGACCAGACTCACACGGTCAACTATGTCCCCACCAGAGAGGGACCTTATTCCATTAATGTATTATATGCTGACGAAGAGATCCCACGCAGGTAAGGGAAAAAAAAAGAGAAAAAATAAGTTATAAATAAATGATTTTAAAGGTCCAGTGTGTCAGACTTGGTGACATCTAATGGTGAGACTGCAAAGTGCAACAAACGGAAGACTCACCCCTGCTTTAACCCATTGACGCTGGAAAAGCATTGCCGCACTTCTACCATTGACGGCGGGAGAGCGGCTGCACGTTTTATTCTCTCATAGACACCGGTAAAGTGGATACGTAAATTTTCAGGGGTATAAGGGTTCCTCGCGACATTGTTTTGAAATGTCTTCTCACAAACATGGAGGACTTTGACAGTGAAGAGATTTCTGAAGGCAGTGATTTTGAGGAGTTTCTCGTCTTTGATGATGTCATCGCTGATAACTTCGAACGCGATAAACAAATCTACCGGAGTGTTGAAAACACTTCGTAGATTACGGTGGTAATTCTTTGTCTTCCATCACTTTCAAAACCTTCAAACTCATCGTCGTTATCGCGGACCTCGTCGTCTTCAAACATAATTATGTCTTAACCATAAATCCCGGTCGATTTGTGTGTGTGGGGGGGGGGGTGTCACTTTGGCAGCTGGTGACAGCGTGGGAAACAGGAAGTAAACAAACAAAGACAAAAGGTAAACAAGAAGGAGGGGTCTCTGGCGACACTCCTCCAACATCCGGTTTACTAAAGGTGGCTCAGATTTCACCGCTCAGCTCCTCCGTCTTTCACCAGCGGGGGGCGCTGAGTAAAAGAGGAGAGTTGAAGGAGGAAATGGAGTCAGCGGTGACGCGGAGAATTTAAGGGAAGTGAGGTAGACAAAGGGGACGTGTCTGATCAGAGAACTTCTGTAAATCACACAGTTTGTCCGGCGATGACCGACTTAACTGTGGTTTTAACAGATCACGGAAGTTTCCTCTCAATAAGTGATCACAAGCGGGCGCCTCGTTGCGCGGCTCTGGAGCTGTGTAATACGTGGTCCACCGACTCACGACAGGAACAGCTGGTCGACAGTGAGTTAGGAGCACGGTCTCCTCTTCTGCAGGTATAACGGGGAATAACTCGCAGGGAGTTATTCGCGGGGTCCTTGATTAAAAATAAAATAAAACAAAAAGGGAAAAAAACAAAAATGGCGTAGGAGTAGACAGAGGAAGAATCTTCAAAGCTTGGCCAGCAAGGATGCAGTTCTTCGGGGTGTTGATCCTCTCCTTGAACACATACGTCTGCTCCCGCGGACAAAAATGGTTGAAGAGAAATTGGGAGGAGTCAGTTTGAGCTTTTAAAGGCTTCTCCTGTGGGATACGACCCCCAAGAATCCCACCAATGGGTGAACGGCTGCCTACCGTGGATGTCATATGCCGCAATGGTTTGTGGGGAGTGAGTCCATCACAGGCGGGACCCCCTGGTGGTGTGGATTCTTTCTTTGTTCTCAACCATGTGGCTCTTGGTTTTTATGACCGCCATTTTAAGTCCAGGCTTGAGTTCAGGCTTTATGACTTCCCAGTAGGTCGCAACAGATTACAATGGCTAACCCCAACATAGGTTTAATCTAATGCTAATTCAAACATCTAAAAAAAAAAAACCTGTGTTCCTCTTTAGCCCATATAAGGTGAAGGTGCTGCCTACTCATGATGCCAGTAAGGTGCGAGCCAGTGGACCAGGCCTCAACACCACCGGGGTTCCTGCGTCTCTGCCGGTTGAGTTCACCATCGATGCCAAAGACGCAGGCGAGGGACTTCTGGCAGTGCAGATCACTGTGAGTGCTCACATCTTAATTAAAAAAATGAAATCAAAAATGCCTCTGTTGTCGAGCTGTGGTAACTCTTCTGTCATCCACCACAGGACCCAGAGGGAAAACCCAAGAAGGCCAACATCCGTGACAACCATGACGGCACCTACCTGGTGTCGTATGTGCCGGACATGACGGGCAGGTACACCATCCTCATTAAGTACGGAGGGGATGAGATCCCGTATTCGCCCTACCGTATCAGGGCGCTGCCCACCGGAGACGCCAGCAAGTGCACAGTCACGGGTATGTTCTTTTCTTTTTGTCTGTCCTCTCTGTCCCTTACCAGAATTTGGCATTTTATACATGTAGACATGACTGTCTTTATTTTTAATCTCTGTGCTGATTACAGCTGCTTTCAGTGAAAAACATTAGTGTGACCACACAAAACATGATAAATCCTCAATTTTACTAGGATGTTATCATGCGTTTGTTGGTGAAACTCAGCTTGATAACTTGGACAACTTGATGGAGACAAAACAAAAGAGCAAGGTGCTCTTTGTACTTGTTAGGAATAATATTATTTGTGACAAATTGAGTCCTTTTCTCTCAGCAAACCTGCTGCTTCTGTCTTATCTTGTTATTTATCGTGCACCAGTGTGTTGTGTTCCTCATGCTGTCACTCAAGTTACTGCTGTATAGGGCTCTTGGTTGTTTACAAACATTATTGCAGAAGGTTGCAGAAGGGTTAGCGTTTAGCAGTGTTGTCGTGAAGTTAGTCGACTCATGTATGAATTCAGACGGCTAAAACAAAAGGAGATGTTTTCCTCGTACTACGCCAGCTTGTCGCCTAGTGATAAAGCAAGTTATGCTTGGAAATTCACCTTGGTGAATGGGATACAGCTTGATGCACTCTTTATTCCAAGGAGAACTTAAAGTCCTACACGACTCTGGATGCTTATGAAAGTGAACTGTTACAGTATTAGCAACACAACTTGTCCAGATTTTTACCGGCTGCTTCCTACAGCTCACTAAACTGCCCTCTGGGAAGGGTGAGCAGAACAAATAAGGCGGACAGCGTGAATGTCTTTAAGAGGTTTTATTCTACACACAACTTAATAGGTTGTAAATCGACAAAGCAAACAGGTTCTGATGATCAGTTACAGATGAAAAACAGGAAAATATACATGCTCCATACCTGCTGGAAAGTGCTACACAACTAGCAAAACAACCGGAGTACATTAGCTTCTAAGCTACGGTAGTTTGACTTAAACCTGAGTTTAATTACGCTGTTGCTCTCAAACATTGTTTTTTAACATTGTCATTCATAGTAATAATTACTTCATTCATGTTAGCTTGTTACCTGATGCCAAAAATTAACGTAATGTTAACTGATATGGAGTGAGCATGGAAAATTCTTGCTTCTTTTATCATTTGCTCGTTCCAGTCGCTCCTCCTGATGTCTTGCAACCAAAGACGTCTCCGGTTAGCCTTGAAAGGAGGGCAACTCGGTACCGGTAAAACTTCAGGCTTTTTTCTTGTTTGTTAGAACGATTAGTGCAACCAACAGCACAGTAAGACATGTTGTTGTGTTGCTCACAATAGTGCTTTGTGCAACTTCAGAAACAGACATGCGCAGTAGAGAGAAGGTGACGCGCGTGTGACGTAGGCTGCCAAGGGCTCTATACAAACACACACATACACAACTCCCCCCCCCCCCCCCCCCCCGCTTCACACTCCACCATCACCTTTGTTTTGTTGTTTTGTTTTCATCCACGTGTTTGGAGCACAGTTACTGCCTCCCACCACCACCCCCCCCCCACACACATGACTGTCTTCACATGTAATGTCTTTTATTTGTCACTTCTTTGTTTTTGTTTTTTCTCGCTGCCCCTGCTTCTCACCGTTCCTCTTGTCAGTCTCAATCGGCGGTCACGGTTTAGGTAAGCCCACGCAACGACTTGTCATGTGAACTCGTCTTCTTTCTCTTTTTTTCATCTTTCTGTCAGCATGGAGGATAGTGGCACCGGCTTTCAACAGGATAATCTCGTCTCTGTGTCTCCTGCTATTACTTCTTTCTCTCTCCTGTCAGATTCTTCTTCTTCCTCCTCCTCCCGTCTCATGAACCGTTTCTCACTTTTAACTGTTTGACTCTGTTTCCCTCATGATTTTATTGGGCAAACTAATGGACTAACAGAGGAGGTAGGATGGCATGGTGGAATGGCAAAATCTAGATGTGTAAAAGTGTACGATTGTAACACGAGCCGTAGGAACAACAAACTGAACGATAGCTGGAAATAACACGACTGGATTCCATCCAACTTTAACCTGGTCTCATGGTTGTGGAATGTGCATGCTGAATGAATTGTGTGTGTGTGGTGTGTGTGGTGTGTGTCAGTGTAAGATTTAAAAAAAAAAAAAAAAAAGGTCACAAAACAAATTCACTATAAACAAATTCTATTGTTAAGGCGCTGGCGTCGGCCCAACTATCCAGATTGGCGAGCAGACGGTCATCACGGTAGACGCCAAGGCAGCCGGGAAAGGCAAGGTTACGTGCACCGTATGCACACCCGAGGGTGCGGAACTGGACGTGGACGTGGTCGAAAATGAAGACGGCACATTCGATATCTTCTACACAGCGCCACTGCCTGGAGAGTATGTCATCTGTGTTCGTTTCGGAGGGGAGCACATCCCCAACAGTCCCTTCCAAGTCACGGTGAGTCACAGCAAGTACATGCTGTTTTACTGCAATGGTGTAGTTGACAAGGGGAACAAAGTAAAGGAGTGAATAATGAATAATGAAGAAAAGATGATAAACCAGGGGCAGAATCAACGAACGCAGCCAGAAAACAATGAAGAAAGATGGTGAGAATCACAGGATACGATATGCGATGACATGGTCCACGATACCAATAGCATCACGATGCAACGATTCTGTGATAATCAATATATTGTAAGACAATCGAAGATATCGATACATCACGATATCTGTCTAACTGAAAAAAAGAAAACCTCAAAAGTCAAAAGGGCAGAATTTCTGTATTTCATCATCAAGTGGTGAAACTGGCAATTTGTTAATTAACCTCTTCTTCCTCCTGTTTCCCCCGGTACCAGGGGCAGCGTCACACACAAAAACGTCATAAAACCATATCTAACTTTAACAAACAGACATTCTAACCATTCTAATCTTCATGAAACACAGTTAAAACACAGATGGATCAAACAGCAGGAGCGAAAAAAAACGCTATAGCGCACACATTGAAAAGCGGCACCACAGCATCAGCGTGATTATGTAAACAAAAAAAGCTGTGGAGACGGCGAAGAATTCACAGATTCCAGTGGTATCATTTTTATCACTCTACGACCAAGATTCACGGATCCAGCCCCAAAATAAGAGCAAAACAACAACTGACTTTCAAGAAATACAAGCAGAAATTGTTGTCTTACCTTTGCTGTTTATCAAAACAAGTTATTTCCACCGGAACAAAACCACTTCTAATGAAGAACTACACTTCCCAACATGCTTTGGGAACAAATCCCGGTCTGATTGATCATTACAGAGCGACATTAGATCGTTCTGATTAGAGAAAGGTGAATGTCCGCACAAATCTCATATGACACAAAAGTCATATGCATTTATGTCTTTTTACTCGCTAATGAAGTGATTCACACATATTTGGAGACCGGGGTCTGAATCTACCCGTTTAGAGGTTTAAAACAAGCTGTCAATCACCCTAATTGACCAAGGTAAGCCAGAGCTATGGCGCTGCGTAACTGAAGACGCTGCAGAGTCACAGAGTTGTTATTACGCGCCGCACAAGGAGCATCCATTTACAAGTTTTATTACGTTTTTTTTTTTTTTCAAAACAAGTTTTTTTTAAACCAATAGTGACATGTCAATAAGATTAAATGGGTTTTTAATAATTTGGTTCCTAAGAAATCTCAAATGGCACAGATGGTGCCAAGCTGTGTCAAAAGAGAGAACGCCCAGACATCTCTTTACTAAAACTTCTGTAACTTTACTCGCATTTTTTTTAAGCTCCTACTGCATATTTTAAAGGTGATATTTGCTTTAAAATGCAATATATTTCTATGCGAGAGAACAAAAAATCCTTCATTTATTCTGTGTTCCATGTACATTTACTCTGACAAAGTGGCATCTACAGTGAAACTAACACCTCTGGTGGAATCTCACAATGTTATCTATATTTTGATATTAAGATAATCCACATAGAGCTTGTAACTGCAGAGATTTACTCTATTTAGTTTGGGCATGTCATTTTCGAGCAGGGACTCCAAAAAGAGTGTCAGGGTCAAATGTTAATATTTGCCCTGGCATTATGGATTATTGTATTGCACATGGAAGGACAGCGATGTATCACCAAATTGATATTTTGACCCACCCCTAAGAAATAGTATAGTATAGTATAGTCTGTGGTTCACCAATAAATGAGCAAAAACATTAAAGACGTAGAGACATAAAAATCAACAATCGATAATAATGTTAGAAAAAGGTGCACATTTTTTAAGTGTGATATAGTATATTTTAAATCACAACTGGTGATAATAAAAGTAATGTAAACTCTGTCATGTAACAACATAAACTCGTCTATTGTCTGCATAAAGATTGCTCTTAAACTTAAAGTGTTGTGGATCAAATCCAGACAGAATCTTCGCTTTTGAGAAGAATTAACCTTTTTTAATGAAGAATTAAAGGCTTTTGTATTGTGTACATACTGTATATACGTATATGAAGGTGCAGTAAACCTAATGTTGGCGTCCCTGTCACGGTTGTCTCCCTACAGGAGCTTTGCCATTTGGCTCCAGGTGACACCAGACGTTTTCTAAACCACTCTGACTTTTTTATTCCCTTCCAATCTCTTCCCTTCCTCCCCCCCCCCTCCCTGGTCGACCACCTCCCATTCCTGTCAGGCACTGGAAGGAGCTCCATCAGACCAGCTCCTGCAGCAGAGCCAAATGCCCCAGTACTACGCTCAACAGCCCTGGGTACCCACAATCTCGGTCTCCAGCCTCTCTTATCCTTGTCTTAATTCAACTTTTTGCTCTTTTTTTCCCCCTTGTCTCATCATCTCTATTATCCTAAACATCATTGTCACCCCTTACCCACCATCCGTCAGTCAACATCAGCCTCTTATTGCAGGTGTTTCATCTTTAAAAGGGGGCTTTCTCTCTTTATTTCACTCCCTCCATCTCAGGAACAGGATTCCTTATAGACATGGACAAGGCAACAGAGCTGCATAATGAAATAATGAACATTTTAAATTTCAAAACATATGCTCACAGGTTTTATTCAGCAGCACAGGAAATTTGGGCCACGTACTGTTTATTTTACTGTGCAGCCTGTCTGTTTGGCAGTGCTCCATGTCGAGAGACAAAAGCATCCATTTTGAGAATCACCAATGTGGGCAAGTCGGCTGCTCCACATTTTACAAAATGGCTCCCTGCTGCTATCTTTTCAGTTTTTGTCCTCATCTCATTCTCTCTCTCTCTCGCAGTTTGTCTCGGTGTCATCATCCTGAACTATGATCACCATTGTCCTCTCCCATCATTTCACCTCATTATTGTCTCGTCCCATTTTTTGTTTGTTTGATGGTTGGAAGCTTGTCTGCCCCTGCTGCACTGTGTTGATTACATCCATTCATCCATTCCTCCATCCATCCATCATGCCGGGCTGTTTATCTGACCTCCAACCTCTTGTCACCTCAGGCAACAGACAGGCCAATGGGATTGAACGGTCTGGATGTGGCTGGGCTGAGACCGTTTGACCTCGTCATTCCGTTCACCATCCAGAAGGGAGAGATCACGGGTAATTGTGATGGAAAAGCACAGATTGTGAATTCCAGCCTCTTGTGTTGTCCTCTGTGTCTCAAAAGTATATTTCTATTTCTTTCTTTTTTTATCCTGAAGGCGAGGTGCGAATGCCATCCGGCACAGTTGCCAAACCTGACATCGCAGACAACAAGGACGGCACGGTGACGGTCAAGTACGCTCCCACCGAGGCCGGCCTGCACGAGATGGACATCAAATACGACGGAATCCACATCCCTGGTATTTTATATCTTTTTGAAGAGAAGAAAACACATGAACAATTGTGTTGGTGGAGAATCTGGCATCATAAATCCACATTAATTTGTTTGTTCTTCTTCTCCTTGTGTACAGGAAGTCCCCTGCAGTTCTATGTGGACTACATGAACAGCGGTAATGTCAGTGCCTATGGACCAGGACTCATCCATGGAACCGTCAACAAGCCTGCTGTCTTCACTGTTGACACTAAAGACGCTGGAGAGGGTATGTACTATGTACTGGAAACTGTAAATGTATTTTTAAAGCTTGTAATTAATTCAACTTATTAGCAGCAACTTATTATTCTGACAGATAACAACGACATAATTTCACGCCATAACATGGAAAAAAAGTTGTGATAAAATTGCTGTGTTTAAAACAACTCTATACACAGAAAAGTAAAGTTTATAACGTATTCGTGTGACTCCATGGGAGCCGCCATTATTCTCCAGCATCATTTTGGTGAAGTCGGGGTAGGTCGATCAGCCCCGACTTCGCAAGTAGGAGGTCCCACTTCGACAGGTATTCCAGTGCATTTTTTCTAGTTGGAGGTCGGATAAGTCCCACGTCCAACTGGTTTGGATGAGCTCTGGAACGCAGCATTAGTTGTATTTATTTACTGTAACATCATTATTTATTTTTTGGTTGAATTATTTGTCTCTCGTGTTTTCACATCACAGATATATGAAGTGTTTTATAAACAAAGTTTAATGGATGGGCTCGTTACCACAAACTCCTTCCACTCGCACCTTCATTTGTAAAAACTTGTATTTGCAACAAAAACAACAGCAGCATTCATGTCACGTCTTTGTAGGTGGTCTGTCTCTGGCCATCGAGGGTCCATCCAAGGCCGACATCAGCTGTGTGGACAACCAGGACGGGACATGCACTGTGTCCTACCTGCCCGTCCTGCCAGGAGACTACAGCATCCTGGTCAAATACAACGACAAGCACATTCCCGGCAGCCCCTTCGCTGCTAGAATTACTGGTAACATTGTGCTTTTTTTCTTATCATCTCATTTTACTGCAATAAGAAAGTAATATAATAACTGTCATTGCTTCACTCGGTTCCGTGTCACTGCTGTGTCTCCAGGCGATGACTCCATGAGGCTGTCCCATCTGAAGGTGGGCTCAGCTGCAGATATCCCTCTGGACATTGGAGAGTTTGACATCAGTCAGCTGACCGCCTCCCTCACCACACCCTCGGGCCGCGAGGAGCCCTGCCTGCTGAAGATGCTGCGTAACGGACACGTTGGTAAGTGTATGTGTGTGTGTGTATCTGTGAGTGAGTGTGACGAAGGACAAACTGTCCTGTTCATATCGTGGTCTTTTTGTATTCACCCCGTTCTCTGCCTGCAGGCATCTCGTTTGTTCCGAAGGAGATCGGCGAGCACCTGGTGAACATCAAGAAGAACGGTCGCCACATTCCTAGCAGCCCCATCTCTGTTATGATCAACCAGTCAGAGATCGGTGATGCCAGCCGTGTGCGTGTGAGCGGCCCAGGCCTGAGCGAGGCTCGGACCTTTGAGCCTGCTGAGTTCATCATCGACACACGTGATGCAGGTACGCACATGAGACAAGTGATGTAATTGTTTAGTTTGGTTTATTTGCACCTTTGTAAATTATACAAATTACATTTTTGAGTTTAATTTAGTATCTGGGCAGTATCTATACCATATTGTGGCTTACATAAGAGAACATAGAGATTTTACTTTATTTACAACTTCATTTAAATTCTGTTTAAATCAAAATCAGAACAAAATAGAATGTCAACATTAACTGTTATTTTGCTGTTTATCTGTTTTATCTACACTAGTGTCACACCTGTTATCTTCCATTTCTCATCCAATGTCAATGTCCTGGAACTGTTGGACTGACATTTTTTGCATTTATAGATGGCTTTTGTTTGTAATGTATTGAATTTTAATAATTATTGCTTTTTGTTTTACTATTTTTTTGACTCAATTCAAGTAAAACGTATTGCTGAATAGATTTATTATACTATACTATCCTTTGCTGTCCTTACCCTAGAGTTTTTGTGATATTGTATCATTTCGAATGTCCCTGCACTGTATCTACATATGACAGTTTGTTAGGTTTCATTTTAAGTCATCCATATTAATGGCCACTCATGTTTTGATGCAGGCTATGGCGGCCTGAGTCTATCCATTGAGGGACCCAGTAAAGTGGACATAAACACGGAGGACCAGGAAGACGGCACCTGTAAAGTCACCTACTCTCCCACTGAGCCTGGCAATTACATCATCAACATCAAGTTCGCAGACCAACATGTGCCAGGTTTGCTTACCTTTTCATAACAGTCGCAGAGAGACTGTGGAGTGGCACTGTGTTGTTCTGTTCTGAACCTTTAAGCCTAACGTGTTTGTGTTTACAGGGAGCGCGTTCACGGTGAAGGTCACCGGGGAGGGCAGGATGAAGGAGAGCATCACCAGGAAGAGGAGAGCAGCATCGGTCGCCAACGTAGGCAGCCAGTGTGACCTCAGCCTCAAAATACCCGGTGAGAAAAACAGGACATTGCAGTACAACTCAACATTATTTTGTCACTGTCACAGAAAAACCCTGTTGCTGATGAATTGAAGAGGTCACATTTGAAATGGTGTTTGGTGTATTTTTATGCTTACTGACATTACAGAAGCTAATTTTTCCACAGACTAGTACTTTTTGCAACCAGTAGTCAATCTGCAATCTGTTTCTCCAGTCCTACTTTATCGGGTTCAGATTTCAAACTGAAAAAGTATTTGTGCTTTCCATTTACATTGGAACTGGGAGTTTTGTTAGCAGTATGAGGTGATAAGTAAGTGGCCCACCATGTCATTTTATGCGGCCCACGAGTGATTAATTGGTTTTAAAAGTCTGTGTTAAAATAGGTCTATGCTGCTTTAAGGCGTGCGTTGATCATAAACTACATTTCCCATCATGCATGGCGATTGTGTTACCCGCCACTAGATCGCAGTGTATCATTTTATATGTATCACGCGACGAGTGAAATTGAGATTGAGACTGTGATCACAGCAGAATGTGTTCACAAAAGCCACAACCAAAAACGATGCGGCAGTGAAAAGCACCACTAATTCAAACATGTGTCTCTCCAGAGATCAGCATAGCTGACATGACTGCTCAGGTGACCAGTCCGTCTGGTCAGGTTCACAAGGCAGACATCATGGAGGGCGAGAACAACACCTACTGCATTCGCTTTGTCCCCACCGAGACGGGGGTGCACACCGTGTGCGTGAAATACAACGGCGTGCACGTCCCCGGCAGCCCATTCCAGTTCACCGTCGGCCCTCTCGGAGAAGGCGGAGCTCACAAGGTTCGTGCCGGAGGACCCGGCTTGGAGAGAGCAGAAGCTGGAGTACCAGGTTAGTGTGGCGACTGGATTATGAACGTGTGCATTTTTGTTTTTAAACACGTGTGCCTGACTTTGTCTTGGCTTTTGTTGTGTGTAGCTGAGTTCAGTATTTGGACAAGGGAGGCTGGAGCTGGAGGCCTCAGTATCGCTGTGGAAGGGCCAAGCAAGGCTGAAATCGCCTTTGAGGATCGCAAGGATGGCTCCAGTGGAGTGTCATACATCGTACAGGAGCCTGGTGAGAGAAGAGATGGGATGAGTCCTGAGCATGTGTTTTCCTGAGGTTTTTTCAAGCGATCTTGTCAGAAATGTGTGCCGTGGAGGCCCGTCCCCGTCTCTCTTGTTTGGTTTTTCGGTGTTCCATTCTGATGTGAAATCCATGCCCCTGCAGGAGACTACGAGGTGTCCATCCGTTTCAACGACGAACACATCCCCGACAGCCCCTTCATCGTCCCCGTGGCCTCGCCTTCGGATGACGCCCGTCGCCTCACTGTTGCCAGTCTTCAGGTGAGGCTCTGAGACACACACACATCTGTGTGCACACACACCAGGCCACAGAACACTGCCCACAGTGCAGCAGCAGCACACTGAAGGAGTCTGGAGGCAGAGAGAATATCAGACAAATAATACCTGCACAGTGCAATCTATAAGTTCAGTTTTTGTGCAGTTAAACTATTAACAAATCTTCACTCTTGAGGACTTTGACAGTGTGCAACAAAGGCGGATGATGCTCATATGCAAACATTTAAAGTTAAGTGTAAAAGTATGCATGATTTGTAGGCCAAGATAATGGAACTTTAAAGGTACAGGTGTAGGGTCATCATCAGCTGCTGCTGCACTGTTGGGCAGTGAAAGGGCTTCTGGGATATCGAGAGGACTGTGTGTGTTTCTCGTGCCTCATTCTAAAGGCTCTCAACAGCCGCCAGCCTCTAAAAGTCACATGGGGCGCTAAAGGGTTAAAGAGGTCTGACATGGGGCTGTTTTCTTTTCTCACTCTGTTTCCACTCACTTGCGAAAAATATATTTAAAATATTCTGACCAAAAATAAAGGCAATTCATTGTGACGGTTGTAAAAAATACAACTTTACCTCTCAAAATGGCACTAAAAAGCAAATTAAATTAATTTACCTTACATGTAGGTGAGAAACAATACATGATAATAGATCGCAAATTCCACAGCATTACAGATGGGATGCAAGTTTTCGTGAAATTTAACACAAAAACCAAGAAAGATAATATTTTTATCTTGGCTTAGGTAAACTTGGCTTGTAACTGAAGGGTTGCCAGTTCAATAGATCATAGTTCATAGATTTTCATACATTATATATGTATATATTAGGGATGCAACAGTAGTTATCCCACGGTTCGGTATGTCTCACGGTTTTGGGGCCATGGTATCGGTACGGTTTCGATATCTTAATGCAAAACTGCTCAGACGAGCACAGGCAATATTACATTGTAAAAATAGTTAAAAGCACAGATATAATCAAACCACAAACTTTATTTAAACAATAGTGCAATATCAGATCAAATGAAACAGAAAACATGAAATCACACAAATTAAAAATAAATAAAGTTTAGTGCTATCCAATAAAAATAAATAGTTTGTTGACATTCATTTTCTCATTCTCATCGTAGTCTACACTGAATCCTAAATGCTCTCACACAGCGGACCTAAATGAAGACGGTGCCGCGTCTTGTTCCCTCGCCATTGTTTCTGCATAGTTCATGTTAGTTGGGTTTTGAACCGGACAGGGTGTACTGAACGGTTTGATAAAATACAGAATATCGGTACCCTAATATATATGTATGTATATATATTTGCAGTGACGTGCGGTGAGCTCTAGGGTTAGGGTAAGTTAGTATTTCCTACGTTGCAGACAGCGCACCATGCAATCTGAGAATATCAAGATTGTAGTACTGTACAGAAACTTAAACTGTGTCGTTGCGTGTTAGAGAGAGAGTGCACTTGCTCATTTGAAGATAATGCGAAAAGCAATGTGAACATAAATGCAGCACAGACATAGTAAAGTAACGTCAATAGGCAATGTAGCATTGTGCTTTTTGACATTTTGACTATACGGGAAACTGACTGCACATGCGCAAACAGTCACATACACAGCGATGAGACAGAAAGGCAGAGGTCTGTGCCTTTGCTCTGTAATAGAACGCTATGGCGAACGGCTTGTGCAGCCGCTGCCTGACCAGAAAGCAGCGCTGTTGAGTCGCTTTTATTAGACTATGAAAATTTAGTTATCTGAAATTAAAAAATACTAAAATTTAAAAAATAATCAAACCTTCCTTGACTGCCTACCCTGACGACACGTCACTGTATATATGTGTATATATATATATATATATATATATATATGTGTGTGTGTGTAACTATATTCGTCTGCATGCATCCCCACAGTCAAATTACACCTTTAGTCTATTCAAGGAAGAATCCTCTGTTCTCTTAACTTTCTCTTAAACTATACATAAGATAAGATTATTACATATTCATACATATTCTAGGAAGGTTCCTAGTAGAGGGTTAGGGTTAAATGCAGAATTTTCCTAAAGGGATAAATAAAAATACAGAAAAGAAAATCTCTATCTTTTCACTGCACAGCCCTCCTCTTTAGCCCTGTTAGCGACCTCCAGGTAACGTATGAACAGCATATGTACAGTTAAAGGTCCAGTGTGTAGAATTTAGGATTGGAATCAACACTTACATAAATATAATACTATTTAACAGAAAAATTCAACTTCGCATTCTCTAGATTCTCCACACTGGACCTTAAGTAGACGGTATTGTGTTAACAGTGCACCTATTTATGTGGGTTTAGTTGTTTGGCTGGGGTTTAAATAATGGAGAAAAGGTGTTGAGTTTGCCAGTGTGTGTTGTCGAGCAGGAGTCCGGTTTGAAGGTGAACCAGCCTGCTTCATTCGCCGTCAGCCTTAATGGAGCGAAGGGCGTGATCGACGCAAAGGTCCACAGTCCGTCTGGAGCCCTGGAGGAGTGCTGCGTCACGGAGATCGACCAAGGTAATGACGGGATGTCCACACTCGTCTGGACATCTTCTGAGTGCTCGCTCTGCAGTTATGTCACAGTGTGGGGAGAACTCTACGACAGTGTCTTTGGACACGTCGACCCATCGCCTTCTGTTTTTTTTTTTCGTCCAGATAAATATGCAGTACGGTTCATCCCCAGAGAGAACGGCCTCTATCTCATTGATGTGAAGTTCAATGGAAGTCACATCCCCGGTAGTCCGTTTAAGATCCGAGTTGGAGAGACGGGCCAGGCTGGAGACCCAGGGATGGTGTCTGCCTATGGACCAGGACTAGAGGGAGGCACCACAGGTAAAAAAATATATAATGAACCAGCTGCATAAAGCTGTGTCCTTCACCAGCTCATCTGGATGACCAGAGCTTCAAAGATCAGTTTGACCTTCTTCTAGCTGCAATGAGGATAAGAAGATTTCAGACTCAACATTAACAACCATCAGTTATTCTCAATCTCCTGTTGAACCTTAACCACTGATAATCCATTCATATTGGTTTATTTTGAGTTGTTGGGAAACATAGCCTGTGTGTTGCATTCACAACATACGACTCGTAAATACCAAACCCCGGGTTCTAAACACAATTACGAGGTCAAGATACTTGGTTATGAGTGCGTGTGAACAGTCAAATCGCATCTGCTATTAATCAGATTTGAACAGCGTACCTGGAACTAAACCTCACACCCGCCTCCTCACTTTCCCAAGGAACTGCTTGTGATTTTGTGGTGAACACGAGCAACGCGGGTGCCGGCGCTCTAGCTGTGACCATCGACGGGCCGTCCAAGGTGAAGATGGACTGTGTGGAGTGTCCTGAGGGCTACAGGGTCACATACACCCCAATGGCCCCAGGCAACTATCTCATCTCCATCAAATACGGTGGCCCTTACCACATTGTCGGAAGCCCCTTCAAGGCCAAGATCACTGGTGAGGAATAGTTTAAAAAATGCCCCCTCCCCCCCCTCAACAAAAAAAAATCTCAGTGGGATTACACCTACGCTCTTCTCTGTCCTCTAGGTGCCAAGCTTGTGTCCAGCCACAGTATGCATGAAACCTCCTCGGTGATGGTTGATCCTCTGTCCCGTGCCATCAGCTGCTCTCAGCAGGGACTTCCTGTCCAGTCAGACGCCACGAAGGTAGTGGCCAAGGGCCTGGGCCTGACCAAGGGCTTCATTGGTCAGAAGAATAGCTTCAGTGTTGACTGCAGCAAAGCTGGTGTGTATGACTGCAACCAAGACACATGTCACACGTGTATCTGCATAAAGTGTATAAAATGTATATGCTAGGTTAAGTATATATGCATGTGAAGAATATTGTCCTCACTTCATCTTGTCGTGCACCAAACTCCATTGAGAAAATCTGCTACTTTGCGTCACAGAACACAGGCTTTATAATCCACTGCTGTATAAATCAGCAAGCCCAAATTTCTTATTTTTTAAATTCACTGTTTGAAGTCCTTCATTTGGATTCAACTAAATGTCACAAACTTATCAAACAAGTAAACCAGCAGCAGAAAAAACACTCAATTTGTCTGTGACATTTGGTGGGGAAGAGTGAGCATTTTATAAACTTCAGTTTCCAGTTGAAAGCAACTGTCTGACAGCGTAAGAAAACGGCAAATATATTCTTAAGATATTGTACACTCAAGTAGGTGAGGAAGTTTATTAAGTGAGCCAATAGTTAAGTGGCTAAAATCTAGGGGTGTGCCAAAAAAATCGATTCACATAAGAATCACGATTCTGATTTACTAAAATGTCCCAGAATCAATTTTTATGTAGAGGCACTTTTATTTTTGTTACTTGCAATAGTTACAACAATTCCAACTAAGCATGGATAAATGTTCAAAACATACTAAATCTGAAAAATACACTTTAATGTCTCCATTTGTCATTCTGTCTTGCAAAGCAGACTGGAGTAGATCATCCTTTGCACACCTATAGATTGAAGCAGAAATCATTATGAATCAAATCGTTTTGAATCGAAAATTGATTTTGAATAGAATCGTATCCACAAAAATCGGAATCGAATCATGAGAGTAAAAGATTCCCACCCCCAGCTTGCTTGGAACCTCGTCAGATCAGATGGCAAAAAAGCACCATGTATTATCAGTGATGGAAAAGCAAAGCAAAGCAAAATGAGTCGAGTCGAGCTGAGTATTGCTACAACTGTATAATGGAAAAGCGCCATATTTGCCCCCACTGGCTGCCATATGTTTTCAGATATACCATGATATCTGTGTCAGAAACTTACTAAGATGTTCTGTCTGATCCGTCTCCATCCACAGGTCGGAACATGCTCCTTGTTGGTGTGGACGGTCCCAAGGTTCCCTGTGAGGAGATCCTTGTGAAGCATATGGGCAACCGCCTGTACAACGTCAGCTACCAGCTCAAAGAGAAGGGGGAGTACATCCTGGTGGTCAAATGGGGTGATGAGCACATCCCTGGCAGCCCATACCACATCACTGTCTAACCCCCCCCCCCTCAGCCCACACCCAGAAAATGAAACCAGTGTTCAAAAAGCAACAAGTGAACGTCCAAAACCAAAAGAAGTTTACAGCTACATGGCCCTTTCTACATTACAGATATGCTAATTGTGTTACAGTGCAAGTATTTAAAGGTGGATCATTAAAAAAAAGAAAAGAAAAAAAAAGGGTCTTGCATTTAGATTCCACTTTAAAACAAAAAAAATAAGAGTCAGATTTTAAAAAAATACACAATTTTCACAGAAAACTCAGTCAAAAATAAACAATAATAGACACTGATTATTCTTCACTTGGCCATTCACTCCATTCTTATTTCTGTAAATTCCTCCATCAAATAATGGAGGGATAAGTTGCACCTTTTTTCATTACTGTAAGCTGGCATTCAGTGCCTTAGGTTATTTTCCATGTTATGCCATGGGCATGAGCATATGTGTCTGAGCTTAGAGTAGGATGCTAGAAAAGCTTAGCAGTGTAGCAGCAGCAGATTTTTTTAAGCCCATCATTGGACGGAAGGTCACATTTTACACTGGAGGAGCTACCCTTATATACAAAATGAATGGATTCAGTTAAATATGAGCAAAGAGTGTCTGCGCCTTCCTGACCTGTGGGTTTAATCTGTGACACTTTGTTTTTAATCTGTTACTTAAGACAGTCTTCATAGTGTTGGTGCGCAGTAAATGCTGAGCTCTGGCCCAGTCCACATGATGTTCTTTAACTAAACCCAGTTGTTTTACCTGCTGCTAGTGTGATCCACGTTTAGTCACTGCTGTTCTGAAAACAGGGATGAGACCTAAGAGTTCAAATACTTTTCAGATGAGGTCAACGGAGAGAAGACACATTTCACAATAGCTTTCCTTGCTCGTTTCCCCGTCACACATACTCTCTCAACACTTCCGCTGGGAAACGATGCTTTCTGTGTGTTTAGCGCGCGTAATGCCAACATGTGCTCTGCATGTCACGTTACAAAAATAAAATCAAACTGGCATCAACATGGCCTTTGGCGTGCTTTACATTTCACTGTGGAACTTTTAAATGAACAATGTTTAAAAAAGGGAAATATCTTAAAGGTTTGTTCAAGGACAGATGGGCTGATGATTATGTTGTGGTCATTACGCAAATGGAAAAGAAACACAAATAAAACCAAGATGTCCAAAAACAAAAGAGAACAGATGTCGCTTTTTCTGCTCAGTGTTTATCTCACCACCTCCCCTCTCATTCTTTCAGCTTGCTATGTGCATAATCTAGATTTCAGAACATAAAAATGGATCCTATTGTCCTAAATAAAAGGCTTTAAAAGTGTTTGTAAGACAGTATTTTGATACACAATAAAATTGTCTAAATATTTTTTTGTTGTCAATCTAATGGGTGTGTTTTTTCTCTTTTAAATGTCCAATGTGTAACATTATGGAGGGTATAATCAGCCAAACCTGTTTATACTATATACAAGTATGTGTTTATAAGTAGGGCTGGGAATCATGGACCACGATACTAATAATATCACAATACAGCTATTCTGTGATGATCAATATATGGCAAGACAATCATAGAGCGATACATCATCTTGTAAGAAAAACACACGGGAAGGTCTTCTTCGTCTCTCGGATGTATACATTCCTTAGGTTTATTACATTAAAGGTAGTTACAAAGATTACAGCGGTTCAATGAAAGCATGGTTTAACCTATGCCAGAGGTGGAAAAAGTACTAAAATATTGTGCTCAAGTAAAAGTACCAATACTTTGTTGAAATATTACTGAAGTAGAAGTAAAAGTAGTCATCTGAAAATGTACTCAAGTAGAAGTAAAAAGTAGTTCATTTGAAATGTACTTTAAATAAAAGTTACTTAGTTACCTTGCGTGGGGTGTGAGGGTAGTAGAAATATGACAAGGGTCAGAAATCCAAAACTATACTATAGAGTATGCCTTGCTTAGACATACTCTATCTGGTGTTGTCTCTTCTGTCCTGTCTGAGTGCACTACTTCCTCACAGTGAAATTCTCCTAACTCAACATAGTCATACATATTTATGTACAGTCAATGAGTGTGAACCTCCCACATGTGTAGATTGGCTGACTAAATCAGTCCTATCATCTCCAAAGGCCCGTTCCACAAAAGTAGGATCCAGATATCCAGGATGAATGATTGATCCTGGTTCAACGAATCCAAAACAAGCGTGTCCAGGCTTAGTTGGTTCCACAAAGACCAGGATGATCGAACACGGATTCATCAGACCAGGTGAAACCTATCCTGGATCAGTGCGTGTACACAGCTTCCTCAAATAGACCTCGCTGTCGATCACAGATTCTCAGATTCACCATGACAACTGAGGCTGAAATCCTCATGGAGGAAGTGAAAGACCAAATCAAAAAAGAAATGAAACACGATAATGAACCAACGAGAAAAAGCGATCGCCTGAATGCGTAAGTAGTGCGGAACTACACGTCAATTCCTCCAACGAAACATTTACGATCCAAAAAGTTATTTAACATCTTTGATAACGTAGTTGTACTTTGATAATGAGTTGAAATTGTGAGTGAAAATGTGTAAATGTCACTTCCTTTAGATTGTAAAATACACTTTGTGTGTGTGAGCGCGTGCGTATGCGAGCGAGCGAGCTTGTGTAGCGTGTGTGCGCGCGTGCGTATGGGAGTGTGTGTGTGCGTGCGTGCGTGTATTATATACAGACCTTTTAATGTGCATTCATTCTTATGTTCTATAATATACTTATGTTCTATAATATTCTATAATATTCTTATGTTCTATAATATTCTTATGACCTATAATATTCTTGTTCTATAATATTCTTATGTTCTATAATATTCTATAATATACTTATGTTCTATTATATTCTTATGTTCTATAATGTTCTATAATATTCTTATGTTCTATAATATTCTTATGTTCTATAATATTATTATGTTCTATAATGTTCTATAATATTCTTATGTTCTATAATATACTTATGTTCTATAATGTTCTATAATATTCTTATGTTCTATGATATTCTATAATATTCTTATGTTCTATAATATTCTATAATATTCTTATGTTCTATAATCTATAATATTCTTATGTTCTATAATGTTCTATAATATTCTTATGTTCTATAATATTCTTATGTTCTATAATGTTCTATAATATTCTTATGTTCTATAATATTATTATGTACTATAATGTTCTATAATATTCTTATGTTCTATAATATACTTATGTTCTATAATGTTCTATAATATTCTTATGTTCTATAATATTCTATAATATTCTTATGTTCTATAATATTCTATAATATTCTTATGTTCTATAATCTATAATATTCTTATGTTCTATAATGTTCTATAATATTCTTATGTTCTATAATGTTCTATAATATTCTTATGTTCTATAATATTCTTATGTTCTATAATGTTCTATAATATTCTTATGTTCTATAATGTTCTTTGAATTGGTTCTTTATGTCTTTGCAGAGACAGAGTTCAGTTTTGAAAGGAGCTGATTTACTTGCTTTGATTTATCCTTATTCAATAAAGCAGCATCGTGTTACTCTTTGATGTGTTTTTATATTTCTATCGAGTGTATAAATATAAAATATAAAATTATTATAAATTATTTTTGAATTATTGTAATAAATGACCACACATGTTTAGATAATGACCGTGGGTATAGTTGAATGTGAAAACATAGTGTAGTGGACAGTGGAATAACTATTAGTTTACATTTGTGGTGACAGCTGCTGTGATGAGGGATGAGATTTCATAAATCCTGTGGCGTTAGCCTGCTCCAGACCAGGCTAACGCCACAGGTTAAATCTCCATGGTAACTTATGCCATAACATATCCTGCTTTCCCCTATTCTGCTTTTGAGAAACCAGATCACAGATAAATTAAGTCAGGATAAACAACATAGCCCGGCTTAATCCCTTATCCTACTTTTGTGCAACAGGCCTCTGCTGTGTTCTCGGGATGTTTGCTGTTGAATTGGTGGAGACAGTGATTTTGTGGTGTGGCGCCATGACTGAGTGTGATGGGGCGGGGGATGATGTCCATCAAATGTTCTGTTCATAGATGTCAATAAAGTTACGGACTTACTCGCTGCTGATAACATAGCGCGATTTTCGTTAACTTCTTCCGCTTGAGGAAACATAGTGAAAGAATCGGGAGTTATAAAACTACTTCAACACGTTGATATTATTCCTAATAACAATTAGTATTTTTAATTAGTATATAATTAATAATTTTACTAATACTCACGGTCCTTACCGCCGCATTATCAACATCCATAAAAAAATGTCAACATCCGGTACCGTTCACTTCCGTTGTGGCTTTTGTATTTGTGTTGTGGCTTTTGCATTCGTGTTGTGGCTTTTGTATCTAAAGAATGACGCCGAAGACACGCTAACAGTTTATATAACTATGTTGGACCGGACAACAATGCCGATAAAATAACAGCAACGCAAAGAGAACGTCAGACGAATGAAACTGCTTAGCGCTGTTGTTAGCCACACCGGAGCTAACGAGAAAACTGCCGGCAACATTGACGTCATGACGCTCAAACGTCGCGACGCTCGAACGTCGCAGCCAATGAATGACGGGCGTTAACAAACTACGTCATCACGCTCTTTGCGAGCAGTGCTGCGTTCAAGTCAGCTTAGGAAATCCCTTCCTCTTCCACTCGGATAATGTTACAAGGATGCGTTCAAGTACCGATTCCGGGTACCGTTTGATGGGCGGGCCGGACCGGGAGACCGGAGCCACTGGCCAGTTTTTTTTTTTTTTTTTTTTTTTTTTAAAGCTTTATTAACAAAACAAGTATGATGACAAACTTTCCTAAAAAACGACATTCTACATATCTCCACAGTACATCACACCTCCTATGAGGAACCAATAAGAGGAATTCTGACTGACAATCTCAAGTCTAAATCAGACATACAACATATTCAAGAATAAGGAAAGAAATAAGGGCAAATAGAGAGATATAAAAAAGAAAAAAACAAACAAACAAACAAACAGAATAGAAAATAAATAAGTAAATAAATAACATAAAAGTAAAAAGACCAGTTAATACAAAAACAATTACATACAAGGGGTTTATGAAAGGTTCAATTCGACTAAAAATGTATAAAGTTTAATTGCCTGGGGACTATTTATTAGTTTCAGAGTTTTTTGTAACATGGAAAGTTCATTCTTAAGAGCGGGCCAAGAGGGGGGGGATTTGGCATATCAACATTTGTGTATGTAAAATGTTGTGATAATAATGAGATTATTCACCAAAAATTCAGTCTTTTTGTGTTTGAGGATTACCCCTAATTGAATATTTTGAGAGGACCAAAACTCCATGTCTGTGGAACTGGACGACATTAAGTCGTGGAGAGATTTCCACAAATTTTGGACAGTCTCACATTCATAAAACACATGCTCCGTTGTTTCCAAATGTATATTACATATATAACAATTTTCTACCACAAATTTAAATCTGCTTTTCATAAATTCATTTGAAGGATAAATGTTGTTTATAGTTTTAAAGTGAACTTCTTTATACTTGGGGGGAATGGGGAATTTTAAGTATTTTGTACGAATATTTGAAATTTCAGATTTGTTAAAATCTTTAAGAATGAATGAGCTTTTTGTTCTGCTTGGATATAAGGTATTGACTAAATACTGCCTTAAAAACGTATTATTACATTTATCGTTTACAAGGTCCAGATCATCTATCTTCACTTTGTGTAAATTTGGAGTTGGTAAGTCCAAAATATTATTTTTTATCGATTGGAGTAAAGCCTTTGTAATATTCTGTGAGACTTTCTCATAGAGCTCATTGGAGCAAGTTGTGCTATATTTAGTATTAAAATCATTCAGTTCAAGTATGTTACCATTTCCATCCATTATATGTAAAACGGACCAAATTTGTTTTGTCATCCAGTCTTCCACAAACATAGACCTCCCTCGACTCAATATCACTCTATTGTTCTACAATGGAACATTATGGGGGCTGAAATTATGTTTGAACATCATTTTCCAATTAAATAAAACCTGTTGGTGAAATTTGGAAAGTTTAATGGGCAGTTTGGATATTTCAAAGTCACATACTAATAGAAACTCAATCCCTCCAACTTTGTTGAAGACAAGAGAAGGAAGCGAAAACCATATCTCATCATCGTTCCTTAAGAAGGATCGAAGCCATTTGATCATTAAAATTCCATTCATCATTTCAAAGTCAATTGCTTTTATACCACCATCCTTATAGTCCTTTATCACATCTCTATTTCTGATGTAGTGATGTTTATTTTTCCATATGAAATTGAGATTTGTTCTATTAATTTCTTTTATAATTCTCGGTGGGATGGCTAGGGAATATGCTGGATAGATTAATCTGGATAATGATTCAACCTTGGTGAGCATTGTCCTACCAAACAATGTTAAATCCCTTTGGAGCCAATTGTTTAAAGTTTTTTTGCATGTATCAAAAGTATTTTGGATATTCTTTTTTTCACTAACGTCTGCACATTTAGTTATCCAAATTCCTAGATATTTGATTTCATTTTTTACAGGAATATCAAACAGTGAAGAATCAGCACAACTATGAATGCTCATAAGTTCACATTTGTCCAGGTTCAAGTTCAGACCAGAGGCTTGAGAAAAAGGCCTTATAATATTCAAAGCCAGCGGAATTTGTTCCTTATTTTTAAGAAAGATTGTAGTGTCATCAGCAAGCTGACTTATAATTAACTTGTGGTTGTTTATGTCTAAACCTTTAATATTAGAATTTATAGCAGTTAAAGCCAGTAATTCAGTGGCTACAATGAATAAAAGAGGTGAAATGCTGCAGCCCTGCCTGATGCCTCTTTCAACCCTGAACCTGGGACATGTGCCTTCTGAGAGGGAAACACAACTATTAATATCAGTGTGTAACATTGCAATCATGTCAAGAAATATGTTACCAAACCCAAATTGTTTAAGTGTATTAATAATAAAAGCATGTTCAATAGAATCGAAAGCTTTGCGAAAGTCCAGAAACAACATAAAACCATTGTCCTTAATTAAGTGATTATAGTCTATAAGATCCAGAACCAAGCGAATATTATTATGGATCGACCTTCCTTTAAGAAATCCAGATTGTGTTGGGCTAATTATTTCAGAGATGCCTGTCTTTAATCTTGTTGCCAGGACTTTTGTAAAGATCTTGTAATCTGTGTTTAAAGGGTAATAGGCCTAAGGTTGCTTAGAAGTTTCTTATCTTTTCCAGGTTTTGGAATCAATTTAATTACCCCTTGTTTCATTGTTTCCATGAGCTCTTTTTGATTTATACATTCAATTAATGCTTGGAGCAATAGGGTTTTTAAATCTTCCCAAAAATGTTTATAGAAATTTGTTGTTATTCCATCTGGCCCAGGTGAGCGGTCAGATTTCATGTTATTAATAGCAAAATCAAATTCCTCCATAGATAAGTCTTCATCACAAATTTCTTTAAAGTTATTATCAATTACCGGAATCAGATGATTAATTTTGTCAAAGAAGGATGTGACATTTTGTTCTGAGTATGAAGATTTGTAGAGGTTACTGTAAAAATTGAAGACTTCCTTTGAGATGCGTTTAGGATCTGTGCATTCCTCACCGTCGATCATTAGACTACAAACTGAGTTAAATTCCTGTCTGCGTTTTTCTAAATTGCAAAAATAGGCTGTATTTTTTTCTCCCTCTTCTATCCACTTGGCTCTGGACCTCACATAAGCCACCTTATCTTTATACAAATACATCACATCCAGTCTTGATTGCAGGTTATTAATTCTAATTTTTTCTACAAGATTCATAAGTTCTTTAACCACATTTGTTTCTTCTTCTCTCTTTTGCTTGTTTAGTTTTTTAGCAAATGCAATTGGAGATTTTCTAATGCTAAATTTTAGAAATTCCCACTTGGATATTGATGTGCTAATAGCTCCATCATTTTTGATATCCAAAATTAATGTTTTAATAGAGTTACAGTATTCCACATGTCTTAGCAACTGGGAATTACATTTCCAATAATCTTTAAATGTATTATTCTGGTCTCTATGTTTAGTCTCAGATTAATAGTACAGTGATCACTTAAAGGACCATTAGTGGTTGTTGTTTCTGTAACATATTGAGAAATAGAATGTGACACCAACCAATAATCAATACGAGATTTACTTTGACCATTAGGTTTGTGCCAGGTAAATTGTTGAACATCTTTGTGCAAGGTTCTCCAGATATCTATTAATTTGTTATTATTAGCAAAATTTTCCATAATTGAGTTTCTATATTCCCTAGAGAATTTTGAAGGCCACCTATCCAGCCATTCATCAGGGGTTACGTTGAAATCGCCTCCAACTACTATGTGATCAGTGGGAATTTTGCATTAAATTCCTTTATGAGTATCGAAATTTGATGCAACAAATTCTTATTCTTTTGATCATTGTTATACCCATAAATGTTAATCAGAATAATGAAAAAATTGTCGATATTCAAAACACAGGCAACCCAATGTCCATCTTTATCCGCCTTGTTACACAAAATCTTCCCAGGACATCTGTTGAAACAGATGGCAGTTCCAGCCGACCGGTTTGTGCCGTGACTATAGAAAATTTTATCGCCCCATTGTTGTGACCAGAATTTAACATCCGACTCATCAGAATGGGTTTCCTGGAGAAAAATGCAGTTTGCTTGTTGCCCCTTGCAGAACAGAAAAACAGCTTTGCGCTTAACTGAGTCTTTAAGTCCCCTTGTATGAAAGGTACAATATGTAGTATTTAAGGGTTTATATAACCCAAAATCCACTTTTTTATACATATTATGTGCTCCTGCATTGTCTAGTTGCTGTATAATAGTTTTTGTTTCATTTTCGTAGTGTTTCAAAAAGTCATTTAAAATAACATGACCGCGGACTGCGGTTGCATAGCCACTGTTAGCAGCAAGACGCCATGTTTCTACCGGAGCCTGTAAGGACAAACGCGAGAGAACAAAACAAGCGTCTCTTTACTTGTAGCGGAAGTCCCGCCTCCTCTCTCTCTGCTTCGTCTGCTACGGCCGCGGTAGCTCGCCCTCTCCCTCACCTCATGAACCTTATCTGCTGACACGGAGAAAGACAACGAGGACGACATTTGACCAGCTGAGGATACTGTAGCGCTCAGGGAAGGGAGGGGGTGAGCAGAGCAGCAGGTCTTTGTTGGAAATTTCAGCCTCTCCTCTAGATGGCACTATAAACTACTTATTTCCCCTTTAAAAGAAAAAAAAAAATGTCAGATTTCAACTGGAACACAGAACACATGAACAAAGTTAACGAAGAGGTTTAGGGAGGTGGAGTAGAAAAGTATTGAGGAAAAAGTCCCATTTTTAAAATGTTCCACTGTTTAACCATTTCACATTCAGAAATTAGCCCATATCTGGAGATTCAGCCATTTGCCTTCTATGAACCCAAAGGGGCCCCTGAAGCCCACCGCCTTCCTCGCCTGGGCAATTTTTGGCCAGATTGCCTGCCTGGACCTCCAGTCCTCTGGGGTCAGGTCTTCAGCAAAGCGGATCCCTTCATCTTTACACACAGGAGAAGCCTTCGTCTTTCTCCAGATGTCATCTCTCACTGTACGTCTCGCAAACATAATGATGATTTGTCGATGCTTGTTCTCTGTCGCTCGCCCCACTCTGTGGACAACGTCGACTGCTTCTTCCATCTTTGTCTTCAGGTCCGGAGCGATTCTACCCAGAAGCTCCACCACTTCTGCTCTGATGTTTTCATTCATTTTCTCCTTTTTCCCTTTGATGCGAAGACACCATCTCCTTTTGTATCTTTCTTGAATCAATAAACGAGCTTTAATGTCATCATTATCTTTTTTGAGAGAATCAATCTGTTTTTCCATGTGTTTTATTTTCGTTGTACACTCTTTCAGCTCCTCTGAGTTGAGCTGCACTGATTTAGCAATAGCAGCTAGCATGGTGCTATGTTGTTGCATCTGTTTGCTAACATCCTCCATGCGGTCGTCGACACGTTTTCCAAGAGAGTCGATAGCTTTCAGAATGGTGTCAGTAGATGTGTTGGATTCGTTTTCCTGAGACCTAACTTTCGGTTTCTTCTCCGTGTGTGATTTTTCGGGAGTATTTGCAGGGGTTGTAGCCATTCTTTTATTGTTGCTAGCGTTAACTGTCTCCATCGGCGTTGAATAGTCGTGCTCGTTGTCTTTATGAATTGTAAATAGGAGGTTTTTCGCCGCCGAAGGTTTCGAGCTGTAGTTTTTTTTCATGTTCGGGCTGTAATTGTTCAGGAAAGTGGAATATTAGATCTCAAAAGTTGTTACATTGGGACTTTGTTTAGGAGCTCAGACAGATGCGACTGCTCAGTGCGCCATCTTGCCGACCTCGCCACTGGCCAGTTCAGTCAGGTTTGATGGTTTCCGAGCAGTGTGCGAAAGACCCATTAATAATCGGGGGGTATTCCCATCTCCAATCTCCCATTTGTTGCGCAATACTGTTTCACCACCCCAGGTGCCACGCTGCAGTATTGGCTATTTCCCCTGTCAGATGTGGGCTTGTGTGGGCCTTTTCCACAGCGCCATTTGGAGAGCAATTCATTAAAACATTAAAAATACAAAATTACAAATAAAATAATTTACATTTTCTCTGTTTATAAAGGATAAGAAAGCATGCAAAGTGTATTATGTATGTAGATGATATATGTAAAACTGAAATGACAAAGATCTTTAGGGGAAAAAATATTTTTCAATGACACTGTAACATGTTTAAACTAGAGCTGGACGATGATGGCAAAAAATATTAGTCACAATTATTTTTAACTGATATTGAAATCATGATTAATAGACACGATATTCAGAGTATTTATTGAACCACCAAAACTCAACTTTAAATATAATTTAAAAGAACAGCCAGAAATACATTAGTAACAAGCAAAAAAAATAAAATAATTATAGTAAATTAAAATAATAACAGTCCGCTTTAAATCACACCACAAATGTTCAATAATATTCAGGTCTGGGGACTGAGATGGTCATTCCAGAACGTTGTATTTGTTCCAGAGTAGAGGATCCAGACCAACACAGTTTGTGTGGACATGGGTTGATGTTATGGGATGTACTGACACTAAGTAAGACAAAAGTATGATGATATTTATTTCCTTTAATTGCTTTGCTTGCTTGCACAAAATGTTTTCCTGCCTTGCAGAGATTTGTGGATTTGATTTCTTTTTTGATTGTTTTACTTGTGAAGCAAACATACATGATAATATGTCATGTAGACTTTTGTCCATTAAAAATCAGTTAATGGAATGAGTGTCTTTGAGAGTACAGTGTCTGAATCTTACTTTGAATAGGACAATGAAAAATTCATGATTTCTAAATGATGAGATGAGACATTTTCTTTTCAGTATAAAAGTCATTTTTTAATGTACATTTTATTACAAGGCTATGTGTGCAACTGGCTTACTCCCACCAATATTTGTACAGAAACAATACAATAAATTATAACACAGAGACAAGTTTTAAGACATTTGGCAAAAAATGTGGATATTGTTTTTTTTCACTGTGCGACAGATTGCAGTGCAAAGGCCACGGGGGGGGGGGGTCACCTTTAAGGAAGATGGATGTCATCAAATTGAGGGCAGTTCACAGAGAGAGCTAGTGTGTCCTATTGGTTCTATACTACACAACTTCTTATGACGACTGAAAGACTGAGGATCTTGTGAGACCACGTTCATGAGAGCGACAATTTAAAGGGTAAACAAGCATCGGCATTGTTGTTTTTATCTCCTGTGTCTACACCGCCTACACTTTCTTCATTGGCTGTTGGCAGCATGTGTTTGCAGTTGGGTTGGGAATCAGTACACACTACCAAATTCAAACATGCTTGATTGACTGCAACTGAGGTTGGATCGTTTGTGTTAACCCTCACACGCCAACAGATTTCTGTGCCAACTAGCCACGCTGACTGTCCCCAACTGGTGCAGACTCTGCCCAACCAAAATCAGGCAAAAACAATCTTGGGGTGAATTCCAATTCCTTGCTTAACCCTCAATCTTAATCCTCAATCTCAAAAATGCTCTCCCTCGGGTGCAAGTGCTGTCCTGATTCTCAGAAAAATTAAGTTGAGGGTCAAGTTTAAGGGCTGTATCGCCCTCAATATTAAGATTTTCCGAGACCACCCTTGGGAGCAAGGGCTACCCAGAATGCATTGCGTGTTTTGACATAACAAAGATGGCGTCGAAAGCAGCGAAACGAGTGCGATACAAATGAAGTATTTTCTTTGTTAATAGAGATATAAAAATGATCTTAGTTTAGGCCCATATTATGGATTAATGACGTCATTGTTGCGTAACATTTATTTTTATTTTACGATCTTTTGTCAAGAGTCGGCCGGTGTGGTTTACTTTTCAATAAGTCGTGGTGTGTGGTAACTGTCAGCTGAATATTTGTATGAGTATCATCTTATAACTAACTGACAACCTAATAACTTGACTGACAAACGGATCAGAATAAATAATCCTGACGTAAATGTGTTCTTCTTCTTCTTCTTTTTTGGAGTTAACAGACTGTACGCAGCTTTGGCGTTATTCTGCCCCCTACAGTCTGAAGACGTATCTGCATTTTAGGGGTGTCCAATTTCTAAGTGACAAAATAACCCTCAACACTTGGTTTTGAGGGCCAGTTAAGATAAGGGTTGAGCTTGAGGGTTAAGATAGGAATTGGAATTGGCCCTTGTAGTGTGTCCCCAGCTTTAGTGGAAATGTCCCTATTTAAGCACTGATAACGTAACACTTGAATGTCCTCAGCGGAGACAACTGTCAACTGAGATGCTGCTTGTTGTTTTTTAGTGGCAGCATCAATTTACTGAACAGTATCGAGGACCAGTTTTGTTTCCTTTGCTCCGGTTGTGCTGTTTGCAGTCGGAGTTGAGAAATGTCTTATGCTCTGCACTTAAGCTCAAGGTGGAGCTCTCGGACAAGGACAAAGTTCATGCCGTTGCTGGTGTTTTTGTTGGACGAAGTGCATACAACAAAGGAGGACGACATGTCTCGTATCAGGCATGTCTAGTAACAACCTGGGGGTCAGCAATGTTTCTGTGAGTCCAGCCTACAGTACTTACTGCAGCTTTAATGGTTGAAGAGTTACATAGTTGGTGGTCCTCTTTCAGCTCCTCACTTGATCCAAAACTTTAGTTCCATCTGGTGAATTTAGGCCCATAGCAGTCACACTTTGACCAGAGAGTTTGTACAGTGTTCCACCATAACAGGCTTTGAGCTTACACCAACTATGATACGTTCTCATTTTGGTCCAAAGAGGAGTTTCTTAAATGGCACCAGTTATATTCAGTTCACCCGGCAGCAGGGAAAGTTTCGGTGGTGGTGCTGCAACCACAGGTGACGCTGACGTACTGGGGATGAAATGATGAATAGTCATGAGAGTTTAAAGTAAAAATGATGTGTGACTTTAGCAATGTTGTCATTAGCTCAGACTTGTAAGTCAATTTATTGTCTGCCTACCTGACAATGTGTCCTTCAAAGCCAAGGGCTGTGATGAAGATGTTGATGAGGACAGTGAAGAAGACGAAGACCGTCGCCACATTGTTCATCCTATCGAGCTTGGCGTGTTTCCTCACGTCATTCAGATCGTACTTCACTGCTGACAAACAATCGCATGACGCAAACAATATAAGCTCTGTGAAATGACGATGACTAAGATGTTTTAAATGATTATTTTTTTAACAAAAAAATGCTCATTTAACTTGAAACTTGAAGAAGAAGAAGAAAGATTGACAGCAAAAGAAGACGCAGTGAGTCGGAGTAACTTGCCGATGAAGACAAGTAACAGCCCCACAGCCACCTGCAACGTGATGGACATGGACAGCAGGACGAGGAGGGGTATGTAGAAGCGGTAATGAGGTCCCACATACAGGACGGTCTTCAGCTGCGACGAGTTGGCCATCAGCAGGGCCACGTCCAGCATACTCTGAGCTGCACTCTTCTTGGTGGCGTAGTGATTTATGTTGATGCGGCGAAGCTGTTTTTTGCAGTCACCTTTTGCGGCCTGTGAATGCAGAGAGGACAAAGGTCAAGATTTGGCTCCTGTTGAAGAACAACATCACACTTGGATGTTTAGGTTGTGTTTTTTGGCCATGTTTGTCTGTTTGTGAGCAGCATAATGTTTTGGTGGAAATGCAGAAATCCAAAACTGCTTTGGTCGAGGTCTGCACTCTCTTTCATTCAGGCCATATAAACCAGTGTTTCCCAAACTTGATGGCAAGACGTCAAAGATTAGGTAAAGCAGCCACTAGGATGAGGCATCAGTACCAGTAGTAGTACCTTGGTTTTGTAACAACCATACCATTTTCAGGCACTCTGCTGTTTTTGTAATAACAAAGGTAGTAAAGGTTGTTAGAAGTAAGTCCAGACTTCTCAGGTTCTACAGAATAAACAGGTTTTCTCCCTCAGTCACAGTGATCAGGACATACTTCTCTCTGTCTTCATTTAAATGCACTTTATGCCAAATACACAAATTCAGACCTTATACTGACATTATTCAGGTATGAGGACGGGTTAGAAGATTTTATGTTAAGATTTGTCCTTTGTGCCAATATGTGCTAGGTGCTAGAGGTGGTTGTGCATGTTCTGTGGGAGGCCAATCTTTGATCTAGGTATAATTTGAATTTGTGTACCCTTGCATCATTGGGTGTTTCGGGCCTTTCAATCAACCTTCCATGAAGGCGGCCCCCAGTTGGGTGATCAATCTAAGGGTGTCCTCCTGCATCCAGATGAGCCCTCTCTCAACGAGGCTCAATCAATAAGACTTGAGAACTTTAACAAAATCATATGTTGAATCAGACACCTGGTGCTCCATATAACATTCATGAGTATGTTTGGATGTAACCATGAATATTAGTGAAATATTCATGTTCATGAGATAAGTAAGCGCCGTAACACTTCGTACTACGTAACATGTTCACCTCTGATTTGTCCATGTTCGTGTACGTGCAAACGTCACAGAATGAGGTGAAACTTCTTCACACTTAACTCTAGTGAGTCCCAGTTGTCTAAGATGACTAAGACCTGAATGACTGAGAACCTTCACAAACAAAGAGTCACAGTGTTTTTTTTTAATTCATTATTATTTCAAACACAGAGGTGTTTATTTGCTGTTACTATGACTTCAGGTGTGGCTGTGAGGGAGTGTCAGAGAGACAGGTGATGACTCACCTGGGCTGCAGACAAAAACAAGACACAGCATGTTCTGTCAAACCCACACCACTCATTTGCTTTCTGTAAATCAGAAGGTCACAGACCTTGTGAAGGGTCAAAGGTGTCATCAAACCGATGTAGCGCTTTATTCTCTTCTTACATACATTTATTTATAGATAGATAGATAGATAGATAGATAGATAGATAGATAGATAGATAGATAGATAGATAGATAGATAGATAGATAGATAGATCAAATTTAATGTCTGGATTTACAAATACCATGTCACTTACCTCTATGTCGTCCAGTTTGTTCAGAGGTATGTCCTGCCCGTTGAGTCGGTCCATGTTCTGCGCTCGGTTCACTCTCCACACGCCACCACAGATATAGACCAAGTGTGTGCTGAGCTCACAGCAGTGCAGAGAAAGTTAAGGGGAGGAGCAGGACAAACAAGTCAGACAGCTACTCCAGTTACAATGACACAGGAAAAGACCCCTCCCACTGAGGCCCGGCCATACAGTCATACAGTGGTATGCAAAAGTTTGGGCAGCTCTGTACATTTTCATGATTTTCCTTTATAAATCATTGGTTGTTTGGATAAAAAAATTCAGTTAAATATATCATATAGGAGGCAAACACGGTGATATTTGAGAAGTGAAATTAAGTTTATATGATTTACAGAAAGTGTGCAAGAATTATTTAAACAAAATTAGGCATGAGCATACGTTTAGGCAACACAAAAGAAACATTTCTAGCATCCTCCATTTGCAGAAATAACAGCCTCTAAACGCTTCCTATAGCTTCTAATTAGAGTCTGGATTCTGTATGAAGGTATTTTGGACCATTCTTCTTTACAAAACATCTCCAGTTCTTTCAGTTTAGATGGTTTCCGAGCATGGACAGTCTGCTTTAAATCACACCACAAATGTTCAATAATATTCAGGTCTGGGGACTGAGATGGTCATTCCAGAACGTTGTATTTGTTCCTCTGCATGAATGCCTTAGTAGATTTTGAGCAGTGTTTAGGGTCGTTGTCTTGTTGAAAGATCCAGCCCCGACACAACTTCACCTTTGTCACTGATTCCTGGACATTGTTCTCCAGAATCTGCTGATATTGAGTGGAATCCATGTGACCCTCAACTTTAACAAGATTCCCAGTCCCTGCACTGGCCACACAGCCCCACAGCATGATGGAACCACCACCAAATTTTACTGTAGGTAGCAAGTGTTTTTCTTGGAATGCTGAGTTCTTTTTCCACCATGCATAACGACCCTTGTTTTGCCCAAATAACTCTATTTTAGTTTCATCAGTCCACAGCACCTTATTCCAAATGTGCTTATCTGAGATTTTTCTCACTTCGGGCCTTAACTAGAACTGTGCCTGTGGTCTTCACATTCCTCACAATGTTCCTCACAGTTGAAACTGAGAGCTTAAATCTCTGAGATAGCTTTCTGTATCCTTCCCCTAAACCATGATGTTGAACAATCATTGTTTTCAGGTCATTTGAGAGTTGTTTTGAGGCTCCCATGTTGCCACTCTTCAGAGAAGATGCAAAGAGGAGAAACATTTACAATTGACCTCCTTAAATACTCTTTCTCATGTTTCTCATTCACCTGTGTATGGAGGTCAAGGGTCACTGAGGTTACCAAACCAATTTTGAGTTCCAATAATTAGTGCTAAAGGTATTGAAATCAATAAAATGACAAGGGTGCCTAAATTTATGCACATGCCTAATTTTGTTTAAATAATTCTTGCACACTTTCTGTAAATCATATAAACTTTATATATGTATATATATAAGCATTATTTTTGTACATAATATTTGTGCCTTAACAGCTATAACTCTTTTTTTTTGTGTTTTAATACAAGTCAAATGCAAGTCTTAAAAAGCAAAAAAAGTGATATATATATATAAAAAAAGAAAAAGTATTGTATTATGTTTCCATGCTGACAACAAATAAAGAAAAAAAAATACCAATGACACGTTTTAATGAACAGAGCTGCCTCGCGCTCACAAGAAGTAATTGACTATTTCCGGGTCAGATGCTTCGGCTGCTACACAACATGGCCGCCTGCGTCACCCTCACGTCCGCCGTGCTGCGGAGGTCGCTGCCCGGTGTTTTAAAGCTCCACGGCCGGACACCGGCAGCTCCCGTCGCCACTGTCGGGCACAGCTTCGTCTGTGACGTTAAAATGCCTGTGATTATCGAGTCCACGGAGGAGTACAGGTTCGTGAAGCGGCTCATCCCGCACACTCGCGTCCCCGCTCCGCCTAAACACACCGGTCCGACTCCGTCTGGCTGGACTCCTCCGGCGGAGTCACCACCGCCTCTTGCCTACATGATCCGCCGCTCACGCATGCACAACATCCCCGTGTACACCGACCTAACCCACGGCAGCCGCAGGACGACGCTGGTACGGAGAGTGGAGGGTGACATTTGGGCTCTGGAGAAGGACGTGAAGCGGTTTCTGATGGAGGTGACAGGGAAGGAGACGCCCACGCAGGTTAATGAGGTCACCATGACCCTGAGGGTCAAAGGTCACTTCGACAAGGAGCTGAAAGAATGGTTGGTCAGTAAAGGCTTCTGAGCAGTGAGATGAGGTCAACACAGCTGTTAATGAGAACTTCGCCATCTGCTGGACAGTCTCGACCTTTAACCTGTGTCCCACTGAACTGTGTATGAAGGGACAGTGTTTGATTTAGAGCTGAAACGATTAATCGATGAAACGATTATTAATCGATGAATCGATTATTAATCGATTACTAAATTAATCGGCAACTATTTTGATAATCGATAATCAGTTTGAAGCTTTTTTCATGACTAAAACAAGATTTCTGATTGTTTTAGCTTCTTAAATGTGAATCTTTTCTTCGTTTCTTTGCTCCACATAAACAAAGAAATCATTAAAACTGAATCATTTTGGTTTGTGGACAAAACAAGACATTCAAGAACATCGTGATTTCCAGGTTTGACGAACACTGATCAACGTTTTTTAACATTTTCTGGACCAACCGATTCCTCGAGAAAATAATCGACAGATTAATCGATTACGAAAACAATCGTTAGTTGCAGCTCTAGGTTGATTTACAGACTCTTTCTTTAGTGAAGAGATGATGAAGCTGTGGGATTAATATGACATTTAATGATGTATGTTCTTATAAAGAAAATAACATTTAACATCATCACATGAGATCAGCTTTCTTCCACCTTTTTGTCAAAAGTGTCAAAGGTTATCTCTGAATTAAAGATATAACTTATTAAAACAAATGGTTTTCATTTTATTTTGGTTATAAATAAACTTTGTTCCGTCTTTACAATTCCTCCTCTAGCAGTCATAAAACGGGTAAGAATAAATCAATATTCATCAACTTGAGTCTATTATATAGGTATTATTTAAAGCTACCCTGATTAATTTGGTGAACACCTACACAATTAGTAAACACGAATAAATGTTCAATTCATGAGGAAAAAGCAAATGTTCATAATTATCTGTTTGCCAATTGCAACACTTTTTGAAGAAATGATTAAACCTGCTGCAACATCAATCCTGCAGTAACCAAGGTAACGCGATTGAATTGTTTACATCACAATGTCGTACACCACACTTTAAAAAGCCTTGAAAAAGCAAGGTCCTCACGTAAAGCACTTAAAAGTCGTAATCTATCTTTAAAGTGACGATACAAACAGCATATTCCATTTCTGCCAATAAACCTTCGGACATTTTACACAGGAAACCTTTTAACTGATAATAAACAACGTAGAAACAACATTTCGAATTAGTAAATGTTTAACTTTCTCCTTACCAAGCAAAAATAGTTGATTCATTATCAAAGTAGTTTTCAGAAACATGTTTTCCACTCAGATTAAACTTATATTATATACATTATATAAATATTCACAAAAATGGTCATAGTGGTGGTTGGATTTAAAAGACAGTAAAAAAAATAGAGCATGTTTGGCTGCTAAAAGACTGGATTTATTGAATTGGAAGATCCATAAAAAGCAACATGTTTCTCAGTCTCGGCTTGGTGTGGAACAAATAGAAATGAATGATGCTAGATTACCATCTGCATATAATACAGACAGCTACTGAGCAGGTCTACATGAACTTGTTTTAATATAAGACACATGGAACTAAAAAGTCAGGTAATATCTTGTTAAAAAGTCATCAAGTTAAGTCAACAGTTAAATTCTGGTTATATAAATGTGTACATCAGCTGTAAACCAGCTCTCACTGCTCTGACTCTGTTGAGATGAGAGAGGCTGAGCTGGAATTAGTCGCTCTCACTGGTCAACATTCATCTCATGTTCATTTGGACAACAGTCTCCAGCATTACCATGTTGTTCCCAGGGTTTTACGTCCCGATGGTCTCAGCTTCTGTCCATCACGGCTGAATTAGGGAGAGAAACTCTCTATTTTGCTTGGCAAGTTCTGTCAGTTGGTCCGCTGAAAAAGAAGAAGAAAAAAGTAAATAAATTGATGATACTGCTTATTTGACAGTTCCTGGAGCTAAAAGAGGTCATGAAATTCCCTCAAATTGTTCCCTGGATAATACTGTATATTTGATAGAACGAGACAGACACTTGGAGGTGTTTCCATTGGACGCTCACAAACCATTATCACGCCCAACAAACAGTCAGTACTTACACAACATGTGCTTCACTCCTCTCCTCCAGTAGCGAGGCTGCATATGTAGAAGGTTCACTTCCTTCATGGAGGAAGAAGTTTCCGATACTTCATTTAGCATTTCCAACTCCTAACAAATGAGACGGGGGGGAAAAAAGGGCATCAGTGGGATTTGACTCCTTAGACTGGGCTTCAGCTGTGTGTGTGCAGTATGTCAGTACCCACAAAGTGTAGGTGATGATGTATGAGAGACTGACAACACAGTCACAGAACTAGCCCGAGACTCTGTTTAGGAAAAACTTTTGGGGAAAATTTTTTGCCACTTAAGAGAAGTCTCCCCTCGTAAGATCTATGCCAGTTAAAGCATACTATATCTTCAGAATATATTTGCTGCTTTATCGAGTTAGAAAGTCATTTTTAATTGGAAAGAGTTGTTGACCCATTGCTGATATTATTTTGCGACTTCAGTGACTTTGAAATGTCTCGTTATGGATTTACTTAAGTGCCACAAACTGAATGAGGCAGCAGTAGACCAGCAACTCTTGTGTCCCCAAGAGCTACAAATGCCACATCTCTATGGACTTTGGTGTGGGAAAGTGAGGTGGTTGGGTGGTCCATCCAGTGGGAGTAACGTCAGCATGGGGCAAACATCACCGTCTTCTAAAGTGGCTGTAGGTTTGGGGTCAGGTTGGGTTTCATTTCACTTTCGTTCCACGGTTATAACCGTGAGGTGGAGCTTGACGAGTCCAGTTTACTTAGTTTTACAATAGGGCTGAACAATTAATTGAAATTTTATTGAAATCGCATTACGGCCTACTTAAATTACACATCTTATTCTACAGACTGAAGAGAGGTTCTTTGTGTCTCACAGTTCTGCACAAATATCACACAGTAATCATTTGAAATATGTTTTTTCAAATGAAAATGAGAATAATGATGGAAAGATTACACTCCCTCTGATATCGTGAATCCCATCACAATTGCTGTCAATATAATCACAACTAGATATTTCTTCAAAATCGTTCAGCTCTATTTTCCAAGGAAAATTATTGGATGTAAAAAAAAAATATGTTTTGCTTTTGTGCAAGTTTTATCAAAACAGCAGTGTTGTATATATGTATCCTTGCGCATTCTTAAAAGGTAATATGGAAACCCTGGCCCTTAGTGGATACACGGAGTATACACTAGGGGTGGGAAAAATAATCGATTCATCGATGCATCGCGATTCTCTCTAGAACGATTCCGGATCGATGCGGATAAGTTAATAATCGGAATTTTAAAAAAAATAAAAACATTTTTTACTTCGCCTGCTGCAACATTCTGTTCGCTTCGCTCACTGCAGAGCCAGGGTTTCCCCCAGTGTATTATAAGCCTAGCGGGCCGCCAGGCTTTGCGTTGCTTGTTTATTTATTTAAAATAGATTTTTTTATACACCTCAGCTTTGTCTATACCGGGGAACAAGAGCGCACGTTCCCCCATGTAATCCGCGCAGCGCACGCTTGTCCAGGTGCCGATTGAAACCAAAGTCACACTATTAAGTGCGTCATTATTACAGTTACATCGTTCTTGTCAATAAAGATATTATATTGAGGGATGCACCGATAATTCAGTGGTCGAAACAGATCGAGTTCACGGTGGAACAACACCTGTTAAACGCTGGAAAGTCTCTGCGCAAAAGTGAAACTTGGCTGCGTGCGGCACAGATTATCAACTCCCCGCGACATTGACTTCACAGCAGAGAACATTCTCTCTCTTTGAGCAGGGAACTAAAGACATCAGCTCATCTGATGCATCTGTTATTCCCTTAATTACAGCGTTAAAGCGTCTTCTTTCACAAAGATTAAGACCACGGAGTGAAAACGATGAAAAGTGCGCCCTGCTCTTCAGAGTCTGTCACCACTCAGTTTCACTCAGATCACCTGCACTTCATCGTGACTGTACTCCATCCTCGTCATAAAGATCATTATTCTTATGTGGGGATAAAACACGTAGAGAAATGATCCAGTCTGCTTTAGATCAAATCAAAATCAAATGAGCTCTTGGAGACGCAGGAGCGACGAACGGCGCAGGAGAGGGAGAAGAGAACATCGCAGGGGCGGTGCGCAGAAATAAAAGGGATGTCTGCGCCAGATGAGGGGGCACTACCACATTTATATTTATGTTGATTTATTTTACTTTTAAATGAGTAGCAAAGTATTAAAGTAAAAAATTGTTGCATTGAGATGCATCGATAATCGGTTTAGAATCGAATCGTGAGGTGCCAAGAGATTCCCACCCCTAGTATACACGCACATGTATGAACTCACAAAATTCCAGTTGAAATAAGTGAGATAAGACAGTGCATACTTACGCTGGTGTAGATTTTATCAAGTGAATCTTTTGTTAAATGTCTGAAATCAGTTTTTCATGCTGGCTGCTGTGTTTCACTGAGAATGTGCCTGTACCTCATACAACAACCTGTAATTACCGTGTTGCAGGCCAGCAGCAGTTGGTGCACTCTCTGGAAGACATCGGTCTCTGTGCTGAAGCTGGGAGGTTGTCGGTTGCAGTATGACCTCAAATTGCTCTCATAAACGTGGCTGAAAGTAGCCATCAGCTGCTGGAGGTCTCTTGCTGCCACACGCAATGAGCTGGGAGAGAAAACACCAGGACTCTGCTTCTTTACTTCCAGGGACTCGCACTGAGAGGAAAACAGAAGCTGCTATGACCACAGACATCAGGCATGAACGATGAATCAAGTCTGTTGAAGGATCTATAAAAACACACACCTCAGACTGTAGCTGCTCCAGTGCTGACTGAGTCACTTGAAGGAGGGAGGCAACATCAGTATCCTCTTCTTTGCTCGGCTTAGCAGATGATTTGGTACCTTTGCGTAATGCTCTGTGAGGTGACGAGAAGCAGTAAAAGGTTGGAGGGAGCCACAATATCTGTATCGGCAAACACTGGTTTTAAAATGTATTATTGGAAATCAAAAAGCAAAATAGCCAAGATCCGTGGATATGACCAATGATTAAAACAGTGAGCAGAATGGGCTGCTACCTCCCTGACGTCTGTGCTTGCCCCTTCTCCAACTATTATTTTTCATGTGTATTTACTTGCAGAATGAAGATAATCTATATTGGTATCGGTTACCAGCCCAAGCACTCCCGATATATTGGAATATCAGATATTGAAGATGCTGAAGTCGAGCATCTCTAGTTTGCATCAAGTAACTCAGGAGTCCTGGAGGAAGAGGACAAACTCAGAACCCGTAAAGCTCTTCAACGCAGAAATGTCAACTATATAATACCTAACCTAAAATATTAAAAAACAGCACATATCGCCTTGATTTATCAGTCTATAGACAACATACTGTATATGTGTTTAACAGGATCATAACATGTATACTGTACTTGATTTTTGCAGGCCTGGGGTCTAATGTGGGGTTGAGCATTTGCGTAAGGTGAGGCAGATTCTCAGCTTTGAAGAGTTCATTCAGTAGCAGCTCTCCGTCCACTCTCTGACCTGCAGATTTCTTGTCGCCTGGGAGCAGCGACATAAGCTGCTGCAGGAACCAAAGCTGCCGACAGTGACTCGCGACACCCTGGATACATGGTTTGATAAACAAAAGAGAACCAAAAAAAATTGATGTTTGTGTTTAAAACAATTATTACGTCATTGCTGTTTAATGCAGCCTCTCACCCTGATCAGGTCCAGGTCTTCTGCTTTGCAAAGCATCAGCTCCTGCCCAAACAAGGCCAATTCTGTTAAAACAAAACACACGTTACAACAGTAAAAGAGGTCAGATTATTATTATTATTATTATTGTTATTATTATTATTAATAATAATAATAATAATAATAGGTGCCAGGCTTTAATTGTGTATTGTACATTATTATACATCTACTGCACGTCTCTCCGTCCAGGGAATCGATCCCTCACCTGTGGTTCTCCCCAAGGTTTCTACCCTTTTCCCTGTTATAAGGGTTTTTTCCCTGGTAGTAAAAGCCTGGCACCAGGCTTTTACTTGCCCCCACCATATTTTCATACATTCAATACCCACATTTTATTTTGAAAGCCAGAGGTTTCTTCACCCTGCAGTAAGCTAGCCAAGGCGCTGACTTTCCCAGTTGTCTCAAAGTATTTGCCACAGTGTTGGCAGTAAAGGCGCACTTGAAAAATACCGTGGGCCGCCGGTGGACTGCCCGAGAGGCTCTACCACCGGGCTTAGCAGGTTTTCTGGGGGAAACCCTGACTGCATTTATTCATGATTGTTCAAAGAAGAATTGTAATGCATTAAAGAAGTTTTTCCCCCCACCCTAGTGTCAACGGGAAAAAAGCAACAACAAAAAAACATAAATAGCTTAATTCACAGTGTGGTAAACATATACCACACTGCTTACTGTACTGAATATCTAACCTTTATAAATGTCACCTTTCACCAGAACATTCTCGTCTTTGGATCTGACCAACGTTGCCTTGGAAGTTGCAAAATGTGGTTTGATACTGTAAAGTGATAAATAGGACAGACAGATTGAATTGAATGACTTCATTCCTCCCCAGGGGAGGAGGTCTGTCAGATCTTCTATACAATTTACGAAGGATGAGTGCTGACATGATGTTGGATGGATTCTATCCCACCTGCTGCAGAGCCACGTTAATATGTCGGTGCGGTGCTGAGAGGGAGTGCACAGCAGCTGCAGCATGCTGTCTTCCTGTAAATCCAGACCTTCCACCAGTGGACAAGATGCAGCCTCAACAAGGAACAAACACACACACACACACAAACAATCTTAAAAACACATACACAGTGTTTAGCATCGTTTAAATCTAAAACAGCGAATTTCCAGGGCTTCATTACGGTAAAACTTCAAACCAAAAACAATCTCTGTCAATCAATAGACAAGTTTATGCTTTTTTAAGTACTGATGCGCAAATCTAAATCTTCCAAATATGAAATCTTGTTAAACTATTGTTAGTCTGAACTGCAGAAACAATGAAACTGAAAATGCATACTTACTAACTACATACTAACTATAAAAAGTTTAAAATGTTATAGGGATATTAGTGCAAATGATATCAGGAAAATAATTTCAAGTGAGGTAAAACTTTATGGTATGTGTTCATTTTTTCCCCGATCAATTTGAGCCTTTTTTTCCCCAATAATAACAACAAGTTCAGATTTTTCCACTTCTTCGTTGTGAATATTTCACTTGACTTTGCTCCATATAGCAAATAAATCAATAATAGTGGATAATTTTGGTTTGCTTACTACAGGTGACGTTTTGTTGATATGCGCCATTATTGTGAAACAAATTAAATATTTAAAAAATTCACCAAAAATCAACAGATAGACATTTTCCCATTCAGATTGCTGTAGTAGTTGCCAATGGTAGGCGGCTGCTTACTACAGGAAAAGTGCTGTTAAATATTTAATTTCATACAGTTTCACATGGCAGATATCAACAAAACGTCACCTTTAGTAAGTTGCTGTCTACCATTGGCAACTACTACAGCTATCAGAATGAGAAAATGTCAATTTGTTGATTGAGAAAATGTCTTTTGAAAACGAATATCCAGCGAATATCAAACCTCCTGCTAACTTATGCACGCTAGCTAAAAACACGGGTTTTCTCTATGGGAGAACGCAAACATATTCTGAGAAGTTGACATAAGCTCAGCCGTACACCGAGAGAAACTATAATTAAACGACAACAACATTTCAATGACTACATTAAAGTCAAAACGAGGTTTATGGTTCACAAAACACCATATTAAAAATGTTTAAAACGTCTTCGCGATCTGACGTCGAAGTTTATCGTTACGGGCTGTCACATGAACACGTACTTAAAAATAAGATACAATACAATTAACATGCAGTAAAAGTGGACTAATTGGTTGTTATTTAAACATGTTTACCTGTAAAGAAGCATAAACAAGTCGCACGAGCTCGAGCTCTTTCAAACCAGCCGCCATTTCCACCCAAACAAACTCTTCTTCTTCTTCTTTGATTAGGCAGGTGAGACGCAACGATGGCGTATTGCTGCCCCTACTGTTCGTTAATAGGTCCTACAAGAAACGTGTCAAATCCTATTGTATATTCCTGTTTTGTGAAGATATTCCATCAGTTTAACTGTCTTTGCCAGAGAATCAAGATTTAAAAACAGTTTCTCCATCTGCTCCAAGTTTCCTGAAGAGAGACAGTCTTTGACTGGAGTGTAATTTACATTGGAGAAGTACATGTTTCACTGTCTCCACACTCACATTTACCATCAGAATGAATTACCAATCAGAACCAGCCCACCCCTCAACCCACAGTGTCCAAGCCTCAATCTGGAGTGAACCACAGAATCTTTTCTATTACACCTAAAAGTGCCCTTGTCTTTGTTTACACTTTCCTGCACTGAAAAGTAAGCTCTTCCCTTCTTTCCCTTTTCCCAAGATTTTTGCCACTTCTTTTTTAGAGACCTTGTAATTTCCTCTGAGTACTCTGGCGCCCCCTATTGCAAGTGAATTTGCACTCTTTCCCCCTTTACTGCTTTCTTTGCCATCTCATCCGCCCCCTCATTCCCTTACACACCCATATGTGCTGGAACCCAGAGAAACCACACCTCACAAAGATAGATAGATAAATAGATAGATAGATAGATAGATAGATAGATAGACAGACAGACAGACAGACAGACAGACAGACAGACAGACAGACAGACAGACAGATAGATAGATAGATAGATAGATAGATAGATAGATAGATAGATAGATAGATAGATAGATAGATAGATAGATAGATAGATAGATAGATAGACAGAAAGAAAGACAGACAGACAGACAGACAGACAGACAGACAGATAGATAGATAGATAGATAGATAGATAGATAGATAGATAGATAGATAGATAGATAGATAGATAGATAGATAGATAGATAGATAGATAGACAGAAAGACAGACAGACAGACAGATCTTTTTTTAACTCACAGAGAAATTGATATATATATATATATATAGATAGATAGATAGACAGACAGACAGACAGACAGACAGATAGACAGACAGACAGACAGACAGACGGACGGACGGACGGACGGACGGACGGACGGACGGACGGACAGACAGACAGACAGACAGACAGACAGATAGATAGATAGATAGATAGATAGATAGATAGATAGATAGATAGATAGACAGACAGACAGACAGATAGATAGATAGATAGATAGATAGATAGATAGATAGATAGATAGATAGATAGATAGATAGATAGATAGACAGACAGACAGACAGATAGATCTTTTTTTAACTCACAGAGAAATTGATAGATATATATATATATAGATAGATAGATAGACAGACAGACAGACAGACAGACAGACAGATAGACAGACAGACAGACAGACAGACAGACAGACAGACAGACAGACAGACAGATAGATAGATAGATAGATAGATAGATAGATAGATAGATAGATAGATAGATAGATAGATAGATAGATAGATAGATAGATAGATAGATAGATAGACAGACAGACAGATAGATAGATATATCTTTTTTTAACTCACAGAGAAATTGCTAGATAGATAGATAGATAGATAGATAGATAGATAGATAGACAGACAGACAGACAGACAGACAGACAGACAGACAGACAGACAGACAGACAGACAGACAGATAGATAGATAGATAGATAGATAGATAGATAGATAGATAGATAGATAGATAGATAGATAGATAGATAGATAGATAGATAGATAGATAGATAGATAGATAGATGGATAGATAGATTTATTCATCTCACAGAGAAATTCACAGTTCAGCAGCTCCAGAATATGTTACAAGATAGAAACATAAGAGGCATGCAATTATATGTACAGTCTAAATATAAACTGAAACATATGTATAAAAAGAAAAAAGATATAAAAAATATAAAGACGTTAAAAAGAATGAGATGAACATGTACATGTGTGCTTGCGTGTATGTGTCATGTATGATGCAGATTGAAGAGTGCACCCTGGATCTCCGGAAATCCACAACCATCTCCCTGGTGTTGGTGGTGTTTAGGAGCAGATGATTGTTGTCACACCAATTGACAAAGACTGTATAAAGACTCTAAGATTTCTACAACTAAATCAGGTCTGGATTTAGATTGACCTTCTTTTATTGTCATTAATGTTGCTTATGCGTCACTGCATATGATTGACTGTTCCTGTTTATTGTCCTCAACCCATTTTAATGCCACCAATACTGCCACCATTCCTGCTGTGAAGACTGACATATGGTCTGAAACTCTATCCTTTTTTGTATCCGATATCAGGTATGCTAATCCCAACTGCAACTTTCCCACTCTCATGATCCTTTGACCCATCTGTGTAAATGTGTAGGTGGTTTCCCCATTTAAGTTGTTGCCAGACTATTACCTCCTTTACTATACCTTCTGACATCATTTATTTGCTTTTATTCATCTTTATTCAACTTTAGGTCAACAATGGGTTCCGGGATCATCCATGGTGACACCACTGGGCGACATACTGGAGGACCTACATCAATCCCCATAATTCCAATTTCCTGTGCGATAGATTTGAGCTTTTCTGCATAATTAGTTTTAATCTTTCTTGATATTCCCATAAACTCCCAATGTTCGCTCAGAAGGCTTTTTGTTGGTAACATTTCATTTTGTCCTTTGAGCTTCATTAAATATCTCAACCCAAGTTTATATCTCCTGAGTTCTAGCGGCATCTCCCCCATTTCTATTAATAATGCTGATATTGGAGTTGTTCTGAATGCTCCACAACACACTCTTAGGGCTTTTGCTTGGATTATGTCAAGTTTACTGATCACTGAAGAAGCTGCTGATCCATACACCATACATCCATAGTCAATAGTTGATCTTATCATTGCTCTGTATATCATCATCATTGATTCTCTTTCAGCCCCCCAGTCAGATCCAGCCACACATCTAAGGACATTAATTATTTTCCCACACTTCTCTTAAACCATTTCAATATGTTTTTCCCTGTCATCCTCTCATCTAACCACATTCCTAGAAATGTAAAATACTTGACTTTTTCAAGATTATTATTGTACAGGTATATTTGCTGTATCCCGGCATACTTTTCTTTTATCCAAACACCATATATTTAGTTTTATCTGAAGAGATTTTAAAACCCCAATCGTTAGCCCACTCAGTCACTTTCTCTAAAGCACCTTATATATTGTGTCTATATTGTATTCTATTTCTAATGAACGTTGCACACACCCCTCCTGCTGTATTCTCTCTGTCTTTCCTTTCACATTTATATCCCGGTATTATAAAATCTAGTCTCGGTTTCAACCAAGTTTCCTGAATGCAAATTATTTCTGTTTTTTCTTCAAGCCCATCTATCAAGTGTTTAAATTCTTGCCCATTTGCAATTAGACTCCGATCATTCCATTGTATTATGTAAAACATAATGCAGAGTACACTAATCACCTTCGTATGTACTTCCCATTTCTTCTTCATCATTATCAGTCTAGATGTTGACTCCCATTTGCTGTTTGTTCTGTATTACTCTGAGAGTGGGTAAACTCCCATATTTCCCTTGGATTTACTTCCTTAAAGCCGAGAAGTCTTTCTGCAGTAGAAGCGATTTCTCGCGCCACATCTGATTTTCTGTTTGCAACCAACTTAACCCTCCACATTGTTTCAACCATAAATGCCAGTAGCCCTTTCTTACTTATCAATACTGAATCATTATTTACAGCTATATCCTCATTTGGTATCTCTCTTGCAACTGCCGTGCTCTGACTTTGTCTGACCACACTGTAACCCTCCACCCTTCTGACTGCTTCTGCATAATTTTGTTTTCCTTCTTTGTTTTTTCAACACTTTCTGCAGTTTTGGTGCCCCCTTTAGGAGGCTGGATGATCACCCCCACAGTTACAACATTTCACAGGTTCGTTACACTCTTTTCCATCATGACCCTTGCTACATCGTCTACACCTTTGCTTTCCTCTACACACAGCTGCCACATGGCCATATCTCTGGCACTCAAAGCATCTCAGAGGAGGTCTTTCATACTCTCTCACAGGGTAACTCGTGTATCCCAACATGACTCTCTTTGGAATCACATCATCTTTAAAGGTAAGGAGGACAGGTGGGATTCCTCTGCCATTCTCACCGCTTCCCATGCACCTTGCAGCTATCTCCTTGCTCCTCTTTAGACAAGATACCAGCTCTTGCTCAGACACTTCCATAGACACATTGAACACCACTCCTTTCACATCTGAGCTTAGCCGCGGTTTGAACACCTCCACTCCCTTACCCATCAAATTAACCTTGAGCACCATGTTTTGTTGCTTTGCAGTCTTGCATATGATAGAAATCATCCCATTTTGCAGAATAGTGGCATGCATTATATTTCCTATCTCTTTTTTTTATTTCCTTTGTCAATTTTTTTTTTAATAACTTTTATTTATCAGATGCAAAACAGACAAATAGTGCATATAGTTCATTTTTTGAACTTAAACGAACAATAAACAAAATTCCTTCCACCCCAACCCTATGGTCTTATATGAATAAAATAAAATAAAATAAATCATGAATGAAATTACACACATGTGAAATAAAGATTAAGACATAACAAATCAAAAACAAATAAATAAAAATATATACACACGCATTCATACATTTATGTAGCTGTATATCCAAACAGTTATAATTAAAAGTACAAATGTAAGGTTCTAGTGCTGATTAAAGTATTAACAACTGCTTACTCCTCAGTCATCAAAGCAAGTTTACCAAGTCGGAGTGTCTAAGGGTGAACAGAACATAGGGGGGATCAGAGGAGAGAGTACATGCCCGCACAGTAGGATTTTACAAAGACACTTCCTGAGCTGGTAGCTCATTCACATATTTAAGTAGTGGTCTCCAATGGGTGTAAAACTTGTTAGATGACCCTCTAAGTGAGAACTTGATCTTCTCCAGTTTCAGAAGACCTAAGATGTCATGTAGCCAGACTTTGATTGATGGTGGTTGAGGAGACTTCCATAATAAAATAATTCTCTTACGGGCAACAAGGGAGACGAAGGCAATAACATTATTATTTCTTTGCTCCATTTGACAAAAAAAATCATTAAAACTAGGTTCAAGGTGAGCCTGCATCATGCAGGTGAGTTACACTCACTCACACACAAACTGTAGGTTACGTGTAGGCAGAAGGGTAACACTGCTTTGTGCTGCTCCTTGTGCTCCCTAGCTGCTGTAGCTACCTCTCTCAGTATGAATGTTTACTTCAGTGTTCAGGTTGACATCCGTGCTTCTGTTTCCAGTAGTGAAGCTGCTGTATGGTGCTATCTTCTTGAATACATGGTTTATTTGATAAATGGACACAGCACGGCACTTTTTATTTCTTTTTTTTGTAGATTTTGTGATGAACTGCCCCTTTTTAGTAAGAGCAAAATGATTTCTCCACACTGTAGGAGTGGTCACAGAGCCATATTGTTCACCCTGAAGCAAATGAATTGTAGGTTGAAAAAGTTTGCCCCCCTGAAAAAAAATGAATGCCCCCCCTTAAATGTTTTTCTGTAGCCGGGTCTGCATGGATGTATAATATGAACTGGATAGAGCTCCGCCCCCTCTGCCTTGAATTTTTGCATGGTGGCCACTGTGGGTACTGCAACAAAAACTCCCATGGAGCCCAAAAAGCAATTTTCCCATTGACCACAATTTTACGCCTGTAAAAGTGTCCACAGGACACCTCGAGACATGGACACGGGCTTTTATAAATCTTTATATTCTATATTTTTAATTCATGGAGTTTCATGTTTGAAAAACATTCCTAAATGCCATAAAAAGCCCAGACAAATCTTATTTCTCAGAGTGACGTCACAGCTGTGTACAAGCACAGCAAAGCGCGGTCATGTGGCATCTCGGGAACAGAGTTACTGTCAAAGAACCGAACGATACGAAAACTTCATGAGAAATGTGAATAAATGAAGACAATGAGGGGGTTTCGTTTACATTTTAAAAATATTATGACAAAGCAGGTTTTAGTTGTTTATTCGGCGCTCATTAACATTTATTTTCAAACGTATTATCGATGTATTAACGAGCTGCTTTATGGATTCATTGAGGAGAGGAGACTGACATGCTGCACTTTATCACTGTGTTCAGTCACTGATGACAGTGTGGACTGTGGAGCTGTGACTGTGTGATGATGTCATCGTGACACTGATGACGGTGTGGACTGTGGAGCTGTGACCGTGTGATGATGTCATTGTGACACTGATGACGGTGTGGACTGTGGAGCTGTGACCGTGTGATGATGTCATCGTGACACTGATGACGGTGTGGACTGTGGAGCTGTGACCGTGTGATGATGTCATTGTGACACTGATGACGGTGTGGACTGTGGAGCTGTGACCGTGTGATGATGTCATTGTGACACTGATGACGGTGTGGACTGTGGAGCTGTGACCGTGTGATGATGTCATCGTGACACTGATGACGGTGTGGACTGTGGAACTGTGACCGTGTGATGCACTTAGACCTGCGGTCACTTCACCACTGATTCCCGGGGAGGATGTTTGTCTTATCGTCACTATCGGTTCATGAAGTTACTGTTAAATGTGATGAACACGCGAATTATAGTTGAATATAAACGTGTTAAGTGAAAGAATCGGGAGATAAAAACCTACTTTAACACGTTGTTATTGTTCGTAATAATAATAAAAATATAATTATATAAGGGAAATCAGACAAAAACAACATGATTCCTGTAACACATATAAAGTAATAGTCACGGTCCTAACCCAAATAAACAATTTTTATTGATCGTTTGTAATCTTTAACTACGTCATTACGTACTTTTCAGCTTACTATATTCACTTCATTATCGTTGGTTTTGCATTTATTAACAAATCCATGGTTTAAAGCCGAAGTCAACGTGACAGTGGTACTCATGAAATCCTCTAGTGCACGTCATTAACGTACTCCCATCATGCCTTTCACTGTTCATTTATCAGGAACCGTTTGCTTTTGTCTTGCTCTCTGATTTGACCAATCATACTGTTGACTTAGGTTAGGACCTCCTACCTCATTAACATATGGACACAGAAGTAAATAAATAAATGTAGGTGAACAGATATGTAGAAATAAAACATTTATTCATTTATTTCTGTATTTATTTATTTATTGATATGTCAGGTCTGGTCCTCCATAGTTGTTATTCGTTTTATAGCCACAGTGGTTATTTTCTTTAACCTAATAATTGATGACTTTAAATAGTTTGATATTCTTTTATTCTCGCATCCTTGGTAACAATAGTAACACTAGTGACATTCCTGTAGAAATAAACCGCATAATATACAAAACTTATACAAATAGAATATGTTCAGAAGTTTGTTGTTGTCAATAAAGTTTGAGTTGGTTAGAAGGAATACAGCTGAATGTTATCCTTGAAAATCATACACTCTTTCTTCTCTGTCTGCTCCGGGCTGCACTTCTCACTGCTACTGCTTGGGCCGCAAGGTTTGGTTATTATTATCATACATGTTATCACCATTATTATTATTATGCTATAATTAAAAGTCGATATCAGTAAAAGCAATAAAAATAATTCAACAATTTCTGCTGCTGCTCTTATAAATGACATCACACTTCTATAACCATGTCATCACTGACTCTACTGTCCAGTATAATATTATCAGCTCCTCGTCTCCTTCTTCTGTCTCTACCTCATCTCCCCCATTTTTCCTTTCACCCCAACCGGCCGAGGCATATGGCTGCACATTTTTGAGTCTGGTTCTGTCAGAGATTGTGGGATAGAGGAGGCGACGACATCTACCACAGATAATCAGTACTTATGAGGCAAAGTCTGATTTTATAAAAATGAATTTAAAAAAGAAGAAGATGGTGTTACATTTGATATTTAAAGTGAAATTAAATAAATATTGAATCAACCACTGCAAAATATAAAGTGTATAAAAAAATGAGACATCAGTTCGAGTGAACAAAGTATCACTTTTATTAAAAAGCCAAAAATACTTCTACGGTATTAAAATGATCACCTTTACAATACATATTTTTGTAAGAGGTTAAATGAATGTGTCATTCATGGTTAAAGCTGGCAAATTAATTTTAAACACACACACATTGAACAACATGATTCCTGTAACACATCCTAACCCAAATAAACCATTTTTATTGATCGTTTTAATCTTTAACTACGTCATTGTACTTTTCAGCTTACTGTATTCACTTCATTATTATTCATTTTGTCTGGCTCTCTGATTTGACCAATCATACTGTTGACTTAGGTTAGGACCGCCTACCTCATTAACATATGGACACAGAAGTAAATAAATAAATGTAGGTGAACAGAAACTTTAAACACACACATTACATCAGTAAAATACTGTGGTCGAGATGGTGTTTCATTCTTTACATGGTAAAAATTAAATAAATTAAATTGACAAAAATAAACTGTGGTCATGGTTTGGTCTCAGTACCTCCTGGTCTCGTTTATGATTTGGTCTGACTTATGCCACTTTTCAACAACATGGTCCCGGACACAACTTGACTATTTTACATGTAAAGCGTTGTAAAGCAGTTGTTTTCACTGTGACTGAATCAGAATCAGTTCATTAAAAAGATTGTATTAGTCACTAGTCCAGGCACATTGCGTACATTGAACCGCAGAAGAAGAATAACGTCCGTTGTGGAGGTGTTTCACGAGCGACAGTAGCTATGTCCCAAATGCGAGACCGCGGTCGACGTCGGTCGCGGCCGATGTGGACCGCAGCCGCCGGAGGACTCGGAAGTCAAACGCTGCGAAATTAGACGTAAGATCTGAGCCCAAACTAAAATTTACAGCAGTAAATTAAACAGTAATCTTAATCCAAGCTCCTCAGATATAATACAATGGACATGTCACTGTACCAGGAGTAATTTTCCCTTGTAGAGCTTGTCATGTAGTACCTACTTCACAGAAACAGAAAGTAAACATTATCTTGTGTATATATCTATATATACATACACATGTGTATACACACATATATAGTTTTAGTCATCAGCTGAAAAGCTTTATCTAAAAATCTAAGAAATGTTTAAGCTGTAAAAGTAAAGTAGTAAGTAGTTTTTCTTCACTAATGTAGGATCAACATATTTGTTCTCGTGCTGGAAAGATTCTTCAGGCAGGACGACACATGGGCAGACTTCAGGCTGAGCAGAGAAGCCCTGGTTGTGCTTCTGGATCTTCACAACCAAGACATTTATATTCTATTTAATGTAAATGTTGTTAATAGTGCTTGTTTTGTGTATTACATTTTTATACACACACACATATCTATATATACATATATATATAGATATGTATGTATATATATGTATACATATATATATATATATATATATATACATACATACATATATATATATATACATACATACATACATACATACATATATATATATATATATATATATATATATATATATATATATATATATATATATATATATATATATATATATACATATATATATATATATATACATACACACACACACACACATACATATATAGCTTTTTATGTTAAAATAATAAAATCCAAGATACTATGTATCTTGGATTTTTTTTGGACAGTGTATTTATTATCAAAAAATATAAACAAAAATATAATAAATATGGGGACACATCTTTCAAGGATAGGGAGGAGTCTCTCCATCCTCCTCTCATTTCTCTCCTCATGTCTTCCCTTAGGAGGTCGATCAGTTCACCGTCTCTGTCCCTCTTCCTCCTCTGAGGTTCTGGTCTGTTTGGGTCCTCCTCATCATCATTATCATCATCATCCTCCTCCACCCAATCGTCCTCCTCTTCACCCACTGCTGCAACTTTGCCCTGGTATGTCTGTCCTCATGGATGAGGTGCTGGGACAGAAGCACTCAATCCCTGAGAACATCGCAGGGCAAAGGCTTCCCCATTCTGACACTTGCAATCCTGAAACAGGGGATTCAAACAGGGGATTCATCAAGTCAACAAAAACAACAATGAAAGTACATTTCAAAAGTATATTATTAATGCCCAAGATAAACCAAATATAATGTAAAACACTGAACAGACATCAAACTAATATATACATACTACATAACGTATCCTCACTTAATATTTATTTTAAGTTTTTTTGGCCTGCAAGGGAGTTACATTTTCCTGCAGGTCCATTCTTTGCAAAATGGTACTATTCAGAGACAAAAGACAACAAGGGAAGATGTAGTTTTAGCACGGGGGTTTAAATGACATGTTGCTGCCCCCTTTCACAGTTAAAATGATCATCATAGGCATAATAACATTATGCTTCTCTTTTAGGAAAGACAACAACAACATTTATGTCTCAGAGTGAAGAGGTGAGCTCACCTCTGAGGAGAATACATCGAGCATCATTTTATTAGAAAATAAAAATGATTAACGTATGTTTCTTTCTTGCCACCAACTACAATCAGTGTACGTGGTGAAATAAGTATTATATAAAACCACCACATATATGTTAATTAAAGTTTAACTTAAAACAAAAGTTTGAAAGTTACGCCGTGATTGAAACTACCGTTTCACGGTACTTACAGGCAGCACACAGCGAACAGCGAACAGCAAATGCGGCGGTCAGTCTTGTGACTTGTGCTTATTAATTACATAAATAGCGGAACATTTAAAACAGAAGAAACGTTTAATTTGTTTTATTTCATTCTGATTTGTAATACTTACGTATGAAAACGAACTCGATTCTCCCGCAACACGTCCGCCATGTTGGATTGGAAAAGTTTTGCTGCTGGCGCGCAAAGAATTGTGGGATATGGTCCGCGGCGAAGGATACCCCAGACCTATCCTTCAAAAACAAGCTAACGTCGGCCGCATATCTCGGCCGCATACGGAGCAGTCGAGGTGGACCGGTTCATTCGGGACAGCCGACGGCGCTGCGCTGTGACGTAATTTGACAACATCCGGTCGACGAATCCACCCTTCCTCGGCCGCGGTCTCGCATTTGGGACATAGCTAGTGTCTTCTGACTCTGGGTCTGACTCTGGGTCAAAGGTAGTCAAAGGGACTGCGGCGGGGAGTCGTGAAGAAGCTATTTTTAAACACTGTTAAAACAATGTTTTGATAATGAGGAGCAGTGCATCCACCGTTCCAGAGGGGGGAGCTGTGCTTCGGAGAGAGGGTGTGCAGAATATGTCACTTCCTGGTACTGGCCAATCACAAGACTCTGTCTTCTGGGTGAGAGAGTTGAGTCTTAAATCTCGCAGCTGGGAAACACCGTCAGAAAAGAGGATTTCTGTCGGCTCGTTTACAGCAACTAGGAGGTTCTTGACCATAAAAACAAGTTAATGTATGTAAGTAGACCTCCATAACTAACATATATGTGCAACAGGACCACTCTATGTGACCTTTAAGTGTTTCTAATAGATCTACAGTTGGGCATTTTTTGGCCTGAATCTACCTGTGATGGCCGGCAGTCTGGCGATGTCAGAACATTTTTTCCTGGTAACAGGTGCTAAAGGAAAACCCCCCCAAAAAACGTGCCAAGGGGAGTCGAGCCGGGACCATGTAGTGGAAGAGCAGCATTACTTTAGTGGACTACACTACTATCAGGAGGACAACACTCAAGTTGACTTCTGAAGGAGAATAGTCTCTTCTCATCCACACCACTATTTGCACTAATGTCAGTGAACGACGCAGAGATGTTCTTCATTCGATGTATAACTTCAACTTTGGTTTTTATCTTATGTTAAGTGTATATAGTCAATTTAGAGCATTCACTGGCACTGGAACCTCATCACCACTGCAAGGAAGGTTGATTATGTTTGATTATTTCTTAGCATAAAATTTAAATCGGGAATGTAGGTAAAAAAATGTTTTAAATAGTTGCTAGTAATCACGACTGACTGTCAATTCTCTGTCAAAATTATTGCTGCTGTTATCATTCACCTGGCTGAAATCTAAATAATATTAGGGTGCTTTCACACCAGAGCTGTTGAAAGTAGAGTTTGTTTACTTGGATATTCGGCTTTGTTTGGGGAGGGGCGGGAGAGTAATGTGATCCTGGCTGTCTTCGTGCAAACAACTTCACCCCCCCCCACATCCCACACAGTGATTTATGCACTGTCGTCGCCACTGTCATCCTGCGTGTACATCGCTGCTTCTAGATATCACAAGTGAAGACGCATATCAACACAGTGCCTCGATCCTTGCTTGAAAATCCAAGGAAAACCATTCCCTTAAACAGGAGACAATGGAATATTTACACACACAGTTACTGGTCTATTGGCACAGGATTAGAATTACCTGGGGTAATTGTGCCAGACCTCCCACCTCCTATAGGAGTGATGTACATGACATACATGTCATGTCTTCTTTCAGTACTGCTGCATTTGTCTCATGTACAAAGTGACATGCTGGATAGCCCACTGCCTCACTGCTGCCTTATACTGGGCAGATTCTTGTGCTCGTTTTCAGGAGAGGGGATGTTTAAACTGTGCCACGTTTTCAAGATACTTTGGTCTGCTTACAAAAGTGCAGCGTGAAAGCAAACCTAACTAAATAATTCCCGCCCAGAATAGTCCCCTGGACTCCTTGTGTTAAAAAATCAAGTAAAGAGGTAGAAAAGGTACATACAACAACTGCAACACAAATATTACAAGAGGTGGATAGTCATGGTAACTCAAACCATGACTTCTCAATGATTCCCTGCAGATGACATCGTTATGTGAGTCTCCACGTCTGACCACGTTGTCGGGCTTTGAACAACTGTCAAGACAAGAGTGAGTGGAAACACAACTTTAGTTCTCTGTGATAGAATTCCGATGCAACATTCATTAAATAAACATCAATCTCTGTCATGAATCAATAAAATATGTACAGTTTTTCAATGAAAACATTAAAATCACACAGGAAATGTTGGATTTTGGGAACATTTCTGTGGCACACTTTACCCATGAGGAGCCCACAAGTAATGAAGGGTTAGCGTTTTCATTATTACCTTCATACTCATGCAACCACACCCCACCTTGTTCATAAGTGTGTCTCTGATGTCCACATCACTCTGATGACTAATGTTTTCACATTATTAACAGTTTCTCAGCATCACCACTAAGTGTCGCCAAAGGAACAATAACTGTAGAAACGGGCGTACGCCAGCCATGAAGTTGGCGTGGGCACCGCACATTTCCACGGTCATTTCACGTTTCATACATCTTAACGTGAGCGTGGAAAAGGACGTACGCCACATTTTTGTGCTTACGCAACCTTTGTACATGAGGCCCCTGATCTCTTTCTTCTGTCTCTACCTCACCTCCCTCTTGTCCTTTCTCTCCACCACCTCTCCTCTGTCCCCCATTTTTCCTTTCACCCTAACCCAGCCGAGGAAGATGCTGCACATCTTTGATTTTGGTTCAGTCAGAGATTTCTTCTTCTTCTATTAAAAGGGTGTGTTTTTTCTCTCCACTGATGCCTCGTGTTTGCTCATTGTGTCAATTGTTTGGTTTTTCTGCTCTCCATGATGTTCTCTATGCACAGTGCCTTGATGTATGTTGTGATTCGGCGCTATACAAATACATTTTAATTGTGAATAAAAAGCTGATACGAATCAAAAATGTTTTTGGATTCTCCTGAAATTGTTCTTGTACTGGGTACTCCAACCGTATTCTAGCCACGTAAAATAAGCCTGTACGATATCTTGAGAAAGGCTCTTTAATGGCAAGATGATATGGGTGAACATATTCTTAATATGGCATACACTGGGGTTTCCACACCTTGGTTGAACTTGTAAGAGCCGCTTCGGCCATGGCGTCCACTTTTAATGATTTGCCGCACGCAAGTGACAAGTGATTGTCCTTGGGATCTTGGACAATGCCAGTCTTTGTAATTTTCTTTGGTGAGCCAGAGATTAGATCTTAGATCGGGCCCAAAAAAATCAAGCCCGACCCAACCCAAGCACTTTGTGTTCAAGCTGGACCCGACATATTAACTGTAATTACAAGCCCAATTTAAACCCGAAATGTACACGTACGTCCACTGAGATCCGCTTCCATGAACACATATGCCTGCCTTGTTAATAGTTTACTGTGCCATGTGGAAGCATCTCCATTGCATTTGTTCTGTTTCTTGACTCATGTAATCAGATTTTAATCAATGATTAGATTGAGTTATATGCTATTAAGAGTCATATTGTTAAAAAAAAACAAAAAAAACCTACTTTTTCCAAGCAAGGCACTTCACACCATCCTTTGAAAAATAGCCGTGCTGACAATCCTCACACACAGTATTCGATTCCCTGGTTCCTATGAGAAGGATAAGTCAGTACAAAAGAATCTGCTTTTGTGGACAAAATTAGACATTTGAGAACAGCGCCAATTAAAGGTTTCAGGAAATGCTGATCAACATTTTTCAATGCACTCAGTACTCAATTAATTAAGAAAATAATTGAAATAATAATCAATAATGAAAACAATCGTTAGTTACAGCCTTGGACATAAATCTCGAACATATCTTCTGTTAGCGCAAAACAAACCAACCCACAGATTTGGGAATGACAAATTCATCAGACTGGGAAAACCTTACACTGTGATTTTTATTACCAATTTCTTTTATCTGCTGGCCAGCAGCACAGCGTGAATGTTTATCTGCCAGGCTACATCCTGTGCTATCAGACTCGGATCGGCACATGTAGCCACTTAAAACATCACAAACTGTGTCAGTCCTTGCTGTACACGCCTGCTTGACGAAAAGACCATCAGCTAAAAAAACACACAAAAAAACAGCGTTGTTATTTTATGATTAAACATGATTATCATTATTCCTACTGTAAATTGTAATCGGTTTACCCAATAATTACGGACTACGGTTTGAATTTTGTAATAGTGACAGTACCTGAAACACAGGAAGTGCAGGGGAAACACTTGTTATAACCATTAGGTCGGTTCATAAATGTCCCGTTCTCACAATGGTCGCAGCGAGTGCCACCATGTGGCGTACAATCTCTTCGAACAAATGTGCCTGTTAAAGAAAAAACAAAATAATGATACACGGTAACAGTGAAGTAGAATAGAACAAAACGGTCATTGATTCCAGTTTTTCTTTAACTAAAGGGGACTCTTCTGAGGCTTACTCCGCCCAATGCCTGACTTTGAAAAATGCCAGGAAGCGGGCTGCAACAATTATTCGATTAGTAAATTTATTGTAAACCATTTTCATAATCAATTAATCTGTTTTAATGGGAATTTTCATAATTAAAACAAACTTTCTGATTTTTCAGCTTCTTAATTGTGAATATTTTCTGGTTTCTTTGCTCCATGTAGCAAATAAATCATTAAAACTGAATATTTCTGGTTTGTGGACAAAACAAGACATTTGAGATCATCATCAATTCCAGGTTTAGGAAACACCAATCAACATTTTCTGACATTATACAGACCAAACAAGTACTCAAATAATGGAGAAAACAATCAACAGATTTATGGATTATGAAGTCCTAGTAAGGAGTGAGTGGGTTACAAAGCGATACAATTGTTTCCTGTGAGAAACTGCTGTTACAACAATACTGTGGCACTGGACACTCTTACACAGTGCCCACGTTATACGAGGAATTAAAAACACGGAAGTTCTAGAGCACTGCTCATTTTGCAACGCTGTATGTTCAACGTGGTCTGGTCTTAACCAATATATGTGTAATTTCTATGTAATGTTCTGTACTCCTTCCGTAAACTGCTTCCTAGTTCACCTTCACAGTTCTTGGGTTGCATCTGTGCACAAAGGACACGCCTCAAACTCTGTGTGGAAATTAGAATTTGATTTTGGAACAAGAACATGTGGTGAGAAGAGAGGTGAGAGCTTCGCATAGCAAGGTGGGAGGATAAGGTAAGAGACTGACCGGGCATAGTGTCATTTTTGAAGGTTAGGGACTTTTTTTTTTTTTTTTTTATAGACGGCATTTAGCAAACCGTAGGGCTGCATGTTTCATTATTTCCTCTTCTTTCTGCTTCCATTCTGACTGGGTTGTGAGTTGTACATTCTGTCAACTAACTAATTTTGTGGCTTCCAGTCTAGGGCAGGACGATATGGCCTCAAATCAATATCACGATATATTGAGCAGCTCACCTTGATAACGATAAATGAACGATAAGTTACAAGACGCGAGATGATGTCATCGCCTATTTTGCATAATTGACCATGTATACATGTGTGTTTTACGTCTGGTATCAAATGCAGTGATTTATTTTGTGTGAGACTGAGAGAAGAAACATTTACCGCTCACTGCTCTGACTGCAGAGACTGACTGCCTGAGCCCTTGATTATGCATTTGTGTTTTTTCTCCTTCGTCGTGTTCGCGTAGTATGTTATAGAACGTTGTATTGTGTGAAGGTGTAAAAACCTGCGGCCATGAACGCATCATTTAAAAACCACCAAGTGTATTGTCATTAGCAACATAAGCGGATCTCAGCGGCTCTGTTATTGTTGTAAATAAGACTGTGGCAGCAGGTACAACAAGCTCCCGCTGTGGGGAGGACGTACGTGTACGTTTACGGCTCACGTATTAATAAATTGTCGGGTTTAACTCGGGCTCTGGCAGCACCTGCTGCTTGTTGAGATGGATTTGTGCTTTCACGTGAGAGTTTCCAAACACCACAAAAGTCTCCAGTAACACCAAAAGTCGGGAGATTTGTCACAAGTCGCTTTTGACAAAAAAAGTCAATAGGAGGAGTCAGAAAGTCACCAGATTTAGCGACAAAGTCGGCAAGTTGGCAAAACTGCTACCGGCAGCCGCTTCGTCTTTCCTCACCGTCTTTTTCATGTCTTGTTAGAGAGGGCGTGGAGTCATGTGACTACACGCTGTACACAGCTGAGCGTCTTAAAGGGACACGAACATGCCGGTAGCCTGCCTAACTACACACACAGCCAAAAACTACTTTTCTTTTAATTATTGAATATATCAACAAGGGCAAAATGACGTTGATTATCGTCGTAAATTTCGATAACGATAAATTCTCGATATATCGCCCAGCCCTATTTCAGTCTCTCTCTGCCAATTATCTGCCATTCGCTGGTCTCTAAAACAAAGCCCCTGTGAAGACAGGCTTGTTGTCCTCTGAGCTAGAACAAAGCTGAACTGAGACTGACAGTTTATCACTGAATTCAACAGCACAAGACACAAGTCTCTAACACAGGAGTGTCAAACTCATAAAGGAACTGGGGCCCATGAATGTCAAATCGGGTAAAGATGGGGTCGGTATATAGAGAAGAAAAGTGTGGGGGGACAACTATAACACAATATTCCATTGTGATGAATTTCAAAGTGAAAGTGCATGTTTACATATGTTTATAAACTTAATTTAATGTTGAATAGATTTAATAATGTGATAATTATAACCAAATTACTATTATAAAATATTGCTAGCAAACATATGTAGCATTATACTTGTCTATTTCCTGTGTGGTGTGCCACAAAAAAACAGAAGACTTAAAGGGAAAACTGTTCCTGGGGAACCTGATTAACATGTAACTTTTTTATTTATTTAACTGTGGTGAGACAAATATTTTGCTGACACCCCAGCCTAACAAGTGCTGTTAAAGGTTTCTTTTAGCCCCCACACGTCCTTCCTCTTTAAGGTATTTGGCTCCAGAGCTTTGATACAGGAGATGGTGTGTAGACAGAACAGAACGGAACATTATCTCAGATAAAACCCAGCCTTGATGGAGAACTGTGTTCAACAGCAACTTTTGCTGCAAGTAAAAAAAACATTTCAAAGTACCTGTTGTGGTCTGTCATATCAGGCTATGATAATGTATTTATCTCCATGTGTGTATTCTGTCTCCCCTCACAGGCTAGTGGGGAGTCATAGAAAATGAACTGTGCCTTTGATTAAAACTATCGTGTTATACCTTCATAGCACATCGGACAGCACTGTCCGTCACTGGTCTGATACTCCTTTTCTCGACAACACGACGCTGGCACAGTGAATACAACAAAACACCCTACAACAGAGGAGAGAGACACAAAGAACAGCGTATCACATGCTTAAGCTGTTAGCATATATCGCTAAGCTAATGCTAACTTTCTGTTTCGACGTACTTCGGGAAAACGCTTAGCGTCGCTGTGTCACTTACCAAACAAAAACGACACGGGCGACATATTTAAAGACGTCATTCGGAGAAACCCCTCAAAAAGGATATATCTGCAGACCCTGAAAAAAACACGCCCCCGAAGAAACTAATTTGGGTGAGAGAGAGAGATCACATGTGACGTGATGACGTTTACGTACTTGAAGAAGAAGGACGAGAGAGCGGTAACCCATCCATCTTTCCATTATCTACCGCTTCATCCTCCACCCATGGATGTATAATATGAACTGGATAGAGCACCGCCCCCTCTGCCTTGAAGACAATTTTTGCATGGTGGCCACTGTGGGTACTGCAAAAAAAAAATCCCATGGAGCCCAAAAAGCAATTTTCCCATTGACCGCAATAGTAAAATAGACGCGTGTAAAAGTGTCCACAGGACACCTCGAGGCATGGACACGGGCTTTTATAAATGTTTACATTATATTTTTTTAATTTATTGAGTTTCATGTTTGAAAAACATTCCTAAAGGCCATAAAAAGCCCAGACAAATCTTTTTTCTCAGAGTGACGTCACAGCTGTGTACGAGCACAGCCAAGCGCGGTCATGTGGCGTCTCGGGAACAGCGCAACTGTCAGTGAACCGAACGACATGAAAACTTCATGTGAAATGTGAATAAATGAAGACAATGCGGGGTTTTCCGTTTACATTTTTAAAATATTATGACAAAGCAAGTTTTAGTTGTTTATTCGGCGCTCATTTACATTTATTTTAAAACGTATTATCGATGTATTAACGAGCTGTTGTGTGGATTCATTGAGGAGAGGAGACTGACATGCTGCACTTTATCACTGTGTTCAGTCCCGGACATCGTGACACTGATGACGGTGTGGACTACGAAGCTGTGACCGTGTGATGCACTGAGACCTGCGGTCACTTCACCACTGATTCCCGGGGAGGCTGTTTGTCTTATCGTCACAATCGGTTCATAAAGTTACTGTTAAATGTGATGAATACGCGAATTATAGTTGAATACAAACGTGTTGAGTGAAATAATCGGGAGTTATAAACCTACTTTAACACGTTGTTATTGTTCCTAATAATAATTATATAAGTATATAAGGGAAATCAGACAAAAACAACACGATTCCTGTAACACATATAAAGTAATAGTCACGGTCCTAACCCAAATAAACCATTTTTATTGATCGTTTTAATCTTTAACTCCGTCATTGTACTTTTCAGCTTCACTATATTCACTTCGCTATCGTTGATTTTGCATTTATTTACAAATCCATGGTTTAAAGCCGAAGTAAACGTGACGCCGGTATTCATGAAATCAGCTAGCACACGTCATTAGCGTACTCCCATCATGCCTTTCGCTGTTCATGTACGCGCCGAGCAAGTCGATAACGCGGACGGCTTGTTCACATAGCCGAGAGGAATTATGGTAGGGACACTACTGCGCATGCTCTATGGGCCCCATAACCCGGAAATAAACGCGGAAGTCAAAAACTTTTTTGGCATATGTGCTGGGTGAGCAGCTTCATAGGAATGAACGGAAGCAAAGGGGCGGTGCTCTATCCAGTTCATATTATACATCCATGGTCAGAGGCTGAAAGATCTGTCACGGGGGAAGATGGGGGATAGACCCACTACTTGGTGGGCCCACCCCCAACCCCCCTGATGGTCTTCCCGTATCTCCCCCAATGCCCTAGTTGTGTGTGTGAGTTATATACCAGATCCGGTGGGGGAGCATGGAGGGCAGGCAAGGTTGACCACCCAGGCCGGTTGCTAGCTTCCTGACTAGCAGAGCCGTGTATCCCTGCCCACCCAGCCCCCCAGCCCAGAAGAGGCCAGCCCGCTCAGACCGGGGCGATGTGTGCAGTGTTGTGCCGGTATATGCAATGTTCTAATCGTGATGTGGTTGGAGTCTCTGGAAGGAGTACTGGAAAGTGCTCCAACCGGGGACTCCATAGTTCTGCTGGAAGACTTCAACGCCCACGTGGGCAATGACAGTGTGACCTGGAGAGGCGTGATTGGGAGGAATGGCCTCCCCGATCTAAACCCGAGTGGTATTTTGTTACTGGACTTCTCAGTTTGTCCATAACAAACACCATGTTCAGGCATAAGGGTGTCCATCAGTGCACGTGGCACCAGGACACCCTAGGCCGGAGGTCAATGATCGACTTTGTGGTCGTGTCATCTGGCCTCCAACCGTATGTCTTGGACACTCGGGTGAAGAGAGGGGCTGTGCTGTCAACTGATCACCACCTGGTGGTGAGTTGGATCCGCTGGCAGGGGAGGAAGCTGGACAGGCTTGGCAGACCCAAGCGTGTTGTGAGGGTCTGCTGGGAACGCCTTCGGAATCACCTGTCAGGGAGGTCTTCAACTCCCACCTCCGGGAGAGCTTTGACCAGATTCCGAGGGAAGCTGGAGATATTGAGTGGACCATGTTCTCCACTTCCATTGTGGACACGGCCGCAAGGTCTATGGTGCCTGTCGCGGCGGCCATCCCCGAACCCGGTGGTGGACACCGGAAGTAAGGGATGCTGTCAAACTGAAGAAGGAGTCCTATCGAGCCTGGTTGGTCTCCTGAGGCAGCTGACAGGTACCGACAGGCCATGCGGACGGCGGCTCGAGCAGTCGCAGAAGCAAAAACTCGGGTCTGGGAAAAGTTCGGGGAGGCCATGGAGGAGGTCGACCGCGTCCCTCGTGGCATTCTGTGGGGGGTGCTCTCCGGGAGTATGGGGTCGGGGGCCCTTTGTTAAGGGCCGTGCGGTCCCTGTACGACCGGAGCAGGAGCTTGGTTCGCATTGCCGGCAGTAAGTCAGACTTGTTCCCAGTGCATGTTGGACACCGGCAGGGCTGCCCTTTGTCACCGGTTCTGTTCATTATTTTTATGGACAGAATTTCTAGTCGCAGCCAGGGGCTGAAGGGGTCCGGTTCGGGAGCAACTGGATTTCATCTCTGCTCTTTGCAGATGATGTGGTCTTGATGGCTCCTTCGAATCAGGAACTCCAGGATGCACTGGGGCGGTTTGCAGCCAAGTGCGAAGCAGCTGGGATGAGAATCAGCACCTCTAAGTCCGAGGCCATGGTTCTCGACCGGAGAAAGGTGGCTTGTCCCCTCCATTGTATCGGTCTGTTGTGGTGAAGAAGGATCTGAGCCGAAGGCAAAGCTCTCGATTTACCGGTCAATCTACGTTCCTACCCTCATCTATGGTCATGAACTTTGGGTTATGACCGAAAGATCAAGATCCCGGATACAAGCGGCTGAAATGAGTTTTCTCCACAGGGTGGCAGAACGCTCCCTTAGAGATAGGGTGAGGAGCTCTGTCACCCGGGAGGAGCAGCTCTGTCACCCGGGAGGAGCTCGGAGTAGAGCCGCTGCTCCTCCACATCGAAAGGAGCCAGCTGAGGTGGCTCGGGCATCTGTATCGGATGCCCCCTGGACGCCTCTTTCGGGAGGTGTTCCGGGCATGTCCCACTGGGAGGAGACCCAGAGGAAGACCCAGGACACGTTGGAGTGACTATGTCACTCGGCTGACCTGAGAACGCCTTGGGGTCCCCCCGGAAGAGCTGGAGGAAGTGTCCTGCGAGAGGGCGGTCTAGGCGTCCCTTCTCAGACTGCTGCCCCCGCGACCCGGCCCAGGATAAGCGGAAGAAGATGGATGGATGGATGGATTTACTTGCAAACGATAATAATTGGCTCATAAGCCGATTTCAGTCAGAGTGTGCCATTCAACACTGAGCCAAGCCATGCCAGCTATGTGGGACGGAATCATCCGAATGTCGAGTAGATGCATTGAGCAAATCAATGATTGGATGGAGCAGAATTTTCTCCAATTAAACAAAGAAAAAACTGAAATTATCGTTTTTAGAGCCAAGGATGAACAATTAAAAGTTAGAACCCAGCTTTAAATGGTCATGCTAAAAACCACAAACCGAGCCAGAAACTTAGGCATTGTCATGGACACTTTATGTTCATATTTATTTCAGACAAAGTGCAGTTACAATTCCAAACAGAAAACAAGACAGAAGAACATATAACGAAATTAAAGGTCACATAGAGTGGTCCTGTTGCACATATATGTGAGTTATGGAGGTCTACTTACATATATTAAGTTGTTTTTATGGTCAAAATCCTCCTAGTTGATGTAAACGAGCCGATTGAAATCTGTCCTTTTCGAAGCGCTTGTCAGTTGCGCTATTTCAGCCATAAATCTCGCCCGAGAAGACAGAGTGTGTTGTGATTGGCCAGCCAGCGTAGAGCCTTCCCACCTGTGTTGTGATTGGCCAGGTATCTGGAAGTGACATAATCTATCACGTCAGCTCTCAGAAGCGCAGCTCCCTCTCTGGAGCGGTGGATGCACTGCTACTCATTATCAAAACATTGTTTTAACAGTGTTTAAAAATAGCTTCGTCACGACTCCCCGCCGCAGTCCCTTTATGACTTTAAACCGGAGTCAGACCCAGAGTCAGAAGACACTGTTGCTCGTGAAACACCTCCACAACGGACGTTATTCTTCTTCTGCGGTTCAATGTACGCAACCGGATGTGCCCGGACTACCGCCTGGAGCAGGACGATCGGTTGTTCAGGAGAACCGCTGCTTACGTAACTATTACGGGATTTTCAGTGATCTCGTTGAGCCCCGAGGTAATGACGCAGATACACACCAAAAAAAACAGCGATAATAGGAACTTCTCAACTAGTGAAAAAACAAGACTCAGTCATGTTTTAGTGGTTCCACTTAGTGTAAGTATAGGCGATAAAACACAGCGCACATTTCACCGTGAATGTTGCCCCCCCCCACCAGGGAGAGTACTTCAGAGCTCCACCTTAGCTCCTCCCTGTGAAATACGAGAGTACAGGCGAGGGAGGAAGAGTGGCTGCACAGCGGAGCACAGTATTTTACACAAACGTCCAGCCTCAGAGGATTTGTGTCCAGTAGATATATTTTATGTATGTTTGCATCAGACTGTTTTGTGAACCTCGGTCAGTACAATTCTGGACTGAGCAGAAGACTGAACAATGAAAGTGTTCACCGTGTCAGTGCAGTAGGCTGACTCGTGAAATGTACTGTGGTGTGTTTTTGTGCTCGGGGAAATTGGCTTTAGGTTCGTATGCTTATCAAGTATCATGTTTGTATGCTTCACTGCTAGCACGAGCAGAGACGTGGCCTCCGGCCTAACAAACAGTAATAACTTCTAAAAAGGTATGTTTACTTTGTCATTGCTCGTGTAACGGCAGCTAAGGCTAAATGTGGTTAGCTTCAGAAGCCCTTTGTTGATTTTAGAGACTCGCGGAAAGTAGGTTGACTGTGAAATATACTGTGATGTGTTTTTGTGGTCGGGGAAATTGGCTTTACGTTCGTATGTTTATAAAGTATTGTATGCTTCGCTGCGGGCACGGGCAGAGACTTTATGATTTAGCTGGTCGTGTATTTCCTATGCTAGAAAAACACCTTGAACGCACCAGTTACGTGCAGCTTGGAAGTGACATGTGCGTACCAATAATATGAGGAGCCAGATTGAAAGCACGACTGTTGGAAACACGACCAGCGACACCACAACACAGTCCTCTATTAAGGACACTCTTTACAATGCCGTGTATATTAATCGTGATATCAATATCAATCAAATTCATCTTTTTTGTTATTACGTATGGACATACAGCCACACCAAAGTAACTCAGTTATGCAGCTAAATAATGTAATGTAAATCATTAATTTAAAAGAAACCGACTAATGTTTACATGTTAAATACAAAGAGGTGATAAAAGAAGTCCTTCATTTGAAAATTAATCTCCATTGTCTGAATATTTTGGGAATATGTACAATGTGTTCTTATTCTGATTTAGCATTTTATTCTTTTGTCTCCCAACACTTTACCTGGCAGGCATGCACTTCATTGAAAATACAGAGCGTCTGATGGTGAGCTGCTGTTCAAGTGGAAGAAAGGAGAATGCACAGCAAAGCCAACGTTCAGTAAGTTTTCTTTTTAACTTTTTATTGAAAGTCACACTAGAAATGTAAACGTCCATTAGAAAATGTGTGTAAACAAAACAAATATATAAATTATACTAGTAAAATAAATAAACACAACAAATTAAACACAATATTGCACTTTCTGTTATTGCAGACAACGTGGATGAAATAGTGGACCTGGTGTTGGAGAAGGTGTTTCAGGAGCCTGGTCCATACACAGATGCAGTTATGAGAATGTCCATCCCTGAAGATCGCTCTGCACAGTTTGAGAAGCCGGACAAAAAGGAGGTGATGGAGCGATATGTGACGAGGTTCAGTTAAGAGCCGGTCTGAACCCCACATAGATGTCTTCAGTGTCAGGGAATTATCTCTGTAGCACCACACAGCTGGGCAGTGGCACACCAAGTTTTTGTCCCAGAAAACTGTAACGGCTGAACAGAGTGTGTATATAAATGTTTAGTTGTACATGTACATTTTTTAGTTTAGTTTACTGTTTCTTTCTGTCACATGATGTAAACATGTCAATAAAGTGTGCTGAGAGTGAATTTGATTTTGTTCAGAAATGTAAATGTGTTTGATATGCAACATTTTAACAATAGTCAAACTACCTTTAGAAATGGAAAATAAGGAATGGAACACCGTTGCAAAATTAAATTTATATATGTGTACTGTTACAATAAAAACAATAAATAAAAATAAAAAACAATCTACTTGCACTGCTGCACACCTGGCAAAAATTTACAACATGCAAAATACCCTAATAACACAAAATCAAAACAAAATACTCTTCTTTTTCAAAGAACAAACCAGTGCTATACTCCCTCAGCACAACATTTATCATACAGGGCTGCAACTCTGCTGAAATGTTTATGTGACGGAAACACGTGACGCTTGTCCAAAGTCTGAACAAGTGTCTTGAATCCTGGGTTGTTTACAGTACTGATGCTAACATGTCCTTCACTACCATAAATGTCACAGTCTCCGTTATCTCCTGATGTCGTGGTGGGATATGAGGCAGCAATGTAAAGAGTCTGCCGTGAGGACCGTGTTGTGATGGCTGATGAGCTAGCACTGAGTGAATAAGTCTGTCGTGATGCCTTCAGGAGCAGACACTACAGCGCGAGAGACTTAGCAAACAATTTCCTTTCGCTCGACGTCCGTCAATGTGTTTCCAGTTAGCAGATGTCCCACATTTCTTCTCAACCAAAGGCTGCCTTTCTGTCGTGTTTCCACGTTCTCTCCTCATATTATTGATCCACACATGTCGCACACTTGCAGCTGCACGTAATACAGGTGCATTCAATGTGTTTTTCTAGCATAGGAATTTACATACACGCCGCGCCGTGCGGCGCATTTATCGTTTTTCTTCTATTTTAATGTTTTTATGATCGCGAGAAGCCAAAATCGTGGTCACTCTATGTATTACATTGAAATGCAGTAACAACGGGTAAACGGTCATTACTATGGGGTATATGGAGCGGGGGTTGTGATGACGCTGCATGTCAATAGGTGATAAGTGGCTACAGTATGGCTGTGGCTAGTAAGTTAGATGTCCAACATAACAATGATGTAACGTTATTACAGAGGAGCTGAGAATAAAAAAAGAGTGCTTTTACATTCCCGCTGGTGTGGAGAACACGGGAGTAGCATGCTCGTTACTCAAACAAATCTAGAGTTTTATAAGCAGTGAGTTACACAAACAGCGGCCAGCGATCGCAGTATTTAGTCCTTGACCGTTTTTAACCGACGTACAAACACAAACATTTTTAAGAAAAGTTTAAATAGAGATCATAACTAACCATTCTGACACGTCCTGTTGCAGTCTACATACAACTTCTTCTGTGGCTTCCTCTTCTTGGTTCGTGTTCAACTGTTGTCATGGTAACATGAGAGTGCCGGCGTCAACACTCCCCTGGAAGCAGTGGATGTGTGTTTAACTTGGTCTCATCCACATGTAAATGACCAGGCACAAAACCGAGCGTTTTGAAAAAGGCTGTTTTGGCAGAGTTATTGAACTGCTATTGTGCTTCATCCTTATGATATTTTGACTAAAGCATGACACAGACATGTTCATTAGGGCATCAGGAACTAGTTCAACTTGGGGTAATAGGGTAAAATATGGGACCTTTAAAGTCCCCGCAGATGAAGATTTCTTTTTTTTACTTCTGATAGAAAAGGTTTCCTCCATCCAGTCTTTGAATGTTTCTATATTGGATCCAGGTCGGTATACACAGCTAATGATCACATTTTTTGATTTTTCATTGATGATTTTGATGGAAATACATTCCAAGACATTTCCGACCACTGCTGTCATATCACTGAGCACTCTGAATTTCAAGTTTCTGTCAACATATATCGCAACTCTTCCTCCGCCCTTATATTGTCTGTTTATATATCTCAGTTCATAACCCTCCATTTCAAAATCCAATCCCTTGTTTGTGGTAATCCAGGTTTCAGATATGGCAATGATGTTGAAGGGTTGCAGAAACTGATGCAAATATTCCCTGATGTTACTGAAATTTTCATATAGACTTCGGAAATTGAAATGAATAATGGAAAGTTTGTCTACTGTGTTAATTTTCTGATTATATTGATCATTTGTGTAGTAACAGCAACTGTTATTGATGGCTGTGAAAAAGTTATTATCCGGGTCTATTTTATATTCCAAATCATGAGTATTGTGATCAGTGTATTCAAAGTTTTTTAGCTCGAGGTAATCAATGCTATTGTTTCCAGCTATACAAAAGTATTTATTTCCGTTGTGTGTCATGGTTGTGTTTTGAGGAATCGATCCTACCTCGCAGTCCAGTTTTCTGTTGATCACTGAAATCTGTCCAGCTCCTCCAAGTTCCGGATGACCACAACTTTGGCCTGCTCTGGTGCCCCGTTAAGTTTAATGAACATTTTGCAATTATTAGTCCATGTACCTTGAATTTTCCCTTGCTTTTTCAGACTGTGTGCTTTTCTTGCTATGTCGGCGTTTCGTTTAGTGAGGTGCTCGTTTATGTATACATTTGATCCTCTCAGTTTCCTTCCTTGTTTCACTAGTGCAACCTTGTGTTTCCTGCTTACAAATCTCATGATGACAGCTTGTGTATTATTGTCATTTCTACTTGACAGAGGTTGACATGCCTCTATGGTGAAAGTCCACATCAATCCCCTTTGAGCGGAGAAAGGCTCCCCCCGTTGCCCGTAGTCACCGCTCGGGCATATGATCGGGGTTTGATACGGAGCCCGGTGACAATCACGTCTTTTACCCTGCTATGCTGCTCCAGCTCCGCCACCCGGTTCTCCAGGTCTGCCAGACGCTGGTCCTTCTCGGCATTCTGGATCCTAAGAGCCTTTACCCCCTCCACCAGGTCCAGGATGCCTTTCTGCTGCTGTTTAACAGCAGAGATCTCCCCAGCTAAAAAAAGTTTTTTTTGAGTTCATCTCCTTCTTCGGCTGTCAGCCCTTTTTTCGGTGGCATGTTGTCGCTAGGTAGCGCCAGCTGTTAGCCTTTTTTAGCAGTGTGGGTGGTGAAATGCTTTTTCCTTGTCGCTTACAGTGCCCATAAATATCCTCTACACCAGGGGTCACCAACGTGGTGCCCGCGGGCACCTGGTAGCCCGCGGGCAGCCAATACGGTGCCCGCGGGCTCACTTCACTTCACCTCACTTGCATGTATCCGTATGATCTGTCAGTAAAATATCTTTGATATTGTTTATAAAAACTGGTAATCGTTAGGAGTAAGCACTGGAAGGAATGTGTATGCAGTTGAATGCATAATATTAATCATTGAAATGGTAAACAAACAAAAAAATATTATATGGTAGCCCTCCATATTATTTTTTACCCTTAAGGTAGCTCTCTGTCTCAAAAAGGTTGGTGACCCCTGCTCTACACTGTGCTGAGAGCATTCAACGCGACTGACGAAACCCGTTTAGCGGACGCTCTGCTCCACTTCCATCCAGTTGAAAGAAGACTCACCTTCTTTGAGTCACATTAAAACAGTGACAAAGTCAGCCTACTACCACCTGAAGAATATATCAAAGATTAAAGGACTTATGTCTCAGCAGGATTTGGAAAAACTTGTCCATGCATTTATCTTCAGCAGGCTGGACGACTGTAACCGTGTCCTTACAGGTCTCCCCAAAAAGTCCATCAGACAGCTGCAGCTAATTCAGAATGCTGCTGCATTAGAGTCCTCATTAAGACCAAAAAAGTAGGTCATATCAGTCCAGTTCTGAAGTCTTTACACTGGCTTCCTGTGTATCAAAGAATTGATTTCAAAATACTATTGTTGGTCTACAAAGCGCTGAATGGTTTAAGCCAAACTACATCTCTGATCTTCTGCTTAGCTACGAACCATCCAGAACTCTCAGATCATCTTGAACAGGTCTGCTCTGTGTCCCCAGAGTCAGAACTAAACATGGAGAGGCAGCGTTCAGTTTCTATGCACCATATATCTGGAACAAACTCCCAGAAAACTGTAGGTCTGCTGAAACTCTCACCTCTTTTAAATCAAGAGTGAAGACTTTTCTGTTTGCTGCTGCATTTCAGTCATTTCCAATACTGCACTGTAACCTCTATTCATTATATATACTCTTGATTTTATTTTTTATCTTTTTATTTTATTTGTATCTATTTTATTTTTTAATCTTAATCTTTAAATTTTACCTGCTTGTTTTTATTTTGATGTTATATCTGATTTTATAAATGTCACTTTTCTATGCTTTTTAATGTTTTATGTAAAGCACTTTGAATTACCTTGTTGTTGAAATGTGCTATACAAATAAACTTGCCTTGCTTTGAGTGTCTTGAAAGGCGCCTTCAAATATAATGCATTATTATTATTATGAATAATAATAATAATAATAATAACCTCATACAACTGCAGTACTACAAACACGAACTATCCCTTTAAACAACAAACTATAACTTTTGTTTTAACAGGTTACATCTGAGTAAGTGCATGTGTTTACTCTTTAACCAGCAGGTGGCGCTTTAAAACTGTATTTTGTATGGTGGACCACCTGTATACATAAAATGCCTGTGTTTAAGTTGACCTCAAGGGCATTATTATATGATGTGCTACATGTATAGCACACATACAAACATTTTTATTCAAAACAACATAAAACCACCGTTTATAAACAGTAATATGACATTTTGTAGACATTTTGAAAGAAATACTACCTGCCTCAGTTGTATTATTTAAAGGTGCATTATGTAATAAATCTAAAGCAACTGGCTGTAAAATCCTCCTAATATGTCACAGAGACTCGGGAATAATGTTCTTAAAACAAACTGAACTCACCAACAACAGTAAAGCCAAAATATTCACATTAAAAAAAAAGGTTTGCGGACCGCAAATCATGTTTACATCTCAGCTGCCGAGCAACCACGGGTTGCCATTAACATCTGAGCTACAATGGAAACGAAACGAAACCTAAAACACCTCAAAAACGTCAAGATAAAGTTAAGTCGCAATCATTTACCTACAGGATGTTTATCATCTGTGCTGTCCTTCACAATGTGTTCCCATCACAGTGCCATCACACTGGGACAATCCTGCCATCTTCCCTGATGACCACAATGATCAGCTGCTCAGGGACCAATATGTGTTAAATTATATCCGTTAATATGCAATATGCATTAATATTTATCCTCTTATGATGTTTGTGTTGTATACTGTATGCATACAAGTTTGCTGGGAGGCAGCCATTAATTTGTCTTTTCATTTGTGTATGGATTTGTCCTGCATTCATGTGGGCTCTGTATTATACACAGACCTTTGAATGTGCATTTATTCTTATGTTCTACAATATGCTTTGAATTTGTGCTTTCTGTCTGTAGAGCCAGAGTTCAGTTTTAAAAGGAGCTGATTTACTTGCTTTGATTTATCCTTATTCAATAAAGCAGCATCGTGTTACTCTTTGGTGTGTTTTTATATTTATATGGTGTGTATAAATTATTGTTAATTATTTTTGAATTATTGTAATCAATGATTACAAATGTTTAGATAATGACCGTGGGTATAGTTGAACGTGAAAACATAGTGTAGTGGGCAGTGGAATAACTATTAGTTTTCATTTGTGGTGACTGCTGCTGAGATGAGGGATGAGATTTAATAAATCCTGGAACTTAGCCTGCTCCAGACCAGGCTAACGCCACAGGATAAATCTCCATGGTAACTTATGTCATAACATATCCTGCTTTCCCCTATTCTGCTTTTGAGAAACCGGATCACGGATAAATTAAGTCAGGATAAGCAACATAGCCCGGCTTAATATCTTATCCTGGTTTTGTGCAACAGGCCTCAGTATGACCCGAGCCAGAGAGCTAATGATGTCACTAGTTATCAGCGAGGCAGGCAAGCCCGTTATAAACAGAGAGTCAGGTGAGTTATTAGGATTACGGTAACCATAGTGAGTCATGAGAGACTTCTACTAAGTTACCCACAATCCCACATTAACAGGTGCGAAAAAATAAAAGCACTCCCTGAAGACAGCACGCCGCTTGTTTTATTTTGAAAGGCTCAACAGGAAATGGTATGAGTTTCTCACAGCACTTTGACGACTCCTCCGCCAGCAGAGAGCCCACCAATGTTGGCTAAAGGAAGGAAACTTTGAAGAAGCTCGACAAGTTGTTTTTAAACATAGGACCAAACGTTACTCCGTCTCGAGTTGTTTAAACGTTCCTTCGTCACCGCGTGTCAAAGTGCGAGTTTTCAGGGCCGGTCCAGTCCAGTCCGGTTCCGTCGAGTCCAGTCAGCGTGTGTGAGGAGGAGGCAAAGAAGAACCGTGCTCGGATGTATAGGCTGGAGTCGAACGGATCGATAATGGACCTGGACGCGGGTCGGGTGAAAATGAAAGCGCACTACTGTGGGTGAGTTCACGAGCTGTGTGTGGTGACACAGGTGTGTTAGCTGACTGCTAAAGAGGATAAGCGGAAACACCTGTGGAGCGAGTCTGACCTTTCACGTTTTCCTGGTGAGGTTGTGACAACACTCACACTAAATGATGTTCCGGCCTGACTTTAGTGTTGTAATAATAATAACAATAATAATAATATAATCCCTTTTTTTCATGGTAGTCATTATATCACAGTAGAAAATGTTACAGGGGTAGTAATGCTGCATTCCATTTACATTGGAAATGGGACATTGAAACTAGGAGTCATGTCAACACCCGAGTTCATCATGTTCCAGTTGACTAGTCAGAAAAAAAAAACCCTAACCCAAACCCAGCGCAATCGTCTGACCTGAGCTGACTGACACAAACAACCATTGGATGAAACCACAGATGGTTCACAGCAGTGTTGTTTTTGACAACCATCTTAGATTTAGTCTTAAGCCCAATTTATACTTCTGCGTGAAGTGCTCTGCGTAGGTTACGCAGAGACTCTGCGTAGGTTACTGCGTCGACGCAGAGTCTGTCGAAGAGCCTCTACGTCGTCTCCGACTGCACGAAATATTTTTTAAGTGTCCGTCACTCCGTCGAGGGACAACGGAGACGGCAAGAGCTGCGATTGGTCCTCAGGACAGGCCTAGCTAAGCTGCTCTGTGCCGGCTCACAGTGAGCACCGAGCGTCCACAGAGGCGGAGCTGATCCCCGCCGATAACGCCACTGCCAAACTTTAAATACGTCATATCTTAACACACACAGCACATGTTTAGACTCTAAATGACCAATTTCTCGCCTCAAATTATCTTAAAACTGCGTTCCGACACACAGAATAGTGAGAAACGGCTACTGTTTCAACAACAACAGTCTTTCTCTCTCTTTCTCTCTCGGACGCCATTGCTCACTGTAGCCTGAAGCAGAACAACCTTGCGCAGCGACCCCTACTGATCGGGCGGGAAATTGCAGCACGTGTCCGTCACCACGACGCATCAGTATGAAGGCTCGAGGCGTCTCTGTGGTGACGCAGACGGATAACGCATACGCAGTCGGAGAAGTATAAAGTGGCCTTAAGTCTTAGTCTTTTGGACGAAAATGCTTATTAGTTTTAGTCACATTTTAGTCACTTCTATATGTGATAGTTTTAGTCGAGTTTTAGTCGACGAAAACTCAAAAGGGTTTTAGTCGACGAAAACTCAAAAAGGATTTAGTCTAGTTTTAGTCGAAAAAAGAAGTATAGTCTTTTAACAAATGTATTTAGGTCAATAAGTATTGGAGATTGTTGTTGGGCAGTGTCGCACATAAGTTGTGAAAATAGCAGCAGATCTATAAGTTCAACACACTGTGAGCTTGCAGATTGGCTATTATTACACACAAAGAGATGACCACACTGTCACTGAATGTAAACATGGCTAAACATGCTGCTAAAGAAACACACACACATAATGAATTGACGTTAGCGTAACAAAAGCTAACTTTAGCCACTACTACTAACAACTGTGTCCAGTTATTGTCATGTCCCTAAATAATCCATCTGTCTGTTGTTTGCTAATATGTTAGCATAAAGATTGCTAGCTTAAAATGCTAACGACTCAACTTACATAAGTGTCGGGTTAGAAGAAGTACAGCCGCAGTTCAGTCCCTCTGTGGGATTCCTTATCCATCGTCATTCAAAGGTGAACACACACACACACACACGGCAGAAGCAGTAGCGGGGGACGTGCATATTAAGTAGCCATGTGCTTTCTCCGTGACCGTCAGGTGATTGGTTGAAAAAACGAAATGTCATGAGTTTTAAACGTCTGACAGACCACACCCACTGACATTTTCGTCCATTCTCGTCTCGTCAACGAAAACTCACACAAGTCTCGTCATGTTTTCGTCATCAAAGAGTCATGTTTATCTCGTCACCGTCTCGTTATCGTCATGTAAAAAAGTCATCGTTGACGAAAACAACACTGGTTCACAGGTGGTAAAATCCCCTGTGATTGGACAGCAAATCCCTCACTCATTGGTCACCTTTGGGACACATGGCCATTTGCCCCTTCCATTTTTAATAATTATTTTAATAATACAAATAGTAATAATAATGATATTCAATAGAGGTCCATAGAGAATACAATAAAAAGGCATACAGACATATAGATAGAAAAAGAAAGTCATAGACAGTCCATAAAAAGTTCAGATATTCACATAAAGATTGCAACTCCAGTGGTTCCACAGTTTAGAGGTAAATCTGACTGCACTTAGCGCAGGATTCACTAAGGCTTCAATTATGCTATTACTAGACACAGTTAACCTACACATACATCTGTACATAAGATTCCTGAGTACAGCAGGACATGAGGGAACCTCAACATGCACAAAGAGATGGCTAGCACTACTCCATCTGGGCACTTTGAGTAGCAGCCTTAATCCATCATTATATGCCCCATGGAGTTTATGAATGCTACTACTCTTGTATCTCCTCCACAGACGGGCAGTGTACAAAAGGCTTTAAATAATGCTACTTTCACATAGGATGAACACATGCCAAATTTCCTTATAAGCATAATTGCTTGTGCATACACCGTACAATACTGTCTATATATGTCACGGTCATCAGACAGGTCATCTGTTATATAATGCCCTAAATATTTAGCCTCATTGCATGTGTTGAGAGCTATGCCATACAGGAATAAAATGAGGAGTAGGCAGTTTCTTATCAGCCTTACTATGTAATGTCGAAGTCACAACCATACTGAGAGCATATCCTCAACAGCTGTTGAAACCCAGCGCTGTATGGACACAGGACCACCAAGTCATCTGCATACATTAGGTGGTTGATGATGTGGTCACCAATCATGCAACCAGTTTTACAGCTGTTTAGAAGCTTTGACAGACCATCCATATAGATGTTAAAGAGGTAAGGGGACAGCAAACTCCATTTCCAACTTTAAAAGGGTCAGACATCTTGTTACCCCATCTCACGAACAAAGACTGTTGCCCATACCAGTACACAAGAATTCTAACTGATACTACTAATAATACTACTACTAATTATCCTTATTGCTATTATTATTTTGTGAGAACTACATGTCACAATAGAGAACTAGCACCGCAAGCGATATTAACGAGTTCGAGCTTGAAGCGTGTGAGTCGATGTGCTCCCACCTCGTCACTTGCGCCATGAGCTCGTCTCTCGTTCATTCACTGTTTGCTGTAGTAGTATAGCAAGCTGTAGTATCAGCGCTGTCCAAGCGGATGTTGGGCTGTGGAGGCAAAGTAATGTTTTACTTCCTGTTTAGTGCGTTACACATTCTGTTGGGCGGTCATCTTTTGCATGTTCAGGATAGGTCCCTTGACTCACATATCATGTTGCATGGAGATCGGGCAATGTACGGCAAAGTTACATTCCACTTCCTGTTTCGGCGGTTCCACTTCCTGTCGAGAGGTCGTCTTTTGCTGACATGTTCATGGCGGGTCTGTGGTCTCACATATTAGGTGGATACAACAATCCCAGTTATAGCAGCATAAAGACGTTTGAGGTGCTGTTTTTTTAAAATGAATATTTTCAAATAGACTTCTTCAGGGTCAGACTGTCATCAATCCAAGGAAGTTTGGTTCAGATTGGAACAGGATTTGCAAAGTTATAACAGTTTTTTTGTTTGTTGCACAGACGATTGACTATAGAAATTGAATATTTTTATATAGACGTCTCCAGTGCATCAATCCAAAGAGTTTCGGTGTCTGTTTAGACAAATCAGAATTTTCCCCAATTTTGGTGCCCCCTATCTCGTACGCCATGCGATATTTGACAAAACCTTCGATAACGTTTGATCCTCAACTGGTCTGCAGTGACCTCACCAAGTTTGAAGGTGCTTGCACAAAAGCTCTGCGACAAGTTTGTTCAAATTCCAAATGTAATTCTGTCTGCTGTCTACACGGGGCACTGTTTCCGAAATTTCATATTTTTTATATAGACGTCTTCAGGGCTGGAAATATCTTCAATCCAAGGAAGTTTGGTTCAGATTGGACCAGGACTCGCAAAGTTATAACAGTTTGTTTTTTTGTAGCAAAAATCCGACTTTGCACCGTGAACATTGCAACACCGTTAAACAATGCTCTATCATATTCAACATGCTTCATCTTCCATGTGTTTTGAGTGGTTTCACTGATTTCAGTGATTTCCTGAAATCGTAAATGAACTTTTTTTTTAGTATATTTTCTGTCACCACCAGGAGGCGATGTTTTTAAAGTTTACGTTTTTTGCATAGGCGTCCTCAGCAATGGCCTATCATCAATCATCACAGTTTGGTTCAGATCGGATTCTTGATTGCAAAGTTGAAAGAGTTTCGCTGTGTGTTGCAAAAAATCTTAATTTTCGCCAACTTTGGCACCCCCTATCTCGTACGTCATGCGACACTTTAAAACTCTTCAGATAACTTCAGATCCTCAACTGGTCCACAGTGACAACACCAAGTTTGAAGTGATGACTCAAAAACTGTAGGATAGATTTTGGAGCATTGGTGCAAATTCACCTAAAACGCCTCCGTTTTCGCTTTCAATCCAAAATGGCTTGTCATCGACTTTTATTTACGGCCCAACCTAATGAACGTGTGTACCAAGTTTCGTTCATGCACCTTAAATCCGACAGGAGATGACCTACTAGCACTTTTTTGCGTCAGTCTTTTGCCCCGCCCACTTCAAATTTTTTACGCACATTCCCGAACCACTTTCAAACGTCAATTTACACCAGGTCTGATGCGGTCGCAGAAATCCGTGAGCTCTGGGAAATGTTCAGGCCTTGAAAAACGTGATTTCCTGGTGGGGAAAAAATAATGATGACCCTCGCCCATGACCCTCACTCTATTGTCTTCTCGCTTTATTTTAATTCAGGGACATACTTTGTGCCAAATACCATGAATTAATTTCCGTCCATCACAGTGACACAGAGAGACAAAAACAAATAGCATTCAATTTCACTGTTGCTTTAGAGCAGTAGTCTGACACGCGATACGGGACGATATTTTGTGGCCCCCCCACTTGATATCAAAGTTTAATGTAAGTGCGGCCCGCAGTGACGAAAAAGTGAAAAAAAAAGCTGCAGACTGTAGTAGCTGCTGATTCAAAACAGCACACACACACATCTATGTCACAGCGTCTCAGCTGCTGTCAAGTTACTACAGCAGCCTATATGTGATTCTGTTTTCGCTTATACGTCGTAGGTCGTACACTGGCTTCTTTCAATTACTCTTGTCACAAACAAGCAAGCACAAAAGACAGAAACAGTACTTTAGGATAAAGGTTAAAATTTATTAAAGTATTAAAATGGATTAATAAAACCAAACAAACATCAATCCTCTAATCTAAAATAACTACTGATAAAACTGTTCAAATGTGCAGGAAAGAGGCATGGATATGAGTGCAGAAATGTGTGTGTGTGTGTTTAAAGAAAAGGGGGCGTGTCACTCTTTGGCAGCTGGTGACAGCGTGGGAAACAGGAAGTAAACAGACAAAGCCAAAAGGTAAACAAGAAGGAGGGGTCTCTGACGTGACGGTTGTCACGGCGACGCTCCTCCCACTTTCGGGTTACTAAAGTGGCCGCTACGTCGCGTAAAAATGGCGTCATTCACGGTTACCGCGAGACAATGCGAGATGGCGCTCGTGCTCAGATTTCGTCACTCAGCTCTTCCGTCTTTCACCAGTGGGGGCGCTGAGTAAGAGAGGAGAGTTGAAAGAGGAAATGGAGTCAGCGGTGACGCGGAAAATTTAAAAGGAAGTGAGGTAGAAAAGGGAACATGTCTAGTCAGAAAACTTCAGTAAATCACTCAGTTTATCCGGCGATGACCGACTTAAACTGCTTTTTTAACAGATCACAGAAGTTTTCCTCTCGATACGTGATCACCTTTTTGCTCACCTCCTATGACGCGTAACGCGTCATATTGCGTCATCGGAGGGAACGCACAACGTCAAGATTAGAACTACAACACTAGTTCTGCACTTTTTGGACTCAGCCATAGGGGGACGAGACTTCCCAGAATGGACAAGACTTCCTTCCCAGAATGTAAACACAGTGTCCGCCATCTTTGAAAAATCTTTGATTTTTCTTTTTATGACTATTAATATTAAAAATGTAAATTCATATATGTTGTGGTTTATTTTCTAGCCCCTAGTGTTCCTCCATTACAGTATTATTAGATGAAAAGTGATTTAATTTGGAGAAAAAGTGTTGATAAACACTTCAGAATTAGAGCTACTTTGTTAACTGATGACAACTACATCATTTATATTGTGTAAATCTGACTTAGAGTATAGTCTAGTATAATAATATAACAAAATCAGTCACTATTCTGCCTCCTTCCTCGTCTTTACTTTACACAAGTGTACAAATGCATGCAGGGTGTGAAGGTGAAAAATAACTATTATTCACAAAGGAAAATGTTTTACCATCATATTCAAGAGTACAAATTAAAATAAACAAGGAGTCAAATCTAAAAGCATGTCTAACACAATATGCAAACAAAAAATATTGAAACATGTAGAGCGGTGACAGAATCTGATGTGGGACAGCTGGAGGAGTCACAGTGACGAAGAGGAGCAGAGCTGGATGCTGTGAAGAGTTTCTCCAAGACTTGATTAAACCAGGCTTCAACTGTAAAGGACAAGGAATACAATTACACATAAAATATGAACCAAGATTTTACTTTTTTTTTCAGGAAAACAAACATAGCAAAATATACCAACTGGGTGAGCTGTGGACATTATAAAGTTGTCTATATAGACGTCTTGAACAAACATGAATAAAAATAAAACATTTGAATAACACTGACATTATTCTCCAGCGAAAGCAAGGTGACTTTACTTTGCTAACAGTTTACATTTATATAACGTGTGTGTAATTGTCTATCAAACGTTACTTTTACAATGTTGTCGCTTCATTGCCGACAACTATATCATATCGTATACTATGAGCAGAAATAGTGGAGTATTATGGTCAGTCTTACCTCTCAGTGACGTCTTCCTGCTCGAAATGGAGATCGTAAACCCTCTGAGTTTACAGGTATGTCTTCAGTGTCTTCTTAAAAACTCCAAAGAAGCTTAGCATAGCTTAGCATAGCCGACTTGAAGCTTTCACCTCTCTGAATCTCTGACCAGCAAATAATGGGAACTTACTGCTTGTCCTTACGTTGTTTTTACTGCATGTCCCGGTACAATTTAGCACCATAGAGAAAAAAAAAAACTGTAATTTGCAGATCCGTAATCTATTCGCCAACTAATTCATCAAGGCGTGAGCTGTGTAAACTTTACACAACTCACTCTCCTGTGGTTATAAAAGCGAGGCAGCGCTGCTGCGAGACTTCCGGCCGGAAGTGAGTGTGGCGTGCAGAGCATTCTGGGAGTCGTTTGTGTTTCGTTTGCGTTTCTCGGCCAAGAAGGCACTTGCTTCAAATATTATTTTACATTTCTACTCCATATATGACCCTTTTTTAATAGACATTCAACTTGCCAGTTGTGAAATGTCTTCTATTATGATCGCGCTGCCGCTGCGCACGGAGCGAAAGACACAAAAAAAGGCACCGCGGATTAACATCAGTGGTTCACTAGTTTATCTTACTGATCTTATCAGACAAATTACAGCCATGTGAAATACTGTAAATAACTTTTTAAAAAACCTATACAAACTTAGTAGAAAATAGATTTTTTTTTTTTTTAAACATTACATTGTAAATAACCCACATTATAAGACAATATAAATAATATTTATATTATATATAGAAACATTTTTAAAATGTAAATAACTTAATTTTTACTTTATTTTTATTATACATTGCTCTGTAAATAACTCACATTATAAACAACATATAGTTTTCTTTGGGATACTAAACCCAGCAGGAAATTCCTCATCAGCACTTTGAAGCACTGCTTCTACTAGTTAGCGTTCGTCTCAGCTAGCATTCTGACGCTAATGTTAGCTGCTGTTCAAGTCTGTGTCCCCGTTAGTTAGACAAAGTAACTGTTCAGTAACAGCAGTCATTTACTGTTAATGTTATGATTATATCATTATCTGCACCAGTAGCGCCACTTACAACTGTGTGTCTTTCTTTCTTTTTTCTTCATTTTTTTTCGTCTTCTAACTACCTGATTGATAACTCTTTCATTTTCCTTCAGCTTCATTAACAACTTGCAGAAGGATAACTTCACACAGGTTAACGTGAGGTGACATGGGGCAATTTTAGGGTTTAGGTTTCCTACTGATATGTCATTGCAAATCAACCAACGGGGATGCGGCTTGTCACTGATGCATTTAGGCAACAGCCCTCAGGCTCCGAGTGTCAGGTGCCCCCCTATCGGCTCGGGGCTCCAAGCAGTTGTCGGCCTTGCCTGTTCATAAACTTGCACGTCCACCCGTAGCACAATGAAAGTGAGAAAGTGCGTTAATGCGTTAACCCTAACCCTAACCCTTACACCACTTGACCCTGTTGCTTTTACAGAGGAAACTGGCACTACAAATCAAGCATGACAGTCAACAAGGTCAATTGAACTTGTGCTTTTTATTATTTTCAATGAAGAAAAACATCAACAACAAGAATTGGGTGTTTTCTTGGCATGGCAACAAAAGCCTTGTGAACTTATGTTCTTTTATGAATTAATTTGAGGGTGCTTTCACACCTACAGCATTTGGTGCGCACCACTATTCACGCGCACGCAAGGCTCGCTATGGGCGTGGATGAACCGGCATGAAACAGTTCAAGGTTTCCCCCAGTGTATTATAAGCCTGGCGGGTCGAAACAGAGCAAGTTCACTGTGGAACAGCACCTATTAAAACGCTGGAAAGTCTCTGCGCAAAAGCGAAACTTGGCAGCATACAGAGCAGATTATGAACTCCCCGCTAGATATTCACTTCACAGCAGTGAACTTTCTCTCTCTTTGAGCAGATAACTAAAGACATCAGCTCATCTGATGCATCTGTTATTCCCTTAATTGCAGCGCTAAAGAGTCTTCTTCATAAATAATAAGACCACGGAGTAAAAACGATGAAAATTGCACTCTGCTCTTCAGAGTCTCTCACCATGTTGTGACTGTACTCCATCCTCGTCATAAAGGTCATTATTTTTATGTGGGGATAAAACATGTAGAGAAATGATCCAGTCTGCTTTGGAAGAGACCGCTTGGAGACGCAGAAGCGCAGAGCGACAAACGGTGCAGTAGAGGGAGAAGAGAACAGCGCAGGGGCGGTGCGCAGAAATAAAAGAGCCGTTTGTCTGCACCAGATGAGGCAGATGAGGGGGCACTACCACTTTTTTTATTATAATAATAATAATGTACTGGCGAATTGTCCAGGGTGTACCCCGCCTATCGCCCAATGTCAGCTGAGATAGGCACAGCACCCCCCACAACCCTCTGGTGGAGGATAAAGCGGTAGATAATGGATGGATGGATAATAATAATGTATTATATTTCATGACACTCAAGGTCGCCTTGTTGATTTATTTTACTTCTAAATGTAACCATTGCATGGCTTGGTTTAAGATTCACTGGCCGATTACTATTATTATTATACTATTATACTACTATTATTATATATTATTATTAGTATTTAAGTGAAAAAATTATTTATTGTGTCTTTTTTTTGAGTGTGTCTTTTTGTAAGACTATAGTTGGCGTTTAAGTATTGAGAGGTCCTACCACCGGGCTAAACAGGTTTTCTGGGGTAAACCCTGCAGTCAGCATCTTTAAACAGTTCCGCGCCTAGGAGTGACGTATTAATCCCGCTTTTATTAATCGATTTTTATCGATTTTATCAATTCGTTGTTGCAGCCCTAGTTGTAATATTAAAAAGTCATATTTAGAGAAAAATCATAATAGTATGAGAATAAAGGAATCATTTTACTAGAATAAAGTCGTAATATTACGATAAATAAGTTGTAAAATGAGAATAAAGTAATAATATTATGAGGATAAATTTGTAATATCATGAGATTTTTATTATGAGAATATATTATTATTAAATGGCCTTGCAGTGGACCACTGCCATTTCCTCCTCCACAAAAGAGATGATTTCCGCCAAGTCTGTGTGATTCTTTCTTCGGAAAAGACTGAGTTTCTTTCACAGTCTTTTCAAAGTCCTGATACTAATGATAATGTGGTCCCAAAAATAGGAAGAAAGTTAGCGCTCTTGCCTTTGCAGCAAGAAGACCAAGGTTTGAGCCTGTGTATGTGTGGCTTTTCTCCGGGTTCTCTGCTTCCTCCCACAGTCCAAAAACATGCAGATTTGGTGGTTTAGGTGAATTGGTCACAATTGACCGTAGGTGTGAGATTGTGAGTGAATGGTTGTTTGTCTCTGGCGAACTGTTCAGGGTGTACCTTGCCTATAGCCCTATGTCAGCTGAGATAGGCACAGCACAAGGAGGTGAATGACTGAATCACTTGATTAGAGGGATCGAAGATCAACATGCTGATTCTCAGGTTTGTGCACTTGTACACGTGTGTTGAGCACTTTTCTGAAAAAGACTCAGCAAACAGAGCGAGGGTAAGCTCAGAAGCAAATGAAAGACTGAAACTCACCATATATTATGTATGTCATATCTTAATGTTTTACGTCACATTTAAGTGTAAAAAGTAAGTATACAAGGTCATCAATATTCACATTCGAGATATATGAATTAACGCGACTATGACTAATTTGAATACATGACAGATACTGGATTAAATATGAGGTAATACTGAGTCATCTATATCGAGACATGACCCTTTTGTGTGTTTGTGTGTGACATTGATTTGTGTGGGAGTTGAGTGTTTGGAGCAATTCCTGCTGGAAAGCAAGCTGTCTCTGCTCCACCCTACCAGAGTCCACCAAACTCTTGGCCACACAGGCATAGAAACCTGTCACACAGACACAGACACACACACATGCAGCACAGCAGTGATGGTTGATGATTAAGCTCAACACACACGCCTTTCTTTGAAGTGATAAGAAAAATTGAAGGCCAGCACTGATATGAAATCCCATTCTGGTGCACTCAGACCTGAACTTAACACTGTCCAAAAACACTGTTTTCCCTGTTTTTTTTTTAGACCAAGGTGTCAAAGGCTGGGTGACATGCAGCGTGCAAAGTGTGTAAGCCCACCTTTAATGTTGTGCATTAAGTGAAAAATTGTGATTTGACCAATGAAAATCTTATTAATTTCACACCAAGATGGATCAAAAATAGAAAATAAAAATAAAATACCATTATGATATTATTTATTTTGGATCCAGGAAATCAACCTCGGAACATATTGTACAATGTTTGTTTTTGCATGTCCAGGGTTTCCCCCAGAAAACTTGCTAAGCCCAGTGGTGGGGCCTCTCGGGCAGCCCACTGTGTTTTTGTAAAAAAAAAATATGCTGTTATTGTTATTTATGTGTTATTGTAAGACATTTATTAACAATACTTAAACACCAACTATAGAGTCTTACAGTTAGACACACTCTTGAAATTAAAAGAAATAATATAATTTTTTTTTCACTTAAGTTAAATACTAATTAAATAATTGGCCAGTGAATCTTAATGAATTTAATAAATTTTTCATACACAAAATACAGTAACTATGAGAATTAAAGCTCAAAACCTTCCAGGTTATGTGACCTGATTACGTCAAATCAGTGCAGAAACAGTACTAGACTGCCTAGTCAAGACACACCTCTTTTTAATCCATTTTAGTGCTACTCATATTTTTTATGTTAATATTAGCAAATCAATGCATGATCACACTTGCTTAACGAGACACACGCCTCTTTATTTGAATTTTATTTTATTTTCATACATTCAATACCCACGTTTTATTTTGAAAACCGGAAGTTTCTACATGCTGCAGTAAGCTAGCCAACGCGCTGACTTTCCCAGTTGTGTCAAAGTATTTGCCATAGTGTTGGCAGAGAAGGCGCACTTGAAATGTTGGAGCGGCTGGCGTGACCGCAGTAGAGTTGGCCAGATATTTGTAACCGTAGCGGATGTAACTGCAGTCGATGATCTAACGGACATCATGCCCGCATGCAATTACTTTCTGATGAGCACGAGAAAGTATTGTTTACAACGCCAGTCCGGCAGTTCCCCGAACCGCAGTAAAGGGGTTAGCTCATTCAGCAACAACACAACAACTACAGGACTCCATCTGCGTTGAACATGGCACTTTATTTCAGTACTGCAGGGTGATGCACAGCCTCTCTGGGTACAATGAGACTCTCTCATAAAGAGGGGAACATAACCAAACAACAGTATGAAGCGTGACAGTGTCTCGCTGCAGCTCTCCAACAAACAACGACATGGCACAAACACTTCCTGTTTCACTCACTAGCGTCACATGCACGCACACACATAGTTGGTTAGCTTAGCTTCTAACAGTCTGTTGATCTGGTGAGCACACGAAAGTATCTTGTGAGCACGCAAAACTATCTTGTGAGAACACGAAACTATCTCGTGAGCACGCGAAACTATCTCCATGTCCCTTTAGTGGCTCCGTACTCTTCTTTTCTCTTATCCCCAGATAAAAATAATGATCTTTATGACGAGGATCGAGTACAGTCGCAATGAAGTGCAAGTGATCCGAGTACATCTGAGTTAAACGTGGTGACGGACTCTTAAGAGCAGAGCGCACGTTTCATTGTTTTGACTCTGTGGTCTCAACCTTTGTGAAAGAAGACGCATTTGCACTGCAATTAAGGGAATAACGGATGCATCAGATGAGCTGATGTCTTTAGTTAACTGCTCAAAGAGAGAGAATGTTCTCTGCTGTGAAGTGAATGTCGCGGGAGTTCATAATATCTGCCGTACGCAGCCAAGTTTCACTTTTGCGCATAGAGACTTTCTCTTTCCAAAACTGTTCCACAGTTTACTCACTGTGTTTCGGCTGCCGAATTATCGAATCATCTCTCAATATAATATCTTTATTGAAAAGAACAATGATACTGTAAAAATGACCATTTGATGGTGTGAATTCGGTTTCAATCGGCACCTGGGCACTGCACTGATTACATGAAACATAAACATAAAAATAAACAAGCAACGCTAAGCCTGGGGGGGGGGGGGGGACAAGTAAAGTCTGTTGAGCCTGGTCGTTAATAGGGAAGAGCAAACTCTTAGTGAGGTTGATTCTGTAGCCTGAAATCTCTCCAAAGCTCGAGATAATGTCTAATGCCTTAGGAATAGAGGTGCAAGGATCAGACAGGTAAAGTACCAGGTTGTCTCAGCATATAGAGACAGTTTGGGAGTTTGACTCCCCCTAACAACACCCACGAGCTCCTCAGCACTCCTGAGTGCAACCGCCAGTGGTTCCATGGCGAGGTCAAACAGAAGTGGGCTCAATGGACAGCCCTGTCTTGTCCCCCTACATATAGGAAAATAGCTGGAGATGATTTTATTAGTATGGACGGAGGCCTGCGGTGTATCATACACGATTCTTATTCACGAACAAAAAGCCGGTCCAAAACTGAACCTCCCCAGAGTTGCAAAAAGATACTCATACTCAATCCGGTCAACTGCTTTGTGAGCATCGAGGCAAAGCAAAACCTCTATTTTAGGTGGAGTTTTCGGGGAATAAAGGATATTAAAAAGCCTTCGTATGTTGCCAAATGCTGCCGCCCTGTAATAAAACCAGTCTGATCTGGATGTATCACTGTATGCATGACAGACTCCAATCTACTAGCCAGAATCTTGGTCAAGATTTATTAGTCGCAGCAGAGTAGACTCACAGGCCGAAATGACTCACATTTCCTTTCTTACGAAGGACTGAGATAGTGGCGTGGATCATTGTAGGAGGGAGAGTCTCGCGCTCCAACGCCTCGGTATATACTTTTTTTTAAAAGAGGGCTTAATTTGTATTATAATTTTTTGAAGAATTCAATAGGGAAGCCATCCGGACCCTGGAACCTTACCGCTCTTCATCTTTTTAATTGCCCGATCAATTTCAGCTGCTGAGATGTTGCTATCAAGGTCTGCCCTGTCTTGTCGGCCTACGGTTGGAATCTCAAGACTATCGAAAAACTGAGCTAACTTGGTTCTATCACAATTTTCAGTGGCATAGAGGTCCTCTATGCATAGAGGTCCTCTATGCCACTGAATTTTCTGAATCACTGAATTTTCTGAACTGTTTATTTATGCTTTTTTGATCTGTGGTTATCCCTTCTGGAGTGTCTATCTCTGCTATAAATCCATCCTCTGTGGATTGTCTTAACTGATGGCTTAGTAGTTTGCTGGCTCGTTCCCCATGCTCATAGAATTCTTGGCGAGATTTAAGATGAAGCTCCTCAGCTGCTCCAGATGAGAGGGTATCGAATTCTGTTAGCAAACCTATTCTTTCTTTACAGAGATCCGCAGATGGAGCTTCAGAATTTTTATGATCGACATCCTTTATCAAAGAGATCGACTCATTAAGGCTTGCTGACCGTCTTCTGTTCATGCTTACATTGTAAGATATTATCTGACCATGTAAATACGCTTTCATTGTTTCCCACAGGTTAGAGTGGCTTGTGTCTGGTGATTGATTTGTTTCTATAAAGAAGTCAATTTGGGCAGATAGGAAGTTAATAAAATCTTCATCAGAAAAAAGACGTGGGTTAAGTCTCCAGGTGCGTTGTGGAGGCTTGTTATCTGGAAAGCAAAGCACAATTGTTACTGGGCTATGGTCAGAGATAACAATACTATCATATTCACTAGACAGCAGGGGGAGGAGTTTCTTGTCCAGCAAAAAGTCTATCCTGGAATATGAATTATGCGCTGGAGAGAAAAAAGAATACTGTCTAGAAACCGGATTTCTATATCTCCATGCATCAATCACCCCATACGCTTGGAGAAAAGCGTTAATAGTCTCTGCTGATTTACTAAGTATTCCCGGTATCAGCTCTAGAATGGTCCATAGTGGGATCTAGAACACAGTTTAAATCTCTCCCGAGGACCAATTGGTGACTGTTTAATTCTGGAAGGAGTGAGAAAAAGTCAGTGAAAAATTTAGTATTATCCCAGTTTGGAGCATAAATGCAGGCCAGGACCACTGGTACATTAAATAAATGTCCTTGAACAATAATAAACCGACCGTCTTTATCCTGAATCGTATTTGTTTGTACAAATTGCACTAACCTATGGATGAGAATAGCCGCACCACGGCATTTAGCGTTAAATTTGGAGTGGAAAATCTGGGAAAAGCCCCCTCTCTTAAGTCTGGAGTGATCCTTATTAAGCAGGTGTGTTTCAGTCAAGAATGCTATGTCTGTTTGCAGCTTTGATAAATGAGAAAACACCTTACTACGCTTTACTGGGTGGTTAAGCCCTTTGGTGTTCCAGTTTATAAATTTAGTGTTTTACCCGCCCTGAACCACTCACCTTAGGAGTCGCCATATTCTGGTATCTGAAATGACCTGAAAACAGCCTGCCTAGAAACAACCTGATCATAAAGCCTTTTCACAAGTGACAGGTCTCTGTATAGACATTGTGCAATTAAAATCGATAATCGATAATAAACATAAGAAAATACAAAAACAAAAACACAGAATCAAACACATCATTCAAAAAAACCCTTTGCTGGCCTCTCCCCAAACGAAAGGTTGCATACTCCCCCGTCGTACACTATCGCACAACATAACAAAGCTTACCCCGTGAGTCTCACCAAAACTGTATTGATGACAGGATAACATGTTGCAGCTGCTCTTAACTGTAATCAGATACAGTATACACTCAATAAATGTCCAATTTAGCACCTTATTTATATCCCACTTTATTTGAGTAATCTTAACAAACCTAAACAGAGTCTCTGAACCAACCAGTCACGCGTTGTCAGGGCCAGTTCACAGTTCACAACAGTTCACAACCAAAATTAAATATAAAATTCCATTTCTGGTACATAATGGACACAACAGATCTACATTAAATTTCGGTGGAGTTTCCAGTTATGCTAACAAGACCTTATGGCCAACAATGAACAGTGAAGAGGTTTAAGGAGTTGTACATTTTAAATCAACCAGTTATGTGTTATCAAGGCCAAATCTGCCCTCAACGGAAAGTTTGTCTGCGCTTTTTTACCTCTGTATATGGGATGTGGAAACCACAAAAAGCACGTCACTCTGCGCTGTTACATCTTCAGGTTGCACTCTTCAGGTTTTTCATTATGAAATCCTTGGCCTGTTTTGGGTCTTTAAAGCTTGTTCAATAAAATACTGTAAATAACTTGTAAAAGCCTATACAAACTCAGTAAAAAATAAACATTACATTGTAAAGAACCCACATTATAAGACAATATAAATATATAGAAAAAATAAAATACTGTAAATAAATAAAAAAATATACATTGCACTGTAAATAACTCGCATTATAAACAAAATATAAAGTATAGAAGTTAAATAGTTTTCTTACTAAACCCACAGCAGGAAATTCCTCATCAGCACTTTGAAGCACCTGCTTCTACTAGTTAGTGTTAGCGTCAGCTAGCATTCTGACGCTAATGTTAGCTGCTGTCTGTGTCCCCATTAGTTAGACAATGGCTGTTAATGTTCTGCGCCAGTAGCGCCACTTACAACTGTGTCTTTCTTTCTTTTTTCTTCATCCTCTTTTTTTTTCCTCTTCTAACTTCCTGATTGATAACTCCTCTTCATTTTCCTTCAGCTTCGTTTACAACTTGCAGAACGATAACTTCACACAGGTTAACGTGAGGAGACGTGGGGCCCCTTTAGGGAGGTTTCCTACTGAGATGTCATTGCAAATCAACCATTGTTGTTTAAGGGGGGCGGCGATGCGGCTGCTCACCGAGTGTCGGGAGCCCCCCTATCGGCTCGGGGGCCCCAAGCAGTTGCCTGTCTTGCTTGTTCATAAACTGCACGTCTACCCGTAGCGCGATGAAAGTGAGAAAGTGTGTTAATGCGCTAAAAAAAAATTAACGCGTTAATTCCACAAATTAATCATCCTGCGTTAACCCGTTAATTTTGACAGCCCTAATTAAAATACAATGTTATAGAATTGGCATAACAATTAATTTCATTTTTTTTCCATTTTACTTACCCTCACTTCATGAGTCACCATAATGGTCTTTCAAAAAGCCTCAGAATGCCCTATTTTTACCTCAAATTTTCAAAAGCTCCGTATGCCCAGCAATTTTTTTATTATTATTATTATTTGGGGGTGGGGGGGTTGATGCGGACCAGCCTCACCCAGACTCTAACTCATGCGGCCCCCAGGAAAATTTTGTCTGAGACCCCTGGTTTAGAGGCTGTTATTTCTGCAAAAGGGGGATGCAAAAATACAGGAATCCCTGTGGTGAACTTAAAATTACCCATTTCAAGTCTTCCTTAATGGTACCCTTTCTGTTGTAACTAAAATAAAAATAAAGCTCCAGTTTACCCATCAAAACAAACAAACAAATATACAAAAAGAAGAGAATGGACTTCCGGTGGAGCGACTGACGCGGATGGCCGCATAAATAATCCCTCCCAGTCGGCCAGAGTTTATTCCCCTTTTCAAATATAAATATTCTCTAAATTTCGCCTTAACCCTCAGATGCGCCTTTAAAAAAGTTACGTTAACACACGCAGAGCACCAAATGATAAAAATAGTATACATCTGTATTTTTGCTTTTTTTTTTTTTTAGGTTTTAGACCAACATCTCTTCTTTCCATCCATATCAAATATTAATATATTTTTTTATTTTTAACCCTTAAATTTCCAGGTTTATTCATGATGCCCCTTGATTTTATGATGTAAAACACACAAAAAATGAATTATATATGAATAATATACTTCATGGAAACTGGAATTTTTTTGTTTGGATAATTGCAGCCTGGTATATGTGAAAGATTAGCAGAAACTTTTTTTTTTTGCAATATTATTTTTTTTGTAATGTCAGATCGCCTAAAATACTCGGCTATAAAAATAGGATACATCTTATTTTTTTTTTTTTTTTTAGGTTTTAGACCAACATCTCTTCTTTCCATCCATATTAATTATAAAATATATTAATATATATTTTTTATTTTTAACCCTTAAATTGCCAGGTTTAGTCATGATGCACCTTATTTTAAGATTTAAAAAACACAAAATATGAATTATTTTCAATAAAATTCATGCAAACTGGATTTGTTTTGTTTGGACAATTGCAGCCTGGTATATGTGAAAGATTAGCAGAAATGTTTTTTTTTTTTTCATTATTATTTTTATTGTTATGTCAGATTGTCTCATAAAATCACGTTAACACACCCAGAGCACCAAATGGTGCTCATACAGTACACAGCTATAAAAAAAATTATACATTTATATTTTTGCTTTTTTTTTTTTAGGTTTTAGACCAACATCTGTTCTTTCCATCCATATCAAATATTCATATATTATTTATATGTTTAACCTCTTCTTCATGGTTGCCCCCGGGATCGGGGGCAGCGTCAGACGCAGCGACAAAAGCGTCATAAAACCATATCTAACTTTAACAAACACAGACATGCTGCATACCCACAGAAAGGTCAGAAACTCAGCTAAAAGCTCATATAAATCATTCTTATGTTCACGTAACACAGTTAAAACACCGATTGATCAAACAGCAGGAGCCGAAAAAAAACGTCACAACGCACACATTGAAAAGCGGCACCGGAGCGTCAGTGTGATTATGTAAACAAAAGAAACACGTGTCGGCTGGACAGCGGAGAATCTACCGATTCCAACTGTACCATTTTTATCACTCTACGACCAAGATTCACGGATCCAGCCCCAAAATAAGAGCAAAAAAACAACTGACTTTCAAGAAATACAACCAGAAATATTGTCTTACCTTTGCTGTTTATGAAAACAAGTTATTTCCACCGGAACAAAACCGCTTCTAATGAAGAACTACACTTTCCAGCATGCTTTGGGAACAAATCCCGGTCTGATTGATCATTACAGAGCGACATTAGATTGTTCTGATTAGAGAAGGGCGAATGTCCGCCCAAATGCGTCATATGCATTTACGTCCTTTTGACTCGCTAATGAAGTGATTGACGTGCATTTGGAGACCGGGGTCTGATTCTACCGGTAAAGAGGTTTAAAGCAAGCTGTCAATCACCCTAATTGACCAAGGTAAGCCAGAGCTATGGCGCTGCGTAACTGAAGGTGCTGCAGAGCCACAGAGTTGTTATTACGCAGCGCACAGGGAGCATCGATTTAAGGTGAGTTATTATATATATATATATATTTTTTTTCAAAAAAAGTTCTTTTTAGACCAATATTGACATATAAATACAATTAAATTGTTTTTTAATAATTTGGTACCTAAGAAATCTCAAATGGCACAGATGGTGCCAAGCTGTGCCAAAAGTGAGAACGCCCAGACATCTCTTTAATAAAACCGCTGTTATTTCACTCTGCTTTATTTCAGCAGCATCAGACTTTGCACAGCTCATGTCCACATGTTGTTACATGACCTCCACGTGTTTTTAAGCTCCTACTGAATATTTTAAAGGTGATATTTGCTTTAAAATGCAATATTTTTTTAGGCGAGAGAAAAAAATACTTCAGTTATGCTGTGTATCATGTACACAGTGGCATCCACAGTGAAATTTACACCTCTGGTGGAATCTCACAAGTGTTATCTTTATTTTGATACCAAGATAATCCACATAGAGCTTGTAACTGCATAGGTTTACTCTATTTAGTTTGGGCATGTCATTTTCGAGCAGGGACTCCAAAAAGAGGGTCAGGGAAGAAGAGGTTAAACCTTTAATTGCCAGGTTTAGTCATGATGCACCTCATTTTATGATCTAAAAAACACAAAAAATTAATTATTTTCAATATAATTCATGCAAACTGGATTTTTTTTTGTTTGGATAATTGCAGCCTGGTATATGTGAAAGATTAGCAGAAACATTTTTTTTCCCCATTATTATTTTCTTTGTAATGTCAGATTGTCTCATAAAATCACGTTAACACACCCAGAGCACCAAATGGTGCTCATAAAGTACACAGCTATAACAAATGCATACATTTGTATGTATTACATTTTTTGTTTATTTTTAGGTTTTAGACCAACATCTGTTCTTTCTATACATATCAAATATTAATATATTTTTTATATTTTTAACCCTTAAATTGCCAGGTTTAGTCATGATGCACCTCATTTTATGATTAAAAAAAGACAAAAAATGACATAATTTCAATATAATTCATGCAAACTGGATTTTTTTTCTTTGGGATTATTGCAGCCTAGTATATGTGAAAGATTAGCAGAAAGAAAATTGCATTATTATTATTTTATAATGTTAGATTTCATAAAATATTCAGTTAACACACCTATAGCACCACGGTGTGCACATACAAATACAAGCAATACAAATGGTGTACATATGTATTTTTGTTTTTTATTTTCTTATTTCTTAGACCAACATTAGACCTCATTATAGATACCAAATAAAAAAAAAATTGGTATCCTCTCCTTTGCAGAGGTTATAATCAGAATGAGCTGGGGCTTCTGGGCCTCTTTTTTTTCCCTGTTGCTGATCTTCGGCTCCCGGTGTTTGTTGCTGAGCAGGAGGACATGTTTTTCCTACTTCAGAGTGTAGGACACCAGGGTGTGAGTAAATGGAGAGATGGAGTGCACATGCATGTGCACACGCGCACACTCACATGGACACGTACTCACACACCCACACAAAATTTCTGCCTCAGACCTTATGTGGAGAGAGGGGGGGGCGGGGTTTAGTGGGAGTGGCCTCGATCAGAAAAAGCAGTTTTTTCTCCATGTGCCAAAAAAAGAAAAATGACGTAATCTTGATGGAAATGTGTCAGAGCACATATTTAAAGCCTTATGCTTCAAATGATGTGAAAAAATTAGATGATTCATGTTTTTTACTTTATATTTGAGCAGGATCAAAAATAGTGATTTGAATGGGTTTCAATGAGCACACTTTGGTGCAAAGGTGTGTTAACGTGAGTATTTTTGTCACAGTTGTTTAGAATGGACAAAAAAAAAAATGAACATGAACATTTTTTAAAGCACCCACAAATACACAACCTGACAAATTTTGAACAATATGCATGAAAAATTTAAAAAGATATGCTAAAAAGAAAAAGTCAAAAACACAAAAAGGTCTCTAGGTGGCAAGGGTAAAACCCGGAAAGTTGGAGAAGGGCGACAAATCGGTGTTCGAAGAGACCATGGCCGAACACGGTGAAGGCCATGACAAGCTAGGACAACACGCCGCGCTAACAGCCGAGGGCATGGAAACTAGCATTGCTATCATCCGAGCAGATTTAAAGACTATGGTCACGGAAATTCTGAGCTGGGTAATTTTCGAGACAGCATCAGAGAAGATTTGAAAAAAGAGCTAGCTGAGATAAGGGCTGAAATTCAAAACCAGCTAGGCGAATTAGCAACTGACCTCAAGGCTACTACTGAAAGAGTGGGCGAAGCCGAGGGCCGTATAGCCGACACTGAGGAGTGGTCCATGGACTTCAAAGAACCGCTGAGTCAGTCATTGCAAGCACAGGAAAGGCTTCAGGTGAGGCTAACGGACCTGGAAGCACGCTCGAGGCGTAATAACATACGCATCTACGGCATTCCAGAGGGGGCTGAGGAAAACGATACCCAGCAATTGATTACCGAAATTATAAAAAAAGAGCTGCAGCCCCTCGCTGAATTCGAACTTGGAATACAGCGGTGTCACAGAGCCCCCGGTCCGAAACCCCCGAAAGACGCACAGCCCAGGTCGGTGGTCGTATACTTTCAGGAGTTCAAAACCAAAGAATTGGTGCTACATTCAGCTTGGAAGAAGAAAGACATTTGCTGTGGGGACAGGAGGATATAGTTCAACCATGACTACCCTGCGGAAACATTGGCAAAAAGAAAAGAGTATGTGCAGGTTAGGAGACTTTTACGGGAAAAGGGAATACGCTTTCAGACACCACCGCCAGCCAAACTACGAGTTTTCTTCGACAGTGGTGTGGTAATGTACGGGAGTGCAGCGGAGGATCTGAAGAAGAGGGGCTTCCTGCTTGAGCGCAAGCACTGCGGAACCCGGTCCCCTGGAGAAAAGACGGAAAAACCCCTGGCAGCGCCCAGCTAAGATGGCCAATGCCCAGTCCCACCGTGAGAGGATTAAGGAGAGGCTGCGAGGATTTCAGCGGCCCTGACATACCTGCTGTTAAGGGAAACGGGAGGTAACAATCTGTGAACGGTCTCACATCATAAGAGTGGACACTTGTTTGAATGTTACAGTCTTGTTCAAAATGTTAACGACTCTGGGACGGGGGATGAAGATGTAATATATACTGTCTGAGTGCTCGGGAGCAAAAAATACACCACCTGTTGTTTTATCATAAAAAAATATAATAAGTCTTAATAAGTCTGAGCTCGTCTGAGTTTGTTTCTATTTTCTCCCCACTTCTCATTTTCATTTATACACATCTATCAGCTCTTAACCACACGGGGTTAAACTTTTGATTTGTTACTATGTGGGGTTGCCCTTACCCTGTAAAAGTAATATAGTTGACCGACCTTTATGGGAAAGCGATTGGAATTTGAAAATCTTAGTGGACAAATTTAACCTTGGTTAGGGTTATTACAGGTTGCACTGAAGGGGGGCTCTGGTACTTCACCCACAGTTCTCCAGCTCTCTGTGTGTCAGTTCGTACCTCAGCCACAGTACACCAGCTCTCTCACTTCATGAACTGATTCGTTCCTTTCTTAGTTCAGTTGAGCTCAGCAGTGAGCGTGGCGGCCAGGGGTGGAATTGCCGCGTTCTGTGAATCACTCGTGAATCTTCAGCAAACGGCGCCAGCCAACGTGCGCCGAGCGAGGAGGGAGTGACTCGTAAGAAGAACTGTGTCTTAGGGCTGGGCGGTATGACCAAAAATATATATCACGGTATTTTTCAAAATTCGAACGGTTTCACGGTATCTGACGGTATTTTAATTTTTTTTTGCATAATCAGGTGTTCACAGCATTTTCTACTGGTAGAGAACATAATTACTGCAGATGGTATATTTTACTGACATGAATACTGTAGAATAACTTTACACTAGTACAGGTTCACATGGCCCCAGAAAATGATGCTGTTTACAAAGAAGAGCTACTCATGATTCTAATGAAGTGAGGAATCGGAATGCAAAGACAATTTACAGAACTTTGACTGTGCAAATCAACATCTTTTATAAAAAATCCCTGTGTTACCTGCTGATTTGAAGGGTGCTGACTTAACTTCATGCATTCTCGATATTCCAAGACATTGACATGTTGACACAGCTGTCAAAATTGCTCAAAAATGATATTCGAATATTCCCTCTAAAAACACAGATATTCGAATATATATTCTCATAGTATTTGCATCGCGCATCTGGGGTGCGTTTGCATCCGCTGCATCTGGGGGCTTTCAATCAGCCAGACTGTCAGGTGATGACAGCATGACATCAATAACAGGACAAACTAATACAATGACACATGACTACCTGTATATGTAGTTTATTTAAGTTTAAACATATTTCACAACATATTACCTACACAAAAATAAGTAAATGAACTAATGACCAAGAGCGCAGACCTCTCTCGCTCGCTCTCTCTCTCTCCAGCCCCGTGCCAAAAATGCATCTCTCTCTCCTCACACAGGTTTAAATGACAAACAAACAAAGTGCTGATCAAAGGTTTTGTGCAAGCAATATAAGGTCCCGACTCTTGTCCCAAATATGACAGGCTTCATTCAGTGATTAAAAAAAAAATATAAACATTAATGAAACGTTTGCATGCAGAGCGCTCACTCGCATGCACCGCCACAGCGCTGCGGCTGCGCGGAACGGAGCTGAAATGGAGGCAGCTAAACACATAAACATAGTAACACTTAAAGGGGAAATAAGTAGTTTATAGTGCCATCTAGAGGAGAGGCTGAAATTTACAACAAAGACCTGCTGCTCTGCTCACCCCCTCCCTTCCCAGAGCGCTACGGTATCCGCAGCTGGTCAAATGTCGTCCTCGTCGTCTTTCTCCGTGTCAGCAGATGAGGTTCGTGAGGTGGGGGAGAGGGCGAGCTACCGCGGCCGTAGCAGACGAAGCGGAGAGAGAGGAGGCGGGACTTCAGCTACAAGTAAAGAGACGCTTGTTTTGTTCTCTCGCGTTTGTCCTTACAGGCTCCGGTAGAAACATGGCGTCTCGCTGCTAACGGTGGCTATGCAACCGCGGTCCGCGGTCGTGTTATTTAACATGACTTTTTGAAACGCTACGAAAATGAAACAAAAACTATTATACAGCGACTAGACAATGCAGGAGCACATAATATGTATAAAAAAGTGGATTTTGGGTTATATAAACCCATAAATACTACATATTGTACCTATAAGTAATCACACTGCAGAGATCGGAGTGTACATCTATGGTGCGTTCAAGGACCTTGGCAGGGTGGGAAATCACATTTCCAGAGCTTTTGTTGTTTTTTCAGCCAATCAGCTGACGATCACAGAGAATACACACGTTTCACTCATGAAAGTGAGTGAGTTTCTCATTTAGCTTTTGGTGACTTGACTTCTTGATCTCTGCTCCACATAGTAAATCAGTCCTGACATTATCTCTCTCACTCTTTTAGGGACATGTTAATCACAGACTTGGCTCCCACGGTAACCTTTGTGGAGTTGTGCGAGGAGGTGAGAACGATGTGCAGTGTTGCCAAGCAGCAACCCATTACACTCAAGTGGATCGATGATGAAGGTGTGTGCCTCACATTCATACACCATACATCTGTCTGCCCTGTCCTGAAACATCATTCTGTGTATTTTTTTTATTTATTTAAATGGTGGTCTAAATTCATCAGTTACTGCAACATGACTTACAACAGTATGACCAATCACTGCAGCTGTAATCATACCATTATACTGGTATTAATGTATATATTTATGTGTGTATGTGTTTAGGGGACCCATGCACCATCTCGTCTCAGATGGAGCTTGAGGAAGCATTTCGCATATACCCTCGGACCAAGAAGTCTGGACTGTTTCTGCACGGTGAGTTACCTCCACATGTACGTCCACAAACTTTAAGCTGTAGTAGTTAATAAATGATAAAATACTAGTACCTTTAGTGAGTAAATGTTTTTCCAAAACTGTTACAGGGATAAGAAATGTATAGCCTGGCTAGCTCAGTCGGTAGATCGTGAAACTCAGGGTCATGGATCAACCCCACGTTGGCTGGAGTATTTTAGGGCAATTCATGGCCAGGAGGATCCAGGAAGCCCTGGATGCTTGGAACTTGTGGTTACAAACCTGTCAAAGGAATACTAAAAATACACTTTGTATTGGTAGAATAACCCGTTATTTAAAAAACTTTGTGTTTCCCCTGAGCGAGTCGTGCAATATCTTCATCTTTTTTTTTTTTTCATCTGAATCGAGTCATTTGATGCCTGGTGGGCAAATGTGAGTCATAATATTATGAGAATAAAGTCACAATTTTCTGAGAATAAAGTCAAAATATTACAAGAAATAAGTTGTAACATTATGAAAATAAAGTCACAATATTACAAGAAAAAAGTCATAATATGAGAATAAAGTCATAATATTATGAGAATAAAGTCGTCATAAAAATAAATAAAGTCCCAAAAATATGAAGTATTTATTTGTGAAGCCAATAATAATTGAAGACAATTGTCCTGAAAACAGTACGGTCTATGAAGACTGTTGATACTCACAATGAGCTATAATTAGCCTGATTATTATTATAAAATAGCACTGCACACTCAGCCCTGCTCTGCTCATGCCGCCTTTAGAGCCAATCAGCGCTATGCATGCAAATGTTGAAGTGAATAAAGTAAGTTTGGAACGGCACCGTCTTCATATAAGTCCGCTCTGTGAGCTCACTTAGGATTCAGCATAGACTACGATGAGATTGAGAAAGTAAATGTCAACAAACAAACCCCGGTGTGCAAGCATCTGTTATGCAGTGGAGTGAAGTTGGTTTGAAGTTTGATATTTGACAGACACTCGCTCTACAGCGCCACTCCGAGCAAGCGTCATCACAGTATCTTTCACTTGTAACAGCATGGTGTATTTGTACTCGTAGTTTCTGTGAGTGGGTTAAAATGTTGTTTATTTTTGTTGGATAGCACCAAACTTGGTGTATTTTTAATTTGTGTGGTTTTATGTTTGCTGTTTCATTTGATCTGATAGTTCACTATTGTTTAAATAAAGTTTGTGGTGTGATTATATCTGTGCTTTTAATTGTTTTTACAATGTAATATTGCCTTTGCTAGTCACCTAGTTACTGTCGCCCCAAAACCGTGATCAATACCGAACCGTGAGAAAACTGTACCGTTGCATCCCTAATAATAAGTAATGGAACAGTAACTATTCAGCCTCCTTCCACAAGTTTTTACTATTGAACTGTTGTGTACACATGAATGCAGGGTAAGGTGAAAAAAAATAACTTAAAGGAAGTATAAAAAGTAGTGCTGACAGTTACATGCGTTATTAACAGCGTTAACACAGACCCATTTTAACGGCGTCAATTTTTTTATCACGCGATTAACGCTCTTTTTGGCCGAACAAACGTAGTTTTTTCACATGCTGTTGCAGCAACTGGTAATGTAAGAACAACTACAACACTGGATATAGCTAGACTGGAAACAAAACAACAGGCACACTGCGCTCACTTGTTTGGGCTTGTGCACCGGCCAAAGAGTAGTACGCTAAATTTACGTTGTACGAGGGGATGGCGAGCAGAGTGTGTTTCTCCATCTCCAAGCAGGCTCTCCGTATTCAACGCAGCCTGGATCATTTCTCTCCCTACATCCAACGGCTCTTAATTCACAGTACTGCAGGCTGATATACAGCCTCTCTTATTATTGTGCGGCTCTCACAATAAGAGGAATCACTCAAAATATTAAGAGTGACAGAGATATTCACCTGCGGTTCACTAATGTAAACACATGGAACACATTGCTTCCTGCTTCACCTACGCACCTCTCTGACGTCACATGCTATACTCAGTAGTACACAAACATCTAGTAACTCCTACAGCACACACACATACACAGCTCCTCACACACACACAAGCCTGGTGTGTGTGTGACTAGGATTACTTTGTCTGACAGGGTGGTTCAGTCTGGAGAATAAGATCTAAAATTATATTTTGTTACACATTTTGGCTTGAAAAAATATTGTGTCTCCTGCGATTTGAAATTGCAGTAAGCTGTATTGTGATTTAGATACATTTTGATTAATTGTTCAGCCATACACTACAGTATATGCCAATGTTGTTTTCAATAAAAAGAACATTTGCATAAAGCAAGCTGATGCACTTTACTATGTTGATAAGAGTATTAAAATGAGGAAAAATAATGGTACAAAAAGAAATCAAGGGACATTTAGAACAGATAAAAATCCCGATTAAATATTTTAATGGTTTGACAGCACTAATTAAAAGGAAAATGTTTTGCCATTATATTCAAGATACATTCATATACAAATTAAAATAAACAAGGAGACACAAATGTCTAACACAATATGCAAAGAAAAAATAGATAATGAAACGGATCCAGATCCAAACCGCAGCCTCATAATGTGATGTGGCACAGCTGGAGGAGCCGGTGAAGAGGAGCAGACACTAGATGGTGTGTGAAGATTTTCTCAAAAACAAACCCTGCTTCTTCTGCAAAGGACAAGGAATGCAATTACGCATGAAATATGAGCGATTTTACCAGGAAAACTTAAACGTTTCAGCAAAATATGCCAACTGGGTTAGATGTGAACATTCTAATTTTGTCTATATAGGCTATGAATAACTTTAGTTAGCACACACTGAAAATGACTGTTGTGTGAAAACATTGTCTGTCACTTCTTGAACAAACATTAAAACATTATAACACTGACATTATTCTCATGTGAAAACAAGGTGGATTTACTTTGCTCACAGTTTACTTGTATATTACGTATGTGTAATAGTTTTAAAAAAAATATTTTTTCATTATGATTTTCAGGTCCGTACAAACAGTAATAATACCTATCTTACTACACATTACACTTACTTCACATTTAGCCAACTGACCATGTACAATTGTAGCTCAGGGTAAAGTATCACAGACACAATAAGCAGTGTAAAATTGTGCAAGAACCCATTAAGCAGTCACCCATTCAATAATATACACAAATAATATACATATTATATATATATATATATAAATAATAAATATACATAAACATAAGAACAAGAACTTAATAAACAAAAAATAAATAAGTAAATAAATAAGGGAATATAAAGAATAACAAAAAGGACACTGAAATCTACTTTTAGACAAATAATGGCAGAATGGGTGTAACATAGGTTATCCATTTCTACCATCTTTTCAAAAAACTTCCCTGTTGTAGCCTCAAAGCAAAGGTAAAACTTTCTATCTGAAAAATATCATAGATTATATCAAACCAAGGTCCTAGGACTGACCCTTGAGGTACACCTTTTGTGACCTCAAGAAAGGTGGAACTAACTCCAGCCGTCTGAACACATTGCGTCCTATTTGCCAAATAATCTTTAAACCAGGTAGTAGCTTGTGTGGAGATGCCATTTTTTATGAGAATATCTAGCAAGATATTGTGATCCACAGTGCCAAATGCTTTGGAAAGGTCAATGAACACAACACAACACTTTTTTGAGTTAAATGCCTCAAACATCATTTAAAACTTTTAGGGTAGCAGTGCTGTGTTGCTTCCTAAAACCTGATTGAAGAGAGTTTAGAATGTTGTTGGATTCCAAAAATTCCTTCAATTGATCGCAAACCAATTTTTAATATGTAAATATGTTACACAGGGATCCGTAATGGGTCCTGCCAAGCCGAGACTCCAAAACCGATAGCGGCAGGTAGGCTACCTGTGGTAACACCTCGATTTCAGCACGTTTACTCGCATTGTGATATGATTTATAAAAAGGTTAAAAAGATTTTAAAAGGGACAATAAAAACGTAATGATAGATCATAAAAATCGTTTTAAGAACCCTTAAAAACTATCTTAAACAACTGTGACAGAGAGCCCTGCATGTTTTAGATTTTGCCCTGCTCCACAAATCTGATTCAAATGGTCAGCTCTTCATTAAGCTCTGCAGAAGCCTTATATCGAGCTGTTCATTTGTTTTTAACCACTACCTTTTTTTTTCTCTTCTTTTTTTAACGTGCCCTGTCCAGTATCTTAGGCATGCACTATGGTTGACTGCATGTCATGTTGGTGTTGTGAACAGATGTTAACTGTTCAACCACTACCTAAAGTGGCAGATCAACTATATGGAGGTGAAAGAGTAGTTGCCATTTGATCGATTTCAAAAAATGTTGCACTGACCTTTGGGGTGTAGCCTGCCTAGCCCAGTCGGTAGAGCAAGAAATTATAAATCTCTGGGTTGTGGTTTCGAGCCCCATGTTGCGCGAAGCGTTTAAGGGCAAGCCATGGCCAACAGGATAATAATTTATCTTGGTACTTCGGTGTTGCCTGTTGTACAAAATGTTCAAAATAACTTTTTCAGTTCTCCTAAATGTTCATAAATAGAATTAAAACTTCAAAAACTTATTTTGTTTAATTATTTCTCCTTAAAAGAACCAATAGGAGTACCGTTACAGCCCTGTATTGTTAATATCTAAATGATATCCATCCCTGTTGACTGTGCACTGTTGTCATTCGTCTGACCTTTTTTTTTATGCGTCAGGGTTTTTTCATTTTCCTCACACTTCTCCTTTGACAGAAGAAAAACAACACACTGAAACGGTTATTTTTCTCTACTTGTGTCTTTGGCAGTTTTCCCCGGTATCCCAGAGCAACCTGGCATGCCCTGTCCTGGAGAAGACAGTGAGTAAACCTGCTCTGCTTTCCTTTCACTATCACCCTCTACTTCTTCCACTTATACTGAGAACCCTAATGTCTGTTAGTTATGGAGACAAAAAGTCCAATGTTAAATTTTTTGCCATATTGAATACATAAAGCATTCAAAATTTTTTCTATTTTTCTATCTCGGCTCAGGACCTCATGGTTCCTCTGCCAACCCTCCCATGGCCCATACAACAAAGGACAGACTGGTTGTTGGTATAGGCAGCAGGAAAATAAAAATACACTAAAGAAATAAATAAAAGCATAAATAAAGATACATTTAAATCAATAGATAAATAAATGAAAAGAAGTATAAGAAAACATACATTCGCAAAAAATAAACAAAGTAAGTGTACAGTATAGCAGGTAGAGGAGTACTATGGAGGCCAGGGCTGCTAGTACACCACCTTTTGTGCCGCCCACCTCCATACATATATATATATATATTAGTGCAATTAAAAATTAGATTAAGCAATTACATGTAGGATGATTTAAAAGTACCACATGAAGTCATAGTACCAATAATAAAAAATATGTAATGTATGTTTGTTTATATATATATATATATATATATATACATATTTATTTTTATTTTGTCTCCTATGTTTTATGTGCCATGTTTTATTTATTGTACTGTTAAGCACTTTGTACCAGCTATAGCTGCCTAAAGCGCTCTTTAAATAAAGTTGAGTTGAGTTGAGTTGAGTAATAAGGATGAAAAAAATGACTGAAAAGGGGACAATGAAACAGTCCCGACAGAGTATCAGTAAAGTAATGACTCCTGATTGAACTAAATCTCAACAGTGAACATTTTAGATGCCAAACGGCTTCAATGAAGTCGGCTCTTAACAGCCAACCCCTGACCACCTTTCTACAAGTCGCCCTTGACAGAATACAAAAAAGTGTCTGAAGCGTTTACCTGTTAGGGCTTCCATACATAAGAGTTCCCTATGGTTTGCCCTATCGTAATAGGTGAGACCAGGTGATGTACCAGTCGTGACCGTTTTCGGTCTTCGGCTCATGGTGTGTCAGGTTAGGTCTGTGATTCCCATTGAGTCCACAAAGTGTGATCAATAGCCTCGTTGGGAACAGCAGAGATGGCTTCAGGCCCAGGTTGTACAGGCTTGACATAACTTCACGTACCTTGTGCGCTGCTCGAGGACCTCAGGAGTGCAATCTTCGAAGATTCGGATCAGTGTCCCCTGGAACTGAAGTTTACCGTGCTGTTGGCGGGACTCTCAGATGACCAGCTCCCTCGTTTGGTAGTGGTGAAAGCGAATGATGACAGCCCGTGCTCTGTCCAGCTTGGGGGGAGACTGTAGTGTTTGTTGGCCAAATACGTCAACAATCAGATCTGAAAAGAAGGCTGTAAGTCGGGGACCCTCGATCGATTCCAGTAAGCCGATGATTCTTATTTTGTTCCTCCGGCTCTGGCCCTCCAAATCGGCCACCTTAGCTGCTAGCTTGGTGTTGCTATCAGCCAGCACTGCACGCTTCTTCTCCAGCATGTGTATCCGCTGCTCCAATGTGTTAGCTCCAATGCGTCGGCCGTGGTCTTCTTCTGTGGCCTCGGTTTGAACCAGTTTCTCCTCCAGAGACGTAAAGGCCGTTTTAAACTCGGCTGAGATTGCCGCCCTGTGCTCCTCCAGGAGCCTGGCGATGCCAGCAACGTGTCCTTTTTAGCATTGTCTTTTTTGTATGTTTAGCTTTAGATGTCATCTTGTTAATGTCTTCACTTGCTTGTCGAAATGAAGTTTTTTTTAAATCTTCGGCGTGTAGAGCGTAGAGTCATTTTTTAAAAAGGGTAGCGGGAGAGCGGGACTAGAGCATCCACTACATTCCGGATCTCAACCAGTAGTCAATGTTTTATTTTTTGTAGTAAGGATCGAGTGGAGGTGAGAGAGGAGTCATTTTACTCATAAGTCCTTCAACAGCTCTGAGAAATCTTCCAACACTTTATTAGTGATGATGAAACATTCACACTCCTCAATGAATAATACATGGAGTTTTATATTCTATGTGAACTAAATTAGGGCTACAGTGATTAATCAATTGTTGATCGATAACTAAATTAATCAGTATTTTTTATAGTATGAGTATTCTCTGGTTTTTTTTTCTCCTTGTAACTAAGAAATAATTAAAACAGAATAATGTTGGTTTGTGGACCAAACAAGACTTTTGAGAACCTCATTATTTGCATGGGAAACGCTGATTGTAATGTTTCAGTTCAGTAATTTACAGTTCCAACAACAAAGCTTGAATGGGACATATTATGCAAAATCAACTTTTTAATAATTTAAATCTGTTACGATATTCCCTTTAAAGGGAATATCGACGACTAAGTCTAAGGACTCGGATGCAGACAGGACACAAAGAGAGTTTTAAGGGTTTTATTATAAAACGTAAGCAGGTGAACAACTGGTAATACGGTAAGTATGTATGTGCGTGTGAGTCAGTCTGCAGATGGAAGGCGGAGGAACAGCCGTTCCTTCGTGGCAGGTTTTAAAGTTCGTAGAGGGGTATTTTGCCAGTAGTCAGGAGACGAAAACAGGAGCCGGAGAATGGCGCTTCCACGGAGGAAAGCGGCAGAGAGAAGAAGTCTCAGCTGAGACGACGACGACGGTGGAGGAAGAACACAGAGGACGGGAAGGTCCGTGAGTAGACAGCGGTGAGACGAGGAGGCGACGAGGAGGAGGCAGGCGGAAGATGAAGGAGAACCAGGTGAGTAGACGTGAAACTCCGTGTCGATGGCAGCCGGCAGGAGACGTGGAGACCTGAAGAGGGACACAAGGTAAGTGTCGGCTAAAGTAGACGTTTCTAGTAGCTAGTAAACACAGTAGTTACCGGCGGTAGCAAAACTACAATCTGACGCTGGTGTCACGGCAGAGCCTCGCTTATGAGTACTCCCGATCAGGAGCAGCTGGTAGGAATCGCTCAGGTGCAGTGATCTCCAGCGTAACCGGGAAAGTGGGTCAACCACGCCTCCTGCAGAGAGAGAGCAAAGACACGGAGCAGCAGGGAAAACACAGGAACTTAAAGGGATGAGTGAGAGTGTGGATTGTGACAGTACCTCCCCCTCAACGGGCGCCTACTGGCGCCAAGACTGGAGCCTCAGGATGGTCACAGTGGAAATCTCGGACCAGAGATTGGTCCAGAATGAAGTGGCGAGGGATCCAGGACCTCTCCTCTGGGCCGTACCCCTCCCAGTCGACCAGGTACTGGTATCCCCGGCCCCGTCGACGGATGTTGAGGATTTTGTTGACGGTGTAAGCCGTGCCACCGTCAATGACCCGAGATGGAGGAGGGGGTTCAGCGGGAGGGACCAGGTCGGACTCCACCACAAGCTTGAGCAGGGACACATGGAACGTGGGATGGATGTTGAGAGATTGAGGCAGTTTTAGGCATACTGAGCTGACAGATGACCCTGTCGACGGGGAAGGGACCAATGAACCTGGGGGCCAACTTTTTCGACTCCACCTGGAGAGGGAGGTCCCTGGTGGAGAGCCACACCTTTTGGCCTGGTTGGTACTCAGGGGCTGGTCTCCAGTGTCGATTGGCATGCTTCTGGGTCTGTTGAGAGGCTTGGAGGAGGGCTGCTCGAACCTCCTGCCACACTGTCCAACAGCACTACTTATTGGCCTGGACGGATGGGACAGCCAGTTCCCTCTCTGCAGTTGAATAGGGGTGGTTGGTAACCCAGGGAGGCCATGAAGGGGGAAACTCCGGTAGATGCAGAAGTGAGGGAATTGTGGGCGTACTCAATCCAGGGAAGGAAAGAGCTCCAGGCGGCGGGATGACGAGTGGAGACAACGCAGAGCGACCTCCATGCTCTGGTTGGAGCGTTCGGTCTGGCCGTTCGACTGGGGATGGTACCCTGAAGATAGGCTGGCGGTGGCCCCCAAAGCCGAGCAAAACGCCTTTCACACCTGAGATGAGAACTGTGGACCCCTGTCGGAGACGATGTCTGTGGGGATGCCATGGATGCGGAAGACATGTTGCACTAGCAGGTCACCAGTCTCAGTGGCGGAAGGTAGTTTGGGGAGGGGAATGTAGTGAACGGACTTGGAAAAGCGATCGACAACAGTCGAAACCGTGGTGTTGTTATCAGAGGGAGGGAGGCCTGTGACGAAGTCGACTGCAATGTGGGACCATGGAAGATGAAGGATGGAGAGGGGGTTGAGGAGACCTGCAGGAGGGAGGTTTGACGTTTTTCCCCGGGCACAGATGCGACAAGCCGAGACAAACGTCGCCGTGTCTTGGGGTAAGGTGGGCCACCAGAACCGCTGCCTGGTGAACTGGATCGTGCGGGTAGTTCCAGGATGACAGGCGAGTTTGGAGGAATGCCCCCATTAAAGGACCTCTGATCGCATGGTGGACGGGACGAGCAGCCGATCAGGGGGACCCCCACCAGGATCAGGTTCCGTTTGTTGGGCTCTACGCACTCTATTCTCCACCGGCCAGGATGCTGAGCCCAGGATGCAGGAGGGGGGAAGGATCGGGTCAGGTTGCTGGTCTGGAGGATCAGGAGAGTAGAGGCGGGTCAGGTTTGATGTTCCGGGTCCCAGGGCGGAAAGTCAGTGTGAAGTCGAACCTGGCCAAGAAGAGCGCCCACCGCGCCTGCCAGGAGTTCAGTCGTTTGGTGTTCCGGAGGTAGGACAGATTTTTGTGGTCCGTCCAGACCACAAAGGGTTGGGCGGTCCCCTCCAGCCAGTGTCGCCAATCCTGCAAGGCCAATACCACCGCCAAGAGCTCTTTGTTCCCCACATCGTAGTTCTTCTCCACCGGAGATAAACGACGGCTGAAGAAGGCGCAGAGATGAAGCTTCTGGTCCTCAGGATCGCGCTGGGAGAGGACCGCCCCCACTCCGGTGTCCGATGCGTCGACCTCCACGGTAAACTGGCGCTCGGGATCAGGGTGTGACAGGATCGGTGCCGTGGTGAATCTCTCCTTCAGGTGTTGGAAGGCGGAGCCGGAAGAGTGGGACCAGTGAAAAGTCTGCTTAGGAGAAGTGAGTTCAGTTAGTGGTTCAGCATTGCGGCTGTAGTCTCTAATGAATCTGCGATAGAAGTTGGCAAACCCCAGGAACTGTTGGAGCTGTTTACGTGTAGTAGGGGTGGGCCAGTCTTTCACTGCCGAGATCTTTGAGGGATCAGGGGACAGCTTGCCTTGCTCTACAATAAAGCCTAAAAAAGGCACAGATTTAGTGTGGAATGAGCACTTTTCGGCTTTAACGAACAGTCTGTTCTCCAGCAGACGTTGGCGAACCAGGCGGATATGCTGGACATGTTCCTCTTCATCCTCGGAAAAAATCAGGATATCGTCCAGGTAGACGAAGAGGAACTTGTCCAGCATGTCACGGAGAAGGTCGGGGACAGAAGGCAGCGTCGAGAAGGGGGAGGGCGTACCGGTTCTTGACGGTGATGTCATTCAAGCCACGGTAGTCGATGCAGGGTCTCAGGGCTCAGTCCTTCTTCTGTACAAAGAAGAACCCTGCACCAACGGGAGAGGAGGAGGGACTAATCAATCCAGCAGCCAGCAACTGGTTGACATAGTCCTCCATACTTTGAGCCGCAGAGATGGTAGGGAGGACCCAGGGAGCAGGTCGATGGCGCAGTCGTAGGGCCGATGAGGTGGCAAGGAGAGGGCCCGGTCCTTGGAGAAGACCTCCGCCAGATCATGATAAGCCTCAGGGACGCCAGAGAGACATGGAGGTTCAGGAACCGGAGCAGGCTTACCCAGGTTGGGCGGACCGGAGACAGCGGGCATGGCAATTAATACTCCAACTGGAGAGTTGACTGGTGGCCCAGTTGAAGGAGGGATTGTGGGTGGCCAGCCAGGGAAGGCCCAGGACGATCGCTGCTGAAGATGAGGGAATCAGGTAGAGTTGAAGCTCCTCACGGTGGTTACCGGATAAGGTGATGGAAAGGGGAGCCGTAAGATGTGTAACCTCAGCCAGCGGTCGACCGTCTAGGTCAAAAATAGTCTTTGGCTTAGGAAGGGGAAATACACGGAAATCCCAGCCTGTTTAACCACTTGTGAGTCAATAAAGTTTTCGTCGGCACCAGAGTCAATTAGGCAAGAGAGGAATGGTGGTCTGTCCCCACCGTACTTGACCGGCCAGAATAATTCGGGTGGTGTTTGAGCATGAAGCAGCTCTGCTCACCAGCACTCCTGCTTGTGCTGGTGAGCTCAGTCTTTTGGGCGGCTGGGGCAGGCAGTGATGAGATGACCGGACTGTCCACAGTAGATGCACGCCCTGGATTTGAGCCTTCGTAGCCTCCTGGAAGGGGTGAATCGGGTCCGTGCCAGCTGCATGGGTTCTGGGTCAGGAACGTGAATGGTGTGGAATGAGCGTTCGGGGTAGATTGGAAGGAAACCGGAAGTGCATGTATTGCTCGCCACTTATCGCGTCGCCTCTCCCCTAATCTATTGTCCAATTTAATTGCAATCTCAATGGCCTCGTTTTTTTAAATCCACAATCATTGCTGAAGTAACACTTTCCATTCAATTACAATATGTCCCCACTTTAAACTGCACATTCAAGAGGAAAGAGTTAAGCACACGTGTTCATTAACACTGAACAGATTGGACTCTTGGGAGTTTTGACTGTGCTCAGCCAATTTCAAGGCAGTCCCTCTATTATTATACTTGATATAATGAGTCCAAACCAGACATTCTGTCAGAATCAGCAAAAGGATTTGTTCACTGAGCAGATTCAGTGGTGGTGTCAACTTTGGTGAACTGATATGTGAATTCAGGCTGACGATCAAATATTAACTGTTTCAACAGTGTTGACCTTATAATTGGAGATATTTGAGAGTTACAGGACAAATATTAACATCGTGGCAGTTATGGGCCGTCTTGTTACTGTGGTTTATTGTAAGAGAGGAGTCTATAGTCGTCACATTGTTGTGTTAGCTTAAAGATAGGGATAGATTGTCGGACAAGAGGGAGAGATTTCAACCGTGATGGAATAGAATAGAATGCCTTTATTGTAATTGCATTAAATACAACGAAATTGGAGCGCTGCTCCAGTAAAGTGCTTAAGCCATACATTCATAGATAAAAACAACTGCAGTAATAAACATAAACATAAACATATCACTCATTCAATTAAACACACATACATGATATAAATAGTGGCAATGGTAAGAAGATAAATAACCAATAATAAAAGTGCAGTGCCTTTGATTAGTGTGTTTTCTCATTGTTTTTATGACTGTTTATGACAGTCACTGCTTCTGGAAAAAAGCTGTTTCTGAATCTGCTCGTTCTTGTTTTAAGACACCTGTAACACTTCCCTGAGGGCAAATGTTCAAACAGTGAGTTGGCAGTATGTGTACAGTCTTTTTTATCTTTAAAATCTTACCATTGTATGGAGTGATAATGCCTGTAGTTTCCCTCTGAGTTATGAAGATGAGAGAAACGTATTTACTGCATTTTTGGGATTGTGCACCCTCCTCAAATCCTCTTCAAATCAGAACAGCCACAGTTTGTTGCTCTGGATCCACAGTTGGTGTCTGTTTCCCTATGGAGTAGATGCAATTCAGTATTTGGATTCTACAAAATTTCTACTTACTTTTGCTGTTCACGTGTTCTTTCAAAGTCTGTCTGTTTGAGTGGCTGTGTGGTTAAAATTACCCTGGAATGGAAAATAGTAAAGATTATAATAATATTACGGATCATACAAAAAAGACTGGCATTACTTTACTTGAATCTTCGTCATATTTACAATAAGTTGTTCTCTACTTGAAAATAATACAGGTCTTTAGCTTTAGCTGCATATCTGAAGTGTTTCAAAATATGTAGGATAATAAACACACATTTCCTGCACGGCCTGCAATCAGCTCTTAGCCTGAAGAACGTTATGTTTACTGGCGTGAGAGACGCACACACGCTGAAATGAAACACGGGCAAACACTTGTAGCCTAGCACTTGGCCGCCTATCGCTAATGCTACACGACAGAACATATACACAAAGACAGTTTGATTGTTGGAAATACTTACAACTTGAGCTGCAGGTAATCCACCAGTTATTGTTGACACTGCTCCTTCGTTTAGATGAAGGAGCGTTTTTGTAAAAACAAAATAAAAAAGTTCACAGGAAATGTTTAATTATGACTTATGTGTTATTGTAAGACATTTATTAACTATACTTGAACACCAACTATAGAGTCTTACAAAAAGACTGCCGCTGCAGCCCTTGCCGAGCAGAACCAGCCGCTGACAGAAAAGAACTGCCGGTGGTCGGTGCTGCGGGGGTTGTGTCTCCACAAGGTTCTGCCCACAGCCGCCACTGCCGCCTCGGACAGGTTCTGCCCGGAGCCACAACCCCGCCGTACCGAAGTGGCCGGGAGCTGCTGCCATACCCTTCGATGCGTCAGTACGGCAGCCCCAAAACCGAGAGAACAGTTCAAAACACAGAACTCGACAGTCGAGCTATGATGCTAACTTAGTTAGCCAAACTGATCTTACCTGTCTAGGAGAATAGCCCATTCTGCATCCATTTTGAAATTCCTCTCAGCTTTAAACTCTCTCCACCGTTCAAAAGCATGTCCTATATAGACCCTCGATTTGCCGCAAACTTTATCTTGGCGTTTTTGACATTCATACCTAGGGCATGCGCCCTTGTTCCCCAGTATAGAAATAATCCATGGGGTATAAAAAATGTATTTTAAATAAATAAACAAGCATCGCTAAGCCTGGCGGGGGGGCAAGTAAAGCGGCCCGCCAGACTTATAATACACTGGGGGAAACCCTGCATCTGTTAAGTCCAGCATGGTACTGCCCGAAGTTTGACGAACACTTCTCTGTGAAGCGGTTAGCACACACACACAGTTTTTGGGGAATGTAGCAGCGGCATTCCCATCAAAACTAAAAGATATCCACTCCGCTTTTCTGTTGCCATCGACAGGAAGAATGTGGAGTGTCTGGTGTTGGTTATTACAACCTAATACAGAGAAAACACTCGCTGGTTTATTATGAAACATGTTCTCAATCGATGAACTGAGCAGACTGATGCTCTTCTCTTCTTCGTTTTATTTTAGCGGTATATCCATCTATAGGTGCACTACCGCCTCTATGACAGACCATTGACCCTCTATCTGAACCAAGACCAGCTGTTATAAAGCAGTTTTTAGTTGTTAATGTCATGTCCAAAACCACTGCATTCAAACATGTCCTTGCTAAAGTTTCTTGGCTTCATCTCCACCCAGACAGACATTTTAATGACAGCCAGTAGAAGTTTGGAGTTTGCAGGGAACAGACACATCACACCAGAATCGTTTCTCCCTGTGCAGTTAAGCTGGAACTCTCTGGAAACCGCTGAAGTGTAAACATTTAAATATTTTCATATGTAGAACCTTCTCTTCTTTTTGGGGGCCGTTTATATAGATATTGTTATACAATATGAAACATGTTTACTTTTTTAAACTGTCAGGCACAATTAAATATTTTTTTAAAAGTTATTTTCTTATGTTTTCTCATCATTCATAGTAAAGTTACCATGAACAGCTGGGAATCTACACACAATGTTGATACATGGCATTGCTAAGTTTAAAGTTGTGGTGGTATAATCCAGTTTTTAACCACATAATACAATTAAATAATACTCCAATTGTTCAAAGAAATAATTCCTCTTCCAAATGTAAACTGAAATTCCTTCTACAGGGAAATAACCTAAGTACAAAACTTACATCTATTGAGCAAAACTCAATGGCTCCTGAGACTGTATCTTTCACATGGAGACACGGATTTGCATTTGAACAGATCACAGCATGGTCATTTACATGTCAAAACCATACCCGCTCCTAGGAGCTGGGGGGATGACTTTCTCACCTAGACTGCAAGTTTACGCGATCCTGTTTTTCAGTCACAGAACACGCTGGCTCGAACCACACTGTGTCTGCACGCAAGATCAATCGTGTACTCCCGCTTTCACTCTCGATCATTCATTAACTCTCTCTCTTTCATTCATGAATGAAAGGTCTCACAGACGCCATCTTGAGTCGAACACGCGCTCCTACAGCCATGCTGTCGCGTGTTCGGTCTAAGATCTGCAGCCTGATGTTAATGTGTTTTGGCGCCATCTTTGGTGGAGGCGTGCGTTTACAGTCACAGCTACTGCGCATGCTCCTCCCACCAATTTGGTCCCAAAAGGGGAGTGACCATCAACTGCGTCACTCCCTTCTCTTATCTTCTCTCTTCCTGTTTCACTAACACACATACACACACACACACACACACACACACACACACACACACACACACACACACACACACACACACACACACACACACTGGTGTTTATGTTGTATATAGTTGATTTTAGCTTTAGCAAGTAAGATTTATTCATTCAAATTACCAAATTATCATTATGCTTTAATGTTCATTGACTTAGATCATTCAATTAACCTTGGATATTTAATGTTGGTGAATCAAATTGTTTAATTGATTCTTGTTATTGGATTTAATAAATTGTTACTTTTGTTCACTTAAAGGAATGGCCTGTGTGTTTTGTACATGAATATTGTGACAAATGGGGGTATAGAGAGTCAGAGCTCGGATTCATACCTTCATTACTGTTCAATTGGGATATCTTTGATATAGTCAATTACAGTGGTTATTTAGACTGATTTTAAAGGCATAGATTGATTGTCTTTTCCCTGATTTCAGGGTGGTGCCCCGATCTAAGTTAATTAATTATTAAAACAAATTAACTAATGTTTATTACTTTTATTTTTATCAATCAAATTATTGCCACTATTGTTGAACCACCACATTTATTTATGTTCAAATCTGTTCACAGTGTTCCAAAATATTGTTATTAAATGTTACATTTAGTTGCTTAATTAAATGTTTAAATAAAATGTTTTTTTAATTTAAAAAAAATCGTGGGACAAAAATCGTGATACGAATCGAATCGTGAGTTTGTGTATCGTTACAGCCCTAGTTTAAAAGTAAAATAAATCAACATAAATAAAAAAGTGGTAGTGCCCCCTCAGCGCTGTTCTCTTCTCCCTCTCCTGCGGCGTTCGTCGCTCTGTGCTTCTGCGTCTCCAAGCGGTCATTTCATATCTAAAGCAGACTGGATCATTTCTCTACGTGTTTTATCCCCACATAAAAATAATGATCTTTATGACGAGGATGGAGTACAGTCACGAAGTGTAGGTGATCTGAGTCTATACAGACTCGCACTTTTCATCGTTTTCACTCCGTGGTTTTAATCTTTGCGAAAGAAGACGCTTTAAAGCTGCAATTAAGGGAATAACCGATGCATCAGATGAGCTGATGTCTTTAGTTAACTGCTCAAAGAGAGTGAATGTTCTCTGGTGCGAAGTGAATGTTGCAGGGAGTTCATAATCATAACCGAATTATCGGTGCATCCCTAAATATAACATCTTTATTGACAGGAACGATGTAACTGTAATAATGACTTACTTGATAGTGTGACTTGGGTTTCAATCGGCACCTGGACAAGCGTGCGCATCGCTAATTACATGGTGGAGCATGCGCCCTTGTTTCCCGGTATAGAAAAATCAAACCGGTAAAATAAACAAGCAACGCTAAGCCTGGCGGGTGGGCAAGTAAATACATTATATTAAATGACAAAATGTGTTTTAATCCCTGTAAGTGACTGAACAGTAACACTACTTAGACTTGATTCACAGCAACAACCTTAATTCAATACAAAGTTTATGGTTTTAAGACCCACAATACTGTGATATGAAGCGTGTAGTGGCTTCTTCCAAACTTCAACTTGAACAATTTTGAAAAAAATCGATGTTTTACTCGTTTTGCGCTGGGCCGACTTGCGCCCTCTTTAGCCGTGGCGGACCACATAAACTCAGCTGACATTGGGCAATAGGCGGGGTACACCCTAGACGGTTCGATTTTTCAAACAATAATTCAATAATAACCGTTCAGCTAAGGCTGCAACTGACGCTCACTTATTGTTGATTTAGCTGTTTAATCGTCCATGAACATATAGATGTTTTAATGTATATAAAATAGTGAACAAGTGTTTACTATTTCATTCTTCCTGACCAGAGATGGTATGAAATACCTGGATATCCATCATGTGCACGGCCACTTTTATGGCAGGCTGGTGTGTTTTTCGCTCGGTTATTTCGAACACTGCTGGCGTTTTTTCTGCACCTTGTCTTTGTGATCTTAGCTGTCGTCGGGTTAGTCGGACTTTGGCAGCCTCTATTACTATGCTGGCTCCATGCTGTGGAGGCACAAACAGGTGGACCTTTCTGTCTCAAAGAAGAGACGAGAGGGTGTTGATGCTCCCTCCAATGCTTTTTTCAAACATACCCCACAACCATCTGCCTTTATGGTTCCACCCTCTGAGCCATATACAAATGAACTTCAGATTTGCTGACCAGACCCCAAAGCATTTCCACAGGTCTCCAGAGCAGCCTGCCTCTCGGATGCCTAGGGACAATGCACCGAGAAATGGGTCGCCTGCTGATCGATGCTCCCGGCCACCCAAAGGTCGTGGAATCGAACCTGACTCCTTGGACCCAGGCGCCAGCCGTTTCTCCCCACATCTGAGGCACTCAGAGGCCCTGACCTCAGACTTTTGGGTTAACTCTTTCCAAGGGGTACTGTATTTAGTTCAGGCGTCAACCCCACAAGTTCAACGGGGTCAAAATGACTATTGTAAAGGACCCCCTGAAGTCTTAGGCTCTAAAGCGGGAGAGTTCAGTGCTTCTGGAGAAGGGCACCATACAGTGTGTAAAGAGTCCAAATCGATCAAGAGGGTTCTACTCAAAGTATTTTCTTGTTCCAAAAAAGGAAGGTGGCTTTCGCCCCATCCCTGATCTCAGACGGTTAAACAAGTTCATAAAAGTTCTTTATTTTCACATTGTTGGGATTATCCATAGGATTGGTGAGGAAATGTACAATATGAATAATTAATCATTTTGTAATTAATTTCCTTATAAATTAAAAAGGGGCACCACTTCAGAATGACCTGTCCCTTCACGACCTTTATACAAGTCTCGTTATCAGCTACAAAATGTGGATTAATATGCAAAATATTAATTCTTAAATTTGGAAGGGATCGTGTGAGGTCGTACACTGGCTTCTTGCAATTACCCTTCTCAGTGTTGATGACTACTAGTCTAACCCCCCCCCCCCCACCAGTTGGTGGTAGAGCGTTTTGGTAAAGGATACCATGAGGACACTAATTAACATGTAATCAATGTATGTTGTTTATGGGACAAACCTTTAATTATGCAAGTTGTGTGAAATGTGTAGTGCGTTGATGTAGGTAGTGCTTAAATCTTATTGTCATCGACAGATTAATTGTGATCATCTCAAATGTTTGAATTTGTTGGTGTGGCTTACTTGGGTTCAAGAACCAGGAAGCCAAGTGGGAGGTGTAGAACTTTCTAGCATTTGTTCAGCGTGTGCAGTGCGAAATCAAAGTGCAATTGTCATCAAAGCAGTCATCATCAAAGCTTCGATGACGAAAGTACTTCTTGTATATAGCTAATCCTTTATTTGTTTGTCATCATCTGTAAATGATCATCAGAACCCGTATGCTTTGCCGGTTTACAACCTATTAAGTAGTTTATTGAGTTGTGTTTAGAATAAAACCTCTTAAAGACACTCGAGTTGTCCGCCATACTTGTTCTGGTCGCCCTTTCCAGAGGGTAGTTTATTGAGCTGTAGGAAGCAGCCGGTAAAATCTGGACAGTTATGGTTAAGGTTAGAGTAAGTCTCCAGGAAATGACTGTAAAGCCCAATTTATACTCCTGCGTAAAGTGCTCTGAGTCGATGCAGAGCCTGTCGTAGAGTCTCTGCGTCGTTTCCGACTGCACGAAATATTTTTTAAATGTCTGTCACTCCGTCAAGGGACAACGGAGAGAGAGCGGACAAGAGCTGCGATTGGTCCTCAGGACAGGCCGAGCGAAGCTGCTCTGTGCCGTCTCACAGTGAGCACCGAGCGTCCACAGAGGCGGAGCTGATCACCGCCGAAAACGTAGCTGCCAAACTATAAATACGTCATATCTTAACACACACAGCACATGTTTAGACTCTAAATGGCCAATTTATTGCCTCAAATTATCTTAAAACTGCGTTCCGTGACACAGAAAAGTGAGAAACGGCAACTGTTTCAACAACAGTCTTTCTCTCTCTTTCTCTCTCGGACGCCATTGCTCACTGTAGCCAAAAGCCCAACAACCTTGTGCAGCGACCTCTACTGATCGGGCGGGAAATTGCAGCGCATATCCGTCACCACGACGGAGAAGTATGAGGGCTCAAGGGGTGTCTGTGGTTATGCAGTCGGATAATGCATTACGCAGTCGGAGAAGTATAATGTGGCCTTAAAGGTGAAGTAAATAGTTTTTAGTGACATCTAGAGGAGAGGCTGACATTTACAACAAAGAACTGCTCCTCTGCTCACCCCCTCCCTTCCCTGAGCGCTACGGTATCCTCAGCAGGTCAAATGTCGTCCTCGTCGTCTTTCCCCGTGTCAGCAGATGAAGTTCGTGAGGCGAGGGAGAGGGCGAGCTACCGCGGCCGTAGCAGATGAAGCGGAGAGAGTGGAGGCGGGACTTCAGCTACAAGTAAAGAGACGCTTGATTTGTTCTCTCGCGTTTGTCCTTACAGGCTCCGGTAGAAACATGGCGTCGTGGCAATGCAGTAGCGGCCCGCGACCATGTTATTTTACATGACTTTTTGAAACACTACGAAAATGAAACAAAGAGTATTATACAGCGACTAGACAATGCAGGAGCACATAATATGTATAAAAAAGTGGATTTTGGGTTATATAAACCCATAAATACTACACAGTGTCCCTTTAAGTCAATGTAATGTCCTCTGACATGAACTGGATTCTCTGGCAAAGCCCCCTTCGCCCCCACCTCCAACACCAGCCTCCCTCCCTCACCCACTGCCCACAACAAGCTCCACCCAAACAGCACTGCCCCCACTCTCTCTCCTCTCCCTCAGCTGTGTGGCACTGCTGTCTCCCAGGGAGGAGCTTCTGTCGCTGCTGCATCACACAGAAACACAGACGTGGGTGAGGGACATGGAGCTAAAGTGGGAGAGAAAGAGAGAGGGCAAATATTGGTTTAGATTCAAGACTGTCACTCAGTGTTTTTCCCTTTACACCTATTATTTTTTGGCTTTGCTTGTCATGGCAACAATAACCTCACAGAAACAGAGAGATATGACAAGGTCTACAAGCAGAAGGGAGGAATTAAACAGCCTTGAGAAAAGCTATGCAACCCTATCAGCTGTGAGGCGAGAGAGAGCACAAGGGAAAGAGCGAATGAGAGCGAGGGAGGAAATAATTAAATAAATCCCATGGAGGAGAGAGAAAGAGGGAGGGATCTTCAGAGAGAGAGAGAGGTGGGGGGACAGAGGAGGGGATGTACTCGTGGGTATCCTTGCGGCTCACCACACACACACACACACACACACACGCACACACACACACATACATACACACATGCAGACGTGTACGCACACACCAGTCGTCGGGATAATGTGCTGAAAGAGGCGGAGGACGAAGGCAAACCGGTGAGATATCTATCCTTGCATCCTTCCATCCATCCTTCACATCCATTCAGTCTGTCTTTGTTTTCTCCTCCACATCATATCCTGAGAAAATATATTTGTGTGTGATTTCAGTGTGTCCTCTGTGTTTGTGTGGGAAGCCCATCTGCCTCCATGATGAGAGCGTATGATTGATTCACGCCTTATCCATCCCTCTCTCGCTCTCTCACTCACACGGTGTCATGCATTGCAGGCAGGGATTGTACTGTGCATGCAACCTGCTAGCTCAGCTAGCATGGCCGGTGGCTGCTCCCAGCTGGCTTCCTTCACTGTATTGTCGTCCTGTGGAAGGCGGTTTTTACACTCAGAGGCTCCACCTGCCAAACCAGTGCAACATGGTGCTGGCGTGTGTGTGTGTGTATGTTTGTGTGTGTGTGTGTGTGTGTATGTGTGTGTATGTGTGTGTGCAGCAACAACCGCTGCATTGTTGAGGAGGTGTAAGATGTAACTATCAGCCTAGATTTACATGTATGTTGGCGTTTACCTCTGATGTAATGGCTGTAACCATCATATTGAAGCATGCTTTTGCATTTGCTTTTAATGATCTGAACCGTTTTATAGAGTCCCATCCATCCTATTTGTCGGTAAAACATTTTTTCATTATAATGGTTTAAAGACATTGTGGCAGAACAGTGGTGATGGCCGGTTTAATCCCCCACAGTGTCTGTGTTAAGCCTGACCTTCAAAATTCTCTTTATGCTTCTTTTCTCAATTACACATGAGGCTAAATTCAGTCTTATTCAGTCTGATAATAAGTCAAACGTTTGAAGCGTTAATGCAGCAATACCTTCGATATGAGGATGAAAACTTAAAAAATATGAATTGTGTTTCATGTTTTAAAATGGTTTATAACACATAACAATGAAAAGTTGAACAATTGAAATGCAGCCTTTGCAGAAAATGCTAACAGCATTGTTGTCGTCTGGTATTTGATGCCTCCTTAGGACCTATTCTGGCAAAAACACTGGCCTCGTCAGGACCAGTTGTCCCTATGGAGACCAAAATCTAGTCCAAATGAAGTTAAACTGGCTAAGTTTAGGGCTAAAATTGTGGTTTGAATTTACTGGTTTTGGTTAAGGTTTGTTTAGACTGTACAAATGAATGGAAGTCCTAAGAAGAATAGCTACTTGTGTGTGTGTGTGTGTGTGAGACAGAGAAGGGATTACTTACCTGGTGGGTGTGCTTGTATCTGCAGACGAGGGACTCAAGGAACAAAGAGTTTAAAAAAGAAAGTGTCATTTCTTCTTCTTCTTTCTTCATCTTACTAAAAAGTATCATTGTAGTTGTCATGGTTATCTCGACTGAGCTTGCGACAACAACTGCACGTGTCCTGTGGTTTAACGGACATGAGAAAATCATGGTGGTGTCATCAATGTTAACTAAATGTGGGCTTCCCTGGTTTTGTCAAGCATTTTCACAGACAAAATAACAGGATTGTGGGAAATGTAGGATGGAGCTTTTCTTTTTCAGAGATTGACAAGGGCTTAACAAGATTTTTCCAGACTGATATTGCAATGTAATTCAAGCCTCAGTCTAATATTCCCCATGCAACAAATTTAAAATGACTAAAAATGTGTAATAAGCAGTACATGATCAGTAGGGCTGCAGTGATTAATCAATTACTAAATTAATTGTCAACTCATTTTATAATTGATTTATTCATTTATATATTTTTTGATAATTAACTCTTAGAACACCGAGCATTTAGGCTGCTTTTTTATTGCTATGTTAAAACATATATGCAGAGGCTATAAGACAATATGTGAAATATATAGTGTCTTATATCCTTTTTTTCCAGCACAAACTATAGGCACTCTGATGACATGTTTTTTTCATTTTCACCGAATATATAAACACACCTGAGAAAAATGTACTGTAAAAAGATTGTAATATTTGGAAATACATCAATGTTCAAAGTTCACAATTTTTATCACGAAAAAACAACTTGGGAGACCCATTTTAACAGCAACAAAAAAAATCCATAGATATATATATATACACACACACATATATATACATATATGTACATAAAATAGAATTAATAATAACTGACTCAATAACACATAAGAAGTGCATTTTTAAAGCCTGAAGATCTGAAGACCTATAAACATACACCCCAGGGTGTCCATATAAGGAGTTGTGTATTATTCTTGCAGCAATTTACAAAGGGTGCACCTGTGGCACGAAGGGTTAAAACCCGGGATGATATCGGTATCGGAACCTATTTACCATAAAATATATTTTCAGATATTGGCAAACACACACCAAGATCCACTGATATGACTAATGACTAAAATAGTAGGCTGAATAAGCACCAACCTCCTTGACCTCTATGCTAACGCCCCCTTCAGCTGTTATTTTTTTATGCTTATTATTTTGCAGAATAAAGATATTGTACATCTACATCTGCTGCGGCATGAGTATGAAAAAATATTGTTAATTTCACTACAGAATAGACTAAATGACCTCTGCATTTGTATTTCAGTGCCTTAAAAGCAAATCTTCTGGTTTCTTTGCTTCATCTGACAAACAAATCATTAAGAGAGAATTTGTTGTGAACAGAACAAGACATTTGAAAATATCTGTTGTTTTGAGGTTTTTCAAACTTTTCTGATATTTTATTGACCAACCGATTACCTGATTAATTTAGAAAACAATCGACAGCTTATTGGACTATGAAAATATTACTTAGTTGCAGCCCTAATCAGGAGATATGCATGTATGAAGTACTTTATATTTAAATGCAAGGATAAACACAGCATAAGAGTAAGTGTTTGTATATTGTATTTTAAAATGTACAACATAATTCATTCTGTAAAGCCATTAAGATAAGAACTTAATTGTCATATGAACAAGCATACACCTGAATCCCCCTAGTGCTCAGATAAATCAAAATAAATAAGTTATATCCTAAATTGAAGCCTAAATCTGACCCTTCTGGGTGACAAGGGTTGAAATTCCTCTGACATTTTTTCCTCACAGACTTCACTGATTAGAGTAAAACTAAAACGCAGGATGACCATCTGAATGGGTGGTGTTCGTCTTTGTGTTGTGATAAAAAAGTTATAAAAGAAAACACAAAATGTCAGTTTGTCCGCTGGGACTCATGCTCTGATGTGTGAAAGTTTTTCTGCTTGAAATCACAGTGTTTTTGAATTTGCTGCAGGTCTGGTGTGTTTCTCTGGCTGTAGTCGCTGTGTGTCTGGTGGACGTTGTTGTTGTTGTCACAGCCAGCAGCCATTAGCCTGATCATTAGACTAAATTGCGAGTGCATTTCATTTGTTTCACTGAGGCTGAGCTCTGTGTGTAGGCGGTTTATTTTGTTTTAGTTTTGCCATTGCCAGTCGGGAGCAAATGGAACATCATTCTGGCCAATGCCAATTCCAGTTGACACACAGAGCCTGCACTAGCTTTTATTGTAGGGAAGGAAGGTTTAGTTATTAAAGGTGAAGTTTATTTTTATTTTATTTCATAATTTATATTAACTAGGGCTGTCAAAAGATTAACATTTTTAATCAGATTAATCACAGGGTAGCTGTGAATTAATCACAATTAATTACCATTCGTAAATATGCTAGAAAAATTCAAATTTTCTCTTTATATTGTTGTAGGAATGGAGAGATAAATAAAGTATGTTAAAAGATATATGTAAAGAACAATAACATACTGGAAATAACTTTTTTTTTTAAAACTACACAAACTTAAAATTACATTGTTAAGAACCCACATTATAAGACAGTATAAATATCTAGAAAAAATAAAATACTGTAAATAACTTTAAAAAAAATTTTTTTTAAAAAGTATACATTGCACTGTAAATGACTCACATTATAAACAAAATATCAAGTATAGAAGTTAAATAGTTTTCTTGGGGAAACTAAACGCACAGCAGGAAGTTCCTCATCAGCAACTTTTAACCCATTAAGGCCTGAAGCGCCTGGAAAAAATGTCTCTAAAACCTGAGCTTCAATGCCGACTAAATGACTGATTCCTCAGCCTCTGTAGCAGATATAGGAACACAATGCAAAAAGTATTTGAGAGCTAACACCTGTGGCTTTCCTGTGAAATTTTTAGTTTATTTAGATACAAAAATGTAACATTAAAGTGAATAACTATTTTCAATTAAAAAACAGTAAGAAAATAAAGTAATATCAACTTGTGTCAGTGCCTTGATTTAGTCCTGATGGAGTGTGAAGAACAAGAACATCATGTAATGACTGTAACAGTCTGCTTCACATATGACGGTGATGATGCTTACAGCGCTGTGGCATCTGCAGGTAAATCCACTGTCACCCCTGGTGCGCGATTGTAAACACTCGATCGATTACGGTGATATTTATCGTCATTATCGCTGACCTCGTCGTCTTTAAACATAATTATGTCTTAACCATAAATCCCGGTTGATTTGTTCAGCGCGTTCGAAGTTATCAGCGATGACGTCATCAAAGACGAGAAACTCTTCAAAATCACTGCCTTCAGAAATCTCTTCACTGTCAAAGTCCACCATGTTTGTGAGAAGACATTTCAAAACAATGTCGCGAGGAACCCTTATACCCCTGAAAATTGACGTATCCACTTTACCGGCGTCTATGGTAGAAAAATGCTGTCATCACCTGACAGTCTGGCTGATTGAAAGCCCCCAGATGCAGCGGATGCAAATACTATGAGAATATATTCGAATATCTGTGTTTTTTTTAGAGGGAATATTTGAATATCATTTATGAGCAATTTTTTAAAAATCGGAAATCGGAATCGGCCCCAAAAATGGCACTCGGTGCATCCCTACAATTTATATGATGCTGGGTACAAGCATTTTGTCGTTCTTAAATTTAACAAATGAAACAATCTGTATAAAAATCATGATACATATTTTTATCATTTTAGACTCCAGATGCTGCAATTATATTCCAGTGGAGAGGGAACAAAAATGCCTCTTTTCATACTAAAGTTTGCAGACCCTTGGTCCAGGAATTAGACATTAACTACTTAATGAGAAGTATGCAAGCCAAATCCTGTTGATGATGACAGGATGGTAACAGAAGGGTTAAAGAAACTAGTCCAGTGTCCAGGCTGTGTGCTCATCCATCAAAGCCTTCTCATGATTTGTGGTCCCGGCGACACTGTTTGTGAATTTTTACAGTGATGCTGGTCTTGCAGTCATGGCTCAGTGCTGTTTGTTGACCCTGATTGTTTCTTTGTCTAAAATGACAACTTGGTGTTTGTCCTTGGCCTGTTCTCTGTAGTGGTAAACACAGCCTAGAGTGTTACATCTTAGAGGTTATATCTGGTTTGGGAGCGTTCTTGGCCGTTTAGAGCTTCAGAGGCCACACTCCCCGCGCTGTTCCCACTATTTATGTGCCCGTGGAGGACTGTGGCCGTGTGTGTGTCTGACTGGAAGATACATCCTGCATTTTTGCTGACTCGTCGTTGACCTATTAATAGCATTTTATGGATAATGCTCAGCTGGCCGGCCCAGTCTGCAATGCAGTCATTGTTTGATATGTAATACTACACAAGGAGCCATCCCCTCTCATTAGTGGACTCTGTTTATCAGCCGATGCAGCTCAGGTCATCTGCTGCAGGTAAGAGCAGAGGGGCCCATCTGAACTGAACTGTGGAGCTCCATACTGTTGACCAGCAGACTCAATGGATTGTTGTTTTCACGGTCCAACAGACTCTGCTTCTAACAAACAAAAGCAGACTCAAGACTTCACATCTGGTTCTGTACATTCTGTTCACACCTGTTCGGGGGAGCAGTATAATTTCGGGGTTGTTTAGTTGCAGGTTGAGGTTTTTCAATGTTATGTGCTGAAAAAAAAACCTGGGTGCACTGTTATCTCAGGTGTTGCCGGGATTCATCGTCAGATTCTAATTGTGTGGTTCAGGGAGCATGAGTCATCATTTTCACACATGGATTGGCTACCAGAGAATCAAAAAACTTGACCCAAGTGAGAATCTGGAAGATTAGTTGGATAAGGCTTAACTCTCCCCTCATAAATACAAGAACTTAAATGAAGGATGAATGCAACTCTGGTGGATCGAAATACATGGCGTGACCTTTTTCTTTTTCCACACAGTGTATTTTACTCATGAGCCTTTTAAAGATGTTTTATTCCTTTTTTATCAATCCATATTTTACTTTTTTTGTTTGACTTCTCCCTCTCTTGGGGTCATCTCAGCTGATTAGTGATCCACATATTTGATTGGGCAGAGATTGTTTTTAAGCCCCCAATGCCTCGTCCCCTATTTCAGTCCAGAGTCTGTGCTCCGCTCTTGGAGGACGTATTGAACAAATATTTTTAATTAACTGCTTTACAAGTCACAAGACACTTGTTTGTGTTTGTGTGGGTGTGTGTGCTTGTGGGTGTGTGTGTAAAACACCATTCATTTTCACATAGTACAACAACAACACAGCATCCAAAACACACACTTTCAAGCACAAGGCCTCGACTTCAACTTAATTGAAGAGCTCACGGTACACAAAATATATATATATAAAAAAAAATGGCCTTTAAACCATTACATGCTGTTAGTGATCTGTACCTCTATCCAGCTGCAGCTCTGTTACTAGGCAACAGCAGTAACGGGATAGAGAAATGCTCCATAGACCAGACAGACTGTCACATTTTTGGTCGAACTTCTACACACAGTCTGTGGGTCTGCGGCGGTGTCCGGACTTTGGTGTGTATTCGAAACATGATTTGAGGGCTTGTTTGTTTGATGCCAGCATTTGTCGCAATGTTTCTGACTTTTCTCATCCTATTTACGCCACTGTATTTTAACATTGGTGATAATGGTGTTACTTCGAGAGCTCAATATTTTCTCAGGTGGTGCTTGGTGTAAAAATATTGAGATCCACTGGTCTCAGTCATTAATCGTTGCTTATTCCCAGTACGACTCCCCTCACCTCGGCATGGACAGAACCCAGGAATCAAACCGTGCCAAGGCAAGGTGGGACTATGTAGTGGAAAAGCGCCAAATGTTACAGGAAAACAATTATTATTTTTATTATTATTTTTACTTTAGCATTTAATAAAAAAAATAAAAAAAAGACAAAATAAAAAAGACTTAAGAGAGAACTATAGAAAATAAACATTCAGATTGTGCAGCATACAAGCAAGAGCAAATACTTAAGTACTTAATAGTTGTGCGGGTTCGTGTCTCCATGTTTTAGTCCCTACACGGCTAACCTGTGTAGCAGGGAGGATTGTGGGGTCATGTACAGTGCCCCCCTGAGGTGCAAAACACAAACGCAAATCACAAAACACAAACCAGAACTTGTAGTGAGGACTGTAGCCTCAACATGGGACGGCAGCTCTACAAAGTGAGCTAAACGCCAGCCCTTGCGTTTGTGTATATATATATATATACACACATATATATATATATATATATATATATATATATATATATATGTATATATACATACATAATATTATATATTGTATAGATACCGATTTATTTATAGTATTGAAAGAATTGTGAATAAAATTGTGGGTATGGATGTGTGGCGAGAGAGAAGCTGAGCGGAGCAGAGCGCAGACGGCGGCAGAAACGGCTTTGTTCATTTGTTTTCTTCATAAACAATAAACGCAAACAACACCATATCTCTGTCCTTCCAGAACGAACTGTGAGTGGGAAGCTCACAGGATGCAACAGACACTTATGGCTGTATTTAATGCACATATATTTCAGCATAGCACTAGGGCTCATGTTTGTCAGAGCACAACATACCGACACAATAATATCAAGGAATGTCATGTATTCATCCTTGCATGTTAACACCATGTGTATCTGTACTTTCTATCTAACAAAATAGTGTACTTATTCCAATCACCCTTTCCACATGAATTCGGAGGCGGACAATTTCTCTTGTGCTCTCCACATCTCTTGCATCCAGCTGACAGCGTCCTTTTGTGAAAGCGGGGCTCTTTACCTCGGCGCACATAAGTCCCACACTGTCCTGTAAGTCAAAGCCGCAATTGGCTAACACCAAATCCCCAGGTCCCACAGTTATCAGTTAAACACTCTCATCGACAGCGGGATACTGTGGAAGGTTTGGTCGTCTTACAGCCGCGATCCAAGCGAGCCGATGACTTGTTATCGCGGATACTTGGTCTCCGTGGTTGCTCCTCCAAGTAGGAAAAGTTGCGCTGTTACACCCCACAATACAGCAACGGTTTACCATGGTTGAGATAGTAACACCAAATTAATCAAATTAAAACACACAACTGAGAGGGAGTACGTCTATAAACAGTGCGCATTGGAGTAGCAGTAAAGAATGCCTCCAACATGGCGGCCACGCGAAGTAATGACGTCACGACGCCCAAGCCCACGAGACCACACAAAAAACCACACTGACTTTGCGAGATCACGCAATCTTTGCGAGATCATGCAAACTTTTTCTTATTTTTTTCCATGTCCTTTCCAGGCTTCCATACAAATGTCCACTTGGACTGGAACCTGGAAAAAAACTGTAGACTGCTGTGCTTAGACCTGTGTAGACCTGCTTTTGACAAACTGCCTAATCAGTTAGTGTTTTCTTTATAATTAATGCAAGTTCTCTGATTTTTCAACTTCTTTTAGTTGTTTAGTTGTTGTGGAGAAGTGGCTTCTCATAATGGTAATCACAATTATTTTCATTAATACTGAGATTCATTGATAAGTGGAACATAAACATTTCAGTTTATATATCAATATAATGTTTTGTTAAAGCTGCTGAAGTTTTGGAAGGTTTGGTATAAACAGAATCTGTTGGTCAGTGGCAGAGGCAGAAACAGGTGGAGAGTAATTCCAATTTATTTATCAGATACTTTATCACGTTTGGTCTGAAATGACATGTAAGAATTAATATTACCAAAAGAACATGTTTAGCTGGCAGAAGTTGTTATAGCAGCGTCATCAAGTTACCATGATTTCAAAAAGTGACTTCAGTTCTTCACTTCTACTATTATTGTAGCTGATTTAAGGCCCGGTATTTGTTTAACCAAGAAAAATCACTGTGTATAGCGTCAGTTTCAGCCTAAGTCAGACAATGATCCCTTTTTATAAATGGTCTCAGAGAAAGCAGTAAACACAGATGAGTCAGGGGAGACTTCAAGATGACCCCCATTGCAATGACTGCTTCTTCCTTTCATAATCGCCACACTCATTTCCTGGCTTGCACTGTTAAAGTGGCTTTTTGATGTCATCTTGGGTGGCAGGTACACACTCCTGCTGTTCCCAACCCTCACCCAGTCTAGCTGTCAGTGACATCTGATATCTGTTAGCCCACAGGACAAAAACTATTGTAGCAGTTTGAACAACGATTTATCAATAGCAGGTCTAGGGACCCCGAGGGTTCTATGAAGAGGTCTGATTTTCAAAAAGATACGCCTGCCTCTCCATGGTCAGTCCAGGTGGGGCCAGGACAGGAAGACTGTCAACAGAGGGCAGAACTCCTGGGTTGCACAGTAGCTGCGACACCAAAAAGGCCAGATTTCCATGTCAGGAAGTACATTGGCCCAGGCTGAAGAGGGTTTGAGGGAAAAGTGCATCTGAAGAAGACAGGGGAAAAAGGATTAGATAAAATGAAAGCTGTTTATTCATGTCATGTCTAATGAATGAAACACTATAGAAACAGTACCTGTTGTGCAAAATCAAAATTATAGTGCATCCTGCTCTTCTTGCTTGCTGATGGAGAGGGTCCAAAAGACAACTGAGAGTCAACACAAGTCTTTCTACAGGCAGCAGTCATCTCATTGTACACAGCCCTCTCTTTTTGCACAAGGGCTAGATGATCCTGTTGCTTATTGATGGCTTGTGACTTTCTCTCATCTGGGAGGTTTGCACTTCATATCAGCTGCTCATTATTCTGTTGGCACTGTCAGCAGAGATGTGTGTGCGGCCTGCAGCTCCTGATGTGCGGGAGGAGCTGGTTCCACAGTGCCTTGAAGCTTGATTAACAAACTGCACGCTCACCTGAAAAGACTAATATTATATTTACGTTTATTTTAATGCCTCGTAGTGTTTCACACCAAGTGCCTTAGCCGACCTCATGTATAGATGCTACACTGTGGCCTTGGACACATGGATTGGCAGCAACTTCACATGCCAATCCTTATGCCCAGGATGTCGGCAAGGCAGCAAGATAGCATTGTCTTCTGCATCGTTTTTTTTATAAATTCCACAGCTCTGTCGATCTGTTCACAGCTGATGAACTTGTGAGGCTGTGGTTGTGAGCTCTTCTTCCTTAACCGTGGTGTTGCCCCATTCTCATCAAAGTGTTTGATTATGTCAGTCAGAGTGCCTTTGCCAATTCTGAAAAAACAAAGAAAATACTTGTTTGAGATCATGGTTCATGCTAACAGGCACCTTATCATCTAACTGTGGGTGTGTCCATACAAACTGAATCTGAATCAGTATAGATTGATCAGTAATATTGCTTTAAGTCAGGATTTAGACCACACCACAGCACTGAGACGGCCCTTGTCAAAGTCTAAAATGACATTCAATTAAACACAGACAATGGCAGAATCTCAGTCTTAGTATAACTCGATCTCAGTGCTGCATTCGACACAGTCGATCATAACATATTACTTGACCGACTGGAAAACTGGGTCGGACTTTCTGGCACAGCATTAAAATGGTTTGAATCCTACTTGAAGGACAGGGACTTCTTTATGTCTATAGGTAATTACACATCTGAGCATGCAAAAATGACACGTGGAGTTCCCCAAGGCTCCATCCTGGGGCCTCTTCTGTTTAACATCTATATGCTCCCACTGGCTCAGATAATGAAAAGCAACAACATATGTTACCATAGCTACGCAGACGACACACAAATTTACACAACACTATCACCAGGAGACTATAGCCAAATACAAGCACTGAGTAGATGCATTGAGCAAATCAATGATTGGATGGAGCAGAATTTTCTCCAATTAAACAAAGAAAAATTATTGTTTTTGGAGCCATGGAGGAACGATTAAATGTTAGTACCCAGCTTCAAATGGTCCTGCTAAAAACCAGAAACCAAGCCAGAAACTTAGGCGTTGTCATGGACTCAGACCTAAACTTCAACAGTCACATTAAAACAGTGACAAAGTCAGCCTACTACCACCTGAAGAATATATCAAAGATTAAAGGACTTATGTCTCAGCAGGATTTGGAAAAAATTGTCCATGCATTAATCTTCAGCAGGCTGGACGACTGTAACCGTGTCCTTACAGGTCTCCCCAAAAAGTCCATCAGACAGCTGCAGCTAATTCAGAATGCAGCTGCTAGACTCCTCACTAAGACCAAAAAAGTAGATCATATCAGTCCAGTTCTGAAGTCTTTACACTGGCTTCCTGTGTATCAAAGAATTGACTTCAAAATACTATTGTTGGTCTACAAAGCACTGAATGGTTTAAGCCAAACTACATCTCTGATCTTCTGCTTAGCTACGAACCATCCAGAACTCTCAGATCATCTGGAACAGGTCTGCTCTGTGTCCCCAGAGTCAGAACTAAACATGGAGAGGCAGCGTTCAGTTTCTATGCACCATATATCTGGAACAAACTCCCAGAAAACTGTAGGTCTGCTGAAACTCTCACCTCTTTTAAATCAAGAGTGAAGACTTTTCTGTTTGCCGCTGCATTTCAGTCATTTCCAATACTGCACTGTAACCTCTATTCCTTTGATACTCTTGATTTAATCATTTTTCACTTCACTTTTTATTTTATTTGTATCTATTTTATTTTTAATCTTAATCTTTAAATTTTACCTGCTTTTATTTTGATGTTATATCTGTTTTAATAAATGTCTCTTTTCTTCTTAATGTTTTATGTAAGCACTTTGAATTACCTTGTTGTTGAAATGTGCTATACAAATAAACTTGCCTTGCCCTGAATTATGTGTGAATGCCACGCCTTTATGTGCATGAATCTCATGTGTAATTAACACGTTCATCACACATTGTGTTAATCACATGTGTGATTCGTGCATCCAAAGGTGTGGCATTCACACATCATTCAATGCAATGTTAACACTAAAATAATATAGATTAACGACGTTAATGAAAACTTACCCCATAAGAAACAGAAAAGAATTACGTCAGACTTCAGTACCGCCGATCAGATTAGAGGTCCGGGGGTTCTTCCTTTTCGTCACAGGCTTCTTGGTGGATGTTGTCGTCTCAGAAGTAAGCACTGTACGTCTGTTCGCCTCCAAGTGCCCAATTATTTGCATGTCCTGCCACTCTCTTTCGGCCACCAGAGAATCCATCCGTATGTTGTACATAAGCTCAGGAGAAAGTTTGCGTCTACAGGACTGTGTCCCGCATAGAAAATTCTCCTTTCTTCTTCCGTGGCATTTGCAGTCACATTTACGGATCTTTTCAATTTCTCTTTCTTTATCAGATATATATAGATATAGCTTCAGATATCTTACGCTCCAGCTCCCCTTTAGCTTTGGCCATAAATGTGTACAATGACCAAATTGAACTGATATCGGTATCTGTATTGGACTTGAAAAAGCAATATCGATCCAACCCTAATTTGGGAAATTTTTACATTTTCAAGGGCAATATGGCCAACATTATTAATACAATAGCAATTTTTAAATCACTTGACACCAATAATATTTTAATAATTGATTGATTAATATTAGATAATTACTGATTTTTGTGAAAGTGGAAGCCAATTCATTTTACTTTTAAATGTCCAGAGTAATAACATTTAAGAGAGTTTATTGGAAGAAATTGCTACTTACTATACGACTTTATCTATATTTATCTTTCTATAAATGCATAATCACTTGAAAATATAAAAAAATTGCTTGGTGTCTGTAATCTAAGAATAGGCAATTTTATTGTATCTGAATCTGGCTTTATATACAATAAAACATTTGCAATTGAAGACCAACTGTGGATGACTGAAAGTAGAGTGACCACCTGTCCCGCTTTACGTTGTACTGTACAGCAAATTTACCCTTTGTCCCGCCTCACGCCAATAGAGCGTCTGTCCCGCTTTTTTCATTCGATCCTGCCTAATTGAAAATAAAAACATGGAAAGTAGGGCTGGATGATTAATAGAATTTTAATCATGATTTTTGATTAAAAAAAAATCAAAAATCACGATCATAGAAACATTATGATCGAAGAAAAACTATTAATGCGCCGCACGGCGTCTATGTAAATTCTTATGCTAGAAAAACACCTTGAATGCACCTGTGTTACGTGCAGTCCTGTATGATAAGTGTTGTGCTGAGGGAGTATAGCACTGTTTTGTTCTTTGAAAAAGAAAAGTATTTTGTTTTGACTTTGCCAATTATTAGTGTTTCTTGCATGTTGTACATCTTTGCAAGGTGTGCAGCAGTGCAAGTAGATTGGTTATTTATTGTTTTTATTGGTATCTTCATTTTAATTTACAATTTTTTTTTTTACTTGTTACTAATTTATTTCTGGCTGTTCTTTTAAGTAATATTTAAAGTTGAGTTCTGGTCAAACACTGAATACTCAAGTTTTGAAATCAATTAATAATCAAGTTTATTAATCATGATTTCAATATCGTGATTATTATTTTTGCCATACTCGTCCAGCCCTACAATATATCTTGTTTAAAGTTATTACCTCTGTCCCACATTGTCCCACTTTACCACGCTACTTTTCCCACATTTTGTCTGTCTGGAGATGGTCACCCTAACTAAAAATGTCAAAATAAAATAAATAAATACACCATTAAATAATTACTAAAATGTGTCATTAATTAATTAATTAAAATACCAATTAATTTTATGAAAAAAAAAACATGATTACTTCACTATTTAATTAATAATTTCATGGTCCTGTGTTGCAGTGTATGCTGTCCTTGGTATATGCACTGAATATAACTTGACAGCTAGATAAACGCCTTCCTGACATCAAGACTCTGAAGACAATTGTTCCTTAGTCCAAAGGTTTAATGAAGTTGCAAGGAAAGGTGAAACTAAAACATACAAAAAACTGTATTCTGTTATGATTTGTGTCACACAGTGGTATGCAAAAGTTTGGGCACCCCTGTAAATCTTCTTGATTTTCCTTTATAAATCATTGGTTGTTTGAAAAAGACATTTCAGTCAAATATATCATATAGGAGACAAACACAGTGATAATTGAGATGTGAAATAAAATTTATATGATTTACAGAAAGTGAGCAAGAATTATTTAAACAAAATTAGGCATTAGGCAAAATTATGTGCATAAGTTTAGGCACCACAAAAGAAAACATTTGTGCATCCTCCTTTTGCAGAAATAACAGCCTCTAAAAGCCTCCTATAGCTTCTAATTAGAGTCTGGATTCTGGAGGGAGGTATTTTGGACCATTCTTCTTTATAAAACATCTCCAGTTCAGTCAGGTTTGATGGTTTGCCCTGGCACAACTTCAACTTTGTCACTGATTCCTGCACATTGTTCTCCAGAATCTGCTGATATCTAAACGTTCTGTAAACATTCATATTTAACTGAAATTTCTTATCCAAACAACCAATGATTTATAAAGGAAAATCATGAACATTTACAGGGGTGCCCACACTTTTGCATACCACTGTATTTCCATCATCTGATTTTGTTGTTTCATGAAAACAAAATATACTATATATACTTAAGAGAGAAGGAAATACAGTATGTAATGAAATACATTGAAGTGGCTCTGTGGTGTAGTGTGGATAGATCAGTCTGTTTCTGAATGAGTGGATAATGTATTCACAACTCGTTGCTAAATCATTAGCATCACAGTCAATACTTCATAAATAAAGCTGTGTCATTCACACATAATTCAATACATCAGCTCATGTTTGTGCTGAGTTAGTGAATAACAATAACAAGAAAAAATGTCCCTGTATGTGACTGAACACTAGTAGGACACATTACGGAGATGAAAACTCACCCATAAGGAGATAGAGCGGTGCTGGCGTCACGTCATCATCTCAGACAACTACTGTGTCTGTCAGTATGCTCTCTTTCAACTGCGGAATAATCCATCTGTTTGTTGTTTTTGTGACGATGAAGTCTGCTAACACGTTAGCATAAAGATCGCTAGCTTAAAATGCTAACAGTCCACTCACCAGCAGTCTCTGTGCTTTCTCTGTCTTTGTTAAGAAGTTCAGCCACAGTTCACTTATTGTGCTGTTTTCCTTGTCTTTCTTTGTCAAACAAAGCTTTGATGATGACTGCTTTGATGACAATCACACGTTTTAATTTCTCACTGCACACACACACACACATATACACACAGCACAAATTACTTCTGGAAAGTTCGACACACTCTCTCTCCCCCTCCCTCCCTCCCTCCCTCCCTCCCCTCTCTCTCTCTCTCTCTGTGCGTGCATATTAATTAGCCATGTGTATTCTCCTTGACAGTCAGCTGATTGGTTAAAAAAACAACAAAAGCTCTGGCAGGGCATCTGCAAGTCTTAAATCCAATCATTTTAATTTAAGGCCTTAAAATGTCTTAAATTCTCCTAAAATCTCATAAAAGGTCTTAAATACAATTTTCAAAGGTCTTAAAAATCTATTAATGTTAGGGCTGGAAGATTAATCGAATTTCAATCTTGATTTCGATTTTGTCTTCTCACGATCATAAAAGGTTATAATTGAAGAAAAACGATTAATGAGCCTTGCGGCATGTATGTAAATTCCTATGCCAGAAAAAGACATTGAATGCACCAGTGTTATGTGCAGCTGCAGCTAGAAGTGACATGTGTGGATCAATAATAGGAGCGAACGTTTGAAAAGATGGCAGAAAGGTAACAAAGGTAGGAAAATATCAGTTAACTGGAAACATTTCGGCTTCAATTTGACGTAGAGCAAAAGGAAATTATTTGCAAAGTTTCTTGCGCTGTCGTGTCTATGACCAGGCGATAAAGCTTGTCAGTCAGCGCCAACACAGTCCTCTATTAAAGACACTCTTTACAATGCCGTTCCATATCCACCACGTCCCGCAGACATCAAGAGATAGCGGAGGCTGTGACGTTAATTAAACGTTAAAAATATGGTAGTGAAGGACGCATCAGTACCGTAAGCAAACCCAGGATTCTAGATGCGTCACGTTTTGCCGTCACGTAAACATTTCCAGTCCTGTATGATAAATGTTGTGCTGAAGTTGCAGAGTATTTTGTTTTGATTTTGCCTGTGTTATTATTGTTGTCAGTGCATGTTGTAAATGTTTGCAAGTTATGCAGCAGTAATTTTAATTTTGTCTTTATTGCTATCATTATTTTAATTTACTATTATAATTTACTTGTTTATGTGTTACTAATTTATTTCTGGCTGTTCTTTTAAGTTATATTTAAAGTTGAGTTTTGGTGGTTCAATAAATACTCAAGTTCTGAAATCAATGAATAATTGTGTTTATTAATCATGATTTCAATATCAATAAAATTAATCGTGATTATTATTTTTGCCATAATCGTTCAGCCCTAATTAATGTTACTTTTATTCAAAACATGCATAAACTTCAGTCTCGCTTTGGAATGTTCCTATTTTCGAGGGTGCGTTAACATACACGGAACTAAAGTAGGCCACCTGTGCTGCCCGGTGACAATTTATCGAGCACCACGAGGGGAGCTAGTGTGCTGTGCGCACGCCGCGGTGTGTTACAGCTTAGCATAGCAGCGGAGAAAACTTAATGAAAACCCACAGCTAAGCCGAAGTTGCAAGTTCAACAATTTGTGGCTCCAATTTTCTTTCATGTCTTTTATACTTTTTTGCCAGTACGGATTTGAAATGGGTCTTAAATTGTATTCATTAAAAAAAAGTCTTTAAAAGTCTTAAATTTGAATTTGACTAAACCTGCAGAGACCCTGTCGGGAATGTGAGATCACCACACCCAAACTAGGAATGATTCACAGCGATAAAACAACCTTAATTCAAATACAAAGTTTATGGTTTTAAGACCCACAATACTGTGATTTGAAGCATGTAGTGGCTTCTTCAAAACTTCAACATGTGTAATTTTTCCTATTTTTTCTTGTTTTGCACTGGGCCGACTTGTTCCCCCTTGGTGCGTGGTGGGTCACAAAAACATAAACAAAGAAATTACCTAAGCAAGCAACAGAATGACTTTTAACATAAAGTTGTAACAAAACACAGTGCAGGAATTTATTTTATCTGTCAAACACGCCAAAGTCAGTGGGCAGATTTCAACACCTGTTTGGTTACCCTGCACATCAAGTCAAAGCAAATCAATTCCAGATAATGGATTGATGCAGAGCTAGTGAACATATTTCTATACACTGGGTGGCGCTATTCACCTCTACGATGGTTTAGATACTCTATCAAACAAAACTTTATTTACAACCACTAAAAATCAATGTCCTGCTACCCTCAATGTTGGGACAGTGTGCGAGGTGCAGGACAAGATGTTGAAAACTTGCAGGGAGCTGCTGAGAGAAGCAGCTAATTTGGTTGAGGAAGCTCAGGAGAGCTTATCCTTCAATATCAAACCTGTAAGAAGTGTAATCATGTGGTGAGAAGCCAAAAACTGGTCAAAAACTGTTTCTAGTGAAATCAGCCTATTTTCTAATGCCGATTACCAAAGAATGGAAAAAGGTAGAAACAAACTTTTTTTCCTGATGAAATAAAGAAGTCTATTCTTTCTTTTGGTAGTTTCATAGTCATTGTTTACATAGGCATAGAACACAATATTCTGTGGGGCTCGAAAGATGGGTCAAAATGCTCGAAAACGGCTGGCAGTATGAGACTCTCTGCTCTGGAAATGGCTGGCGACGAATGAGTTAATAACACATTTGTGTGTAGTATACATTCACAGCCCTATTAGTCGACTAATCACGATTATCTGTGTTAGAATTAGTGGTGCTGCAGACACGCCCCCTCTATGAGAGTCACACAGGCACTCATCTTGCGCAGGTACTGACACAGACAGTGGAGGAATGGAAGATAAAGAGGTCCACTACTAATATCCCAGTCACAACTGATAATGCCAAAAGATAAAAAAAAATACAATACAATAAATGCAGTGAATGAGGCAGGACTGGGCCCACAGATATGGTGCTTTGCACATGTAGTGAATTTGAATTTGAAAAGGAAGGAGATATACCTTTTGATGTTGCAACTTTTAAGTTGTTTTTCATTAATTGTGTTGAAAAAGAAGATATTATGCCTTGTGCACTTTAAGTTGATTTTATATATTTGAATTGAATAATTTAAAAGTGTTAATAAACGAGAAGACAAAACTTATGTTAATTTTTCTATTTATTTTTATTTATTTTTTTTGCTGATCCAAAAAATGATCCGATCCGTGACTCTGATCCGAGGAACGAACCGAACCGTGAGTTTTTTGATCCGTTGCACCCCTAGTTAGAATCTATTTGGGACTTCTGTTTAACCTACGCACAGTGGACTCACAAGTGTGCTTTAACAACACAACATTTATCACAGTTAAATATCGAATTAATATTCCCCAAATCACACAGTTGATAAGTGAAAGAGATTTACAATTCATTATAAACGCTAGTATTGACAGGGGTTGAAATTAACCCTTTTTGCACCATCATAATATATATATTTATATACTTTCAGGGCAGATCCGGCTGCAGAAAAACATTTAAGGGGGGGCATAAAAATTTTTCAGGGGGGCAAACTTTTTCAACATATTTTTTATAGGTTATATAGGTTTTTTATAGCCTATTTCTATTTATTTATTTGCTTCAGGGTGAACAATATGGCTCTGTGACCACTCCTACAGTGTGGAGAAATAAGGCACCCCCTGATGAATGTTTACGCCAGTGTTACTCTTTACTTCAGTGCTTCGGTTTCCAGTAGATGTGAATGGCGCTGCTAGTAACTAGCGACTCTATGAGCAACTGCGACCATAAACGTCAAGTGCTAACAGTGTACCGTCTCTGTAATTGGCCAGCATGTTGCCTTCATTCGTTGGTTGGATTGGTTGAACTGTTTGATCGACAAACCAAGATAGAAATAATATTGAGCTGGCCACTCTGATGTAAAAAACAAAACCCAAATAAAATAAACCGCTCCCAGCCATAGACTGTATAAAAAGCCCAGGGCGGGCACGGCTGACTCTGTGGGCGGGCATGGCCCCCCAATGCCTGCCCATGCCGCCGGGACTGTTTCAGGGGCAGATCGAATGATTAAAATTGAACAAAGTAACGTGGAGTTAAGGTAATTCAACTTGATTCAATTAATTTAGCGTTCGCTAAGCTAGCTTCTTCCATGATTTCCTGACTGACAGACGTACGACACAAACATATTATGTATTGCATCATAGTCTGATGGTTAATTAATAAATGTGATTTAAAAATATCTACGAGGTATCCAACAATCGACAATCGACTCTCAAAATGTCTGAAATTCCCATCCCTATTAGTGACTCAATTGAAGTTAATGGTGTCTTTGGTGCAACCCAAAAGTGTTTGGTCCCTTGGTTCGGTTCGTTTGCGGAGGTTTTAATGTAATCTCGGTACTTTAATGCACACCAAATCAACCAGTCCGAGACCTGCCTGAAAGGGTGGTCTCGGACCGCTTTATCCGCCCTACATTAGTACAGTTCCTCTGGTGTGAAAGCAACCAAACCAAATAGACGAAATGGTATAGTTTAATGCATTATGGAAAGGAGATGAGATACGTGATTACCCCGAACTTCGGAGGTTAGTCTGGTTCCGGTGCTGGTGGTCTTCACGGTCTATTTTGGTTCGTTTAGAACTCTGCATATGTGAAAGCAAACCGTACCAAACCATAACATTTTTCTGACTGGTGTGGACCAATGCAATTGAAATATAGGTGTGAAAGTGTCCTTATAGACAGCGTGTAACAGCCTGTATAACATGATTGCAGCCTTCATGTACTTTTACATGCAGAGACCACTACATCACCAGCTGCCTCTCGAACAATAGTGTTATGTAATGCACTTGCAGGAATTAATCACTGCTGCACTGAAACTGTGACCAGCCCCCAGTGGATAAATAAAATAAATAAATAAATACAACAGGCTTTTAACAACAGCAACAAAGTGAGGAAAAAAACCAGAGTGAAAAGTACAGAAGCTTCCAAGCAAGACACTGCATGAAAACCCAGATTATCGGCGCCGCGAACGCCCGATAACTGCCACGAACGCCTGTGATTCTCTGCAGTTATCAGCCGTTCTCCGCGACGTTCGCCTGTTCCCAATAATTGATGATAACAAACTGGGGGGGTCGCTGGGGAGGCCGCGGGGGAGGGGGGTGCGGGGGCCGCCCGCTCCCGAACCCCCGCTAGGTGTGAACGGCCCTAATTAGCATATCAATGTCTCGATCGTCAGACCTGTGCTGACTGACACAAACAACCATTGGATGAAACCACAGACAGTTCTAAAGTAAAAACCCCTGTAATTGGACAGCAAACCCCTCACTCATTGGTCACCTTTGGAACACATGGCCATTTGCCCCTCCCATTTTTAATAATGATTATAATAATACAGATATTAATAATAACATTATTATTATTAATGATACTACTACTAATTATTCTTATTGCTATTATTATTTAGTGATAACTCCACATCACAATAGAGAATAAGAGACATAAGAAAGTACATATAGAAAGTGAAGCTTTATTTACAAAAGAAACCACAAATAACAAACATGCTTTATGAAAAATCTCTCTTTTGGCTGTTGTTCAGTATTCTGGGTCCCTCTCCAGCCTCTCTTGTTGAAGGATGGAGGCTGAACTATCCACCCAGCTTCTCAATCAAATCAGTTTTTATTTATAAAGCCCACAATACAAAACACAGTTTGTCCTCCATCCTCCTCATCAGACATCAGGTCAATTGTGATGCTCCTCCAGAAGTCCATCTCATCCTTGGTTAAAACAACCCTCCTCGCTTCCAGCAGCTGGAAACACAAGTAGTACAATTAGTGCTGCTCCTTGTGTGTGTATATATACACACACATGTATGTATGTATGCGTTTGTCTAATTTACCAGTTAGTATAATAACATGTCACAATTAGTACTTAGTATTAAGGTCAAGAAAAAACATTTTTAAATCATGCACTGATTCCAATCGTACCCTCTTCCCTGTCTGCTCCAGGCTGCACCTCTCACTGCTCCTGATTGGGCCTCAAGGTCTGGCTGACTTTATCTGTTCATATGTAAGTTCTTCTGGAGTGTCTCGTAGTATGTCTTACATGCCGCTGACAAAAAGAGAGGCAACAGGCATTAATATATATATTTAAAAAAACACCACAAACAAGACATTTTTTTAGATTAAAGTTACTTACATATAAAGACTCCAGAGTCTACTCCACACATATCCGGGCTTGCAGAAAGAGTTTCCACCAAATGTAAAGTCACAGCGGAATTGTGGGGCGAGTCAAGCTGAGTCTGTCAGCAAATAAGAAATACAGTCAGGTCAGATACATTTACTTATACTCCTACATAAAATGTCACATTTTTTTCCTTAAAATCTTACCCTTGTATGGAGTCATAATTCCTGTCATTTCCCTCTGAGTTATGAAGACGAGAGAAACATATTTACTGCAATTTTGGGATTGTGCACCCCTCTTTTCTCTTCAAATCAGAACAGCCACAGTTTGTTGCTCTGGATCCACAGCTGCTTCCTCCAGCGACGCCAGTCTGACGTCCATGGACGCCATTTTGGTGTCTGTTTCCCTATAGAGTAGATACATGTGTGAACATTTTATGCTCTTCAGTATTTGGATTCGACACAATTACAATTCTACTTACTATTGCTGTTCTTTCAAGGTCCCAATTGACAGCTGAGTGGCACAGTTTTAGCGTCTGTTTGAGTGGCTGTGTGGATAAAATGACCCTGGAATGGAAAATAGTAAAGATTAAAATTATATTACGGATCATACAAAAAAGACTGGCATTACTTTACTTGAATCTTCGTCATATTTACAATAAGTTGTTCTCTACTCGAACATAATACAGGTCTTTAGCTTTAGCTGCATATCTCAAGTGTTTCAACATATGTAGGATAATAAACACACATTTCCTTACGTTATGTTTACTGGCGTAAGAAACACACGCAAATGAAACACGGGCAAACGTGTGTAGCTTAGCACTTAGCCGCCTATCGCTAATGCTACACGACAGAACATATACACAAAGACAGTTTCATTGTTGGAAATACTTACAACTTGAGCTGCAGGTAATCCACCAGTTATTGTTGACACTGTTCCTTCTTTTAGATGAAGACATCTGCTAAGTCCAGCGTGGTACTGCCCGAAGTTTGAATAACACTTCTCTGTGAAGCGGTTAGTTTTTTGGGAATGTAGCAGCGGCATTCCCAACAAAAAATGAAAGATATCCACTCCGCTTTTCTGTCCTCATTGACAGGAAGAATGTGGAGTGTCTGGTGTTGGTTATTACAACCAAATACAGAGCAAATACTCGCTGATTAATTATGAAACATGTTCTCAATCGATAAACTCCAAAGCTCCATAGAACACATTGCTGGAAGATGTGTTGTAAACACATCCACTGTGCAGTTAAGCTGTACTAGAGAAAAGGTGACAGTAGTCATACCACTCTGCACGCTGGCTGTAATTTAGAACAATTCAGTTCAAGTCTTGTGGCACTTTTTCAGGAAACCGCTGAAGTGTAAAAATTTGAATTTTTTCATATGTAGAACCTTCTCTTCTTTTTGGGGGAAGTTTATATAGATATTGTTATACAATATGAAACATGTTTACAGTTTTAAACTGTCAGGCACAATTATAGATTTTTTCTAAGTTATTGTGTTATGTTTTCTCATCATTCATAGTAAAGTTACCATGAACAGCTGGGAATCTACACACAATGTTGATACATGGCAGTTTAAAGGTGTGGTGGTATAATCCAATTTTGACTTTGTCACCTAGACAGCAAGTTTACGGCAATTCCAGGCAGTCTTTGGCAATTGACTGAAACACCCAGTTGACTGGGAGTTTCCCAGCAATTCTCAGGGACGATAACTGACGCAAATCCCACTTTTCATGCAGTGAGAGCAGCAGCCATGTTGAGAGGGTACATCACACAACAGCTTCCTAATTTAACACCTCGGGCCACTTTAATGATTCTCATCCATTATTCTTCCACAGCAGAACCTGGTAACTTGTGTTGGACACACAGGAATTTAATCAAAGTTTTGATAGTCATTATTTCTGAGCTCATGGCTGGCAGGTGCAACGGTTGTTGTAAAATGTTTTGAGAAGTTTTATTCTTTATAAAAATGTGATAATATGAGAGACGCGTAGAACCACGTAATTATCACAATTCACTCTAAGTTCCCCATGAGCTTTTGTGGAGTTAATAAAACATCATTGTGTTATTTTAGGCAACATTGTAAGTGACTGCAGTCACTTTAAAAAGACTTTCACACTCATAGAAAGTATAGTATGTGGTATATAAGGCAGCAGTGCAGTGATCCAGAGAGAGAAATGGTTTTCATACACTGACCAAACAGGGCCCAGGTTAATGTATACAGTAGACTTACAGCAGCATAAAATAAACTCCCACTTACTCAATCTCATTTAATGATTGTTCAAGTTGAAGACTTTCACCATAAACAGAACACATCCCTGAACCCTTGTTTAACTACATGCCAACAGTTTGCTGAGATGGGTTGTAAATACCTTTATTGTGATGTCGTTGGCCGCACCAAGGAAAGGTGAACTTTGAATGGCAGAAGCAGTAAATGTAAGCGGTTGTCTAGCGCAAGACTGCATCTTCTGGGTTGTCCACACAAAAACGAGTGTAGCATTGGTGTTTCATTCACGACAAAACAGCGTTTTGGGATTTCTGGCTTGGTTCATTCTTTCTCTGTGATTGCATAGATTCTAATGTAAAGTCATTTAAGAAAAAAAAAAAGAAAAAAAGTGCAATCTGCATTTTTGATTCATTTTGGGCATTTTGTGTGGATGCGTTTTTGGGCATTTTGGCGGCGCGTGAACATGCTGCGGCTCTTGGTTACGTTGCAGATACACGTGCAGCGTGGGTGCAGAAGGGCACCAGTCAGTGTTTAAGGCCCACTTTACATTACATGGCGACAGCGGGAACTCAGTGTAAAGAGAATTGCCGCTGTCGTAGTCCCGCTGTCTTCAAATTTCCTCCCGACAACTGCGAAATGGTCGCCCGACAAGTGGTCATCCTACAACCCAGCGGGAGTCCCCGACAACTGCAAAGTGCATATAAAGAGAACGCGTCAGGCTCGCCACAACTGGAGGTCAGGATTTAGGCGATTAGCATATAGCACGCACTAATTAGCACATACCGTGGGACATTTGTTCCAAAAAAATGGCAGGGGTGAAAGAGGGCGCTGGACGCTGTACGTGGAGCACCTCCATAACCAAGTGCCTGATCAGTATCTGGTCGGAGGACGTAAAGAGAAAAGTTGTAAATGCCGTGGGTGTCCTGCCAGATTTCCAGGCGGTGTGTCTAAAGACGTCGCAACATCGGGAAATACCGCTGCTGTCATGAAAAGCATAATGTAAAGTAGGCCTAAGTAGCAGTGTTGTCGTGAAGTTAGCAGCTCTCATGTACGAATTCAGACGGCTAAAAAAAAGGAGATGTTTTCCTCGTGCTACGCCAGCTTGTCGCCTAGTGATAAAGCAAGTTATGCTTGGAAATTCACCTTGTTGAATGGGATACAGCTTGATGCACTCTGAGTCTTTATTCCAAGGAGAACTTAAAGTCCTACACGACTCTGGATGCTTACGAAAGTGAACTGTTACAGTATTAGCAACACAACTTGTCCAGATTTTTACCGGCTGCTTCCTACAGCTCACTAAACTGCCCTGGGAAGAACAAAGACAGAGACAGACACAGATCTCACTTCTGCTATGTGAGTGGACTTGTTAGCATATTCAGCTAGCAATCTTTATGCTAACGTGTTAGCAGACTTCATCGTCACAAAAACAAAAAACGGATGGATTATTCAGCGGACAAAAGAGAGCAGGACAGACATAGCAGTTGTCTGAGATGATGACGTGACGCCAGCACTACTCTTCTTTTGGGGTGAGCTTTCATGAATGTCGTTAATCTACATGACATTAGTGTTCAGTCACATATAATGAGGTTTTTAATCCACAGTGTGTTTCAGAATGTTATGTGGCTGCATTGTTATTCACCAGCTTCAGGGCCAGCACAAAACATGTGCTGATGTGTTTGAATCATGTGTAAATGACAGCTTTGTGTATGAAGTATTGACTGTGATGCTAATGATTTAGCAACTAGCTGAGAGTTAGCACATCATCAGCTCATTCAGGAACAGACTGATCCATCTACACTACTGTAAATCATACAAACTTTATTTAATTTCTCAAATATCACTGTGTTTGTCTCCTATATGATATATTTAACTAAAATTTCTTATGCAAACCAATGATTTATAAAGGAAAATGATGAAAATTTACTGGGGTGCCCAAACTTTTGCATACCACTATGTTGTATATTCAACAGTGAACACACACACACTCACAGCAGCAGCAGCAGCAGTTGCCTCACGTGCATATTAATTAGCCATGTGTATTCTCCGTGATCGTCAGCTGATTGGCCGAAAAACAACAAAAGCTCTGGAATGTGAGATCACCACACCCCAACAAGGAATCGATTCACAGTGATCAAACAACCATAATTCAAATACAAAGTTTATGGTTTTAAGACCTACAATACTGTGATTTGAAGCATGTAGTGGCTTCTTCAAAACTTCAACTTGTGCAATTTAGAAAAAAAAACAAAAATCCCTAATTTTGAAAAAAAAAAAAAAAATAATAATTTTTTTCTTGTTTTGCGTTGGGCCGACTTCTGCACCCTTTTGCCGTGGCGGGCTACATTTGTTAAGTTGTTAGCTCAATGTCATTCATGACCAAATTGGAGTGTGGGCAAGAAAAAAGGTGCACTTCGGCACTTTAAACACTTCAACTCTGGTGACCTGATTTTGGCATTTTGCACCAATTCTACAAAATCTATCTAGTCCTACAATTTTTGAGCGATCACCTTCAAACTTGTTGAGGTCACTGTGGACCAGTTGAGGAACGGAATCAAGTGGAATGTTTTTTAAAATATCGCATGGTGCACGAGATACAGGGCGCCAACGTTGGCCAAAATTCAGGTTTTTCGTCGCAGACAACGAAACACTTACAACTTTACAATGAAAGGTCCGATCCAAACCAAACTTGTTCTGAGTGATGATGGGTAGTTGTTGAAGAAGACTATGAAGAAACGGTCAATTATAAAAATAGCGCCTCCTGGTGGTGGCAGAAAAAAAAGTTTATTAAAGGTATTGGGAATAACTTTTACAGATATTATCGTATCACACTCAAAATTACTGACAGCACTCAAAACACATGGTAGATGAAGCATGTACAATATGGTGATAAATTGTATAACTGTGTTGCCATGGCAACCATGCAAAGTCGGGTTTTTGCGACAAAAAGCATTATGTTATAACTTTGCCATTCTGGTCCAATCTGAACCAAACTTGCTCAGATTGATAACAGGCTGGCTCTGAAGACATCTATATGAAAATATTTAATTCTCAGCGCCCCCTGGTGACAGCAGATAGTATTACATTTAAAGTTTTTCATTCTGCTCCAACAGGGATTGCTGTATCCACCTGAAACTTAATATGTGAGACGAGAGACCCGCCCTGAACATTTCTATATGAAACTATTCAATTTCGAAAACAGCGCCCCTTGGTAACAGCAGACAGAATTACATTTACAGTTTTTCATGCTGCTCTTACAGGGATTGCTGTATCCACCTGAAACTTAATATACGTGTGAGACCAGAGACCGTCCTAAACATGTCTATATGAAACTATTCAATTTCGAAAACAACACCCCCTGGTATTAGCAGACAGAATTGCATTTACAGTTTTTCATGCTGCTCTAACAAGGATTGCTGTATCCACCTGAAACTTAATATGTGAGACCGGAGACCCGTCCTGAACATGTCTGTAAAAGATGACTTCCGTACAGGAAGTGGAACGCCCGAAACAGGAAGTAAGGTCCAACATTGTCCGATCTGCACGAAAATTGACATTTGAGAACTTCCTTGAACACATTTATGGACACGCCTTCCACCCACAGGTAGTCGGCCATTTTAAACAGGAAGTGCCCTCTAACTTTGCTGTACATCGACCGATAAGCACAAAACTTAATATGTGAGACCAGGGACCTGTCCTGAACATGTCTGCAAACAATGACCTCCCAACAGAAAGTGGAACGCCCATAACAGGAAGTAAAGCCTAACATTGTTCGATCTTTACAAAACTTGACATGTGAGACAAGTGAACTACCCTGAACACATTTACAGACACTCCTTTGACCAACAGGTAGTCAGCTTGACAGGTAGTCCTTTTGAACAGGAAGTGCCCTCTAACTTTGCCGTAGGTCACAAGATCCCCTCTAAACTAGGAACCCGCTCTGATGCATTGTGATGGCTCCACAGCCCAACATGGCATACTGAAAATAACTAGCACCGCGAGTGGGGAAGGAACGGGTTTGAGGCATTGGCTCGAACCCGTTCAGATCCGCTCGCTCTGGAAAAATGTAATTTCCTGATTTACAAAAAGTATTTTTGTTTATTGATTTCTCAGAGGACTATGGTTCAGCCTAACCGCATCTATTTGTGCGCACGGCTGTGCCAGTTAAGACCTGCTTTCAAATGTGCTAATTATAGACACATAAATGAGCACCGCAATCAGTTTCAGGTTTCATAAATCACTTTGCGGGTGCTTCAATAACATATTTACATTTTCCCCTCCCCGCACATGCAAAATTGCGTATAAACGCCCCACATTGCATATGCTATTTTACCCGTCTGAGAGACGCACTCCTCGTAGTAGATCAGCGTCAACGCAAATTTGCGTTTGCAATCCAGTTTGCGCACGTTTTTGCATGCGCAAAGCTTTAGTAAATCAGGCCCATAGAACATTAAAAAGACATGAACAGTACTTACGCACAATATTGTCTTTAATGGTTTGTGTATACATATCAGAATCAGAATCAGCTTTATTGGCCAAAATTGCATAACAAATGGAATTGACTCTTTGACACTTTGTTTTTCCACTTCTCAATCGTGTAATTCATGTGTGTATATTGTTGTTAAACTCTTCTATGCCCATGTTCTGTGTGTGATGGTAAGAGGAAAAGAGTGCGAGGGACAGAGAGAGAGTCAGCATGCAGGTCCTTTATGCATCACCAGACTCGGCTGTCACAGTGTGGGAGCCAGTGTGTCGGTGATGACTTAGTTTAGTATGGGCACGACTGAAAGACAAAGCGTGGAGGGGCAGTGGACGCAGAGAGTGAATGTTAATAGACTGGATCAAACACGTCATGTTCTTATCCTTCAGCGCTTTTGTTCAGTGACATTTCAGTTGATGAGATGTTATGCTCTCTCTCTTAAGAGACTTAACTGACTCTTGTCTCTGTTTTTCAAACCTGTAAAATACACGTTTCTATTACAAACAAACAAACAAACTCACAAAATTAATCAATTATCAAAGTTGGTGAACCACACTGCTAGTTTATCAACTAGTGTTAGGATTAACAGTATGATTGGTTATGAATTTGGACTATTAATAATTAATCAATTATGGAATAATGAATTTCTTATGAAAAAATTTAGTCAAACTCAAATTGGGGCACCAAACAGAGGAGAACAATCGGTTCTGTATGAGCATTTAATTAATGACCTGCAAAAAACAATCTCATGAATTCAGCCAATTACCAATTATGATTATTAATAATCATTAACTTAATAATTGATAAAACATAATACTACATCAATAGATAGCTTAAATTGAATGATTGGAGTTCTACAGGGAAAAGGCAATACACACTTCTGCAATATTTATCAGACCATTCATCCACACGAGGTGCCTCTCTCTTAAGCCATTTCATGGTTATGGATTTCTTACAAGTCACCAGTAATATTCGCAACAAGTATTCATCTTTGTTCCTCCATTCCAGATCCTCCAGATCGATCAGGTACAGATTGACAGAACAGATTGAAACATTAAGTTATTTTTGTTGAAAACACAGTCTCCAGGATTTGCTGTATGCGTTACCAAAATGGGGTCACAGCAGGGCAACTCCAAAATACATGATAATGCTTCCACAACACCACAAACAGTCTGTCTGGTTGGAATATGATTTCTTTTGATATTGGAGTGCAGAAGTAGCGGATGACATTTTTCCATGTAAATTCTCTCCAAAGTGGGGAATTTGTAGTTTTCTATTATTGATAAAAAATTTCGCTCCAATTCTCCTGAGTGATTATGATGTTGCCTTCAGTTTTCCATCTTGATTACCTTCAATATATTTTCTTTGTTAAGAGATTGAAGACCTTTGTATTATCTTATAATAAGGTTTATCCTGGTAAGCTTTTACAAATACTTGTAGAATATCGTTGACGGGCTCATAATTCTTCATAATTGTTTTCCCGATATAGTCTCTTATTTGTAAATATCTGAAGTGGTCGTGGTTCTGTAAACCAGATTTATCCTTAAGATCTTGGAAATTCCTAACAGTACATTTACTTATAAGTGAATGGTATGTCGTAAGCCCTAAGGAGGTCCATTCCTTGAGTCTATGGTCGTGTTGACTAGGTATGAATTGTGGGTCATATGCAAACCATTTTAATATTTCAAATGTCTTTTTTAAATTCACTAAAGTCACTCAAAATCTGCAATGAATTTGTGATTATCTTGATCTGTAAGGTGTTTGTGTAGTAATGGATCGCCAATTAACGCCGTGACTGGAAATACTTTCCCCATTGTTTGTTCAATATTTTTCCATCCGGCCTTGTAACTAGGAGTAGACCAGCCTATTAAAGGCCTAAGTTGGGCTGCCTTGTAAGAGTCCTTTAGAATAGGAAGAGATAGTCCTCCTTTTTATTTTCACAGCTGAAGTGTTTTATAACGTATCCTAGGTTGGGTTAAAATAAATAAACAGTATTATGAAGTAAGCTAGCTAAGTTTTTTCAAATATGATCATGAAGCACCACCATGTGGTGCAATCTTTATTAGTTTATCTGAGCTTTTGAAAAGGTTAGACCCTGAGGGGTGAACTGCGAAGCTAGTTTAGTGTTTTAGCGATCTAAAGCCAGGCTTCCCTGTATTACAAAGGTGGCTCTCTTTTAACCCGGCTAGATCACCATGGTAACTTATGCTTAGCTGATAACCTGGTCGTGACCAGGTTCTGTTCAGAGTTTAATCATAAAATCGGCTATAAAAGCGCCGCTGTTTCACTATTCAACTCATTTACAGCTGGCGTCACCTTTACTTTGAAGGACAGTGAAACTGGATCAGAACGGAGCATTTGTACAGAGGGAGAGATCGTGCTGATCCGCTGCTGTTTACTTTCTCTGTGAGCGTGTCCGTCTACAGTTGTTCAGCTGAGGGGATACGCTGCTCAGTGTCAGGAGGTCATTTATTAGGCTATAGCCTATTTAGCTTTATATACAGTCACCACTGAAAGAAGTTGTGCGCTCGCAGCAGGACAGATAATTTAACTTAATGCGGGCATGAATAAATTAATTGTTTCACCCAAACGCAAATCTTGAGTAGGTCTACTCTGTTTTCTCACATTTAAATAGATCTTTGTACAGAGACAACATGAGATTTGCTTGTAGCTACAGCACCTAAAAGGGTTAGGGTACTGCTGAAAGGTTTATCACACTATAGGTCTTGAAATGTGAAAATGGTTAACAGTTGAGAGATTTCATTCAAAATTAAGAAAAGTAATCAAATGTAATTAGTTACATTACTTTGAGAAAGTAATTTAAATAGTTACACTACTATTACATTTCAACAGGGTAACTTGTAACTTGTAAAGACAGCAGAATCAAGACGCTGGTAAGGAGAGTTGGGTCATAATAATTATCCATTACACAATAATGATATTGCGTTTTAAGTTCTATTCTACACTGTTTAGTCAATCAGTTTTAATATCACTAGTGCAGTGCCCGTAGGAAGTATAGATTCCTATACTGGGAGCTGAAGAATATTTTTCAGTTGTGGTAATGCATGATATGGAACGTAATGGCTAACATAATACAAACACTGTGCAACCTCATTAGGTACAACGAAAATGTTTTAATTTTCGATTAGCATTAGCATAGCTAGCACACATCACAGCTGCTGCTGATGAGTCGCTGCCTGCCTGGTGTAGCGTGATAAATCAGCGGAAAAAAATGGCAACCTGTCCAGGGTGTACCCCATGTCAGCTGGGATTGGCACCCAGCTGTGCGACGCCCATGTGGAGGATAAGTGTTAAATGGACTATTAGTAGCATATTTGACACAAAAATTTTATCAATGGATAACATAATATGACTTTTGAGTTATGAAAACTCATGTTGATTATTTACTGAAAAAAAAATATATCTATAAGGGACGTCTGTCTCCGTTGTCTGGCTCACAGTGACTTTATGTGTGGGCAGCAGAAGAGACATTTCAGATCTTAGCAGACAGTACGTCTTACTTTATTCCTCTTAACTCACTTAATTACCTCAACTCAATGAGAAGCAATGAGAATGTCCTCTGTCCTCTGTACTTGTGGCACTAATGGAAACAGCTGGACATGCATCCTGGGCTTCAAACCCATAATACTTGGCACACTTCTTGACTTATGAGCATCTCACGCTCCAGAAATAGCAACAGTGGTTTTGTAATGTGTCAGGCCTCCCTGCTGCACTGCAGCACACCCACACGTTCCCCCTGCTGAGAACCAAGTATCAGAATAGCTTTTCTAGCATTGATCTGGATGCAGAAGCTTGTCAGCCCTGGTATAGGATGTATACCATTAGTGGAGAACTAGTCATTTGCTAACCAGAGCTGGCTACATCAGCGCTCCTGCAACATTACGTCTAAGCTGTAAGGTACATGATCTTTAAAAGGACTGACATGAATCTGGGTCAAAGCAATCATTGCATTTATTTGCAAGCAAATGTTATGATTAAATCAGGAAAAACTAGAAGGCTTCAGGGAAATTGATTTTGCTCAATGTGCAGTTAAGTAAGAAATAAAAAAATTAAACACTACTACCAGACAGGAACAAAGATAAATACACAGTTTGTGACACTTGAAGAGACAAGTGAAGTGCTTGGATGATATTAGGAGAAAGAGGTTCTCATCAGGTACTTATTTTTTCCATTAAGAGTAGTACCTCACTAACCGGCCCCAACCGTTCCATTCTTTGGCACCTTTACCTTGGAGTACTATAGTAAAATGGTACATCTATACCGGCTCCTCCTATGACAGTCAGTTGATTGGGCAACACAAAACCGTAACTCCCTTGCAATCGGTGAAGTTGAAACGCAAGCCTGACCCAGGGCTTTACCATTTAAAGGGACACTGTGTAGTATTTATGGGTTTATATGACCCAAAATCCACTTTTGTATACATATTATGTGCTCCTGCATTGTCTAGTCGCTGTATAATATTCTTTGTTTCGTTTTCCTAGTGTTTTAAAAAGTCATGGAATTTAACATGGTCGCGGGCCGCTACTGCATTGCCACGAGGCCATGTTTCTACCGGACCCTGTAAGGACAAACGCGAGAGAACAAATCAATCGTCTCTTTACTTGTAGCGGAAGTCCCGCCTCCACTCTCTCCGCTTCGTCTGCTACGCCCGCGGTAGCTCCGCCCTCTCCCTCGCCTCACGAACCTCATCTGCTGACACAGAGAAAGACGACGAGGATGACATTTGACCGGCTGAGGACACCGTAGCGCTCAGGGAAGGGAGGGGGTGAGCAGAGGAGCAGGTCTTTGTTGTAAATTTCAGCCTCTCCTCTAGATGGCACTATAAACTACTTACTTCACCTTTAAATCCATACCGTACTGTATCAAACCAAACCGTAACATGATGGAAACACAGCCTTAGATCCTTCCACAGCATTGGACCAGAGACCCAACCACACCGGCACCTGCATCTTAAGAGTCACATTTTGTAGTAATTCAAGTCCAGTTTGTGACGACATATCTTGATTCACTTTTAATATTATGTGTTTAACTGGTCCCTCGGAGAATAGAGGACAGTGCAGATGCTCAGTATATTCTTGATTATACTGTAAACAAGTCATATTTAAAGCTTAAAACCAGAATGCCACAAGGAGAAGACAAAACTTGCTGGAGAAAATAATTTCACAGACATAAAGAAACTTGGAATTAATAGCTGTAAGAGTACAAATGTGAGAGTCCACCCTAACACGCTCATACTGGCCCTGACATTTCTTGCACCCTGTGGTCATTTCTCGTGAAGTTATCTGGACTCACATTCTGGTATATTTCTGCAACAGCGAAGTCGTCCAGTACAGAGCAAACACAGTTCTGAAGATGTCAATGGAGTCCTTGTTATTGGAGTGTTGACGGTGGCACAGCAGAGTGCTATTGTTCTGCCGTTGACACACTGTGTTTTCTATACTGATCAGTGATGCATCGTGGGTGACAGAGGGACTCTCCGTCCCGAGACAGCACTCGGATTGTTTTGTAAAGAATATCGTTTGATTAAGGGCTGCCTTTTATTGGGCCATTTGTTTGTTTGGGGGAAGGACGGTTCCTTGTGAAAAATAATGCGTTTATTGTCTGGCAAAACGGCAACACAATCCAAACATAAATAGTCCACTGTCACACTGATGGCCGAGGGCGAGTTTGCGCTCTTCCTGTTCGCTTCAGTGCTGCACTCTGCTCCTCTATCTTCCATCTTCTCTATCTCTGGACCCAGCCTACTGCAAGACACCAGAACCAGGTTATAAACATGCTTATATAGCAGAATGATTACCTGATTCTGTCCAGCTGTCTCCTTCAGCAGCCTCTGCCTGAACCACACCCTACTGCCACAATGTGGCCCGCCACAGCTAAAGAGGGTGCAAGTCGGCCCAGCGCAAAATGAGTAAAACATGATAAAAATGTTTTTTCAAAATGAGGGATTTTCGTTTTTTTCAAAATTGTTGAAGTTTCAAAGAAGCCACTACATGCTTCAAATCACAGTATTGTGGGTCTTGAAACCATAAACTTGTATTTGAATTAAGGTTGCTTAATCGCTGTGAATCAATTCCTAGTTAGGGTGCAGTCTCACATTCCAGAGCTTTTTTTTGTTTATTCAGCCAATCAGCTGACGGTCACGGAGAAAAGCATGGCTACTTAATGTGCACAGAGCAGAGACAGCAACTGCTGCAGTGTGTGTGTGTTCACCGTTGAATGAAGGAAAAACAGCAGAAGGACTAAACTGTGGCTGTTTTGTGTGACTTTTTTGCTAACGTGTTAGCATATATGTTAGCAGACTTAATCGTCATAAAACAATAAACAGCAGCCAAAAGAGAGCAGGACATATACAGTAGTTGTCTGAGATGATGACATGACGCCAGCACCCCTCTATCTTCTTATGGGGTGAGTTTTCATTAACGTCGTTAATCTACATAATGTTAGTGTTCAGTCACCATATTGGGATTAAAACACATTTTGTCTTTTAATAATCCACTGTGCATTTCAGAACGTTATGTGGCTACATTGTTATTCGCTAGCTCCAGTGCATGCACAAACATGTGCCGATGTGCTTGAATCATGTGTGAATGACAGCTTTGTGTATGAAGTATTGACTGTGATGCTAATGATTAAGCAACTAGCTGGGAGTTAGCACATCATCAGCTCATTCAGTAACAGACTGAACCATCCACACTACACCACAGAGCCACTTCAATGTATTTCATTAGTGCCTGTGGTGGCAAGGCATACTAGTGAGAATCTAGAATTCTCACTAGTTTGATTTGATATTAGATATGTGTCTATCTTTGATCCAGTGTAAAGATAGTATATTTGGTTTTTCATTTTTATGAATCAACAAAAACATATTATGGAAATATAATACTACACAAGAGTAAGGACAAGAAATGATAACAGAATAAGCCACCCCCTTCCTATATATGTTTTAAGTTATTTCATTTCAAATATTAAGAGGTTATTATGTCCAGTTTTTTAATGTATTGTATATATATTGTTCTGTGTAGCAGTGTAGCTCACAACAATAGTATCTGTGTTCATACAGAGAGGTGTGGTTTCACTGACAGCTTAGACCAGGTGAGGTTTGTTCTATGTACATGTGATGATTCTGTCTCTTGGCTCTCAGAAGGTGTAAATCTTTGAGGCTAAAATGATCCCCAAAGCAGTTTGAGGAGTGCTTACGTTCAAATGCCCATATCTTCTTCAAATATTATCTGCACATATTTACACATGTTAGACATTGTTGGAAAGCTTAGAAATCACACTTTTCAGAATCTGTAAATTACTCAAAATGTCCCTTGTTAGACTTGTGACAGGTTTTGCCATGGCTGGCCACCAATATCTTTTAAAGCACCCTAGTGTGTGTGTATGAGTCTTTTGGCTCCTCCCTCCATGAACTATGGTGACCTTCACTTACCGGAAGGATCTAAACACTGTTTCACAACTCTCTGCCATTTGCTTTCTCTTCTTCTGTATAGATTATTGCAAATAGTTTATTTTGGTGAAGCCATTCAACATTATCTGCATTTAATTCCAAAATAAATTTGTTATGTTTTTGTACTGGGAAAAACAACAGTAATCATCAGATCTAATCGATAATCTGTGTAGTTTTTGTCAGACTTTCCTATATCCAATTTATTTTATTTCGCAGTTCCAAATGTAGTGCAATAATGTACAGTATGTGATTAGGTGTAAACTAACCTTGGGTAATCACTTGATTCTTCAGTATTTTCTTCCTTTCTTTCCAGCTAAGACAACATGGCTGAGATAGTGTGGGTTTCTCCGAGTGAGAAAACAGCTAAACAGAGAGTTCCTCTGGATTATTGTAAACAAATAAAACTGTAAGCTCATGTTTAGCTTGTTAAACAAAGAACATTAGCTTCTTGATTTTGTTTTCTTTTTTTTTAACAGGATCACAGTGTTTATGTTTGACACTGTGTGTATGTATGTCAAAGCAGCTTCGCCTGTATTCACTGATTACTGCCGTAAAGTAATGTAAGTGAACTAGCATGCGCTAAGCCAGCTTCTTCCATGATTTCCCGACTGATAGAAGTAAGACACAGACTTGTTATGTACTTGCATCATAGGCTGATGATTAATTAATAAATGAACATGTGATTTAAAAATATCTACAAGGTATCAACGTTATTTATCTACAAGGTATCAACGTTATTTATTTTCACTTCCCCATGGTACGTGATGATACAACGGCTCTGTGGTGTCGGCGTTTAAGGTGTTCGTGCATCACCGCAGTGCTACCATGGAGTTGCGCTTCACGGATCAGAGATTGCATTTAATGTGTTTCGCTGGTTTATTGTCAGTGAAATGTTCCCAAACTGGAAACTTTGGGTCTGAGTTTTCGAGACCCTTTGTCTGTTTCTGTCATAATTTGTGCGTTCTTCTTCTCTGCTTCCTTCCTTAAACAGTAGGAATGGGAATTTCAGACATTTTGAGAGGTGATTGTTGAGCTCCAAGTGTCGACTGTTTTTTGTCGATTTTTTTTTTTTACAGCAGCAACAACAGCAGCAATGTGTGGGTGGAAACTATTCTACAGTGTACTACTTCGTTTTAGGCTCAATAACATGGCTGTAATGTCCATTATTGACCATCAAAGCAAGGATAATGAAAATGAGGGGCAAAAAAAAGCGGAGTGGAGAGTTTTCTCTCCGCAGGCACAGGTGTGACGCCAGACGGCTCAGGTTTTTGAACCTGCGCTTGTTGTGTCCATCAGAGAATAGGATCTTGACTGGGTGAGATGACGTCTTCAACGTGTAGACGGCTTAATGTTGTGTCCCTCACCCCCGTCCTAAACATTAGCGCACGCTCGTTTGCACTGAACGCACACACACACACACACACACGCTTGGACACGCACAGCCACTGGAGAGAACAGCTGTTGTCACCATGTAGGCTAACGTTACAGGTGGCTGGCCACACACTCATCCTACAAACCCGCTTTTGAGCACCACGGACACCGGCTGAAGCTCTATAGTTACCTTACTGACCCGCCCTCACCTATTCCATTCACAAAAACGGGCCGGTGACTCGTCCTCCGCAATGCGCGCACCATCATGTGGGAGCGCAGGGAGCCTGGACAGCAGGATCACCTTTTTGTGCACAGCGTCTTTAACCTCGTTAAGTAATTAAGTAATTAATTAAGTAATCGATTCCCGCATTAACTTCCTGACTGGTTCTTCTCAGTTGTGAAATAAAAAATCTCTGAAAAACAGATTGGATGCAGATTGTTTTGATCTGAGTCGTATAGATTTAGCCCGATTGAGTAGCTCTGACTGCTTTAGTAAATAATCTGCGCAATACCATAGCCCATGATATCCGAAAACGTACTATGTCAACTAGTAATATCAGTACAATAACTGTTGAGTAATATTTAGATTATTTGGCTCTGTGCATGTCCTGACACAGAGCGAGACTGAACATAGGCGCTCAGCTTCGCGGCTGAGACACAAATAGACCGTGAGATGCTGCCGTTGTTGCGGGCAGGTGAGCCTGCAGTTATAAAACCAATCAATGATTATAAGACCTAAACATTGATATATGCTAATAATTCTGATCACTGGCGGCTCCTGAAGAAAATTTCAGGGGGGGCAATTTTTTCTGATAATGGTAAGGTGACCCATTCAATAGGTGCATAAAGAAAGACAGTATCATTGTGTTGTTAGGTGATTAACAGTCCTCCTTGTGTCCACTAGATACCAACTTGATAAAGAAAAATGATTTACATGAATCTAATGTTGTATAATGTAAAGTAGTGAAACAGGACACAAGATGTGTCCAGCAACCACATACAGACAGGGGCAGCATATTAAGTCAAGTATTTATTAACTAACCAAGGATCAAGAGAAACAATTGCTTTCACAACCTTTACCAGATACATACAACAAACATATGACAAGATAGTGCGGTCAAATTATTCATTAAGTGTAAAGGAAAGTGCAGAATTGGATCTTTAGATGTGTTGCGAAATGCATCTTACAATACTCTCTTACACAAAACAGTTGCGTGAAGTTTAACCTGCAGTCAAACCCTGAGCGATACATCAACAATGTTAGCAAACAAGCTAACGAACGTCGCCTCAAATGACTGCTGTCCACTGCTACGAGCCATAAACAGCTAACACGTATGAAAGCATGAACTCTGTGGTACGGGTAAAACTATGTGTACTTAATTAGTACTTGATTAAACGAGCACAAACCTCCGTGTATTTTTAAAACAGTGAGCTTTGCTGAGTGCGCCGCCATCAGAGAGGCAAACATCAGGAGACTTGAAGTGAAGAGAAGAGAAGATATCCCCTCCTCTCTTTGCTCAGTTTACATATGACGCAAGCACATTAGTGCATGCACATAAATCCTCTTAAATCCTTTTTAACATGAGAGTCAAAGGGAGAATTTTTGAATACATTTTTCTGTTTAAGTTTTCAGCACTTAAAGGGATACTTCACCGATTTGAATGTGGCTTTGTATTGCTAGAATAGCAGTAGTATTTTTAAGAAAATGTACTTCCCTCCCTCGCGTTTTGCATCACAGTAGGGCACATTTGGATAAGGGAAAACAGATTGTTTTACAAGTCAGGGAAAAACTGAGGGAGGGAAGCACATTTTCTAAAAAATACTACTGCTATTCTAGCAAAACAAAGCCACATTCAAATCGGTGAAGTATCCCTTTAAACAGAAAGCTCTGAGAGCTGAGATACTGTTGCAGCTTGAGCTCAGCTGAGACGTTATGAGGATACTGTCGCCAAAGGTCTGCTGTCACTGTGCTGTGTTGCTTTACTCCAGATATGATGTTGCACTGGCTGAAGAGTCTGAGTGTATCCGCCCATGAGCAGCTCCTTCTGCGAGTGTGGTTTCTCCTGCATGAAACGGGTGAAGTCAGACTGGCGGTCTCGCCTATCCAATGACACTCTTAACAGCCTTCGGGCTGTCAATGAATATTCTATATTTGAATATATATTCGAATAGGTTTTAAAAACAGACATTCGGAGGTGAAAATTAATATTGAATGTGGAAAAACTATCCACGCAGCTTGTGGGCGCACACTGCATATAAAAGTTTTTTTTAATGTTAATATATTTGTTTCAATCACTGAATGAAGCCTGGCATATTTGGGACCTTAAAATGCACAAAACTCTTGATCAGCACTCTCACTCATTTAAACCACTGTGTGTGCAGAGAGCGTGAAGCCGCGTTGACACGGAGAATGAGCGAGAGAGCGAGTGAGGTCTGCCGTCTTGGCCATTAGTTGATTTACTTATTTTTGTGTAGGTAATATGTTGTGAAATATGTTAAAACCTACCCCTAACCCTTTAATCCACTGGGTATGTAAAGCAGACATAATTATATATTCATGGAGCTCCTTTCCATGTTGGCCAGCATTTGTGATTACATTGCTCATATGTAGGGTGGGGAGGATGTTTGTATTCTGTTTAACCCATTGACGCCGGGAAAGCATCGCCGAACTTCTACCATTGACGCAGGGAGAGCGGCTGCGCGTTTTATTCTACCATAGACGCCGGTAAAGCGGTTACGTCAATTTTCGGGGGTATAAGGGTTCCTGGCGACATTGTTTTGAAATGTCTTCTCACAAACATGGACGACTTTGACAGTGAAGAGATTTCTGAAGGCAGTGATTTTGAGGAGTTTCGTCTTTGATGACGTCATCGCTGATAACTTCGAACATGCTGAACAAATCAACTGGGATTTATGGTTAAGACATAATTACGTTTAAAGACGACAAGGTCAGCGATAATGACGATAAATACCACCGTAATCGACGGAGTGTTTACAACCGCGCACCAGGGGTGACAGTGGATTTACCTGCAGATGCCACAGCGCTGTAAGCATCATCACCGTCACATGTGAAGCAGACTGTTACAGTCATTACATGATGTTCTTGTTCTTCACTCCATCAGGACTAAATCAAGGCACTGACACAAGTTGATATTACTTTATTTTCTAACTGAAAATAGTTATTCACTTTAATTTTACATTTTTGTTTAGTAATAAACTAATTTCACAGGAAAGTCACAGTTGTAAGCTCTCAAATACTTTATGAATTGTGTTCCTATATCTCTTACAGAGGCTGAGAAATCAGTCATTTAGTCGGCATTGAAGCTCAGGTTTTAGAGGCATTTTTTCCAGACGCTTCAGGCCTTTAATGGGTTAATACAATTTTTAAACTGAGAGGTTGTGAGATTTTTTTTTAAATGCAATCAAATTTTGTAGTTGTTAAACGAGGCGTTACAGTTCAGTTAGAGTAAGGTACCGAAAAAAGTATTTTTGGATACCGAGACCGAACACCAGGCACCGGCACCAGTACCAGTCGATATCAGTTCAGATGTGAAAGGTACGATTAGGGCTGGGGGATGTATCGAAAATTTATCGTTATCGAAATTTACGACGATAATCGACGTCATTTTACCCATATCGATATATTCGATAATTAAAAAAAATAAATAAAATAAAAGTGTTTTTGGCTGTGTGTGTATATAGGCAGGCTACAGTGTGTTCATGTCCCTTTAAGACACTCGGCTGTGTACAGAGTGTGTAGTCACGTGACTCCACACTCTCCGTAACAAGCGAAAGAGACGGTGAGGAAAGACGAAGCGGTGTGTGCGGTATCAGTTTTGCCAACTTGCCGACTGTTGACTTCGTCGCTAAATCTGGTGACTTTCTGACTCCCCCTCACAACTTTTTTTTGTCAAAAGGGACTTGTGACTTTTGGTGTTACTGGAGACTTTTGTGGTGTTTGGAAACTCTCACGTGAAAGCACAAATCCATCTCAACAAGCAGCAGGTGCTGCCTGAGCCCGAGTTAAACCCGACAATTTTTTAATACGTGAGCCGTAAATGTACACGTACGTCCTCCCCACAGCGGGAGCTTGTTGTACCTGCTGCCACAGTCTGATTTACAACAATAACAGAGCCGCTGAGATCCGCATGTTCCTAATGACGATACACTTCCTGGTTTTTAAATGATGCGTTCATGGCCTCAGGTTTTTACACCTTCACAGAGTACGACGTGCTATAACATACTACGCGAACACGACGAGGGAGAAAAAACACTAATGCATAAACAAGGGCTCAGGCAGTCAGTCTCTGCAGTCAGAGCAGTGAGCGGTAAATATTTCTTCTCTCAGTCTTACACAAAATAAATCACTGCATTTGATACATATCAGACATAAAACACACACACACACACATACATGGTCAATTATGCAAATTAAGTAATTTGGCGTTTACGAACTTATCGTTCATTTATCGTTATCGAGGTGAGCTGCTCAATATATCGTGATATTGATTTGAGGCCATATCGCCCAGCCCTACGTGAGATACCCTGTAATTCCCACCCCTGGTAAAAATCCATAATTGAGTTTTTTTGTTACTCACTGCGTTGTCATGGCATACAAGGTAAAAAAAAGCTGGCACAATCACACATAAACTGCATGTGTGTATTCAAGATGTTATTTCTATGAGTAAAAAGTATCACACCAAATAAAAACTAAAGAAAGAAACATTAAAAATAACATTAAATTAAATTAAATTAAATTAAATTAAATTAAATTAAATTAAATTAAATTAAAAATACAAAATAAATAAGGCAAACATATTAAGCCGAACACTGCACATGAAAACAAGTGACATAAAATCTATTAAAAATACTCTTAATCTTTTGTAGAGAACATTTTGCAGCAGAAGCAGTGCAAGCTATCATTCTTTTTGGAGTACATCAGCCAGCTCTTTTTGATTTTTTCCCCATTAACTAAGACTCTTTTAAAAAAAAGTCATGTTGACACTAGGGATGGGAATTTCACAAATTTTTAGAGTCGATTGTCGAGGTCCACGTGTCGAATGTCGATCGATTTGTCGACAAAAAAGTCCCATCCCTAGTTGACACCTTCTCCCATCGTTGTTTTGGGGAAATGTGTAACTGTTTTTTGTTTGAACTGGTTCTCTTTGAACTAACTCTCTTCTTACTTTGTCTGTAAGAAGAGATGGCCAGTCAGCAGGGTCTATAGGTGCAGCCTTTAGTCCTGATGCTGTGTCACTGGGCTGTGCAGAGGTAGACGGGACAGCAGCACCTGATGCTGTGTCACTGGGGGTGCTACTGAAATATTTTAAAAGTGCATCTGAAGAGAGAAGAGAAGTATATGTGACGACTGCATGTTACATTTTAATAAAAAAACAGATGCTTGGTGTGCTATACATGAGACTAATATAGACTAATAATGAAAATGTGATGAGATTCATTCAACTTTATTGTCATTGCAATGCAATTCAGTCCAGTAAAGTGCAGTGAAATGAATATATATGTATATATAGCCTATGAATGATATGGGAAAGCTAAGGTATGAAATATAACAGTAATAACAGTAATACACTTTAACTGCACTTTAACACTGATGTAAACTTTAACAAACATAAACTGTGACATAAACTAAAAGCATTTTAACTGACATACAAGCAGGAAAGACACCTGTAAAATAACACCTGAACAGGCCTAACGTTAAGTTTCCAAACGTCCCTGATGAATTTAAGGTGGAGTAATATTAACACACGTCGACTCAGCTATTTATTGATTATTAAACTATGTTGCTATTGTCCGAAGTAAGCTAGCAAGCTAACACTCTGCTCCAACAACGGTAACTACATTGCATTAAACTATTAATTTCATGCACTTCATCACATTAACATTAATGTACCTCTATCTTTTTCACATTTTTCTTCCTCTTCTTTCCTTCTTTTCCTTCCTCGGGCGCCGGATGGCTTCAGTCTTTAGGACATCATTCCGATACAGTGTCATTAATCTTTTTCTTCGTCTCAGAGTCACGGTCCGGTCGGATTCAGGCAGCTGGCCTCTTGACTCCGCCCCCCTCAGAGGGCAGGTACAGAGCAACGAGCCAGGCACCCAGAAAAAGGCTGCATTATTTAATAGTCTTCGCTATGACTTTATGTTGCTGTGGGCTTATAATATTTCGAAATAATAGTAGTATGTATATATATAGTAGTAGTACATATATATATATATATATATATATATATATATATATATATATTTATTTATTTTATTTTATTTTTTCTCCCCCCGCGGATGACGACGCCCCTAGCATTTGCCTATACTGCCTATGCCCAGGGCCGGCTCTGCCCACATTGATATGTATTTCAAATATGTGACCAGAGCTCTTCTTATTCTTATTCTCCTGTGCTCTGAGTCAACTCTCTTCTTGTAGCAGTGCCCCAACCCTTTCTATTTTTGTTAACCGGGTTGGAAATAAACCTTGAAGTAACATGGCAGTAAATCAGATTTGGGTCATTTCACCATGTAGATAAAAATAAATAAAATATTTTACTTAAAGCTATACTTACCTTTCTTGTTCTTTGTCTCAATTGCACTTAGTAAAAATTTGAACATGAACACCTCCGCCTCCCTCAAAGTCTCACCCTCCAGGTGCGATTCATTAGCAGCCTGGACACACAACCTGAGCACAGCCTGGAGTGCTCAGGTTGTCTGTCTCTACTCTGACTGTAGGCTTGACTGTGGAGGTTACTGTGCTATGGGAGGTGATCCTGGCAACACACGCTGCTTGTTGAGCTCAGTAACTGCAGAGTGATACTTGCTTTCATGTGAGAGTCTCCAAACATCACAAAAAGTTGGCAGATTCAGCAACAAAGTCGCCAAGGTTGGTAACACTGCTCTGTCAGAAATACGCACGACTCACAACCCGCTACCGCGATCGGTGAGGCGCACGACCGATAACAGAGTCGAGGCGTGCGACAAAAGACAGGTAGCTCGGCCAATTATTTTATTCGGTCCAACTTTTTTTAATTGGTCATACTTTTATCATAATAATAATTAAATAATGATGAGTGGGTGGGTTTATCTTACGTTTTAGAGTGCCATACGCTTATGAGGAGCAATTTAAGATTACAAAAGAAAAGTGTGAAAATGCAAGAAAGGCAAGTATAGCTTTAACGTCTTCCTCCCTGTTTCTCCCGGTATCGAGGGCAGCATCACACGGAGCGACAAAAATGTCATAAAACTATGTCTAACTATGACGCTGTGTAACTGAACATGCTGCAGACTCACAGAGTTGTTATTGCGCTCCACAATTTTACTCTGCTTCACTTCAGCAGCTCATATCCACGTTGTAACATGACCTCCATGTGTTTTTAAGCTCCTACTGCATATTTTAAAATGCAATATTTTTTTAGGCAAGAGAAAAAAATCCTTCATTTATGCTGTGTTCCATGTGCATTTACTCAGAAACTTACACCTCTGGTGGAATCTCACAAGTGTTATCTTTATTTTGATAATCCACATTGAGCTTGTAACTGCAGAAATGTACTCTATTTAGTTTGGGCATGTCATTTTTGAGCAGGGACTCCAAAAAGAGGGCCAGGGACGATGAGGTTAAGGTCTGATGGTTTAAACTCTCTTCAACCTGTGCCTCTTTTTCTAATCCCTTTTCTCTCAGCTCCACAAGAAAGAAATGAGTGGAGCTGGGAGAACTGGGGCATTATATATAAAGACAACCCTGCTGCAGCTCTCACTTGTGTCTGGCTTTATGGATTACAGTTAATTTATATCATGAGCATTTTTCTCTCTGATGGGTTGTTTATTCTATTTCCCCAAGCAGTCCAGGGACTCAACGAAAAGCTTACGAGCTTATGGCGTTGCGCTTGGTTTTTGCCCAATTGAAAGCGAGATGGTTTTTGTCCTCACAACAAGCAGAATGACTCAGACAGCTTGAGGTGAAGTGAGGGAACTGTGTTATCTGCTAAAATAGGTCTGCCTGGCTGCAGGGCTGGCTGCACTCTTTCATTTTCTCGCTGCAAGGAGGTCATGTTTCTGTAGTCGAGAGGTGTGATCTGGGAAAAAGCACTAATCTATGAAGACTTTGGATATTAAAGCTATACTTACCTTTTTTGCATTTTTACACTTTTCTTTTGAAATCTTAGGCTGAATCCCAATTCCACCCCTTAGCCCTCCCCCTTCCCCCTACCCCTTGTTTTTGCGCGTTCATGTGAGGGGTAGGGCTGTCTCATTTCTCATAAGGGTTAAGGGGAAGGGCCAAGCCGTAGGACTATGTAGCCCTTGAAACGAAGCTTCCTCAGGACCACACTTGAAACGGAGGCTTTGAGGAATTTCCCAGCTTCCGCCACGTCACTTGTCAGCGAAGTTTGAGGGGTGGAATTGGGATTCAGCCTAAAATTGCTCCCTTTACTTCCGGCGCTGTAGGAGATGGCCGCTTTTCCAGTCGCTCTGCAGCACTGTTTTCGTTTTTTACTCTTTTCCCCCCTTTTCTACTTTTTTAATTTTTTTGCTTCTTTGCGGAGGATTTAGCTATGTATCCCATGGATACGTTGGACTTTAACATACACTCAGGAGCCAGCTCTCTCGCTTATTCGAGAGACACGTTGCTGGTTCTCAGGACAACAACACACGGACAGAGACACAACATCCCAGCGGAGCTGCGGAGGCGCTACCAGGGCTGTAAAGCTGGGTCAAAGCTAAATGTTAGGCTAGCGGAGAACCGGAGGCGCTTCAAACCAAATCACATCAACTCGCTGCCACATAAGATAGATGAGCTGGCCACGTTGGAGAACCAGTAGATCTACTGTGAGTGCAGCTTATTCATCCTGACGGAGACATGGCTAACTGATGGCATACTGGATGCTTAACGTGGACCTGCGGGGATTTACTGCAGTGAGAGCGGACAAGAACCCGGAGCATGTAGCAAAGGCAGAGGTGGGGACGTATCATTTATGTCAACAACCGTTGAGGCAGTGGAGAAAGCAAACAATCTGAATATCTTCCTCAATAGATTGAGCCACTCCACCCCACCTTCCACCCTCACTGAAGCCATCACTGTAGCCTGCTCCCCTCCCCCTTCCAGCTCATCACCACCCAGGCTGCACAGCAGAAACCTCCTCTCCTCCTCCCGCCCTTCGGCTGCAGCCACCCCCCAACCTGCCCCCCCACCCTCACCTCTCTCTCACCCCAGCCACCCTCCACCCCTCCCCTCCTTTGAATGCGAGTGGAGACCTGCCTGGTTGCTTGGATCTCCAGCTACCTCACAGATGGACCACAGTATGTCAGGCTGAAGGACATCACGTCTGACACTGTGGTCAACAGGGGACTGTGCTGTCCCCCATCCTCTTCACTCTGTACACTGCAGGCTTCTGCTCCAAATGTGTCACATCCAGAAGTTCGCAGATGACACGGCCATCATGGGGTGTATCATAGACAACTAAGAAGAGGAATATAGGAGCCGGGTGAGGAACTTTGTGGTCTGGTGCTACAACAACAGCCTGCAGCTCAACACCTCAAAGACCAAGGAACTGGTCATTGACTTAGGGAGGATCAGACAGACCTACAAATACTTTGGGCTGTGGCTGGACAACAAGCTGGACTGTACAAGCAACATGAGGCAGCTGTATAAGAAGGCTCAGAGCCGATTGTACTCCCCGAGGATGCTAAAAACGTTTAACATCTACAAGAAGCTCTTGTGGATGTTTTACTAGTCTGTGGTGGCCAGTCTTCTCTCCTATGCTTTAGTGTGCTGGGGAGGGAGCAAGGCAGACCTCTACAGACTGGAAAAGCTAATAAGACGGACCGGTTCGGTGGTCGGAATGAGGCTGGACCCTCTGGTGGACAATGGCAGCCACCCTCTGCACACTGTCATCAGCAGCCAGAGGAGCCACAGAAGCCTCAGGCTGCTCCTCCCCAAGTACAGGACCAACAGGCTGGGAGACTCTTTTGTCCCCCGTGACCCTCAGACTGTACAACTCCTCTTTGGAGGGAGGGGGGCAAACAAAACAAACAGTACAAACTAAATGTGCATAATCACAACATACAAAACGTGCAATAACCACCACCAAAACTCTTAAAACATGTGCAATAGACACTTGGGGGAATATGGGGTACCTGTGTGTGTATGTAAATGTGTGTTTGTGTATATATATGTATAAATATTTATACACATTTGTATATATGTGTGTATATACATTTGTGTGTGAGTGTATATGTATGGGTGTGTGTATTTATATATCTATGTGTGTGTATATATATATATATATATACACATTTTATATTTTATCTTAGATCAATATGATATATGTGCTACCAGAAACTAAATTTGAATAATTTATATTTGAAGTTGAATTATTGCATTGAAAAACTGAATCTGAATAGTACAATTTGAAATAGAATTTTTCAAATTCAACACTCCATATATCTTCGCATTCAGTTCTCACAATTCAAATTCAGTTCTCAAAATTCAGATTCAAATTACTGTGACAGACATCCAGGTAGTTCAAGGATGAAGGAAGAACAATCGAGCGCAGATACAGGAGAATCGCTTTGGATTTTCGCCAGAACATAGTAACAAATATAAACCTGAAATAAATATTTTTCTGTGTCCCAAAACGCGGTTTTAAGATCATTTGGAATTCAAAAATGTGGTTTGTGTATTAAGATGTGATGTATTTATAGTTTGGCAGCGACTTTGTAGGAGGTGATCAGCTCCGCCTCTGTGGACGCTCCGTGCTCACAGTGCCCGGCACAGAGCAGCGTTACCTCGGCCTGTCCTGTTGAAATGATCCGCTGGATAAGCGGTAGATAATGGATGGATGGATGTCAGCTGAGATTGGCACAGCACCCCTGCGACCCTTAATGAGGCTTAGCACTGCCACCCGCCATTCAAACAGAACAACAATGAAGTTACGCTGCTGTTCCAATTGTGTAACCCAGACAGCTTTGGGACATGCCTAGTGTGTGAATGTGAGTGAGTGCGTGCGTGCAGCCGAGGCGCGGCGCCTAAGTGAGCCTGTGAGCGGAAGTTGGATTTTTGTTTACATGTGTGTCGGTGAATGAATAGTTGAGACGGCGACCAGAGCAGATAGTGACCGTGTTGAGAGGCATCATTTGTGTTTGAAACACGTTTCACTTCAGATTTATTGATTCCGGAAGTTTCGAATTTTTCCAACTTTACCGAACTGTTGAAGGTTACTGTGCAATCAGCTTATAAAGCCGAATTCTCTTCAGCAGAAACAGCCTATCATGTGTGTGCCGCCACGTAACAACTGTGGAGTAAAGTCTCAGGCGTTAACACCGGAAATCCCAGAATTACCTCCGGCCCTGGAGAAGATAGATCTCACCTGCGTCCTCCAACCACAGTCAGGAGATAAAGCAGGAAAGGTTAACAGTTAGGTTAGGAAATGTGTTTTGTTTGCACCTAGCCTATTTTGTTGCATTTCTAATTGATAAATGTAGGCTACTTGCATGGATAGGAAAATGTTAAGTTTTTAGAGGGTAACTATCTCCTGCTTTAGGCTGTAGTTGTAATGTATGTAATTGTAGGCCTCATCGTGGGGCTATTTTGGTGCCAGTGCAATTTCTTTTTGATGTGTTGGCCTTCATCAAATCGCCTACCTATCCATTTGTTGAGTCACTGTTTGGCCTTTTCAGTCCAAAAGTGTAATCCGGGCCCCTGAAGTCTCACGTGAAAAAAATCTGGCCCCTGTCCAATTTCACCCTAGCATCCCTGGTGTAAAATATAATTCCGAATGAAAATCATTGTTCGGAATTAAACTTAATTCCGAAGTAAGTTGGTGGTTTATTCCGCTTATAAAGCCGAATTACTTTATTCCACAATCATAACATTTTAATTCTTCGTAACCTCTTCTTCACGGTTGCCTCCGGGATCGGGGGTAGCGTCAGACGCATAGACAAAAGCGTCATAAAACCATGTTTAACTTTAACAAACACAGACATACTGCATACCCACAGAAAGGTCAGAAACTCAGCTAAAAGCTCATATAAACCATTCTTATGTTCACGAAACCCAGATAAAACACCGATTGATCAAACCGCAGGAGCGGAAAAAAACTGTCACAGCGCACACATTGAAAAGCGGCACCGGAGCGTCGGTGTGATTATGTAAAAAAGGGCCGACTGGACAGCGGAGAATTCACAGATTCCAGTGGTACCATTTTTATCACTCTACGACCAATATTTACGGATCCAGCCCAAAATAAGAGCAAAACAACAACTGACTTTCAAGAAATACAAGCAGAAATTGTTGTCTTACCTTTCCTGTTTATCAAAACAAGTTATTTCCACTGGAACAAAACCACTTCTAATGAAGAACTACACTTTCCAGCATGCTTTGGGGACAAATCCTGGTCTGATTGATCATTACAGAGCGACATTAGATCGTTCTGATTAGAGAAGGGCCAATGTTCGCACAAATGCGTCATATGCATTTATGTCCTTTTGACTCGCTAATAGAGTGATTCACACACATTTGGAGACCGGGGTCTGATTCTACCGGTTTAGAAGTTTAAAACGAGCTGTCAATCACCCTAATTGACCAAGGTAAGCCAGAGCTATGGCGCTGTGTAACTGAAGACGCTGCAGAGTCACAGAGTTGTTATTACGCACCGCACAGGGAGCATCGATTTACATCGAGTTATCATACTTTTTTTTTTCAAAACAAGTTCTTTTTAAATCTGTAGTGACATATAAATAAAATTAAATGGGTTTTTAATAATTTGGTTCCTAAGAAATCTCAAATGGCACAGATGGTGCCAAGCTGTGCCAAAAGTGAGAACGCCTAGACATCTCTTTACTAAAACCTCTGTAATTTCTCTGCTTCATTTCAGCAGCATCAGACTTTGCACAGCTCATGTCCACATGTTGTTACATGACCTCCATGTGTTTTTAAGCTCCTACTGCATATTTTAAATTTGCTTTAAAATGCAATATTTTTTTAGGCGAGAGAAAACAATCCTTCAGTTATGCTGTGTTCCAATACTCTGACACAGTGGCATCTACAGTGAAACCTACACCTCTATTGGAATCTCACAAGTGTTATCTTTATTTTGATGCCAAGATAATCCACATAGAGCTTGTAACTGCAGAGGTTTACTCTATTTAGTTTGGGCATGTCATTTTCGAGCAGGGTCAGGGAAGAAGTGGTTAAAGTTTATTCCGGTTGTTCAGTGCAGGCAGTAGAGGACAGTGGCCACGCGCATGTTAAGAGGGATGGGTTCACGGACATAGGCTTCATCGGAGGACATGAAGTCCTGCACCAGGCCACACAGCTTTACAAAAGACGCAAGGGTCATCCTGAAATTCTTCCTCCATTCTATATGCATATACTGAGTCACAACGTCCTGGGTCCACAAGTGCTTGTGTGGACTTTTATCCACTGCTCTTTCATTTTGCGAGTGGGATACGGGAGTGGGCTGAGGTAAAGTAGCCAAGGAAGTTGTTTATCTTCTTCCTCCCTTCTCCGGCATTGTACTTCTCTTCTCCTCCTCAGCTGACAAACGCGAAGCCTTATAATATTATCAAGCTGCTGCTTAAAGAGCATGCCTATCATAAAAATGACTGCAAAAACAGTTTGTATTGTGTTTGTTATGTTTGTATCCATGGCGTTGTCTTGTTCTGTACTGTGTAATATAAGTTGAGCCCACAAACGACATGCTGCTAACATACATTTTATTCAACACCTAGGGAACAACAGTTTACATCTGTGGCAGCGATAAAACTGGGAAGTAAACACACGCCACAAATGCGCCAAAAAGCCGGTAACCAGCTGGAGTGTGTTTTCTTCCAGTAGACAGTACACTCGTGCGCCCCCTGTCCAATCAGAACACTTCGCAACCCCTAGATGTTGAGCGGAATTAAATAAAGGCGATTTAACTTGTTTTCCATGTAAACCTCAATTCGAATTATTATTTATTTTATTTATTATTATTATTATTATTATTATTATGTAAGCTTGAAGGAGAATAATTGCATTCTGAACTATTTAATTCCGAAAAATTTATTTGGAATTAAAAAACATCATGTAAACGTGGCCAATGTATGATAATATCATATTATGATTATTTTATTTTTATGGTACTTTTAAATGCTCATGCTTACACAATACTAGGACACTCAGGGACAAAAAGCACAAAATCAGAACATTACATCACAAAGATTTGCAAAGAAGGCTTCAAGGAAAAGCAAATTGAATAATAAAGACAAACATACAAGTCATAAAAATACTAAAACCCAAGATAAGAACATCAAAAGAAAAAGTCTCTTAAGAATCTGTGAGCCTTATGTCCTCATGTAGGTTGTTCCAAAGCCGAGTGGGCGCTGTAAGCAAACGACGTACATCTATCTTACTCTACCTGAGGTTGTAACAAAAAAATTACAGTGTGTCGTTTATTTGTTCCACAACATTATTTATAGGTGTTGAGTTTTCAGCACAACCTCGTCCCAATCCACTCGTCCCATTTCTCCCTCTGCGACTGACCTCATTTTCCTGCTGTGAAGCTGGAAATGGAGTAGTTTGTGTTTCCTGCTATTGAACCTGTGCAGTGAGTAGTGTTGGCCTGCAGCACATCTGTCCAGAAGGCTAATCCACAAACACATCACACTTCAGCCAGCACAAACAAGCCATGCAAACAGTGGTGTCGCTCCAGCCAGCCCGTGGTGATGCAGAGCTCGGCGCTGACCCGCGTTTGAGTGCCGTTAACTGGCTGCTGGCCTCATTTCAGAGTCTTCTTTTAGAGGCTTTATAACTTTGTATCTCTCTAATGCTACAACTCCCTTCACCTGTCCGTCTCCTGCTCTCCTTTTCTTTTTAATCTCATCTTCTTTTTTTTTTACTTACTCTGCGTTCTTCTGTTTGGTGCTCTCTTTTGACAAAAGTACATGTTGTGTGCAGAACTCCTGTGTGTTGTGTAGCTCAGTTTGTTGAAAGTGAGACACATTTCAACAATTATTAACCAATTACTAAATTAATTGTCAACATTTTTGAAAGTCGATGAATATGTTTGAGTGTTTTTTTTAAAAAGAATTAACGCTTAGAACACAGAGAATTTTGGCTTCTTTCTTTCCATTACTATGTTTAAACATACAGAATTTGTGAAATTTGGAAATACGTGACTGTTCAAAGTTCACTTGGTCCAGAGTCTTCTTCACCACAAAATATATAAACATAAAACAGAAGAGAAAAATAAAGTGTTTGTTTGAATGATGCTTGATAGATGACAGTAAACAGCATGTTATGGCTAGCAGGTTATACAGGTAAGAAAATCATACAACATTACCAGTACAAACCTCGGTAACTTGTCTTCAGTGTGAGGAGCTTTTCTTCTCTTCTCTTCTCTTCTCTTCTCTTCTCTCCTCTTCTCTTCTCTTCTCTTCTCTTCTCTTCTCTTCTCTTCTCTTCTCTTCTCTTCTCTTCTCTTCTCTTCTCTTCTCGTGTCTTCTCCCAAGTGACGTTTGCTCTCCTCCCTCGTCTGCTTCACTCTTTATGACCGTGAACACACTTGATCGCTCTCTCTGTCTCTCGTTCAGACTGAAAATGCAATTGCCGCTACTTTTTTAATGATTACGTTGATAACAGCTAGCCTGTGGTAAGCGCACAAATGCTAACAGGATATGAAAAAATAATTATAGATAGTTTTGATTTCAAACAGTATGTTAATTTCCCCACCCACTCTAAAGGTCATATCTTAGATCTCGTCTGTTGCTCTGGCATCACTCCCTTTAACTGTTCTGCTGATGACCTTCCCATTTCTAATCACTTGTTAATATCTTTTAACTCTACCTTAACACTATTAAAGTTAAGCAGTCTCGGCTTATTTCTTTTCGAAACATCAAAAATATTAATTAAGCAGATCTCACCACAGTCATTAACAGCCTCCCCAGCCTCAGTTCTTCATCTACTCCTGATCAACTGGTTACCCATTATAATCATGGCCTCCATTCCCTGCTGAATTCACTTGCTCCTGTTAAAACTTGGACTGTGTCATTTACCAACTCTGCTCCCTGGTTCACACCGACAACTCAAAGCCAAGGGACGTCAACTAGAGCGGCTCTTCAAGAACACTGGACTCTCTGTTCATAAACAAATGTATCACACCCACATCCTTCTCTACAAAGACACCATCTTCTCAGTTAAATCTCAATACTATGCAGGTTTAATCAGTGCTGATAATGGGAATACTCGAGCCCTCTTCTCAATCGTCAACAACACACTACGCCCTCCGACCTCACTTCCTCCACAGTTTTACTCCTCAGATCACTGCAACTCCCTAATCCCGTGTATTTTTTCATTGAAAAATCCACCAGCAACTGACCCCTCAAACCCCCTGCATTCCATCTCCTCTGGCTTTTCATCTCCTCTCAAGCATTCTCTAGCTTCCAACTGTTCTCTGTTGCTGACATTTCGGATCTCATCCAGAAATCTAAAACATGTCAAGAAATCTAAAACTACATGTGAACTTGACCCCCTCCCTACCTCCTTAGTCCTCTCACCCCTCCTTGTTACCTCTGATAACTGCCATCATCCACTCCTCCCTCACCTCTGGTTCTGTACCGTCCACTCTTAAATCTGCTGCTGTTACACCTATACTCAAGAAACCTGTTTTAGACCCCAGTGACTTCAACAACCTGCGACCGATCTCCAACCTACCATTTCTTTCCAAGATTCTGGAAAAAACAGTGGCTTCACAGATACATGCACATCTCCATAACAATTACCTTTACAATCAGTTCCAGTCTGGATTCCGCCCACGTCACAGCACAGAAACAGCCCTCCTCAAAATCACTAATGAACCATCTCCCCTCTCCTCTGGTGTTCCCCAAGGCTCTGTACTTGGCCCCATCCTGTTCATTATCTATCTCCTCCCCCTTCGTCAGATCTCCCGTAAATTCAATATCCACTTCCACTGTTATGCGGACGACACCCAGCTCTACCTTTCTTCCAAACCCACCTCCACCTTCCCGCCCTCCTCCCTCTGTAACTGTCTACAAGAAATCTAAATTTCAAAATTCTGCTTGTCACCTTCACTTCTCTCCCCCATACCTCTCTGACCTCCTTCACATCAACACCCCTTCCCGGACACTCAGATCTGGCTCATCTATCAGCCTCATTGCGTCTGACCACCATGGGGGCCAGAGCCTTCAGTCGCTCTGCACCCCGCCTTCTTGCCAGAACCCAGAACCTTCTTGCTGTGAGGCAACAGTGCTAACTGCTACCAACCACTGTGCCACCATGACATACAAGCATGGTGGCACAACAGGAAGTTGGGATTGAAAGAGAAATAAGCCCCTAAACAAGAGCAAACTGCTGCAAATTGAAAAATATTGATGAGTGTTGCCACATAGTTTGAGGATCAAATCCTGCACGAACTGAGATGAACGATGTATGAGGAACTTCACTTATACACAAAGATTAGGCTGTAAATTGTGAATAAACTGGCTGCACCACCACTGCCAGTGAAGACTTTTCAGCTTCTCTATAATGCTCTGTGACTGAGTGATAAGCCATAACCACACAGTTCAGGCAAAATTATTATTATTTTTACTTCACTCACTTCCTCCCTATGCAGAATTCTCTCTTAGACATCAGAATCATCTATGTGTTTCTGTTGAGCCTCACAGACAGCTCTCAGCCACAGTGTTGACCCCGAACTGCCAGGAGCAGGCGGTGCTCCTGGCAGTTCTGATAAACGTAATAGGTCTTGAGAGTTATTTGCTAAAGTTCTCCTTTCACTGCAAAGGAATGCAGAAAATGCTTGCACAACCTTCCAGTATTACAACACTAGCCGGGCAGGAAAAAGACGTACATGTGTACAAGTCAGAATTTGACTCAAAGGAGAGGCAGGATGTCTATAAACAATGTTTATTTTGGTAGAATGTACAGGATTCAGTCATCCTGCTGTCGAAGGCATGAGCTTTACTTCAGGAGCATGGAAGTTTTGTTCTTTCCATAAACAGTAGATACTGTATAATGTGATTTACTGAAAGGTCAGTGCTGATTAAGACTCCACTACTAATTGCAAACTAATTGAGATTGCAGTACCAAGTGTAATGTCCACAGTGTCAACATCAGTGATGAAATGTGGTCGACTACACTGTTCATACGTGGGTTGCCAGGCCACAAGTGCAAGTACCTACAAAAACAGAGCACACATGATTCATTTTATTATATTTACTTAATTTTCGAATGAAAATGATCAACATCCTCACCTTTTGTTTGAAAAAACAAACAAACAAAACTATTTCCTTGAGTGTTTTGTCAGAAAGCAGAGTATTTTAAAGAGTCTTTTGTTTTTTGACGGAATAAAAGTCAAAGTAGTAAAAATAGTTTATTGATATATTGCACATAGAAAAAAAGACAGTGCCTTTACTAGTGCGTGACTGTGTTGACTTTTATTTTTTCATGGAAATTTGCTCCAATTAAGAGATTTGATCATATTGTGCAGCTCTATTGCTGATTTTTGGGACTTCAAATGTCTTCTAGTGTGTCATTGTTATCATCACCATAAATACTTATTACATTGTTGAAAATAATCTCTATATGTTTTTCTCAGACTTGTGACCAAGATACAAAATGTGCAAACTGTTCATTTTCCAGATGAAAAATGCCAGCTTGGTTTCCTGGAGAAATTGCTGTCATACATTCCCTCACACTCAGTTCATTCAACACAAATGTTGAATTTATTTAGCAATACAGTATTGGTATACAGCTAAACACTAACACATGCACACAGCTCAGAGCATTTCCATGAAAGGTTGCTTTAAATATTTCCAGAGACAGGTTTTGAGAAAAGGAAATCTGTCACCCAGGAAACTCTCCTGCAGGCTCAGCACTGCTTTTTCTACACAGTTTAATTTAGGTGTTTGACTGCAGAAGATGCTGCTGTTTGCATCTCTTGCTGTTTATTATGTGATGGCTACTTACGCCGTCTTGTGGGCATTTTTATGTAACTGCAGCAGTTAGTGGTTAGCAAATTTCTGTGATGGTTCTCAGTAATGTGGCATGAAGCAATATTTAAAGAACATTTTGTAATTTGAGCATGTTTGCATTTACCTGGCGTGACGTGTGCCATAAAGTGAATATGCTCTGTTTTTTTTAAATTCATTCTTGCCTCTCACAACTCTCACTACTCTCCCTTGTACCACTGAGCTGCTGCTGCTGCTGCTGATTGGGATCTATGTAACCCATTTAAAAACCACAGTCTTCCTGGAGAAGTGAAAAGTAACAATGTTATGGTCAAAATCTGTGTTCCTCTTGATTTCAAGCAGCCTGGTTTCCCGGGAAAAAACTTTTCCTTTCCACTTCCAGTTATAAGTCAAATCGCCCCAGAAGAGGCGGAACCATAAAACGTGACTTGAATCTTACGATTCTGATTGGACAATGACAGATAATAAGTCTAGAACACTGATAATAACTACCTTTGCTGGCAGAGACGCTGAAAGAATATTAGTATTAAGGATATTTGGAATTGCTGAGGAAAAAAAAAATCTCTTTCTCCTCCTAGTTGGGAGGGCGTCGCCCAAATCGTCCCTATACACCGGCCGAAAAACATACCCTCCGATGTATTTTTAATGAGGATTTATGTGCATGCACTAACTTGCTTACGTCATATGTAAATTGAGCAAAGAGAGGAGAGGATATCTTTTCTTCACTTCACGTCTTTCGATTAGTCGTTCGCCTCGAGTGGCGGGCGGCGCTCTTAGCAAAGCGAAGCTCAGCGTTTCAAAAATACATGGAGGATTGTGCTCGTTTAATCGGTCCCAGCACGAACTGATAAGTACACGTAGTTTTACCAGTGCCACAGAGTTCACGCTTTCATACGTGTTAGCTGTTTATGACTCATAGCAGTGGACAGCAGTCATTTGAAGCTACGTTCGTTAGCTTGTTTGCTAACATTGTTGATGTTTGTATCGCTCAGGGTTTAACTGCAGGTTAAACTTCACACAAATCAGACAATCGGACTGTTTTGTGTAAAAGAGTATTGTAAGATGCATTTATTAACGCATCTAAAGATCAAATTCTGCACTTTTCTTTACAATTAATGAATAATTTGACTGCACTATCTTGTCATACTTTGTCATATGTATCTGGTAAAAGTTGTGAAAGCTCTTGTTCTTTGGTCAGTTAATATATACTTGACTTAATATGCTGCCCCTGTCTTTATGTGGTTGCTGGACACATCTTGTGTCCTGTTAAGCTATTTTACATCATACATTAGATTCATGTAAATAATATTTGTTTATCAAGTTGCCATCTAGTGGACACAAGGAGGACTGTTAATCATCTAACAACACAATGATACTGTCTTTCTTTATGCACCTATTGAATGGGTCACCTTATCATTATCAGAAAAAATTGCCCCCCCAGAAATTTTCTTCAGGAGCCGCCAGTGATCAGTTCGTTCCTCAGCCACAGTTCTCCAGCTCTCTGTGTGTCAGAACTTTTGTATAATATTAATGTTTAATTTATTGTAACTTTGAATTTTAGATTTATATTAAAGTCGCACTGTCATTGTATACGTATTAACATATAATGGACATTATTTTATAGTGTATAAAATATTTAAAATGTGAAAATAACAACAATATATGTATTCATTAAAAGTATTTTATATGTTTATTCATCAACACTGTAGGTGGCGGTAATGAGGCTTAAGTGCTTGGTGCTTGGCGCCACCCCCCATTCAAACAGTAGAACAAGAAAGTCCGCTGCTGTTCCAATTGAAGAATCGTGCTTGTGTACTCCCGTACTCGGCAAGTATGTTCTTCAGTCGTACTTCTCAAGTATGTACTTTCCAAGTAAGCAAGTACATACTGGCATACTTGGGTATTGAGAAACGGCCCGTGTGTCAGTTCGTTCGTACGCGCGAATCATGAGTGAGTCAGTGAACTGACAGTGTGAACGAATCACAGCAGCACGGCAGACACAGTTCTTCTTACGAGTCACTCCCTCCTCGCTTGGCGCACGTTGGCTGGCGTCGTTTGCCGAAGATTGACGAGTGATTCACAGTACGTGGCAGTTCCACTCCCGGCCACCACGCTCGCTGCTGAGCTCAACTGAACTAAGAAAGGAAAGAATCAGTTCATGAAGTGATCCCAGTCAGTTCGTTCACTCAAATGATTCGTACGTTCGAACGAATCACTCCTGACCGACACAACACTACTCGACGCCATTGCTCACTGTAGCCAGAAGCACAACAACCTTGCGCAGCGACCCCTACTGATCGGGCGGGTTATTGCAGCGCGTATCCGTCACCACAACGCAGAAGTATGAAGGCTTGCGTCGTCTCCGTGGTGACGCAGTCGGATAACGCATATGAAGTCGGAGAAGTATAATGTGGCCTTTAGCCTCACGCAGAGCGATACCCGGCGACGCATGGACATCACCAGGTTGTCGATCGTGGCCTGGGGGATGCCGTCCCATTCCTCCTGCAGAGCCACTTGATGTTGGCGGCCGTTCTGGGAAACTGAAACCCGCTGGCAGACACGCCTATCCAGAACACCCCAAAGGTGTTTGATAGGTGACATGTCTGGTGAATACTGCGTCATTCAGTTGTGTTGCCACAGCTGTAACACGCAACCCAGCACTCAGCATACCAATGGCCCGCTCCCTCATGATTTGTGACATCTGTGGCATATCGATCATTAGTGTAGTCACATTATTTTGTTTTTAATGCAAACGTTTTGACCAGACAGTTTGAAAGTTTATATAATATTAAAGTTTTATTTATTTTAACATTGAATGTTAGATTCATATTTAAGTTGCACTGTCATTGTGTATGTATTTAAATACAATTTACACTATATGTGTATGTGTATATATATACAGTATATATGTAGTCTAAATATATGTCTAATATATATTACTCTACACTGCTGTAATATCTATTTTCCATATAATACTGTATATTAAAAAAATTATAATAACAATAATAATAATAATAATTAAGTAAAATATGAAAATAATAACAATATATATGCATTTATTAAAAGTATTGTATATCTTAATTTATCAACACTAGGTAGCGGTAATGAGGCTTAAGCACCTGGTGCCACCTGCCATTCAATTGGTAGTTGGCTAGTATGTACTCCAGTTGTACTTCTCAAGTATGTATACTTCCCAAGTATGCAAGTACATATTTGCATACTTGGGTATTGAGAAAGGGCCTTTGTTATGTTTTATGGAAAAACTCTGATCGTCGTTTTCAAGCCCTAACCACGTGCTTTTTGCTCCTCAAACCTAACCACACTGATCATCAACCACATTCACCAGGAAATGAAGATCGAGAAGTGGTTAAAAAACTATTGTGCTGAAAAGCAGGTCTTTATAAGCTCACACAAATCTATGGTTTGCCGAAATGTACAGGCAGGCAAAAACTATTATACAGCGACTAGACAATGCAGGAGCACATAATATGTATAAAAAAAGTGGATTTTGGGTTATATAAACCCATAAATACTACACAGTGTCCCTTTAAAAGTCAAAGTAACAAAGTTAGTCATGGTTCTATTGAACTGTTGAACATTGATCCTCTCGCCTCTGTTTGGAAGTGCACCTGAAATAATAACCTCACCGCATGTAATGTATCTCCACAGCTGGCAGCAGAAAACAAAATGTCCACAAATTAACTTTATTCTGTATTGAAAAACATCTTTAAATTACGTGTTTTGGGAAAATGTGACATATAAACATCTTTAAATTTGAGTGAGATAAAGTTCAAAGTGGGAGTAGAGGACCACAATTTGAAAACAAACGTCATATTTGATTTGATTTGATTTACAGTGTTAAGAGGATATTTGAGTGTGTTTTTATCTCGGAGAACATGTTGGCCTTACTGACTTTGCGTAAATGTAACCACAATAACCTGAAAAATAATTAGTATAATCCTCATTTTCCTTGTGTCAAATCACCAATGTTGTTGATATCCAAGTCTGTAGACATGTAAATGACAACCCATCAGTCTCATTATTAAAATTATAATTTTGATGGTCACAGTTTTGGTCTGGTGTACATGATTCCAGCTGATGTTAAAATCAAACGCAGCCTCAATGCATTGTGATCTTTTTCTTCTATTAATCTTTCTTTTGAAGACTTTTTGAGGGAGAGGTCATGTGCCGTTAGTAGTAACTTGTGTGCTGCTGCTGTTTCCCTGAGAAACAATATCTGGAAATGAGTCAAGCGCTCGTAAATGTCCTGTCCTGGATAGTTATGGTAGCACCACCCTGTCACCCTGCTCCGCTGCTCCACGTATAAGCTACAGTATCACACCAGCAGGCCGTCTTCTCCTCTTTATACCCTCCACGGACAAAATGGCAGGACTGTGCGTGTTGGCCTTTGCATCTGGAGGTGTAGTATTGTGTTTCTGATGCGCATGGTTTGACTTGCCTGCAGTGTTCCTTCTTTTCTCACTCTCATTCTGGCAGCTTGCAAGGAAAAATAGGGCAGAGCGAGTCTGGTGCTGCTCTGGAGGGAGATGTTGTAATAGGTCATCTGTCGGAAGGACTGCCAGCCATATGTAAATGGTGTGTGTGTGTGTGGTGCAGCAAGGCATTTTATCACCTTCAAGCCTAGAAACATGTAAACAGAAAATAATCCTCACCCTTGAGCTCTTAAGTGATTTTTAATCATAATTTTCACATACTCTTCCTGGTTTTCAATGGTCCAGCCTTGAATATTTCTGGAAAAATGTTAGTTGACGATACATACGGAGATGTTCTTTAGATAGAATTTAGCGGAGGCTGAGCCCACTTTTTTGCCCTCATGACAATGAAATTTAAACACCTATTTTTCCTAAAAGACAATTTAAATTAGATTATAATTATAATTATTGCTTTATGTGTCCCAGAGGAGCAATTTAAGGCACGTAGAGTTGTACACATTTACAAGAGACAAACAGAAGACAATGTAAATGTTTTTTTTTTTTTACCTATTTTGGATATTTTCATTTTTAATGTTTCCTTTACAAGACCTAACTAACCGGAAGTGAAGGAGCTGGCTTATGTTTTAGCGGAAGTTGTGAGTGAAGGTCTGTGCATATAGACCACTGGATGAAGTAAACAATAACATCTGCTATAACCAGAAATAGACATGTGTTTCACTGCATTTATGGTGTGACTCTCTTTTAGACGCGTTTCCCCTTTTTCTTTAGGTTCCTTTGCAGCATATGAAATTGTTGCTGGTGGAGTTATCTTTATTATCACAATACTGTAAAACAAATAATATATTGCGATATATACTCAACAGCTATACAGCAGCTGTAGTGAGAGTGAGCACCATTTAGTGGACTGTTAAGTTAAATGTTTATTCATATCATCATAAAATAGTCAGAAATCAACCCCCCAACCTTAAGTTGTAGTAAAAGAGCCAACAGGGGGCGCCCTCTTGTTATCTCTCCTGTAATTGGGTGAGGTCTCCTGTGACAGAAACCGAGAGTAGGTGCAGAGCTGTCATTTTCTCTCTCAGATCACTTCATTTATATTACACACAAACACATAGAGCCACACAGTTTGTGTAGTGGTTAGCGATCTTGCCCTTGCAGCAAAAACACCTGGGTTCAAGCCTCGGTTGGAACAAGGGCCTTTCTGCATGTTCTCCCCGTGTGTGTGTGGGTTTTCTCCATGGTCTGCGTCTTCCTCCCGCAGTCCAAAAATAGGCAATATGGGGATGAGGTAGTGAATGGTTGTTTGTCTCTATGTGTGGCCCTGCGATGGACTGCCAAAATGTCCAGGCTGTGAGCCCGCCTATCGCCCTATGTCAGCTGAGATTGGCACAGCGCCCCCTGCAACACTTAAAGATAAAGTGATCAATAGTGGATGGACAGACACATAGACACATTTTTGTGAAGTTAATAATCAATAATGACAAAAACAGAGCTGCAGTTTGTTTACAATCTCACCGTGATTTCTCTGTGAATATTACTGAATCATTAAAGAAACATATCATCCGTTTATTCATTTTCTATTGCCAATTGACCTAATCAATTTTAATGAGTGGTATATTTATCTACGTACAACAGAGACGTCCAAAAAACCACTCTAAGGGCCTGATTTACTAAGATTCCAAATAGAGAGCGCTAAATTGCGTGCACGAGCAGAAAGACCGCAACTGTTACTGGATTACGTTTTGCGGGTGAACTACTAAGATTGCGACCGCAATTGACTACAGGCTCAGAAGTGGTTAAGACTGCTCTATTTAAATTAGGATTTTGCGCGAGTCAAGGGTTGTCCACATGGAGAAAGAGCAGACTCAACGGAAGCAGAAGAAATTTGAAGCCACTGAACAGAAAGTACAGCTGATGTTCTGCGATGAGCAGATAACTGGGATCGAGGCATATATGACATCCTTGTTCCCCGGGTCCATAGGACCTTTTATTATTATTGTTATTATTATTGTTGTTATTATTATTTATATATATTATATTTTAATCCTGCATCGGTATTTTGGACAGATCCATCATTACCTGACGTATCAAGCAAAGAAAACTATGGACTATGGATGTTGCCGTAAAAAAAAAAAGAAGAAGGTGCTGCGCTCTCCTCCTGACTCACCTGCAGCTCACTGACAGCTGCCAGGGGGCGCTCTGCTGTTTCTCTCAAGATTACACAAAGGTCTACTTTCAATTGATGTGTGACTTTTTGTCAATAAGTAAATAAATTAAAAAAAGCCGATCATCACAACGGCTTTTTTGCCCATCTGAGGGACGCACTCCTTGTTGCGCCCTGTTAGTAGATCAGCATCAACGCAAATTTGTGTGAGCTTTAGTAAATCAAGCCCTAAGAGGAAAACATTAATTCAGCCTCTGTGTAACCACACAGCTATTCATCGTCTGTCTGTTTAAAGACATTAAGCCAAGAGCTGCAATTTACCACTTTGTCCAAACATCTGTTGGAATTAATTATTTAATCACAGGCGCACTGTATTTAGCATCTGACGTGGGCACTGAGGAAGCGTGACATGGTGTTGGTTCACTTTCCTCACATGAGCTGTCTCAGCGACACATTGTGTTGTCGCCTTCCCCTACCCTATCTAAAATAAGTGTATTTTGACCAGTGTCGGACCAATACCAATAACGAGTATCGGCTCATCCCCTCAAAAAGATACCAGATTTATTTACAGTGATACAGAGAACTAGCAATAACATACTAGAATATTTAACTAAACCTACAAAGATGAAAATATGCTAGGTTTGATAACTGATTGATGACTAATTAAAGTGGTTTGTCTTCTTAAATTGGATTATTTTATTTAAAAAAAGACGTGATTGGTTTGGAGACAAAACAGGACATTTGAGAACCTCATCATTTCGATGTTTGGGAAACTCAGATGAACATTTTATGATATTTTGTCGACCAAACAACTAATCCATTGTTCTAGAAAATAATCTAGTGGTTCATTTATTATGAAAATAATGGTTAGCTGATGTTTGTGTTAATTTATAAGGAAATCAGATGTAACCGAATAAGCCAGACATCAACAATGAATATGTGCAAGGTGTAATTAATAGTATAGTTTGTGCAGGGTAAAGAAGAAATGATTTTTAGCTTCATTTTAAGTGATATTTGGCTCTTAAAACCACGTGGAACAAGATTTCACCTGAGGTCGTGCAAATTTAAACACAGCTGCTGAACACAGACATTAAATCAGAAACTTTAATCAGTGCTGTGGCACAATCTGTTTTCAGAAGAGAGAAAGGACATGTTGTTCCCCACTGCTTTTGCAGATGGTGTTTTCCTGACATCTCTGCCAACGAAGAATAGCTGGTGTACTGTATGGTATAGCTGGTCTGTGGCTACCATTGCAGCAGAGGTAAAAATGAGTGCAGGAGATTTCCTGTTGAGAATCAGCATACCACTTCCCTCTAGTATGTGGTATTGATCATTCATTCATATGGCTGAGTTGTTAACCAGGTCATTTAGATAAAAATTACCACTCAGTGCTCACTTCACTGGACTTATATCACACTGCAACTAAAGGTTATTTTCATAATTGATTAATCTCTTGATCGTTTTCTCGATTCATCAAGTATTTGTTTTGTCCAGAAAATGTCAGAAAATGTTGAAAAATGTTTCGCAAACCTTGCCTTGGCAATGTTCTCAAATGTCTTGTTTTATTTCATTCTTCCTGACCGCCAGAGACGGTATGAAATACCTGGATATCCATCACGCGCATGCACAGATCGAGACGGAATACGTAAGTCACTTGACCTGGGTGACGGAAACGACCTGTATAAAGGAGGCTGGCACCCAGAGATCACCTCCTTTTCATCTTCTCGCCTTTCGCACTCGTTGCTATTTTTTGTCGCCTTAGCCAGTAGCCTGGTAACCTCACTGGTTACGGGTGTGCTTCATTCAACAGTCATGCATTCAACAATTTTGCTCCCATCGTTGCGGTGCGGTTGGAGCAAAACACATTCACACACCTGTGTTTCATAATCTGAGAACATGCAAAACATTTGTGCATTTGTAAACCCAAATGTGAACTAATGCATCAGAAGTTGTGCATCTGTGAAATAATTTCTCATTAATAAAATTGTATAGATCATTGTGCATTTTCTTGCAAGTCAATTCATACAAGTGATCGAATCTGCTTCTACGAGTTTCAGCTGTTGTTTTCCGGACAGATACTTTTTCTCCTCGCTAGGTGGTATAAGTGATGCAAAAGGATTTGTAACTTGTGCACGCCGAGCGAATCGATCGACAAGAGAACAAGGCTTAGAGTGGGCGGGCCTTAGGAAGCTCTCTGCTGAGTTTTGAGTGACAGCTCGGAGTCGCAGATTCACGACACTAAAAGTGTCAAATATACGAGAAAATAAAGTTCCAGATTTATGAGATTAAAAGTACATTTCCATTTTATTACATATATAGACTCTCTATATAGACTCTCTATATAGACTCTATATATAGACTCTATATATAGACTCTATATAGATTTCTCCCACTGTTTTATACATACAGTATGAACCGTATCTATATCAGTTCAGTCTGTGTGCTGCCGGCTGCCTCGCTGCGCTGGGGGAGAGATACAGTCTTTGTGGGTGACAGCAGCTGGATAACCTGCCTTCACCAGCTGACTGACAGACATTTACTAAACCAGATAGTTTTAATAACGGCTCCATGGGAAGAAATCAACAGTGTTTAACTGATTCATCTACTTTTTTTCTTCGCCCAGGCAAAGCCTTGATTGTGCACCTATCTCTGGGGAGAGGCGGAGGAGGGTGCTGTGTCTCGTCAAGCGTAGCGACAACAGTAGTGACAACAACACACGGGCGTGACAGATTTTAATTTTTTTAACTTTATTGTCTTTAGTTAGTTTTACAAATAAACTTACAACAGTAAGTGAGTAGTAGTAAAGGGAAGAAACCTTGATATCTGACAAGGTTTGATTAGTTAATAGTGTGAAAAAATGTGAAAAAAGTATAACAGCGGAGCTCCAGGGGGTGTGTGTGTGGTGCTTGTTGTATCCGCTCTGGGGCTCCAGGGAGGCGGGTAGGTGGTGGTCGTTGTCCCTGCTGTGGAGCTCCAGGGTGTGGAGCAGGGAAATTTGTGAAAATTAAGAAAATAGTAAAGTTAAACTAATGTTAAACAGTTAATATTAATCTAAATACAGTGGTATGCAAAAGTTTGGGCACCTCTGTAAATGTTCATGATTTTCCTTTATAAATCATTGGTTGTTTGAATAAGAAATTTCAGTTAAATATATCATATAGGAGACAAACACAGTGATATTTGAGAAGTGAAATTAAGTTTATATGATTTACAGAAAGTGTGCAAGAATTATTTAAACAAAATTAGGCATGTGCATACGTTTAGGCAACACAAAAGAAAAATGTTGTGCTTCTTCCAGAAATAACAGACTCTAAACGCTTCCTATAGCTTCCAATTAGGAGGGTATTTTGGACCATTCTTCTTTACAAAACATCTCTAGTTCAGTCCGGTTTGATGGTTTCCGAGCATGGACAGTCTGCTTTAAATCACACCACAAATGTTCAATAATATTCAGGTCTGGGGACTGAGATGGTCATTCCAGAACGTTGTATTTGTTCCTCTGCATGAATGCCTTAGTAGATTTTGAGCAGTGTTTAGGTCATTGTCTTGTTGAAAGATCCAGCCCCGACACAACTTCAAGTTTGTCACTGATTCCTGGACATTGTTCTCCAGAATCTGCTGATGTTGAGTGGAATCCATGTGACCCTCAACTTTAACAAGATTCCGAGTCCCTGCTCTGGCCACACAGCCCCACAGCATGATGGAACCACCACCTAATTTTACTGTAGGTAGCAAGTGTTTTTCTTGGAATACTGTGTTCTTTTTCTTCCATGCATAACGCCCCATGTTTTGCCCAAATAACTCTATTTTAGTTTCATCAGTCCACAGAACCTTATTCCAAATGTGCTTTAGCATACCTCAAGTGACTCAGTTTGTGACGGGTGCAGAGAAAAGGCTTTTTCTGCATTACTCTTCCATACAGCATCTCCTTGTGTAAAGTGCGCTGAATAGTTGAACGATGCACAGTGACACCATCTGCAGCAAGATGATGTTGTAGGTCTTTGGAGCTGGTCTGTGGGTTGACTGTGACTGTTCTCACCATCCTTCATCTCTGCTTATCTGAGATTTTTCTTGGTCTGCCACTTCAGGCCTTAACTAGAACTGTGCCTGGGGTCTTCCAATTCCTCACAATGTTCCTCACAGTTGAAACTGTAACAAATATACCTTCATACGGATGAGCTGATCCGTTAACTGCTCAAAGAGAGAGAGAAGAGAGTTCTGTCGTGGGGAGTTCATAATCTGCTCTGTGCCTCAGCCAAGTTTCTCTTTTGCACAAAGAGACTTTCCAGCATTTAATAGGTGCTGTTCCACCGTGTACTCACATCTTGTTGCAATGGTTTTATTGGTGTTCCAAACTGATCTTGGACAGACTCTAAGCGGGTATAGACAGGCGCGTGCTGGCCGCAGTTTTTGCGTGCGTCATCACAACAACGTTTCGGTGGTTACCGGGGGAAACGGGAGGAAAAATAGGGTGTTTTAGGGCGTCCTGCGCGTGGCTCCTGTCTTTGTCACATTACAGCAGTCCCACAGTCAGTCTTATCCTCGAACTTCCCACTAACGGTCCATTGACTCTGTTGAACATCGTGGTTATATCCTGATTGTAGCAAGTGTTGACTGATATCTTCTCCCTAAAATAACAACAGCACATGGCCAGTGTTGTAATGTAATAAAGAACAAATACTTTGTTACTGTACTTTAGTAAAATGTTCACATATCTCTACTTTTTCTTTACTTTGTTATTTATATTTCTGACAACTTTTATAGTTAGGGTGTGGTGATATCACATTCCAGTGCTTTTGTTGTTTTTTCGGCCAATCAGCTGACGGTCATGAAGAAAATACATGGCTACTTAATATGCAGCCAAGGCAGCGAGTTTCCTCACTGCTGCTGTGGAGCTGTGTAAAAAAACGCAGAAGAACTAAATTGTGGCTATACTTCTGAACAAAGACAGACACCGAAATAGATCTAATTTCTGGTATGCGTTAGCATAAATATTAGCAGACTTCATCATCGAAAAATCAACAAACAGATGAATTATTTAGTGGCCAAAAGAGAGCAGGCATAACTGACACCTTGAGGAACAGACACAGTAGTTACTTCTGAGTATCTGTGCTCCAGTTTCTGTGATGAGTAGCTCATACAAAGTGTGGTTTCACTGACAGCTTTGACCAGGAGGGGGTTGTGCTACGCAAATGTGATGATTCTGTCTCTTGGCTCCCAGAAGGTGTAAATCTTTGAGGCTAAAATTTTTCCTCAAGCAGTTTAAGGAGTGCCTACATTCAAATGACCACATCTTCTTCAAATATTATCTGTTAAACATTGTTGGAAAGCTTAGAAATCACCCTTTAAGAAACAACTCAAAATGTCCCTCGGCCTACGTGTTCCCGGTTTTGCCATGGCTGGCCACAAATACTTTCACTTTTACTTCTAATACTCAAGTACATTTCATATCAGAAAATTACTTATGATACTTAAAGAGTAACTAAACCTCTGGTACCCCTGAGTATCGCAGGGGGCGTGATGATCGAGTGACAGCAAGTGTGAATTGCAGCAGTGGCAGCTTGCTGTGGTAATTCAAGTGGCAGCAGAGCTGCATTCTGCGTGAGACACACACATTTCAATAAGTTCACACACACTCACATTAAAATCGAAAATCAGATCTGGTATTAAAAAAAAATGTGGATTTTATTTTTAGGCCATGTCACGCAGCCCTAAAAGTCTGCAGTTTATTCATAGCTTAAAACATCCCTTCTTTTATAAATAGCTACATCTTCATGTTCTGATTTGAATAACAGTCTGCGAACACCAAAGTGTCACTCCATTATCATTATGGAGGAGAAGAAAAAAGGAGAGACTGAGGATTTGAAGAAGTAAAAGAGGCAGGAAGATGAATAAGAGAGAGAGAGAGAGAGAGAGAGAGAGAGAGAGAGAGAGGAGGTGGAGCAAAGCACCTTGGTGTGGCTGTGCGTGTTTACTTCATGGATTTATTTCCCTCACTTTGAACTCGAAAACAGAGAATGAAAACAGAGCCTGAGGACTTTTTTTACCTGAGCTTTTTCACTCTTTATTCCACCTCTTCCCTCCTTTCCATCCGTCCCCTCTCTATTGTAGTACTCCTCCACCCAGATCTTCACCAGTCCTTCACCATGCTGCTCCTCTACAACTGTTTTCTTTCTCTCCTAGAATCGATCTATCGCCGTGGGGCCAGAAGATGGAGGAAGCTCTACCGAGTCAACGGACACCTCTTCCAGGCCAAGAGCTTTAACAGGGTGAGTGTCTTTTGATATCACTAAAATTATAACTCTGGGGAAAAACAGCACAGCAGTGATGCCCGATCACTGCTTCCCTCAATTCGGCTAAATCACTGGGCAGAGAATGATGAAATCATGCTGTAGATCTTAACTTCATTTTTTGACTGCAACGTCATTGTGACCATTATTTTGACTAAATAATGTCAGAGCAAGAAGAGGCATTAGTCAGTGACTGATGTACAGCATCATTTAGGGTGGATACAGTAGCTGTTAGTACTTTCATAATGATTTCCTCTTATACTTTGAAGTTATTTTCTCTCCGATAGGAGTAGGAAATTTTAATTTACGTGCCGAAAGTTTTCAAAAAATACTGGAGGAACATTTGCACTCATCAGCCCAGAAGCTGCGCATGCGACGTACTTGGACATTCCAACATGACAATGATCCAAAAACACAAGGCCAAGTCGACCTGTCATTGGCTACAGCAAAACAAAGTGAAGGTTCTGGAGTGACCATCATAGTCTCCTGACCTCAATATCATTGATCATTGCTGTGAGATTGGGAATGAATTGCCATTGAAATTGACCATCCCCGTGATGCGCAGCACCCCTGTTTTGTCTGTGGGCCTTGGCATGTTCTGTATTGCATGCATTTTGTCTTGATCTGGCTGGACACCGCATGCAGACAGGATCTCTTGAACACCAAACTCACATTTACGCTTGTTGAGTTTTAGTCCATACTTTTGTATGCGTTCCATAACTCTGTTCAGCCTCTCGTTGTGCTCTTGGGCTGTGGACCCCATATGATGATGTCATCAATGTAGACTCGAACCCCATCCAAGCCCTCAATGATCTGCTCCATCACTCTGTGAAATATTTCAGGTGCTGACTTTATTCCAAAAGGCAGTCTGAGAAAACAGTGTCTGCCGAAGGGTGTTTTAAAGGTACAGTACTTTGTGCTGCTTTCATCCAATTTCAGCTGCCAGAAGCCTTGTGAGGCGTCAAGCTTCGTGAAGTAGGTGGCACCTGACATTTCACTGATGATCTCTTCACGTGTAGGTGTTTGATAATGTTCATGCTTTATGCTCTCATTTAAGTCTTTAGGGTCCATACATATTCTCAACTCTCCACTTTTTTTCTTTGTGATGACCATTGAGTTGACCCAGTCTGTAGGCTCATTAACCTTTTTGATCACCCCTAGCATGATCATTCTGTTGAGTTCTTTCTTTAGGCAGTCTTTCAGTGGTGCAGGAACTCTGTGTGCTGCATGCACAACTGGTTGGGCACCTTCATTCAACTGTATTTTATATGTGAAGCGCAAAACAGAAAAACCATTGAAAACATCTGAAAAGTTCTTAACAATTGTGTCCATGGAGTCATTTGTTGGGTTTATGGTTGGGATGATGCGATACACTCTTTTCACAAGCCCCAGTTCTTCACAGGCTCTGTCACCCAGAAGTGATTCACGTCCCTCATTCACAACAAAGAAGAATAGGTGGTGCACTTTTCCTTAAACTGTGACACTCAACCTGCATGTGCCCAAACGTTAAATTAGCCGCCCATTGTAGTCTTTCAGTCCAGATTATTTTCTTTTTAGTTGTGGCTTATTTTTCATTGCCTTTACATCACACATGCTTATGAGATTTGCTTTCGCACCAGTGTCCAATCTCATGGTGAATACAGTCCCATTTATCATTAGAGGAGCTTTCCATTTATGTTCTCTAGTAACATCATTTTCATTGTCTGGATTATCTAATTGTTCACTTTCACAATTCACCATTCCAAGAAAGAACGTGTCACTGAGATCAGGGTCCTCAACTAAGTTTACAGTTTTTCCTTTCTTCCCCTCTTTCCGTTTGGAGAAACATTGTATAGCAAAAAGATTCTTGCCTTGGCAACTTGAGCATTGCTTACCAAACGCTGGACACTGTCTAGGCTTGTGCTGTGAGCCGCAGCGATTGCAGTTAATCATCACGTCCTCCGACTGCTGTGCAGGCTGGGTCTGTGTGCGCCGTCTCCGCTGATACGACACTGCTCCAACTGCTGCCGCGCTTTCGCTCTGCGTCGATGCGACTGCAAACATCTCGCCGAACGTCTTCACATGCTTTTGGGACAGCTCACTCGCCTGACAGATCTTAATGGCTCCTGCCAGCGTCAGCTCCATCTCTCGTAGTAGCCTCTCTCTGACCTTTTGTAAAGAAGACAATCTGGTCCCACATCATGAAGTCCTTCAGCGTCGCAAAGCTGCAGGACTGCTCCTTTAGCCACAAGTCTGTCAGGAAGCTATCAAAGGACTCATGCTGTCACTGTGTACGAGAACGAAAGACGTATATCTCGTACGTCTCGTTCTTCAAACAATGAACAATGAGCATCAGATTTACTAAGCACTACATCCAACTTTGCACCATCTTCAGGACTGTGTTAAATACTTCTATGGCCTGTGGCCCTGCTATCGTTAGCAGCAAAGCTACCTTTCTTGCCTCCGGCTTTGTCTCAAGTCCCATAGCTGCCACATACAGGTGAAACTGCTGTTTGAAGGTGCACCAGTTCTCGTCGACATTCCCTGTTAGTTTCAAACTTTCAGGTAGTTTCAAATCCATGTCGTCCATTCGAGTTTACTCCTGGTACCATGTCATGTTCGTGTTCCAAGGATGAGGCCGTTTTGTTAGCCAGCAGCTGGGGTCGTACCTATGTTCCCCGGGTCCTATGTTCCCCGTTTTTCCCAAAAAAGGTCCACTTTGTATGTGACAGGGGAACATAGGACCCTTTTTTTGAAAAAGGGTAGGGTTAGGATTAGGGTTAGAGAAAGGGTCCTATGTTCCACATAGGACCTGGGGAACATAGGTACGGTCCCCCAGCAGCTTAGTTTATTGACTCACGTTCTCAACAACATACATGTGTGTCAATTTGGCTTCCTCTACCAGGTTATAAGGTACAATAGGTTGACTACTAACCAGTACTGCCACCTAGCGGTCACACATGTAATAACATCCAATCATAACAGTGGTTAGCACTCTTGCACACACACACAATGGTCCCTGCATGGACGTGTGGGTTTTAATTGTTTCCCCTCCTGCACCTGCTTTCACCCCACTCGTCTGGGGACTTAAAGCATTCTTACTCCAAAATGAACCAAGGCCACTCTGAGTTTCCTCTGAAGGAGAAGAAGGAAGATCAAGTTCTCTTGGTGCTGCACCTTTATGCTGTCAGCATTAACTGTAGCCAAAGGATCATATTATGTTGTCGTATCACATTTTTCCTCTCCCCTTGCTTTATGGGGTGACTTAAAAAATGCACAAGTGGGATTCCTTCACTTACTGTAATCCTGTAGTTTAAAAAAAAGAAAGAAAAACACATCAGAATACACAGTGTGAATCTGAGACGTATTGAATTGAATTGAATTGAATGACTTAATTCCTAAAACACACAGTGTAGTAGCATCAATGTGTCAGATTATTACACTCCTGCTGATGTAAGACACACAGTTTGGAGGCAATTATAATTGAGTTGCAGGGTGGAATAGAGGTTTCCTGGTTAGAGTGGAGTGTCTTCCATAGTCTGCTGTAGTCTTTATGTCTATAATGCACCAACATCTTGCTGACTCAGTACTTTGCCCCCAGCATTAAGTCCATGTAAGATGTGGTCATTAATACTGATACATTGCAATAAAAGTGAAATAGGTGCAGTACAGGCACACATTAGTACTCACAGCAAAATCCAGTGATCAGAGCGGTTAATCTATAGAGAAATGTAATTCAAACCACATAAACTGGACTGCTGCCATTACTTTATGCTACATTCATATAATGTTGTATGGCTGTTGTTACGACCGGTTCAACCGACCGACCCCCCCAAAAAGTCAGTGTCCCAAAGGGAACCCTGACTCTCCAATGACCAATTCACTGATTTCTATCAACACACATTCATTTATATTCACCTTTGCAGATAAATATACAATTAAAGTAAATGACTTAATTAGTGCTGTCAAACGATTAAAATATTTAATCGCATTAATGTCATAGTTATCTTGCGATTAATCGCACATTTTTATCTACTCTAAATGTCCCTTGATTTCTTTTTGTACCATTATTTTTCCTCATTTTAATACTTTTATCAACATAGAAAAGTGGATTGGCTTGCTTTGTGTAAATGTTATTTGCATATTTTGGCATACTGTAGTCTAGGGCTGAACAATTAATCGAAATGTATCTAAATTGCAATACAACTTACTGCAATTTCAAGACACAATATTTATAATGTAATATTTGTTCAAGCCAAAATCAACCCTAACCCAGTAAACTCATCGCAAAATGACATTGAAGTAATAATAAGTCGACTTTTTTCTTTGTATTAATTACTGCAAAGAAGAATTATAAAATTCTATGTATTAAATGAATTATTATTTTACCAAATATATTATGAACAGCCTAACCCTGGATTTCCACTGGACGCGGAACGGCCGCGGAACGGCATCGGCGCGGTCGCCGTTGCAAATCGCTTCCATTCTAATCCATGAGAGCATTCCCACCGCCCGCGCTGCGGCGCGTCTCAGCAGCGGCCCAGAAGCGGCTCGCCGCGCCGCATCGCTATCGATAGGAATCAGTTCTATTTTTTCCGTTGCCGCTGCTGAACCTCGTAAATTTCAACGAAGCAGATCGCACAAGACAGGAAGTCCGACACAGAATCAAAGTAAAACATTTCCGCCCCCCTTTCAAAATAAAACAAAATACGCAGGTCATATCGCCTGTCACAACTTCACATCAACATTACCTCGTGACCGGTGCTGCCAGGTAAACAGTCAATTAATCAGAGCGTCTCAGAGAGTCATAATGTACGACGAGAGACTGATTGTTGAAGTGGAGAAACATAAAATCATTTATGACACCAGATCAACAGTTCTTCCACGTTGGAGAATGAAAAGAAGCTGTGTTGTTTTACTTTATACACACAGCCTATCGCTGGATCTCGCGAACTCGCGTCCGTTCAAGATTATCGCGCGATCTTCCGTGAATACCGCCGGCTCCCAAGGCACCGCGCCGCTGCCGTAACGCGCCCTCACAACATGTATGGCATTTATAAGAAATTATATAATACTCAACCAAACTCTTTGGTAGTTATTCTTTTACTGACTAACACTGAATTTCACTGCAACTATTACAGCAAATATTGATTTCACAGCTATTTTTTTAAGTGCAACGTTGAACCCTGTGGTTTGCACCAAGTGATCAGAGGTGGCGGGGGGCCCTCAAAAGCGTCCATGTGCCCATCTAACGTTCCATTTAACGGCTTCATTCTTTTCCGGGCACGGAAATGAATAACGCCGAAGACACGCCAACAGTTCATATAACTATGTTGTAGTGATGGGTCGGTCGCGAATGAAACGGCTCTTAGAGCCGGCTCTTTGAAGTGAACGGCGGGAGCCGGCTCTTTCTTGGGAGCCGTGTTTTTTTTTTTTTGTCACTCTCTCTCTGTCTCACTTTTTTTTCTCTTCGCACCACACGTGATTGGTCAATATACGTGTGTGCCTTGTGTGGGCGGTAGTTACACTCGCAGCAGTAACACACGAACAAAGCAGGAGAGAGAAAGAAGAGACAACATCGACACATTAGAAAAGGTGTAGTAGCTACCTTTACCATAGTAAGAAAATGAGTGACACCAGGAAAAGAAGCAAAATCTGGAACCATTTCAATTCTGTTGACAACACAGTCACTTGGCAGAGTGTAGAGCAGGGGTCAGGAACGTATGGCTCGGGAGCCAGGTGTGGCTCTTTTGATGATTGCATCTGGCTCGCAGATTTCGGCTTTTCAGATAAAACATAAAATATTAAATATTATCACTTGTTTTAATCCATCCATCGATTTTCCACTGCTCTTGTCCTGTTCAGGGCTGCAGTTGGCTGCAGGAGCAATTGTCCATTATTTTAATTGGATGATAATAGCCTACGTTGGCTGTTGCTGGGTAAACAGGTAAACGCCACCTTTTGAATCAGTATGCTCGGTCATTAGCTCAAAGCTAACCCTTCGACGAAGAAAATGGCGAAAAGAAAAAAAATGATAAGTATCGTACATTTCAGGATGAATGGACTGAATAATTCGCCTTTGTGGAGAGAGCAGGTTCTGCAGTGTGCCTAATTTACAATGATAAAATTGCAACGATGAAACGGTCGAATGTAAAGCGGCACTTCGACACATGCCATGCTACCTTTGCATCGAAATACCCTGTGGGAGACAGCAGGAAGAAAGCGTGCCAAGAGCTACTGAGCAGGGTGCAAGCTTATTATACTCACATTTAGTTGAATTCAGTCTTAAAATATATTATATGGCTCTCACTGAAATACATTTCCAAATATTTTGCTTTCATGGCTCTCTGAGTCAATAAGGTTCCCGACCCCTGGTGTAGAGTCTGCAAGAAAAGAATATCCTACAGAGCCAGCTCCACAAACAACCTGCACAGCTGAGGCACTTGGTATTTCTTAACGCCAACCTCGACCTTAATTAAAGATCTGGGTGTTCATTTTTTTTCTTTTTGTTTTGCATATTTTAATCTATATTTTATTATGTTGTGGTTTGCAGTGTTTTGTGTTGTTTCACTTTAAATTTGTTTAAAAGGAAAAAGTTGAAAATGGAAATAGTTAAAAGTTGAATTGTAAATAGTTGTTTTTGTATTTTATTATTTATTTTTTACATTTTATGTGGAGTGTATAAATAAAAGCATATTTATATAATAAACATATATGAATAAAAAGCACGTTTTTTTACTTAGTAATTAATTTTGTGCATAATTTTATATTGTTGTTGATAAATTAATGAAAGCAATAAAACAACCTGAAGAGCCGCTTGGGAGCCGAAAGAGCCGGTTCTTTTTAGTGAGCCGAGCCGAAAGAGCCGGTTCTCTAAAAAGAGCCGGAATTCCCATCACTACTATGTTGGACCGGACAACAATGCCGATAAAATAACAGCAACGCACAGAGAACGCCAGACGTACTGAAACTGCTTAGCGCTGTTGTTAGCCACACCGGCGCTAACAGCCGGCAAGGCAGAACATTGAATGACGGACGTTACAAACTACGTCATCACGCTCTTTGCGAGCAGTGCTGCGTTCAAGTCAGCTTAGGAAATCGCTTACTCTTTCACTCGGATAATGTTACAAGGATGCGTTCAAGTACCGATTCCGGGTATCGTTTCATTTTATGCAAATACTCCGACCCAGTCCGGCCTGGGGGCTCGGCGGGCCGGACTGGAGCCACTGGCGGGCCGGATGCGGCCCACGGGCTGCCTGTTTGACACCTGTGGTGTAATGTGACGTCAGAGAGGTGGGTAGGTGAAGCAGGAAGTAATGTGTTCCGTGTGTTTACATTAGCGAGCAGCAGGTGAATATATTCTAATATATCAACGCAGACGATTTCCCATGGTTTAAGGTGTTGTTGCCGTAACAATCTAATCCGAGCTGAAGGAACTAGCGGTGAAGTGCAGAGCGCTCGCCATCCATTCAAAACTGAACGTTTACTCTTGCTTACGCGAGCCGACTACTCTTTGGCTGGCTCGTGCAGTGTGTCTGTTGTGTTGTTTTCGGTCTAGCTAGAGCCGCTGTGGTGTTGTAGTTGTTCTAACGTTACTAGTTGATGCAACAGCATGTGAAAAATTTGAATTTGAATGACCTTATTCCTCCCCCGGGGGGGAAACACACATTTACAACAGCTCAATTAAGGCGACAAGAGGTGCAGAAATGTGCAAGGGCATAATAAGTAGGAAGAAAGACAACGTAAAGATAAGAGTAAAAATAGGGTAAAAAATAAAATACAATATGGTAAACAAATCACACTGTAAATATAAGTAAGACTCTAATAAAATAAAATACAATAAGGTAAAAATACGCTCTAATATAAGTAAAAAGAAGTAAAATGTAAGATAAGAGTAAAAATTGAATAAAAATAAAATACAATATGGTAAAAAAACAATTTTTTTTAATTAAATTACACACTCTAATGTAGGGTAAGTAATTCAGTAAACATAAAAATAAAAATAAGACAAGAGTGCACAATATCCAAGTAGTACACACAGTGTAGAAAGGAACTAAACCGAGATGTGCACTCAGTACAGAAGAGAAATCCTGAATAAAGAAACTGAAATTGAATTTTACACCATAAGCAGAGGTAAGTATGTAAATGGACGGACATTTAAAACGAGGAGTTAAATATCCGAACAGCAGTGGGGATGAAGGACTTTCGGTAGCGCTCTGTCTTACACTGAGGGTGTACAAATACGGGCGGATGCCCACCGCAACAAGCTCAATGTCCTTTGTACAAACTTGTTCTTTGATGGAGACGTGCGCGGGGTCGCACCATCTCTCGTTAATAAACACCGCCACTCCTCCGCCTCTCCTCTTCCCAGCCACATTCCGGTCCGCACGTACCATCTTAAAACCCTCCAGCGAAACGACCGAGTCCGGTGTCTTCTCCGTCAGCCAGGTCCTCAGTGAAGCACAGCAGGCTGCTCTCCCTGAAGTCCCTCTGGTGCCGGGTCAGCGCCGCGAGCTCGTCCGTTTTGTTCACGAGGGAGCGGACGTTTCCCATGATGATGGATGGAATAAAAGGACGGAACCTACGTTTCCTCTCCTGTTTCCTCTCCTGTTTCCTCCGTCCCGCTCTGCAGCCTCGTCTCTTTCTCTTTAAATTTGTTGGAATCGTCCATTCCGCGTTGAGAGAGAGAGCGGTGTTGCGCAACACCAACAGCTGATCCCTGGTGTAAACAATGGATCCGCTGAGCGTGTCTGCCCACGGAGTTCCCAAAAGTGCCGAAAACAGCATTAAACAGAATACAAAAGTAAAAAAAGTGGTCTCATTGTGCGCGTGGTGGCAGCAGGATACGACCATTTTAAAGAAAAAACGTAAAGCACGCCAAAAGAAAGAAGAAAAAACGAGAATAAGTAAGAGAGAGGGGAGAGCTGTTGTAAGCAGCAGCTGCTCGGGCAGCGCCATCTTGAAGAAGGTTTTGCTCAGCCAAAAAGAGTGTTAATCGTGCAATGAAAAAATTGACGCCGTTAAAAGGGGTTCACGTTCACGCGTTAATTAACACTTTTAACTGACAGCACTAGACTTAATACAAAAAAAAAAGTGTAAGTAAAATAAACACCTCACCGCTTATGATCCCAAGTAACCCGTAACTCCCTGCCCTCTCTCCTCAGCAACTGGATCCTGGAAGCTATTTAAGAGGCTGAGAGCAATATGCAGTACAGGAAACATAGAATACAAAGCAAGGATAAAAACACACACACACACTTAGCACTAAACATTAATCGTCATTAATCACATGGAGACCGAGACAATGCGCCTGCCACCACATTGTCTCGTCCTTTAAAATGACAAATTTCCAGGCTGTAGGATTGGAGCATCAGAGCCCAGCGAATCAACCTCTGATTCGGACACTGCAAGGAACCAAGAAAAGTTAATGGGTTGTGATTTGTAAAGACTGGACACCCAAAGCCAAAATCAAAGCAAGTATTTCTTTTTCAATTACTGAATAATTCATCTGATGAATCTCCCACTGAGGCGCAGCCAAAACAGAGAAGTTAAATATGAGAACTTGAACAGTCTCAAAAGCTGATGAAAGGCACTCAGAGGACCAAATATATTGTGCCTTGACCTTCAAAAGATCTGTGGAGCGGGTTTTAGGCTGTGGTTAGGTTTTCTGCTTAATTGACATGTGTTGCATGACTTTATGTATGCAGAAATATATTTTTTCAGTCAGGGCCAAAAGAAATACCTCAGGATGCGATCATACGACTTCCTGATGCCTAAGTGGCCGGACTCATCATGGGAAACCTGCAACACCCTTTTCCGAAACCTAGAAGGCACAACAACTTCGTAAACAGGCTCACCAACAGAATGTTCCCACTGAGGGACCCACTTTTGCATCAACACATCATTGTCAACAAAATAACACTGAGCTTCTGCAATGCAATGGTTTTTCACCTCACCAGCTGAATGAGCCATCTCCAGCACACCTTTAAGGGAACCATCAGCTCGCTGCTCTGCCACCAACTCACTGTGAGAAACAGACCAAGGCAGATCGAGACATGGTATAACATGCTGTTGAGGAACGTCATCATGTACAGTGGATTCTATTTTATCTGAGTGTGCCCGTTTCATAGCACGTGTCACAGCACAAGCTGTAAACACATCAGAAAACTCAGAAAACTCTTACTGCTACTGCTAACCAACGGTGTTGGAGCTACCATAGCAGGAGGTACACCATCAGCCCACACTGGACTTCCTGCTATGTCATTACCCAAGAACATTGTTACGGCCTCAACTGGCAAAGCTGGCCGCATGCCGATCGACACCTCACCCTGAAACAGATCACACAACAAAATCATTTAATGCACAGGTACATGTAGAATTTTCAACCCCATCCCAAGCACTGGAATGAAGGAACCACTGTATGTGCCATCTGAAAATGGTAAGGCTGATGCTAGGATAAATGAATCAAAAGCACCTGTGTCACGCAAAATTTTCACATGCACTTTCTCATCACTCCCTACCAAGGAAACAAAACCATCAGTGATGAAAGGTAAATAAGACTGTATTTCCGGGGTAGACACCTGTGGTTTCAACTCACCATTTGAGAACCATTTGAGGGCCTCAGCTGCTGTCCTAACTGTTCGCTCATTAACATAGGTCGCAATGAGCCCAGAAACACAATTCAGAAATTGCTCCAGAATAAGTAAATCATGCAATGTCTCATAAGAATATACCTTAGTGGCAGTACACAACGATCAAAATGAGTGGACAAATCACGAACAAACTCCAAATGAGACTTGTCACCCTTCCTCCAACTCCAACAAGCTAATTTGCCTTAAGCACAGCGGACTTGACCAAATCATATTGCAAACAATCAGTGTTGCTAAGAGCAGAATAAGCCTGCTGAGCCCTGCTGGTTAACACACACTGCAAAAGTAGAGTGCGAGTGAAATCAGGCCACCCCCCGATCCTCAGCTAACCATTCAAACATTGAAAAAAACATCTGGATCTTTCTCATTAAATTTGGCAACCAATTTCAAATCACTCAAATCATCGTGCGTTGACCTCCACTTGGAAAAGTCTATCAAGTCTATCACTTCACAAAACATCAGGTGAAATTATACCATCTCTAATCAAACTCAGTTTTTGCCTTTGCAGCTCAAATTTTACTTGCTCGATTTCTTGTCTTATTTTCTCCAATGACACGGTTTTCCTTCACTTTTTGCAACTGAAAGCGCAAGGTCAGCAATTCCTTCTGCTGCTCAAAAGTTAAGCCACTAGGGGCTGCTGCTACTCGAGGAGCCGAGTCCTCTGTGACTTCAGAGACAGAAACAGCCTCTGCAGTACCCAACAAAATGGCCTTTAAATTGGCCTTCACTGACTTTTTAACTCGGAGGAGGATGGAAGCAGCAGCAGCAGCAGCAGCACCGTGAGATAACGGCTATTAGCTGTGAAAAAAGGAGAAAGGGAGAAGAAAGGCAGTGAACGAAAAAAAAAAAACAGGTCACATAATAGCATTTAAGCTGGTTCAATGTTGGAAGTTGTGACCGAAGGCCTGGCGGAGATAAAAGAGGAACTTAAGGGGATTAAGGACGCTGTGAATGGGAGAATTGAGAAGGACCTTAAGGAACTTAAGGCAGCCGTGAGTGGACTCACAGAGAAGATGGGGACTCTTGAAGAGGCGATGGTGGAAATCAATTGGCTCAAGGAAGATAAAAAAAAAAGACCAGCTTCTAATGGACCTGGGGAATAAAATGGAGAAGTTGGACCAGCAGGGAAAATGAGGTGATTGTGACTGGCCTCAAGATTAAGCATCAGACCTACACAAGGGCGGCAACGGCTGCGGATAACCTGCAACCGGATGAATCAGAGACGAAGTCTGTGGAGAATGGTCAATGACGTGACGCCTAAATATACTGTCCAACTGCATTTTTTCTTGTTGAAAATACATTCTAGAAAACTAAAATATACCATATACATTTACTTCCCGTCCTCTGTGTGTAACCACTTAAATTTTTCTAAAAATCATTAGGCATTTCATTTGTTTTGCTACTGAAAGGTTAAAAATATCATGTGGTGCGACTGTCCGGTCATGCATCCTGTTTTGGACATTTGTATAAAATGAATCTAAATCTATTTAAATGTATTTTCTGCCCTATCTGGCATAAATTCTAAAGTGTTTTGTAACCTCATGTGGAATTACAATGATCTTGTAATGATATTTACCCCTTATTTACGCAAGTAAACTTTGTCCGAGTATGTCCATTTTATGAAATATCATGTGGTGCGACCATGAAGAAACCACCATTTTTGAGCTTTAATTTTGAAACCCACCCCAAGACAGGAAGTTACATCACAAACAACTTTGCTGAGGACCCACAGAAGCAATTAGCAGGTTTGTAAATCTCTCTCTTCTTCTTAAAAAACTGCTTTTAAAATGGCTGGTAGATAGTTTCCAAATCTGGATGTCATGTGGTATGACCTCAAAAAGATGATAAATATTGATTTACTTTCACAAATTCATAATTTGATCATAAATGACATTGTGACCCATCATGAGAAAATAGCTAGTTTTGTTTAGGTGTCCAATGATATGCCTGTAAATCTTGATTGTATATGAAAATATCATGTGGTGCGACCAAATATCATGTGGTGCGACCATTGCAGCTAGCTTTTAATGAGTTGTATACTTAGTTTAAAGGAGTTTTTTGTGTTTTAATATAATTTTGATGGTTTATATATGATTAAGCTAGTACATTTTTATATTATTTAAAAGATAAAATTGTGCTTTTTGTTCATATTTTCATGAATTTCAGAAACAATGCTTTATGTTAAATCCTTATTGATAATATTGAAAAAAAAGTAAGAAAAAGTATTTGGAGCATGTCATTAAAATAAAACTACATATTGAAAAGTAACTTGAATTACATGAAGTTATATTAAAAAAATGGCCAAACTGTATGTACTGTAGCTTAACACAATACTACATTTGTTTCAGCTACCAGAGAAGAAAGCAGCAGGGAAAGATTCCTTATGTAAAGTCAAGTGAGCTGTCAGACAGAGAGAGGAAGAAGCAGAGAGGGAAATGGAAGGCTGCATCCAGTGAATACAGACATAGGAAAAAGATGGAAAATGCAGCGTTAGACCTAACACCGTCATCAATGGAGAACACTCCACCGATTGACGTAGCTGTAGCTCCAGAGCCGTCTGAAAATGTTGATCCATTTGTGGTAGACCCAGAACCAATGAATGAGAGTTTTCGTCCACCAGTGGCTTCCCCACCAGAGAGGATTGAGAGGCTTGACAGAAGGAGTAATTCCGAAGAAAAACGCGGCAAGAGACTGCAGAAGGAGAAGGGTATTCTGCAAAAGCAGGTCGTGTATTTGAGGAAAAAGCTGGTGGAGATGAGAAAGCTAAAAGACAAATCTCGAAAGAGGGAAGGCAGAGTGATGGCAAGTCAAGGCCCAAGAGAAAAAAACAAGCAAAGGGGAATCAAGAAACTTTCAGCAGAGAGAAAGAAAGCAGTCAAGTTTTTGGTCAGAGATGAAAACAGTTTTCTTTTAGCAGGCAAAAAAAGACACAATCACTAAAAATAAGCTCAGTTTCAGACAGAGGTGCAACAGCATTTCTCCATGTCATATAGACAATTTGTTCGATATCGACCATTTTACATTACAGAGCCAAAGTCCAGGGACCAGACACGTGTTCATGTGTTGAACATGAGAACATGAGGTTGCTGGTTCAGAAACTTGCCATGAAAGGGCTTCTGAAGACGACCAGCATCTCAGAATTGTTGAGCATGATTGTGTGTGAAGAAGGTTTGCACGGATCGTATGTGTCCAAAATGTTGCTTTGACGAGGTTGAATTGCCAGAAATAGAGTGTTCTGAAGTCTCTTGGGAGCAATGGGAGCAGGTCAGATCTAGTAATGGTGAGAAGACCTTTGCCAGTGTTGTAAAGCGCGCGCACACAGGCACAATACAACAACTCAAAGAGCTCTTCCAGAGAAAGCTTGAAGAAATTGCAATCCATCAGTACATCTGGATTCATCAAGCAGAGCAGTTTCGTTACGTAAAAGATACACTCACCGACTCTGAAGCTGTTCTTCATGTTGACTTCTCTGAGAACTATGCCTGCAAGTTGCATAGAGAGATCCAGTCATTCCATTTCGGGGGTAGTCGAAAGCAGGCAACCATCCATACAGCTGTTCTCTACACTGTAGATGGACTCAAGTCGTATGCAACAGTCTCAGACTGCCTTCGTCATGATGAGAGAGCAGTGTGGGGACACATGGAGCCCATCTTGAAAGAGCTGCGAGCAACCAACCCCCAGATAACAACATTACATCTCATCAGTGATGGACCACTTACGCAATACAGGAACAAAGGGAACTTTTATCTGTTGAGTACTGTGCCATTCCTCTTTGGTTTTGCGCAAATAACATGGAACTTCTCAGAGAAGTATCACGGAAAGGGTGCCCCGGATGGTGTTGGTGCTGCTGTGAAAAGGGAGGCAGACCAATACGTGCATACATTACTGCTGGGTAAGTGAGGATACCATAGTAAAGTATGACAACATGTTCCCAGAGAACATGAAAGCTGTGAAGGGCACTTTAAAGATCCACCAGATTTGGTCTTCCCAACCAGCACAAATCAGGCACAGGGAGATGTCATGCTTTTGAAAACATGCCGAAATGATAACATGCTCATGTTACCAGCCTGTAAAAGTTGACCTGAGGAACACCACATCCAACACGGAGGAGGCCTCAACCTCTGAGGAGGCATCAACATCTGAGTCACAGAGGGAGGAAAGTGATCAGGATTTATGTGGCAAATTTGTGATTGTAAGATACGATGAACTTCCCTATGTAGGCCATGTTCTTGAGGTTGTGGGAGAAGATATCAGGGTGAGTGCTATGCGTCAGTCAGGGAGTAAGAACTTGTTCACGTGGCCACAAGCTCCAGATGCCATATTCTACTACAAGAAAGATGTCGTAGCAGTCATCTCTGAACCTGAGCCAGCAACTTCTCGCTATTCTAAATTGAGAAGCCAAGACTGGAACAAGTTTGAAAGTTCCTGGGGTTAAGGAAATACTTAGACCGCATCTCCAACATTCATATCAGAATGAGGATGATGGTATGAACAGTTTGATGTCTTCAAGTTTGATGTGTCAGAATTCATCTTGTTCCTTAATGATTTGTGAAATGTTTACAAAAATATACATGAATGTACTGTTCACTTCAACACAGTGTTTTTAATTTAATTAATTCAATGTAAGTTAATGTGTTAGCCAAAATGAAATTACATTAAATGAAAATTGTTTTCAATATTCAAATGAATAAACTCTTTATATTTAATGAAAATTATTGTCTCTTATTATATTGTATATTTGTAAGAGATTTAAGCTGGTTTCATGTGTTCCAGGTTGTGAATTACGTTATACTATAGATTCAACATAACAGTCAAAAACCTCACATCCACCAACCCAAAATGCTCCTATCCCTTTATCATCATAGCTGTCAAAGGTATCAAAGGGTCCACGAACATCAAAGGTCCCATAAAGCTATATTTACCGTTCACTTCAACTCTGTGTTTTTAAAAGAATTTCAATGAAAGTTAATGTGTTAGCCAGAATGAAATATGAAATTAAATGAAGTGTTTTCAATGTTCAAATTAATAAAATATGTTTTAAATATATTCCATGCAAGTTATTATCTCTTATTCTATTGATTTGTAAGAGATTTAAGCTGGTTTCATCATTTGGTGCAACCACCCATCATGTGGCGCGACCATTAATAGCAATAACTGTAGGAAAATAAAAAAAAGTGATGCCTTCTTTCTGTGGCAGAAACTAAATCACTGATGGGGTAAGCTTAAGTTAGTGGCATTTTGTTATGCATCATTTTTATGCATTTTAAAAGAAAAATAAACATGCAAACTGCATGCAAAACGGTGACCGTGACTTTATAGGAAAGATGATTATATCAGTATGTATGACAATTCAACAGAAATCCAAATAATTAATTTCTAGACGCATCATATTACTAAGAACTTGTGATAAAAGGGTAAATATGTTGATTAAATTAATACATTTTTAAGATGATTGACGGTCACACCACATGACATTTTGGAGGGTAATGACCAGTTAATTTACTTGAAAAACCACCAAAATGTCGCAATTTATGATTTTAACATGCATGCATGTACACATGACATTGTAAAGCCTTGACCAATTGCAATAGAAATTCATAGTTATTGAATTTTTAAATTTAACTGTCAAAAAACCTTATATGTCATTGGGTCTGACTTGCTGACCAGCAAGGGAATCGAGACGGATTTCACAAATGTGGAAGTATGTCGCATCTTGCCCCAGTGGAAAGGGAATGGAGCTCGAGCAGTCGTGCTGAGATTTTACATCGTAATTTCTTTCGGCTGGGGATAAGCGACGACTGAAGAAAGCACAGGGGTGGAGCTTCTGGTCACTGGAGTCGCACTGAGAGAGAACTGCTCCCATGTCCGAGGCATCTACTTCTACAATGAATTATGGATCAGGATGTGAAAGAATAGGAGCCCAGGTGAACAGTTCTTTGAGGTGTAGGAAAGCGGCTTCGGCCTCGCTGGACCACAGCAACATTTTGAGGGGTGAAGTGAGTCTGGTCAGGGGTTCGGCCACTTTGCTGGAATTCCTGATGAATCGACGGTAGAAATTTGCAAAGCCCAAGAAGCACTAGATTTGTTTGCGGGTGGAAGACGTGGGCCAGTCTCGGACCACACGGATCTTGTCAGGGTCGGGTGAAAGCTTTCCTTTCTCCACGATGAACCCCAGGAATGGGATGGACTGGGCGTGGAAACAGCATTTCACGGCCTTTACGAACAGCTGATTCTCCAGTAGCCGATGTAACACCAAGTGAACATGCTGGACATGTTCCTCCTTCGTCTCTGAGAAAATGAGGATGTCATCGAGGTAGACGAAGAGGAACCTGTCCAGCATGTCGCGAAGAATGTCATTTACGAGGTGTTGAAAAACAACGGGGGCGTTGGTCAGGCCAAAAGGCATGACCAAATATTCAAAGTGGCCCAGAGGAGTGTAGAACGCCGTTTTCCACTCGTCCCCCTCACGGATCCGGACCAAGTGATAGGCGTTTCGGAAGTCGCGTTTTGAGAACACCTTGGCCTTACTGAGAGGACTGAACGCTGCGTCAAGCAGGGGTAGGGCTTGGCGGTTTCTGACCGTGATTTTGTTCAAGCCTCGGTAGTCAATGCAGGGACGAAGGGATCTGTCTTTCTTTTGGACGAAAAAGAATCCTACCCTGACTGGAGGAGGAGGGACGGATGGCGTGGAACCAGGAAGTAGGTCTATGCTGCAATCGTAGGGATGATGCGGTGGCAGGGAGAGAGCACGGTCTTTCGAGAAGCAAGGTCGTGGTAGTCATGGGGGACCTTGGAGATGTTGGGAGGTTCAGAAACAGTCTCTGTAGCGGGCAACAGGCCCGGTCGAGCGGAGTGAAGGCAGTTGGCATGAAAATGGGTGCTCCAGCCGGTGAGTTGTCCAGTCAAACTGCGGGTCGTGTCGTGCCAACCAAGGCAACCCCAGTACGACTGGAGCCGAAGATGAGGGGATCAGGAACAGCTGGAGGGTCTTATGGTGGATGAGGGTGATTGGCTCGGTCCGGTGGGTCACCTCGGCCAGAGTCATGCTGTCCAGGTCCGCGATAACCTTTGGTTTAGGAAGAGGTGTGATGGGAATTCCGGCCTGGAACGGCGACTTGCAGGTTGAGGAAGGACTCGTCGGCACCAGAGTCAATGAGGAAGGAGAGAGGGAGTGATTGTTGCGCCCAGAGCAATTTACCAGTCAATGTGATTCGTTTGGGAGAGGCGCAGGACAGAGCTCCGCTCACCAGCATCCCTGCTTCTGCAGACTTTTGGGCGATCTGGACAGGAGGCAAGGAGGTGACCTGGGAGACCGCAGTATAGGCAGACTCCAGCCTTCAGTCGCTGTTGTCGTTCGGATGGAGAGAGGCGAGCCCGGCCCAGCTGCATGGGTTCTGAGTTGGTGTGAGGTTTGGTGGAGGATGCGGGTGTGGGTAGGTGACTAATGTGTTGCGAGGTGACGGAAGGTGTTACGACCTGCCTAGTTTTAGAGATCAGTAACATGTAATTGGGACAAGAAATGAGGTGGAATATGACAATTGGACTGGCTTAGGGTAAAGTCAGAATTTTAATTAACAATGAGAGTGCGCTTGCACAAGAAAATATAACAAAAGGAGGCTGTACAGGGGCTGACGAATAACTAATTTAGCTCTTGCTAACAAAAATAACATTAAAGAACAAAAGAAGGTCAACACCCATAAGCTTACAAAACATAAAATCAAACTAAAAGTTATACTGCAATTTAACAGTCTCAAAACGAAAGAGTGACCAATTCTTGGTCCCAAACAATTAACTAAGTTCCCCAGAATTACTGTCAGAAGCCACTCAGACAGGCAACAGTCAGAAATACTGAGAACTTCGAATACTCTAGCGAGACACACATAGGTATACAATTGGCGAACCGATCACAGGTTCACAGCCGCGCAAAACTGTGGGCAGACAGGCTATTTGTAGTGCAGCTGGTGTTGGTTGAAGAGACACGGCAGCCATCGGCAGCCGTAACACCCCCCCCTTGATTTACAAGCCCTTGTGTCTTGATGTTAAGGTTACATACATACATGACTAACTTCTACAGCCTAGACAACCCGTCAGCTATCACATTTTCAGACCCCTTTTTATGTGGGATGTCGAGGTTGAAGTCTTGCACTAACAGTAACCACCGCATGAGTCGCTGATTGTGATTATACATGTGCGACAGAAAAACAAGGGGATTATGATCGGTGAACACTATAACAGGTAGAGAAGTAGATCCAACATATGCTTCAAAGTGCTGTAGTGCTAACAACAGAGCAAGGGTTTCCTTCTCAATGGTGGAATAATTTGCCTGGTGTCGGTTGAACTTGCGGGAAAAGTAAGCAACAGGATGATCAATACCATCCTCCCCTCTCTGTAACAGGACCGCACCAGCACCCACTGCACTGGCATCTACCTCAAGCTTAAAGGGTGTGGAAAAGTCAGGGGCTGCAAGCACAGGAGCATGACTTAATAACGTCTTTACTCCATCGAAAGCTACTTGACATTCTGTGGTCCACACGTGGTCGACCTTTAGAGTTAATGTAGCACGGGCCAAACGGTCAAAAACCTGCTCCAATACATGCATGTGATTCTCCCATGTATCGGCATAAATGATTAAATCATCGAGGTAAGCGTTGCTTTTTAACGAAATTTGTGGTGCCTAGGTGATCAATACAATCCTCCATACGAGGAAGAGGATACAAATCTCCCACAGTAACTGCATTTACTTTGCGGAAATCGGTGATAAACCTGGGAGAGCCATCGGATTTAGCTTCTAACAAACACGGCGAACTCCACGGACTGGAACTAGCGGAAGCCAAATCATTTTTCAGGAGATACTCTACCTCCTGTTTCATCAACTGACGTTTAGTCTGATTGGCACGGTAAGCATGTTGTTTTATGGGGCGCGCATCTTTTACCTCTATATCATGTTTCAAGACGGAAGTGCGGGTTGGAACATCGCTGAATAGGCAAAGGTACTGGCCAATCAGAACCTCCAGATCATGTTGTTGTGCAGTGGTTAAATGCTGCAAACAGCATGACAGGTTTGCAAGTATCTCCGAATTTGGGAGGCGGACCGGCGGATGTGTAGGGACGCGCATCTGTGGATCATCTCCATGGGGAGCACCCGCAGACTCTGTCCCAATGGGAGCAGCAGCTTTAACATCTGACTGCTCAGCTATTACGAGTGAGGCAACAGCAGCTAACATTTTCCTCGCAGGACTGGTAGCGTTTTAACAGGTTTATGTGACAGACTCTAGTCTTACGCCTTCTGTCTGGGGTACAGAGAACATAGTTAGTGTCACTAAGACCTGGAGAAAGATCGGTGAGAAACGAGTAGCGAGGTTTATTTTTCTAGTAGGTGAGTCAAGACGTACGACTTTACCAGTGAGTATAGAACAACGATCTGACGCTGGTGAGAGGGGCGACTCCGCCAGCGCGAGACAATCACCAGCGGCTTCTCGGAAAGTAGGTCAGCCACGCCTCCTGCAGAGAGAGAGGGAGAGAAAAAACAGGAGCAGCAGGGGAAAACTAATAATAATACTAAATAATATTGAGGGAAGGTGTGGTGATGAGTGAGATTGTGTCACTTGTCCTGGACATTTCACGCAGACACTGTGGTGAAGAAAGCCAGACAGAGACTCTACTTCCTGAGGAGACTGAGGAACTTTGGTATGAACACCAGCATCCTCACTAACTTCTACAGGTGCACCATCGAGGGCCTGCTGATGGGCTGCATCACAGTGTGGTACGGGAACTGCACTGCTCAGAGTCGCAGAGCACTGCAGACGTTAGTACGAACGGCAGAGGACATCACGGGCAGCAGCCACAAGACCGAACTCTGCACTAAATCACTTTCGGTGATACATGATATGTTTAGTGCTGCTGCATTAACACACATGTATCACATTACCCTACCTCATTTACCTGTGCAATATTTACTGCGTGCAATAAAAAAAAATACATTTATCATACTGCTGCTCACTTTATTATTATACTGCTGTTCACATCTCATTAGACTTTTTTTTTTATTCACGTCACTTTCTTTATTGCCACTTATGTTTCTTCTTGTATTTTGCACTCCTTTATTTTGCACTTTTTTATGTAGTAGTATTGCATGGTACTAGTACTAGTTCTCAGCGAGTATCTCAGCGAGTCAATGGTTCTCTACATCCCAAGTATTTAATTGCATTGTTGACCCTGTGTTGAAAGTGCATATGACAAATAAACTCATCTTGAATCTCATCTTGAAAGTGACAAAAAAAAATATAAACTATAAAAACTATAAAACTCACTCACACGTGAGTTGGCACTCACACAGCTGCTGTGCCTCTGCTGTGCTTGTCGAGCTAATTGTGTTAAAAAGGGAAGTTAAAAAGTCTGACTTTATTTTGATTTTGTCTTTATCAGCTTTGGGGGGTTAAGCTGCGAGTGACTGGATGTCTCAGCCAGAGAATAAAAAGCGTGACTAATAACACTCCCTGGTATTTTCAAGCCCATTTGAATCTTGGCACAGTGAGAGCGTCCTCGTCAACACTGGTGATTATTCTGGGGTTGTGTTTGCAGTGAAGGGAAAGGCAACACAGAATGAGTGCAAAAAAAAATATTTTCTAAATGTATGCCATAACCGCTATGTACAGTCTGATTGAGGGAAGCCTTTGAAGTGTTGCTGAAACATTTCCATGGCAACCAAGCACAGATTGGGAGACTCTTTGTTCTTCTCACTGTCAGCATATACAGTCTGTAAATGATTGCTGTCCATACTGTACAGTGCACACACCGCATCTTAAATCTTTAGCCTCCAGTGAAACAAATTTAACGATGTCCAGGGCACCTAGCTGCAAACAAGGCATTCTTTGATACTAATATAGCCATGTAAGAATTAAGCTACTGTAGTCTACACCAACTCTACTCAACACTAGTGTACACTACACTACTCTACTATACTCTGCACTACTCTACACCTACTCTACTACACGACTCTACTCGACTACTCTATTCCACACTACTCCAGAGTATACTACACTACTCTACTCTACCGTACTCATTTTAGTACTTATTTTTGGGACTCAGGAGGCCATACCAGTCCCCAAAATGTGAAAAAACAAGACTCAGTCATGTTTTAGTGGTTCCACTAAGTGTAAGTATCGGCGATAAAACACGCAATGTTTAAACCTCCCGCCCAAGTTACAACACAGCGCACATTTCACCGTGAATGTTGCCCCCCCCCCCACCAGGGAGAGTACTTCAGAGCTCCACCTTAGCTCCTCCCTGTGAAATACGAGAGTGCAGGCGAGGGAGGAAGAGTGGCTGCACAGCGGAGCACAGTGTTTTACACAAGCCTCAGAGGATTTGTGTGTCCAGTGGATATATTTTATGTATGAAAAAAATGTGCCGGATAAAGTCAGCAAATTGTGTTTGTGTGTTTGCACCACTTCGCATCAGACTGTTTTGTGAACCTCGGTCAGTACAATTCTGGACTGAGCAGAAGAACGTGAAACGGGGAGCAGGACCAACTGTCCGTGGGGAGACTGCAGTGGAACTAACTGTAAGTATTCTTTAAAAAACACATGCTTAGTTTGTTATTGTTCCCCTAACGCGAGCAATGAAAGTGTTCACTGTGTCAGTGCAGTAGGCTGACTGTGAAATGTACTGTGGTGTGTTTTTGTGCTCGGGGAAATTGGCTTTAGGTTCGTATGCTTATCAATAATCATATTTGTATGCTTCGCTGCTAGCACGAGCAGAGACGTGGCCTCCGGCCTAACAAACAGTAATAACTTCTAAAAAGGTATGTTTACTTTGTCATTGCTTGTGTAACGGCAGCTAAGGGTAAATGTGGTTAGCTTCAGAAGCCCTTTGTTGGGGCAGTGTGGCTCAGTTAGTAGAGCATCTGCCCCATATGCTAAGGCTGTAGTCCTTGCTGCAGGTGACCCTGGTTCGAATCCCTGCGTGTCATTCCCCATCTCTGTGCGTCCTGTTTCCTGTCTTTCGCCACTATACTATCATTAAAGGCAAAAAGGCCCAAAAAATATATATAAAAAAAGAAGCCCTTTGTTGTTTTTAGAGACTCGCGGAAAGTCTTTGCCGTGTCAGTGCAGTAGGTTGATTCGCCTTCATTTCAAAATAAATCCCCATTGTCTCAATATTTTGAGAATATGTACAATGTGTTCTTATTCTGATTTAACATGTTATTCTTTTGTCTCCCAACACTTTATCTGGCAGGCATGCACTTCAATGAAAATACAGCCAACGTTCAGTAAGTTTTCTTTTTAACTTTTTATTGAAAGTCACACTAGAAATGTAAACGTCCATTAGAAAGTGTGTAAACAAAACAAATATATAAATTATACTAGTAAAATAAATAAACACAACAAATTAAACACAATATTGCACTTTCTGTTATTGCAGACAACGTGGATGAAATAGTGGACCTGGTGTTGGAGAAGGTGTTTCTGGAGCCTGGTCCATACACAGATGCAGTTATGAGAATGTCCATCCCTGAAGATCGCTCTGCACAGTTTGAGAAGCCGGACAAAAAGGAGGTGATGGAGCGATATGTGACGAGGTTCAGTTAAGAGCCGGTCTGAACCCCACATAGATGTCTTCAGTGTCAGGGAATTATCTCTGTAGCACCACACAGCTGGGAAGTTTTTGTCCCAGAAAACTGTAACAGCTAAACAGAGTGTGTATATAAATGTTTAGTTGTACATGTACATTTTTTAGTTTAGTTTAGTTTACTGTTTCTTTCTGTCACATAATGTAAACATGTCAATAAAGTGTGCTGAGAGTGAATTTGATTTTGTTCAGAAATGTAAATGTGTTTGATATGTAACATTTTAACAATAGTCAAACTACCTTTAGAAATGGAAAATAAGGAATGGAACAAAGTTGCAAAATTAAATTTATATATGTGTACTGTTACAATAAAAACAATAAATAAAAAATAAAAAACAATCTACTTGCACTGCTGCACACCTTGCAAAAATGTACAACATGCAAAATACACTAATAACACAAAATCAAAACAAAATACTCTTCTTTTTCAAAGAACAAACCAGTGCTATACTCCCTCAGCACAACATTTATCATACAGGGCTGCAACTCTGCTGAAATGTGTTTACGTGACGGAAACATGTGACGCTTGTCCAAAGTCTGAACAAGTGTCATGAATCCTGAGTTGTTTACAGTACTGATGCTAACATGTCCTTCACTACCATAAATGTCACAGTCTCCGTTATCTCCTGATGTCGTGGTGGGATATGAGGCAGCATTGTAAAGAGTCTGTCGTGAGGACCGTGTTGTGATGGCTGATGAGCTAGCACTGAGTGAATAAGTCTGTCGTGATGCCTTCAGGAGCAGACACTACAGCGCGAGAGACTTAGCAAACAATTTCCTTTTGCTCGACGCCCGTCAATGTGTTTCCAGTTAGCAGATATTGTCCTACATTTCTTCTCAACCAAAGGCTTCCTTTCTGTCGTGTTTCCACGTTCTCTCCTCATATTATTGATCCACACGTCACACACTTGCAGCTGCAGGTGCATTCAAGGTGTTTTTCTAGCATAGGAATTTACATACACGCCGCCAGTGGCATCACCTTGGTCAATTAGGGTGATTGACAGCTCGTTTTAAACTTCTAAACCGGTAGAATCAGACCCCGGTCTCCAAATGCGTGGGAATCACTTCATTAGTGAGTCAAAAGGACATAAATGCATATGACGCATTTGTGCGAACATTCGCCCTTCTCGCTCTGTAATGATTGATCAGACTGGGATTTGTTCCCAAAGCATGCTGGGAAGTGTAGTTCTTCATTAGAAGTGGTTTTGTTCCGGTGGAAATAACTTGTTTTGATAAACAGCAAAGGTAAGAGGACATTTCTGCTTGTATTTCTTGAAAGTCAGTTGTTGTTTTGCTCTTATGTTGGGGCTGGATCCGTGAATCTTGGTCGTAGAGTGATAAAAATGGTACCGTTGGAATTTGTAGATTCTCAGCTGTCCAGTCGTGCGCCGTGACGGTTTGTTTCCGCTCCTGCTGTTTGATCCATTGGTGTCTTAATTGTGTTTTGTGAACATAAGAATGGTTTATATGAGCTTTTAGCTGAGTTTCTGACCTTTCTGTGGGTATGCAGCATGTCTGTGTTTGTTAAAGTTAGGCATGGTTTTATGACGCTTTTGTCGCTGCGTCTGAAGCTGCCCCGGTAGCGGGGACATCAGTAAAGAAGACGTTAACGCGATTAAAAAACATAACACGTTAATGATGACTGTAATTAATTAATCACAATTAACGCGATAATTTGACACCCCTAATAAAAATAAGTTTGGTAGCACTAACAGCTCATATCATGTGGCTGAAAAATAACTGGGAGTTAGAAAGGGTGTTTCTCATGCCACGAGACAGGTTCATGGCTCTGAGTATCGCAATTTCGATTTCTATACACATATCGTTACAGCCCTACTCTACTCTATACTACTACTACTATACTCTACTCTAGTCTACACCTACTCTACTCTACATTATACTCTACATTGCACTACATGACTACTATACTCTACACCTACTCTACACTACACTACGCTACTCGACTCTACACTACTCTACTCTACAGTACACTACACGGCTCTAATATACAACTTCTCTATTCTACACGACACTACTCTACTCTACTCTACACTACTCTACACTATTCTACACTACTCCACAGTGTGGAATAGTACATTTTTGATGATAATAATTACCATCTTAATTTAAAAAAAAAAATTATTATCTCGGTGAATAACCGCGCCCGCGGTGTAGGCACCGTGAGCCTTTCCAGCGTCTCCGTCTGCTGAAGTTGCCGCGCAGGCGCACTCTGTAGCCTACAACCTGATGTTCAAACTTTATCGAAGCTGGAATCATGGCCGAAGGAGGAGACGACAGCCCTCAGGACATATACGTATATAAAAACTCACCCATAACATTATAGCGCGGTGCTGGCATCACGTCATCATCTCAGACAACTACAGTGTGTGTCCTGCTCTCTTTTAGCCGCTGAATAATCATCTGTTTGTTGTTTTTGTGACGATGAAGTCTGCTAACACGTTAGCATAAAGATAGCTAGCTTAAAATGCTAACAGTCCACACACCAGCAGTCTCTGTGCTTTCTCTGTCATTGTGAAGACGTTCAGCCACAGACGATTGAGGAGTCTGTGGTCTGCAAGGAGTCCACAGACTGCAAGGAGAACAGTCTGTGGACGTTCAGCCACAGACTGTTCTCCTTGCCTTCCTTTGTCAAACAAAGCTTTGATGATGACTGCTTTGATGACAATCACGCTTTAATTTCGCACTGCACACACACACACACATAAGCACAGGAAAGTTCCAGGCACTCTCTCTCCCCTCTCTCTCTCTCTCTCAGTACGTGCATATATATTAGCCATGTGTATTCTTCGTGATTGTCAGCTGATTGTCTGAAAAAGCAACAAAAGCTCTGGAATGTGAGTTCGCCACACCCAAACTAGGAGTGATTCACAGCGATAAAACAACCTTAATTCAAACACAGTTTATGGTTTTAAGACCCACAATACTGTGTCAATAATGTTAACATGATAGTACAGCTGCAGCGCCCACCGCTAGCATATTAAAAATGCATAGCTTTTAGGACTATCAATGCTTTCTGAACATATTCACACACTTTTTTTAAAAATACCGCGATAATACCAAAAACCGCGATAATTTTGGTCACAATAACCGTGAGGTTCAATTTTCATACCGTGACACCCCTATACTCTACTATACACTACTCTACTCTACACCTACTCTACTCTACTCGACTCTACTCTACTTGCTGGGGTAGGGTGACCACCTCCAGACAGACAATCAGAACAATACTCTTTTTTAAAAAACAAAACAGTGCAATACTCCCTCAGCCCATCTTTTGCAACTTCAGCACAACATTTATCAGACAGGGCTGCAACTCTGCTGAAATGTTAATGTGATGACAACACGTAACACTTGTCCAGTGTCTTGAATCCTGGGTTGCTTACCGTACTGATGCTAACATGTCCTTCGCTACCATAAATGTCACAGCCTCTGTTATCTCTTGATGTCTGCGGGACTTGGTGGGATATGGGACGGCATTGTAAAGAGTGTCTTTAATAGAGGGCTGTGTTGCGGTGGCGCTGACTGATGAGCTTTATCGCCTGATCACAACTTTATGGCTGAACTTTAAGTGACTGAATAAGTTGGTCATTTGCAAACTTTGCAAACAATTTCCTTTTGCTCGACGTCTGTCAAATTGAAGTCAAAATGTTTCCAGTTAACTGATATTGTCCTCCCTTTCTTCTCTACCAAAGGCTGGCTTTCTGCCATGTTTGCAATCTCTCCCCCCTCAAATTATTGATCGACACACATCACACGCTTGCTGCAACTGCACGTAACACAGTGCATTCAAGGTGTTTTTTTAGCAAAGGAATTTACATACACGCTCCGCTGTGCACTGCATTTTTCTACGGTTATAATGTTTTTATGATCATGAGAAGCCAAAATCGAAATCATGACTAAAATTCTCTTCTAACGTCTAGCCCTACTATCCGTGTTTTTATTTTCAATTTGGCCGCGTCGAATGGAAAAGCAGGACAGACAGCCAATTTACGTAAAGTGGGACAAAGGGTAAAATTGCTGTGCATGTTACACTTTTAAGAATGAGAAGAGGCTCAATCTTGGTAAACACGTTTATTTCCTGTAGGAAATATGGAAACAGTTCAGGTCAGGAGCTGTAGCATGTACACTTAACTCGTTCATCACATACTGGCTTCTACTTCTACTAGTGTCAGCTACTGATATCCTCTTATAACTCTTAAACAATTATTATCAATAACAGTACACAAATATACTAAACAGAATGCTACGCTTGGTACTTTACTCACTACTGCTCTCACTGCTGCTTTGAGTTAATACCACTGTTAAATACCCAAATATGTGTTTACTTACCCTTACAGAGACAACAAGGAAGTATTTAGCGAGTGACCTTAGCTTTTTCAATGTCAAATTACCCTTTTAACATAAATGCACAGGTAAGTAATGCATACATTCAAATGACATGAATGAAACACATGACAATAACAAATTACTAATTCCACATTACTCCGAATGAATTACTGAATAATCTTGTCTTGGTACCCACTTACTGTTCCTGAATGTCTCACTGCTTTTGCAGTTTTAAATCCTGTATGAATTATGTTTATGAACATAATACTTACTTATCTAACAAAACTAGCCTTTAACCCACAGTCACTTACTGTGTTAATTTTCAATTACAATTAACGTTTTAAACACTGGCTACCACCAACTCTATTATCAAAACTTTGTGGAATGGTCCTTTAACCAACATGACTGGGGCGACATACACTCAGAATGTGGCGTTAGCATTTACCAGCGATTAGCATTAGCCTAGACTGTTAAACAATAAGCCTGGTTAATACTGTTTCCTATCACATTCACTTGGTTCATCCAGTTTCACACTGCTTGTTCTTACTATTGTCTTAATCACATATATCGCTCAACATGTCTTTCACTCATTACAGCTCACACATAAATGTAGTAGCTTGTGATTAGCGACCGGAGTCATTACTATCTACGTCCGCCTTCTAAAACACCAGAGGCGGCACACATACACCCTCATAACATGGTCAAATTCAATATTGCTTAATGTCACAGTTGTTAACTAAAGCTCTGATAAAATAAACTACTGATGTCTATTACCCAGGTGCTGATTACAACCAGCTTACCTGTAGAAAATATGGATACAGTTCAGGTCAGGAGCTGTAGCATGTACACTTAACTCGTTCATCACGTACTGGCTTCTACTTCTACTAGCATCAGCTACTGATAGCCAGCTTAGAGCGCCATCTGCTGACAAAGCTGAGTTAAGCATGACTAATATCACTCATTAAAAACACATTCATTCAGGATACTTTATATTATAGACAATCAAAACAGTAGTTTACTCATGTTTTCAGACTTCAGCTTCACTCAAAATTTAAGGGGGGGGGGGCAAATAGAAAAACACTTAAAACTTAAAACACACACAGTGCCACATACAGTACAACGTAAATGCGCTGCACATAGATGCGCTGTGAGTGAATGGGTGAATGGAAACTGTAGTGTACAGCAGCTTTGAGTGGCCAGCAAGAGTGGAAAAGAGCTATATACAGTGGTATGCAAAAGTTTGGGAAACCCCATACATTTTTGTGATTTTCCTTCATAAATCATTGGTCGTTTGAATAAGAAATTTCAGTTAAATATATCATATTGGAGAAAAACTTTGATATTTGAGAAGTTCAATAAAGTTTATATGATAACAATGTCCAGGAATAAGTGACAAAGTTGAAGTTGTGCCGGGGCAAACCATCAAACTGAATTGGAGATGTTTTGTAAAGAGGAATGGTCCAAAATACCTTCCGCCAGAATCCAGACTCTAATTTGAAGCTATAGGAAGCATTTGGAGTCTAAACCTATACCTTCCTATAGCTTCCAATTAGAGTCTGGATTCTGACGGAAGGTATTTTGGACCAGAAGAAAGGTATGTTGGACCATTCTACTTTACAAAACATCTCCAGTTCAGTCAGGTTTGATGGTTTCCGAGCATGGACAGTCCGCTTTAAATCACACCACAAATGTTCAATAATATTCAGGTCTGAGGACTGAGATGGTCATTCCAGAACGTTGTATTTGTTCCTCTGCATGAATGCCTTAGTAGATTTTGAGCAGTGTTTAGGGTCATTGTCTTGTTGAAAGATCCAGCCCCGACACAACTTCAACTTTGTCACTGATTCGTGGACATTGTTCTCCAGAATCTGCTGATATTAAGTGGAATCCATGTGACCCTCAACTTTAGCAAGATTCCCAGTCCCTGCACTGGCCACACAGCCCCACAGCATGATGGAACCACCACCAAATTTTACTGTTGGTAGCAAGTGTTTTTCTTGGAATGCTGTGTTCTTTTTCCTCCATGCATAACGCCACTTGTTTTGCCCAAATAACTCTATTTTAGTTTCATCAGTCCACAGCACCTTATTCCAAATGTGCTTTATCATACCTCAAGTGACTCAGTTTGTGGCAGGTGCAGAGAAAAGGCTTTTTCTGCATTACTCTTCCATACAGCATCTCCTTGTGTAAAGTGCGCTGAATAGTTGAACGATGCACAGTGACACCATCTGCAGCAAGATAATGTTTTAGGTCTTTGGAGCTGGTCTGTGGGTTGACTGTGACTGTTCTCACCATCCTTCACCTCTGCTTATCTGAGATTTTTCTTGTTCTGCCACTTCAGGCCTTAACTAGAACTGTTCCTGTGGTCTTCACATTCCTCACAGTTGAAACTGAGAGCTTAAATCTCTGAGATAGCTTTCTGTATCCTTTCCCTAAACCTGATGTTGAACAATCATTGTTTTCAGGTCATTTGAGAGTTGTTTTGAGGCTCCCATGTTGCCACTCTTCAGAGAAGATGCAAAGAGGAGAAACACTTACAATTGACCTCCTTAAATACCCTTTCTCATGATTGGATTCACCTGTGTATGGAGGTCAAGGGTCACTGAGGTTACCAAACCAATTTTGAGTTCCAATAATTAGTGCTAAAGGTATTGAAATCAATAAAATGCACACTTATGCACATGCCTAATTTTTTTTTTTTTTTAAATGCACACTTTCTGTAAATCATATAAACCTTATAACACTACGCAAATATCAGTGTTTGTCTCCTATGATATATTTAACTGAAATTTCTTATCCTAACAACCAATGATTTATAGTAAAATCAAATTTACAAACTTTTGCACATCACTGTAAATACGAAACCATTTACCATCTACACCTAATTTACTCTATTTTACACCTCCTCTCCTCTCTTCTCCCAGATAAGGATGAAGAGAAGTCATGTCTTTCCATGTGAGAATGCAAACAAAATGTGTAAATTATGTGATGTTTGTCCTTCACATCCTGCTATTGTACTGTACATGTCATTGCTCCCTCTTCATGAATCCTCAGTGAAAATATGATTCTGTGTGTGTGAGATAAAGCCTCACCAACCTGTCCTGTTCTTACGTTACAGAAAGCCTACTGTGGCCACTGTAGCGAAAGGATATGGGGGCTGGGCAGGCAGGGCTACAAGTGTATCAACTGCAAACTGCTGGTCCATAAGCGCTGTCACAGACTCATCCCTCAGACCTGCCAAAAGCTTATGGTGAGTATTTCATCTTCATGTTCTTCATGAGCTAGTGAAGTCCTTCAGCATTCAGGCACACCCAGAAATCCAGCTTATGTGTTATCAGCATGTATGAAGAATATATTATTCCCTCAGCAGGAGAGTGCATGAAGTACAGCTGGTCAAAGCAGGTTGATGTGTGACCATAAAATGTGCTGGGTGTCACTCTCACACAGTTATGCTGATTATTATTGAGGGAGAAGGTCATAAAAGAGGATGTGTAAAATACATAACGGAGACTGTTGATGACCATGGTACAAGAGCAGATTTCTCTTCTGATTCTCACGTTTGACCCAACACAAAATACTCTTGTACCAGTCCAGAGATCACCTTGTTCAATCTAAACTGAGTAGATTTTTCTTTCAACATTTCCTGTTTGTCTTTGTGGACTTTACATCTGTAGCGTATCCTCCTTTTCATTCTTCTCATTCTATCAAAATGAGAAAAAGAAACCAAGGTCAGCAGCAGCAAACCATGTAATCAGTTCATTTGACTACAAAGATCTAAACTTCAGTCCTGACTAGAAAATCAATGTCGTCAATGGAAAACCTGCTCTGGTATTGGCTGCTGGCTGTGAGCACTATCTTCACAGATAGATAAGTGAATTTGCAGCTCAATACATGGAGTGACTTATTCCCTTTTTTCACTGAAACCTCCATATCATCACGAGTTCCCCAGAGCAACAACACTTCAGTACATTAGCTGAGATCCACACTAACATGTTTCACCTCAGACTCCGGTGTGACTGTTGTGGAGGATATTTCGTTGGACTTGTATTCAAATGTTTCTCCATGAATTCCTTTACTTCCTTGTCCAGGATCCAGTCATGCCATCACAGGAGCCCCCTTCAGATGACAAGAGTGAAGAAGTGGACCTTCCACCGGACGACACAGAGGACTCTGATGAGAGTAAGTCAGTGAAAGCTTCTCCTTCCTCCTCGTAATAAGGAAGTAGACTGTAGCCATTCATCACGGTCACAACAATGACCCTTTGATTAATCAATCAATCATTTTTTTTTTTTTTGTTCAATAATTAAAACAAGCTTTCTGATTTTTCAGTGTCTTAAATGTGAGTATTTGGGTTTGTGGACAAAACAAGACATTTCGAGAACATCAAATTTTCCAGGTTTAAGAAACACTGATATTTTCTGACATTTTATGGACCAAACAAGTGCTCGATTGATCGATAAAATAATTGTTGATTATTGTGTGATATCTAAAGTATTGAGGTATATCTAAATCACGCATTGAGTGATATATAAAGGACTAATCCTTGAATTTGGAAATGAGTACAGCAATGGGGAGATCTAATATAGATCATTGCTAGTCAACACCAGAATCTCTCTCTCTTAGGAATAGGAGAGATTAGAAAAGATGACTGATCAGTTGAACAACAATATATTTGTTCTGATGCAAATCTGAAGCCTGTGCAGTCAGACTTCTTCAGCTCCACTCTGATCACAAACCCTGGTATAATGTACAGTAGAACAGTATTTCTGATTTTCCTTCAAGTAACACCAGAGGGAGCCGTACCACAGTTTGAGAACCATGGCTCGTATGAAACAACACTATTGTCGCATTCTACACACTGACATTTGTATAAAACCCATAAAGGCAACTTAACTATGATTTGAATATTTTATTTAAAGTCAGTCTTGACTTTACATATCATACGTCCAATTGTTATAATAATAATAATAATAATAATAATAATATGTCATTTATTATTATACTATTACTGCTTATTGAATCTGTGTATATGTACAGTATATCAATTCAAATTGATGTATCATTGCACAGCTTCTGTGGTTCTCCCCTAAACCTAAAGACACTCGTCTCCATGACAACAAGGTCCTTAGTTGTAAAACTTTTGAAATTGATCAAAGAGAAAAATGAACACGTCTATGTGTTTGAAACCTGGACCCTGACGCCTACAACTGCTCTTCACCGTACAGTTTTTCACAGTAATGGCACCAAAAATATACAAATAATAAGGTAAATGTCTTATCATATGGAATTCAACACTAATTCCATATGACACTTTTCAAGAATCAAACAACACTATTATTTTCAAAACAACACTTATCACGATTTAAACGACATTTTTAGCAAAGCAAGCAACACTTTTGCATAAACAGCGGGAGAAATCGTGAGTGTGAGTCAATACATTTAAGAAAATGGAAATGTACTTTTAATCTCATAAATCTGCAACTTTATTTTCTCGTATATTTGACACTTTTGAGCTTGTGAATGTACGACTTCCGGTCCATTGAGCTGCGACTCAAAAACAACAGATAGATTCCTAAGGCCCGCCCACAACTTCTTTTTTGATTGAATTATAATACCCATTATATGGCCCAAACACAAAACAACATTCAAAACATCAAAAAAGTTGCTTCAAACAAAAAAACCTTCACTTCAATCAAAGAAAAACAGTGTTCAAATGCAATGTTTTGAGTCTCAAATATTTGTTTTGCATTCAAACACTTTTTTTCTTTGATTGAAAAGGGTTTATTTGAGTGAAGCAAACCTTTTTTATGAATGAATAATAAAGACACAAATCTACCTCCATACGCTTCAGGGAGCTCAAAGAACAAATGTATTTTCAAACATTAAACTAATATATTTTTGAATGATTAAATCAATATTTTTTTTGCTTCTGAAAAAGTGTTGCTTTCTTCGTGAAAAGTGTTGTTTGAAAATATTGACACAAATCTGATTCCATATTATCACAACCTTTTAAATGAGCAAAAACTAAAAAATGAAATAACTTGTAAGTTCTTCTAACCCATAATTTTTACCAAAACCTCACATTCACTTTTATCACTCATGTAAGTCAAACTCTGTTCTGTTATCTAACCACATGACTGTTCTCTGATGGGATCCCTTACAAACACACTTTTTAATCCTATTATGAGGAGGCCCGATGTGCCTGACTGTTAAAGGACGGCCCCTGATATGAGATGCTGTGGGACCCCTGTGGATTGACCTAGTTTGGCTTTCCTGACATTATTATGTGTATTCTACCTCCCTCTACTGGCCAGAAAAGAGAACAGCAATAAGTGGGGGATACAGTAAGTGCATTAACTGTCTCTAATTCAGTCTCTCTGTCTCTGCTTTTTTCCCCCTGCAGTACCCTTTTTGCCACACAACTGTACAGAGGATAAAACAGAGGACGCAGATTCAGAGGTGAGAAGAAAGCACTGAATTATCTGACAATCCAGATCCAGATATAGGATATATATGGATACTATAAGCAAGGAAATATTTCCCAATTATTTCCCCCCAAAACAGTGTATTTTAAGAAAAACCTGCAGAATTATATACATTAGCAATATACAACTTTCTCAAAGGAGTTGAGAGTCATTGTGGAGACAACCTGCTGCTAACTAGTGGTCAGGGATATTTGCTTTTCTATAGAATTCTAAGAATCAAAACAGATTCAAAAGATTTCATGAAAAATAGTGACCCTGTCGTTGAACAGCTGTCACACTGAGATAATGTTTCTGCGAACAGTGTGTTCATTACATATTCTAGCAAAAGCTACAAATGAGTTTTTGTCAAAAAATAATGTTCACCTGCAGAACATTAAAGGAGTTGTGGATGGCATCGATGGCATCAAGTTGTCCCAGGGTCTGGCTCTGGGACTGGGCGACTTCGACTTGATACGGGTGATCGGGCGTGGCAGCTACGCCAAGGTCCTGCTGGTTCGGCTAAAGAAGAACGAACAGATGTTTGCAATGAAGGTGGTAAAGAAGGAGCTGGTCCATGATGATGAGGTGAGAAACAGTGTGAAACAGGGACATATTCAGACAGAGGAACAGAACGGATTAGGTCACACCAGAGCACGATCAGGCATTAATGGTTATTTATGATACACGTGATGGTATGTGCTTAACAAATGAAGCATAAAAATGCCCCAAATATAACTATTGACCAAGAATGATGAGTTTAAAATAGGAAAGGCTAGAATCTGGACACAATTGCACTGTGCTATTGAGGGTCCAGTGTGTAAATATTGATTTGTGATTCAGAAATACATACGTACATCACAGACTGGAGAGCACAGAGACTGAGAGCTATTTTTGTCATAAGTTCTTTTCCTCTTTTTATTTCTATTCACAGTTGAATTGCATAGAGCAGGGGTTTCAAATTCAATGAGTGTCTAGTCTGGTCAAGAGCGGGCTGGTCCCAAAAGGGGAAAACTTTTCAGTAGCGGGTGGGCAATATGGGCTTAAAATTATAACATGGCATCAATATTCCACCGTGATGTTGCAATAAAGATATTCATGATGGTATTTCACAGAATTTCAAAGTAAAAGTGCTTGTTATTAATATGGAATGATGTATATACCTCAGAATATACATATCAGGCTGTGCCATGTTTTAATTACAGTATAACACGATATTTCAGTAAGTGGTGAGTAATGTAATCGATTGGCGAGTCACATGTGGCCCACGGGCCACCAGTTTAACACTTCATAGAGATATAAACATTGTTGATGCTAGTGGATGGTTCACTTTTGTGGATAAATTGTGCCCACAGAGTCTAATACAATTTCCCAAACACAGTTTTTAAAGATGGCAAACCATCATGATCCATGATTGGGATAATTCTGCAACCTTGTTTAGAGATCCAAACCCAAATCTGTGATTGTGACGCCATGGTCTACTATCATCCTTTTCCCAGCTCTGGCTTCACTCACTCCTCACACTGACATCTGTTTATTATGTCTGGTTTGTGCTGCTAATGTCAGATGACAGGATACATTGATACAACACAACAGGCTTGTCCACTGGTCCAGGACATATGAAAGGGAAACTGCTGGCTTAAATTCATGTGTTTCATGAATTTCAAACACTGTCTGCACATGTTCTTAGACATGGAGGATTGATGCCTTTGGATTACACAGGTTATTTAATGACTTTGACCTTGTATTGCAAATGTGAAGCTGTCACTGATGATCTGAGTGCAGAGCACAAGGACTCCCATGGGCAGGGATCGTGAAATGCTGGACTGTGTCTCAGTGTGATCAGTGATAAATGGTAATTTTTCATAAAACTGGAGAGATGGAGGAAATAGAACAGTGAAGGATGTAAGGGGGGAGTAGGAGTGTAAAGAGTAAAAAAAAATACTGAGTCAGAAACTGGTAGGAGCTTCTGAATGAGGAATGAGGGGTTATAAAAAGAAGTGGGGTTGGATTTTATTCAAACATGGCAGAGGGCTTATGAATTGGAGAAAATGGTTTAGGAGGGAGAAGGAATAAGTGAGTGGGTGACTCACAGGAGATGCTCAATCTGGCTCCAGTGTCTTTTTTTGCTCTGATGAGCTGCCAGATGCACATAATGTGAAGTCTGCGTAATGCTGTTATAGCAGCAAAGACACAGGCGTATAAACAGTACATACATATTATCCACATGTATTATTTATTATTTAATGTAAAGGTCGCTGGCTGCTGTTTCCGTCTTCCCGTTGGCTAAGACACATTTTATCCTGCTTTATTTTATTTGTAACATTGGCAAATATTTGTTATGATACAATACGACATACTTTATTCAAACTCAATTGTATATAACAATGCCTTCACATACACAGTAAAAACAACACATGACAAAATATAACACTCAGAGTGTACAGTGCACACACCCCGTACTCATAAGGAAGATTAAAATACAAGATGACTAAAATAATGATCATAAAGACAACATGAGTCGATTGCACAATCTCTATGGCCCCAAGCGGTGTTATTAAAAAGTCTGACTGAGTTTGGCAGCAATAATTACTTTTATGAATACATTTATTTATATAAAATCAGCAGTTTTGTTGTAGATTAATATGTTGCAATGAGGAATAACAGAGTTTTATCAGGAATGAGCCAATACAATATTCAGTATTGGTATCAGTCCAATACTGAGAAAAAAACACAAAATAAAATCCAATATAATCCAAAAACCATATATATATATAACATCAATGCCTCACTAATCTTGCTTTAAAGAGAATGTAAATGTGAGAAATGTACACGTCTGTCACTCAGCTACGTGGACTTATTTTAAGATAAGATAAGAAGAAACAATACTCAAGACTGTGACTGTGTATTAATACCAATATCACAATTATATTCCAAGTTTTGTTTTTATGTACATATGATCCCAGAGACTGCGTTGCATAAGAAACATGAAGAAATATTATGCCATGTTTCATTTTTCTAATGCTATTGTCACACCAATTAATACTTGAATTTATATACTACTTTAAATACTGAATTTTGCATACACCTGTCTTCCTGTCAGGAGCTACTCTCTTAAATTGTACATATTAGCACTTTATTTTTTTCATTTGGTGTGATCTTGCATTTTGCATGTTCTGTATTGGGTTTTCATTATGACGTGTCCTTTGCCTAGCTGCAATCGAATTTCCCCCAAGTGGGAAAATAAGAGGTTGTGGGGTTGAGAATTCTAAACTTATAGTTCTAAACTTAGAGTTCATGAGATGGATATTCTAAAATGTATGTTTCTCTTGATTTCAATAATTGCTTTTCTTTGTGTCCTTAAGTTAAAAACAGTTAAAATTTTTTACATGATAGAGATAGGAGAAGTATATTGGTGAATTCTGGTGTCTATGCCTTGATGTAATGCCACTAGATGGCATTATTGCTAAAAAAAAATCACACTGCAGTCTCGCAGGCTGGTGTAAGCTAAACTTGAATCAACGACCAGCTGCATCTTTCAAACACACCCAGGAGGACGATGCACATCACGCCTCCACTTTCCTCATCATCTTTTAATTTGTTTTTGTTTTTGTTTGTTGGGTTTTTTTTTCCCACACACTTTATGTTTTTTAATCCAAGACACAAATTCTGTGACAGCTGTGAACAAAACAAATTTGATTCCATAACAAATGTGCCCCTAATAAAAACTGAATTAAGGAAATCGGCACGTTCCACCACTGTTTTTAAATCGAATATTCCATTTTTATTTTATTTATTCATGGCTACGTTCGTGTTCTGTCATTTAATAATTAATCCTTGCTGTGGTCTCGTAGCGCACATCAAAGGAAGCTCAGAGCTTTTCCACAGATTCACTTCAAACCACTGAAGGAGCAGAGATGACCAACAGGAGATGTGTTGTGATGGCGTGTTCTGTACAATTCTCAGTTCCTCTCGTGGTAATGAGTCCAGTTGAAGGAATTTGGTACCGTGTGCACAGTATGGCGTCCCTCTTGTGGTGTTATGAATTAACAATGTGGTATTAGAGGCACAGCAGGAGGAGCTTGATATTTTACACTAGCTGTGTTGTAGCCCACATTAACATTAACTATTATCAACTTAATGACACTTTGGATTTGTATAAATGTCCTCGCCTGAGGCTGGACACTGACTCCTCACTGCAGGAGCTGGTTTGAGCGGTTACAACCACAGAGAATGTTTTTTTTACTGACGAGTGCTCTCCAGACTAACTGCTCTTAACCCTGTAAAGCCCCAACCATTAAATAATTGACAGAAAATTCCAATTCTTTGAAACTGGAGCATTCATTGGTCTTCTGATCAAACAAATGTTTTATTTTTTCAAATATCAATTTCCATATAGGAGTTTAAATTTGTATCATATTTGATACAGCAGGTCGCAATGCTCAAAGATTATTTTTTTCTTGAACAAAAAATACACAAAAATAATGCAGCAATGGAACTTCCCATAATTGTATACATCAGGTTTTATACAACGTTTAGCATTATAGGGTTAACAGCTGTCGTCTCTGTGTGAAAAACAGTCTATTGATCAGACAAAATTGATTGGCATGATTGATTGATTCTCTCTCTCTCCCTCTTGCTCTTGGAGGTCTGAGTGCTGAGAGTGATTGCGTTACTGGAGTTTTTTCAGTGGTGTGAGTGAGTTTTTCTTACTTACTTTTCTTTTTTCTTCTATCTATGTGTTTATAGTTTATAGTTTGTCTTTATTTTGAGGTGTTTTTTGTCGTGTTTGGTGTTTTCTGGTGGTGGTTTTTTGATCGGTTTGGTGAAGCAGCATTTGTTTGGCAAGATGCCGGTCGCGGTGGCTGCTGCCGCAGAGTTTGAACGGCTGACTCGTCGCCATGCCATCAAACTCATCCCGGCTGTGCTCGGTGGAGGAGGCGGGTTTGGCAGTAGGAGAGGTGGTGGGGTACGGCAGCGTTAAGTCTGCCTCCCGCATGAACGGAGTGATTGCTATCTTCTTCGATAGCACTGACAAGGTGGGGAAAGTCGTGGAGAGCGGTGTCGTGTTACGCGACACCTTCACTCCGTTCTCCCACTCGTCCGTCCTGCCACTAAGATAACGATCTCCAATGCTCCACCGTTCATTAAGAACGATGTGTTGGCTAAAGAGCTGTCTCGTTATGGTCAACTTGTCTCTCCCATAAAAATTGTGTCTTTGGGCTTTAAATTTCCGCAGCACATCGTGTGTCACCGGAGACAGATGTACATGATCCTCAAAGACACAACATGTGATCTCAAGCTGTCATTTTCCTTTAAAATTTAAGGGATCACTCACGTGGTCTTCACCTCGTCGGAGACCATGAAATGTTTTGGTTGTGGTGCGGAAGGCCATTTGGGCTGCCGGTGGTGGCTGAGTCGCCGCCAGCGGTGGCTCTGGTGGTTGCCCCGATGCCAGGGGGTGTTGCAGTGGCCTCGACCTTTGAGACTGGTGAGCCTATGGGGCTAGCGATGGGCTCCATGGGCCCCTCATGCTCGAAAATCAATACTGTGAAACAACCCGAAAGAGTTAAAGAAAAAATTATTCCAAATGAACCAAGTTGTTTAAGCGATAATAGTGATGAGGAAACCATGTTTGTTGATTTGATAAATGAGGACTTTTCTGATGATGAAATGAAAATCTCTCAAAAGAGAAAAAAAACAAGACTCTCAGAAATCAAACACAAAAACAAGAAAACTGTTGAAAAAGTCAAAAACTGCAACAGAAACAGAGAGTAACTTGTCTCACTCAGGATGGGCCTCCACAGAATCTCTACTCTCCTGAGGAGATTAAAAAGTTTTTAGAAAAAATCAAAGGGACCAGACTTCCTGCTGTAGAGGACTACTTTGATAACCTCAGACTGTCCATTCAGTCAGCTCATCCTCTCACCAGGAAGTCTGGAAAGACTGATAATGTCCTCTCAGACAAAGAAATCTATCGCCTGAAAACTGTCATTAATAGAGTGAAAGCGAAGTCATCGCAAATGAAGAAGATATTTAATAATTTATGCTTTTATTTACTGACATGTTTTATCACTAGGGCTGTAACTATATGCCTATGGAATATGAAATCACGATACTCAGAGACACTGTGTCGTGGCTGAGAAAACAGAATCGCGAAACGCCCTTTCTAACTCCCATTTATTTTTCCAGTCAGCCACATGATATGAGCTGTTAGTGCTACCAAACTTTTCAAATTACTATTATTTTTATTAGGGGTGTCAAATTATCGCGTTAATTGTGATTAATTAATTACAGTCATCATCAATCTCTTCTTTACTGTTGTCCCCAGTCCCAGGGCAGCGTCAGACGCAGTGACAAAAGCGTCATAAAACCATGTCTAACTTTAACAAACACAGACATGCTGCATACCCACAGAAAGGTCAGAAACTCAGCTAAAAGCTCATATAAACCATACTTATGTTCACCAAACACAGTTAAAACGCCGATGGATCAAACCTTTACAGCGCACATGTTTAAAAGTGGCACCGGAGCGTCAGCGTGATTATGTAAACAGTGGAGAATTCACAGATTCTAACGGTACCATTTTTATCACTCTACGAACAAGATTCACGGATCCAGCCCCAAAATAACAACTGACTTTCAAGAAATACAAGTGGAGATGTTTTTACCTTTGCTATTTATCAAAACAAGTTATTTCCACCGGAACAAAACTGCTTCGCATGAAGAACTACACTTCCCAGCTTGCTTTGGGGACAAATCCCAGTCTGATTGATAATTTACTTTGTATTTTTCAACAGTATTATTATTTTTTTATTTTTTTATTTGTTATTTGTTACAGAAAAGAGAGCAATCTTTGGTTATTTATTTATTTATGTTAAAATCTGTTCACAGTTTTCCAAAATATTTGTTATCAAATGTTACATTAAGTTGTTTTATAAGTAAATGTTGTTTATATTTAAAAAAATTGTGGAATGTATCGAACAGTGGGTCAAAAATCATGATACAAATCAAATCGTGAGTTTGTGTATCGTTACAGCCCTATTTACCACTGCTGTTTTCTTTTTTAATTTCTCTCCTCCAATGTGTGATTTTAATATCAGCATTTTAAATTTAAATGGAGCCAGAGCTGCTTTTAAAAGAGCTGCTCTTTTTAAACTAATGGAGACAGAAAATAGACGTGATGTTTTTACAGGAAACCCACAGCACAGCTGAAATAGAGAGTGATTGGAGGATGGCTTTTAATGGGCAGGTCAGGCAGCTTAGGAAGCTAAGCTAAGCTTGTTTGGAGTGTTGTAGAAGAAACCTGGAAACTAGCTGGGTTCACGGGCTACATTTCAAGCAGGAAGACGTCACTGAGAGGTAAGACTGACGCTAATACTCCACTATTTCTGCTCATAGTAAACGATATGATATAGTTGTCGGCAGTAAAGCGACAACGTTGTCAAAGTAACGTTTGATAAACAATCTGTTAGCAAAGTAAAGTCACCTTGCGTTCGCTGGAGAACAATGTCAGTGTTATTCAAATGTTTTAATGTTATTGATGTTTGTTCAAGACGTCACAGACAATGTTGTCATTTTCATCTAATGTTAGTCATAGCCTATATAGACCACATTAGAATGTTCACAGCTCACTCAGTTGACATTTTTTTCTGAAAGTTTTGTTTTCCTGGAAAAAAGTAAAATCTTCTTTCATATTTTATGTGTAATTGTATTCCTTGTCCTTTACAGTTGAAACATGGTTTAATCAAGTCTTGGGGAAAATCTTCACATCATCTGCTCCTCTTCACCACTGTGATTCCTCCAGCTGTCCCACATCAGATTCTGACACCGCTCTACACGTTTCATTATTTATTTTTTGTTTGCATATTGTGTTAGACATGCTTTTAGATTTGGCTCCTTGTTTATTTTTATTTGTACTCTTGAATATGATGGTAAAACATTTTCCTTTTTGAATAATAAAGTTGTTTTTTTTCACCTTACACTGTATGCATAATTATGTACACAGTTCAACAGTAGTGGTAGGTAGTTGGTGGAAGGAGGCTGAATAGTTACTGATTTTGTTATATTACTATACTACATAAGTTAGATTACACAATAAAAATGGTGCAGTTGTAGCCAGTAAACAAAGTAGCTCTAATTCTGAAGTGTTTATCAACCATTTTCTCCAAATGAAATCACTTTTTATCTAATAATACGCTAATTATTATCATTGTCATTTTCACACAGAAAAACAAACCGAAATGACTGCAGTGGATGATCTCACGGTCATCATGCCTGCATGCAATTACTATCTGATGAGCAGGAGAAAGTATTGTCAACAACAGCAATCCGGCAGTTGCCCGAACCGTAGTAAAGGAACGCTAACTCCTTAGCTTGGGTTAGCTCGTTCGGCAACAACACAACAACTGCGGGACACCGACTGCGTTAAACATGGCACTTTATTTCAGTACTGCAGGGTGATGCAGAGCCTCTCTGGGTACAATGAGACTCTCTCATAAAGGGGAGAACATAACCAAACAACAGTATGAAGCGTGACAGTGTCTCGCTGCGGCCCTTCAACATAAACCACAACACGGCACACACACTTTCTGTTTTACTCACTGACGTCGCACGCACGCACGCACACACGCACACACATAGTTGGTTAGCTTAGCTTAGCCTCCAACAGTATCTGGTGAGGACGCGAAACGATAACGTGAGCACGCGAAAGTATCTGGTGAGCATGCAAAAGTATCTGGTGAGCGTGCGAAAGGTTTCTTTTTTTCTCTCTCTCCATGTCCCTTTAGGGGCTCCGTACTTCCTCCTACAATGACACAAAATGACAAATTTTGCGTCATTGTTGGAGGAAGTGTAAGAGGTAAATACGGACTTCTCCCGTCTCAGGGGAGAATGAGAGAGTTCAAAAGTATGACTGGGTTTCTAACAATGCAAAGCTTAATGCAAATAGGTGGAGTGCTCCTTTAAGTCATATGTCCAGTCTGAGTGGAGGGGTGAGGATTTTATTCGCCAAAAGTTGTTTACCAGTTTCTTGTCTGACTGAGGAGATAATTCCAGGTTAAAACACCTGGAATTATTTTGAAAGTCAAACCTCAGTTCGAAAATGTAAAGCTTGTGTTTTTAAATGTCTACGCTCCCACCAATGGAGTGGATAGGGTAGTATTTTTAAATGTTTTAAGTGATACTGTAGAGCTTGTGGTACAAATGATTTTATGTTTTTAAGGGGGGATTTTAACTGTACAGTTGATCCAACCTTAGACTGGAATCATCCTGAACCACATCCTGCATCATCCCACAGCATCAGACAGCTGATAGAAGAACACAAGCTGTCTGACCTGTGGAGGGGTTTCATCAGTAATCACAGACAGTACACCTGGAGTCACACAAGGGGTAATCTTTTATCTCTGGCCAGACTGGACCATTTTTATTGTTTTAAAGCGGAACTAGACCGGAAGTTCCTATTATCGCTGTTTTTTTTGGTGTGTATCTGCGTCATTACCTTGTTTATGAAGCCTGACGGTTCGAAACAAACAGTTCAGCCATTGCTGAGAATGTTGTGTTTTATTGTAATCTCGGGGCTCAACGAGATCACTGAAAATCCTGTAATAGTTACGTAAGCAGCGGTTCTCCTGAACAGCCGATCGTCCTGCTCCGGGCGGTAGTCCGGGCACATCCGGTTGCGTACATTGAACCGCAGAAGAAGAATAACGTCCGTTGTGGAGGTGTTTCACGAGCGACAGTGTCTTCTGACTCTGGGTCTGACTCCGGTTTAAAGTCATAAATGGGACTGCGGCGGGGAGTCGTGACGAAGCTATTTTTAAACACTGTTCTGAGAAAGGATGTGCTGGATAGTACTGGCCAATCACAAGACTCTGTCTTCTGGGGGTGAAAGTTCACTCTGAAACATCGCGGCTGAAAAACACTGTCAGAAAAGAGGATTTCTATCGGCTAGTTTACAGCAACGAGGAGGTTTTTGACCATAAAAACAAGTTAATATATGTAAGTAGACCTCCATAACTATATGTGCAACAGGACCACTCTATGTGACCTTTAAATACCATTTTAATATTTTTAAAAAGGTGTTTTATTCAGCCTGTGGGTTTTACTGTTCACTGTCTTGTCTCCTCCGTTTTTATTATAAATGTTCGTTTAAAGAACACAAACCTTTTAAGAAACCAAGCTTTTAGAACGGCTTTCACATTTTTTTGGGGGAATCCCACAGCGAGAGCAGGCCTGCCTTTAAACAGTGGTGGGACTTTGGTAAGACCCAGACAAAACAGCTCTGCCAGCAGTTCACTCGGGGTGTCACTACAGACTAAACCCGGTCCATGAAAGATCTGGAGACGCAGGTGGTGGAGCTGCAGTCTCTCACAGACTCTACAACAAATTGAGGGCTTTTAGACTCCCTCAAGTCAAAAAAGTCGGCCATAGCCAACCTGCTAGGCATTTCAGCACAGGGAGCTCTGGTCAGGTCTAGGTTCATGAACATGGACGGGTAGCGGCTCCCAAGTCTCAGACTTTTCTGAGATCAGGAAGTATGCTGCCAGGTTTACAAAAACCTTTTTAAGAGTGAGTTAGCAGCAGAGGTAACACTGCAGGTGCTCTACACTGCCACCATGACCCTACAGAGCAGCAGAGCTCCGGGCATGGACGGCCTTCCTGCTGATTTCTTTCTTGCTTTGAAGTCTTTCTGGTCTATACTAGGACCAGATCTGTTAGAGGTGGTTAATGAAAGCCTGAAGACCGGAAAACTGCCTCTGAGCTGCAGTAGGGCTGCAATAACCCTGCTGCCAAAAAAGGGAGACCTGCAAGAACTAAAAAACTGGAGGCTGGTCTCATTACTGTGCACAGATTATAAGATCCTGTCCAAAGCTCTGGCCCTTAGACTGCGGGAGGTGATGGCGTCCATCGTCCACCCTAACCAGACTTACTGTGTGCCTGGCAGGCTCATCAGGAACAACGTCACTTTAATTCGAGACGTTTTGGAGCTCTCCAGTTCATTGGGTATAGAGATTGGTCTGATTTCAATGGACCATGAAAAGGCTTTCTCAACCCTGGTTTCATAGCCATGGTCCTGGTTCTCTATAGTGACATTGCGAGCATTCTGAAAATTAATGGCGGGCTGAGTGCACCATTTGAGATCCAGAGAGGGGTAAGGCAGGGCTGCTCTCTCTGGATGTTATATTCAGCAGCCATCGAGCCTCTGCTCCACAAACTAAGAGCTAAACTTACAGGTGTGTGCTTCCCCCCTTTTAAACTTTCTGGTTATGTAGACTATCTCGTTGTTCTAATTAATTCACAACAAGATATTGACATTTTAACTGACACTGTGAAAGACTTTGGTTTTATTTCATCTGCTAGAGTGAACTGTGAGAAAAGCGAGGCTCTGATGGCAGGAGGGGAGCTGGGGGTTTTAAAGGCCTGGGTCATGATTTTAATTTGTTTTTAATGAATATACCGAACATGAGCACATCTCCTCTGACTGCTTTTTACAAAAGTGTTTTTTGAGTGTGGAACCTGCTGAGGAAAGAGAGGAGAGAGCAGGCGTAGAGGACCCGTCTGGACCTTCCCAGGTGGGCAGGTCAGAGTCTGGCCACGAGACTGCAGACTGCGAGGGTCGTCACTCTGGGGCAGGTGGTGGCGCTGACTGGACCCCGGATGGATGACCCCTCTGAACTCACTGCCCGGCTCAGACTGATGTCAGTGAGGGTCACATAGAAGCTCCTAGAACACTGGAGACAGAAATTCACAGGACACGACCGCCTGCTTTTAGACTCCTCTTTTAATCAAACCGTGACAGATGACGACTTCTATTTCCTGCCATTTTCCTGGCACCGGATTTTAAAGACTGCTCAGGGATTTTATTGGCTTATACACGCCTCGTACCACTGGATGGCACCACCGGAAAAACATTCTAACTGGAAAACTGGACGTGTTTTTACAAACCGTTTTTACCAGATGTGGAGAGGTTTTTACCAAGCAGCTTTTTATTCTGGGTTTTAAATACACACGCCAGCACAAGAACAAATGCCAGCATTTAAACTTTGTTTTAGGGCAGGCCAAAATGGTGGTGTATTTTAGCCGAGGGGAGAAAGGTGGAGGATGGTTTTATTGTCACTGTGACTGAATATGATGAAGTCCAGACTCCTCGTTGATTTTAATTATTACAAAGCAGCAGTAGATCTGAACTCTTTCCAGCAGGTTTGGTGTTTTAATCAGACGTTGTGTTCTGTGGAAAACCACACACTGCAGTTTGGAGATGTGCTTATGTGATTCAAGTGTTTATTTATCTATTTATTTATTTATTTATTTTACTTACTCTAAAGAGTAAGACTGATGTGTGAATACATTCAGAGGATTTTTTGAAAAAGAAAAAAAAATAGAAAAATAAAGTTGATTCAAAAGTCAAAATCAAAAAATCTCTCTCTCTCTCTCCCCTCCAGGACATCGACTGGGTGCAGACAGAAAAGCATGTGTTTGAGCAGGCGTCCAACAATCCATTCCTAGTCGGCCTCCAATCCTGTTTCCAGACAGAAAGTCGGTAAGAACAGGATGAAGCTGACACTTGGATTTTTAATGGCGTAACCTTAAAAATGTTATTGCCATCAACAGATCTCATACAAAAAAATTCACAGTGTTTTCAAACTCTCAAAACTCAGACCTGATTTCTCACAGATACTCTGTTTTACAGTGTCACTGATAAACTAAATGGATTGCCTCGTCCTGCTCTTATTTCCAGGTTATTCTTGGTAATTGAATATGTGAACGGCGGTGACTTGATGTTTCATATGCAACGACAAAGGAAGCTCCCAGAAGAACATGCGAGGTAAACATCCAGGTGTTAAAAGTGTCTGTTCACATGTGTTGGTTAAAAGGTCCCAGTCTGGAATTCAGGTGTGTCTACATACAGTATAGACACAATCTGTACCTGCATGGTTAAGTCTTGTGTTTAAATACACAAGTAGATGTGATGTTTTCAAATGTATGGACTGCAACTAATGATTACTTTCATTATGGATTGATATGTCAATTAGAGCTGAAACAATTACTTGATTAAACGATTATTTATCGATTACTAAATGTTGATGATCGATTAATCGGTTTGAAGCTTTTTTCATGATTAATGTTTCTTTGCTCCAGATGTTTTTTTTTTGTTTGTTTTAACATTTTCTGACTTTTTATTTACCAACCAATTACTTGATTAATCATGAAAATGATTGACAGATTAATCAATTATGAAAATAATTGTTAGTTGCAGATCTAATGTCAATTGGTTCCTCATTTAATTGATGAGTTGAAATAGTTGGCAATTAGAGATTGATTAGTAGTCACAGCCCTAATCAGGATCAAATGGAGACCCAGCAGTGAAGCCTCCAGCAGTAAGCTGCTGCATGACCAGAGCACGACACACGGAGCAAGTGAAATTATAACTGGATTTGGTTAAGATGAGGGCACAGTCGGCTCAGCTGGCTACACAATTTTTAGGCTGGATGATCCAGAAGGTTCCTTTGTAGTTCACATCATGTTTGTATGTTGTTGTTTTTTAGAGTTAGAACAAAAAAAATGACGGGGCGTGAGCAGCTGTCTAACCCTGGATTTCCAATGGACGAGTTACAGCTGCGGAACGTCAGCGGCGCGGTCACTGTTGCAAATCACTTCCATTCGCATCAATGAGAGCATTTCCACCAGACGCGCTGCAGCACGTCTCTGCAGCGTCCCAGAAGCGGCTCGCCGCACCGCAGCGCTATCGATAGGTAGCAGTTCTATTATTGCCGTTGCGGCTGCTGAACCGCGTAAATTCCAACAGAGCAGATCGCACCAGACAGGAAGTCTGATACAGAATCAAAGTAAAACACTTCCGCCCCCCTTTCAAAATAAAACACGCAGGTCATATAGCCTATCACAACTTCACATCAACATTACGTCGTGACCGGTGCTGCCAGGTCAACAGTCAATTAATCAGAGCGTCTCAGAGAGTCATAATGTACGACGAGAGACTGATTGTTGAAGTGGAGAAACATAAAATGATGACCAAGATGGCGGCGCGTGTGCATCGCGAGGCCCAGCGTCTCTCCCAGTTTTGCAATTTTTCAGTGATTTTTTTGGTAATTTCAGGTCTGTTTGTACGGAACAGTCTCACTTTAACATCCTACATGGATCTTGGTTTAAATCTCCCCCACGACACTACCACCAATCTTCAACTCATTCCTGAGATCTCCAGAGCAGCCAAAGCTACGCACTCTACCCGGCCGGGCGGAAGTGATCGCAGGCAGCGTCGGGAGCGTGAACAAAGGCGGGGGAAGCGCGGAGGCATACGACCTAAGCTAATGCTAACACCACACCAGCTCGCTTTACCCAGCATCTTCCTCGCTAATGTGCAGTCCTTGGTGAACAAAATGGACGAGTTACGACTACACATCACCCAAAGCAAGAGACTCATGGACAGTAACGTCATGATTTTCACATTCACAACAGAGTACCGGACAATGCCATCACGTTGGCCGGCCGACACACACATCGAGCAGACAGGACAGCAGCTGAGTCCGGTAAGACCAGAGGAGGAGGACTGTGCATTTATATTAACACATCTTGGTGTACAGACTCTATCGTTGTTCAGAGACACTGCTCAGAAAACTTGGAGTTTCACATGGTTAAGTGTAGGCCTTTCTATCAGCCCAGAGAGCTCAGCTCCACCATTGTAACTGCAGCCTTCATCCCCCCTGATGCTGATGCCAAAGCTGCTATGAGTGAACTTTACACAGCCATCAGTAAACAACAGAATGCTCACCCGGAGGCTGCATTTATAGTTGCTGGTGATTTTAACCACTCAAACTTAAAGACAGTGCTCCCTAAATTCCACCAGTATGTTTCCTGCAACACAAGAGGAAACAAAACCTTGGATCACGTCTATTCAAACATCTCAGGAGCCTACACCACAACCCCCCTCCCCGGACTACGACCGGACCCCCTGCAGATGACCAGCCCCTCACACTCACTTCCACAGACGTCCATGCTGAACTGAGCCACATCAACACCCGAAGGCTGTTGGCCCAGATGGCACCCCCGGGCGTGTGCTTAAGGCATGTGCAGAACAACTCACAGGTGTTTTTACGGACATATTTAACCTGTCCCTCGCCCAAGCAGCTGTACCAGCATGCCTAAAAGCCACCTCCATCGTCCCAGTGCCGAAACACTCCAGACCCACGTGCCTGAATGACTATCGCCCTGTAGCACTCACACCCATTATTATGAAGAGTGACTGGTCCTGGCGCACATGAAGAACTGCCTCCCACCCACATTGGACCCTTACCAATTTGCCTACCGCAGCAATAGGAGCACCGAAGATGCAGTCTCCACCGTGCTGCACTCTGTGCTCACACATCTAGACAACAATAACACCTACGCCAGAATGTTGTTTGTTGATTTCAGCTCAGCTTTCAACACTGTCATCCCCTCCAAGTTAAATACCAAACTTGGAGACCTGGGCTTCATCACCTCCCTCCGCCACTGGATTACAGACTTTCTCACCAATAGACCTCAGTTTGTTAGGTCAGGACACTCCTGCTCCAGCACCATCACACTCAACACAGGCGTACCACAGGGCTGTGTGCTGAGCCCATTCCTCTACTCCCTCTTCACCCACGACTGCAGACCTGTACATGGATCCAACACCATCGTCAAGTTTGCGGACGACACAACAGTGCTTGGCCTCATCAGTAACAACGATGAGACAGCCTACAGGGAGGAAGTGAAACATCTGGCCGATTGGTGCGCTGACAATAATCTGCTCCTTAACACCAGCAAAACAAAGGAGCTAATTGTGGACTTCAGAAGAGAAAGAAGAATCACGCACAATCCCATTCATATCAACGGAATGGCTGTTGAATGTGTTTCCAGCTTTAAATTCCTGGGGACCCACATCACAGAGGACCTCTCCTGGTCCACCAACACCTCCAGTCTTGTCAAAAAGGCTCATCAATGCCTCTTTTTCCTGAGGATCCTGAAGCGTCACCACCTGTCCTCAGACGTTCTGAGGAACTTCTAAACCTCACAGCACATTATAAGGACTCCACTTCCTGCCATTGAGGATGTTCAGAGGAAACACTGTCTGCGTCGCGCTCGCAACATCCTCAAAGACTCCTCCCACCCTGCCCATAGACTGTTTGTCCCCTTGCCCTCGGGCAGACGCCTCAGAAGCCTCCGGACCAGAACCAGCAGAATGAGGAACAGCTTTTTCCCCAGAGCTGTCTGCCTTCTCAACTCTGCCAAACAATCTCTGAACTCTGCCTCCCTTCCGATATCTACCCCCCACTGACCCCCCTGCACAACACCTCACACTAGTTACCCCCGAAGCCCACCGAAGAATGTTTACTCTCGTTTGTATATTTATTATTAAAATAAGCTACCTACCTGTAAAATATTCTATTAATCTGTAAAATATTCTGTTAATCTGTAAAATATTTTGTATATATATAAGCATTTATCCATATGTCCATAACATCCATAACATATTCACTGCACCTTACCGCTATCTGTATATAACAATCTGTACAATATATTTATATTTATACCGCTCATTTATATTCCTATTCATATTGCCTCTATATTTATAATATTCTTGCACTTTCTGCTTGTTGCACTTCTGGTGAGATACAAAACCTCATTTTGTTACCTAAAACTTGTGTTTGAGTAATGACAATAAACTACAAGGTGGCAGCAGCAGCAGGCATTTGGTCACTTCGCTGCTGCTCTTCACAGCTCAACCTGCTAAAATTTCTTTTTTGTTATATGGAGCAAAGAAAATATTTACATTTACGTAGCTGAAAAAATCCGAAAGGTTGTTTTAGTTCCTTAAAAACGGTTAATCAATTATTTCAAAATAGCTGACCATTGCTTAGTAATGGCTTGATTGTCATTTCATAATGTCAGCGCTACTCTCGTTTTCTTGGAGTAAAGAATTGCCCTCTGAAAAAATAATGTCCGACACAGAAACATATTTAAAAAATTTGGCAAGAGCACTAATGCATCCCCCCCTTATGCTAAAGTTGCTATGGGGCAGGTGTGTGTCTGAAGATGCTTCACTTTCTTTGCATTTGGGGTAAAAATGTTCCTCGGCAGCATATTTCCCTCACAAAAACAAACTGTTGGTTTAATGGGAAGCTTAAGCAGCTCCACGTGGATGTGGCACTGCAACCAGACCTGAATTTTTTTTCCACCTCTGAGAAATGTAATGAGCACCCATAATTCATTGTGCCTATCTACTTATGGGGCACTCCAACTGCGGCTCTGATAAATGCTGGATCAAAGGCTCGGTAATTTAGAAAGGCACTGTTGGGTCCCAATCAGCCCCTGCAATCTGTACTCTGGAGGCAGTGGCTGCACATATGCAAAACAGCATGTTAATCACTCATAATGATTGTACATATTCATGAGCCGTGCTCTTACAAAGAGCCCTGCTGCATTCCCCCGTGCAGTGGGGGGGAGGGTGGGCTGGTGGGCGGTGGATGGTGCTGCCGATAGGACACACCTTCTATCAGTCTGATGCCAGGAATGAAAGTGTGTACAATGAGGGCTGTCAGAGGGAAAGCGCGGGGGAGCGATGTGGAATTTGTGATTCTTCTGGCAAACATCCTCTTCACTCTCGTCTCTCCCTCACTGTTTGACGAACATGGATTTGCGGCAGGTGGGCAGACGGAGAGAGCTTCTCATCAGTGCTAATGAAGGCTTATCTCCCAGAGACAGAAAACACACAACCTACACACGGATAGGGAAAACATGCTACTGACTCACCAAGTGCTACTTACTGTAAGCGCTAATATTGACTTGAATTTAAGTCTGCTGATGTCAGTCAGTCTCCACACTTCGAAACTCGCAGAGAAGTGAACAGCTGCAGTGCATCTGTAAGAGAGGGTGCTGGACGTCATCACAACATCATAAACCCTGCCACTGTATTTCAGTCCAGTGACTGTCAGACAGAGGCCCTTTCTCAATACCCAAGTATGCCAGTACGTACTTTCATAGTTGGGAAGTACATACTTGCCAAGTACGGGTGTACGATCTCTTCAATTGGAACAGCAGTGTACTTCCTTGTTCTACTGTTTGAATGGCGGGTGGTGCCAAGCACTTAAGCCTCATTACCGCCACCTACAGTGTTGATGAATGATCATATAAAATACTTTTAACAAATCATATATTGTTGTTGTTTTCACATTTTAAATATTAAACTTAATGTATTTATTCATTTTTATAAATAAATAGATACATTAGAGCAGTGTAGAGTAATATATATATAGACTTAGAGCTTAGACTATATATATGTGTGTGTGTGTGTCTATATATATATATATATATATATATATATATATATATATATATATATATATACATACATTATGGCATGCCGTTCAGGAAATCAATCTTTGAATATATGGAATTAAACTTTGAATATATGGAATTAAACCTTGAATTAGGGATGTCACGGTTAACGGTGTAACGGTAAACCGCGATAACATTTTTGACGATAATAATTACCGTCTTCATTTCAAAAAAAATTATTATCTCGGTGAATAACCGCGCCCGCGGTGTAGGCACCATGAGCCTTTCCAGCGTCTCTGTCTGCTGAAGTTGCCGCGCAGGCGCACTCTGTAGCCTACAACCTGATGTTCAAACTTTATCGAAGCTGGAATCATGGCCGAAGGAGGAGACGACAGCCCTCAGGACATATACATATATGAAAACTCACCCATAACATTATAGCGCGGTGCTGGCGTCACATCATCATCTCAGACGACTACAGTGTCTGTCCTGCTCTCTTTCAGCCGCTGAATAATCATCTGTTTGTTGTTTTTGTGACGATGAAGTCTGCTAACATGTTAGCATAAAGATTGCTAGCTTAAAATGCTAACAGTCCACACACCAGCAGTCTCTGTGCTTTCTCTGTCATTGTGAAGATGTTCAGCCACAGACGATTATTGTCCTGTTCTCCTTGCCTTCCTTTGTCAAACAAAGCTTTTGTTGATGACTGCTTTGATGACAACCACGCTTTAATTTCGCACTGCACACACACACACGCACTGCACACATAAGCACAGGAAAGTTCTATGCACTATCTCTCCCCTCCTCGCTCTCTCTCGTGCATATTAATTAGCCATGTGTATTCTCCGTGATCGTCAGCTGATTGGCTGAAAAAGCAACAAAAGCTCTGGAATGTGAGATCACCACACCCAAACTAGGAGTGATTCACAGCGATAAAACAACCTTAATTCAAACACAAAGTTTATGGTTTTAAGACCCACAATACTGTGTCAATAATGTTAACATGATAGCACAGCTGCAGCGCCCACCGCCAGCATATTAAAAATGCATAGCTTTTAGGACTATCAATGCTTTCTGAACATATTCACACACTTTTTAAAAAATACCGCGATAATACCGAAAACCGAGATAATTTTGGTCACAATAACCGTGGGGTTCAATTTTCATACCGTGACACCCCTACCTTGAATATATGGAATGAAACTTGAATATATTGAATGAAACCTTGAATATATGGAATGAAACTTGAATATATTGAATGAAACTTGAATATATTTATTGAAACCTTGAATATATTGAATGAAACTTGAATATATTGAATGAAACTTGAATATATGGAATGAAACTCTGAATATATTGAATGAAACCTTGAATATATTGAATGAAACTCTGAATATATTGAATGAAACCTTGAATATATTGAATGAAGCGCTGAATATATTGAATGAAACGCTGAATATATTGAATGAAACCTTGAATATATTGAATGAATCCTGAATATATGGAATGAAACTGAATATATTGAATGAAACCTTGAATATATTGAATGAAACTTGACTGACGTCAGACTTCACTGCAGTGCCTGCGGCCATCTTGTGTAACGAGTGGATGCTGCAGCAAAATGTGACAATGAGTCAGGCTGCACGCAATCTCGTTTCAGCAATATTAAACAATAACATCATTAAAACACTGGTGAATAACGGTAACAGAGCGAATCCTTCATAAAAAAGCTATTAACGGAACCCTCTGCTGTGTGTATAGGTCCGCATGGTTAGCTTGATTTAGTTTTCGGGTGATTTAATGAAGGTAAACACAGTGAATGGCCGTGCGTAATGGCTGCGCTCTGAAGCGGCACTTCTCCGGGACTGGAGAAGCTGCTGCGACTACAAGGATTTCGTGAACTGAAAGAGAAGCTCTTCATATATTGTTTGGATACAATATGAATCACCCACATTCATAGACCAATGCAGGCTGAATATTTAGTTTAGTATTGAACGTATTTGATGATCGGCGACACATTGTCAGCTTTGGGCACATTACTCACACAGCAGATTCGCCAGTGTCTTAATGATGTCATTTTTAATATTGCTGCAACGAGATTGCGAGCAGCCTGACTCATTGTCACTTTTTGCTGCAGCATCCACTCGTTACACAAGATGGCCACAGGCACTGCCGTGAAGTCTGACGTCAGTCAAGTTTCATTCAATATATTCAAGGTTTCATTCAATATATTCAGTTTCATTCCATATATTCAGACTTTCATACCATATATTCAGGTTTCATTCAATATATTCAAGTTTCATGACATATATTCAAGGTTTAATTCAATATTTTCAAGTTTCACTCCACATATTCAAAGGTTCAGTCAATATATTCAAAGTTTCATTCCATATATTCAAAGATTAATTTCCTGAACGGCATGCCATAATACACACACACACATATATATATATATATATATATATGTATATATATATATATACACACACACACATACACATACATATATCCATGTCTAAATATAATGTTATGATAATTATAAAAAATAATATATTTAAATACATATACAATGACAGTGCAACTTTAATATAAATTAGGGCTGTCAAAGGATTACAATTTTTAATCAGATTAATCACAGGGTAGCTGTGGATTAATCACAATTAATAACGATTAATTACCATTCGTAAATATATTATAATTTTCTCTTTATATTGTTGTAGGAACGGAGAGATAAATAAAGTATGTGAAAATATAAATGTAAAGAACAATAAAATACTGTAAATAACTTGTAAAAACCTATACAAACTTAGTAAAAAATAAATATTACATTGTAAAAAACCCACATTATAAGACAATAGAAATAAATAGAAAAATAAAATACTGTAAATAAAATTTTTGAAAACACTTTTTAAAAAACTACACATTGCACTTTAAATAACTCACATTACAAACAAAATATAAAGTATAGAAGTTAAATAGTTTTCTTGGGGGAACTAAACCCACAGCAGGAGAAGCACTGCTTCTGCTAGTTAGTGTTAGCGTCAGCTAGCATTCTGACGCTAATGTTAAAAAAAATGAAACGCGTTAATTCCACAAATTAATCATCCTGCGTTAACCCGTTAATTTTGACAGCCCTAATATAAATCTAAAATTCAAAGTTAGAATAAGTTAACCATTAATATTATACAAACGTTCAAACTGTCAGGTCAAAACGTTTGCATTAAAAACAAAATAACGCGTCAGCAACAAATCTGTCGTTCACACCAAGTATCTAATGACGGAGCCGTCTGAGCCACCGGATCATTTCATCAGAACATAGGCAGAGCTCATCACCTCTGACAGCGCCGCTGACGTTTTCGCAAGTATCGGAGTACGCAAGTACGGACAAGTATGGATATTGAGAAATTGCCTGTGAGTCTGTGCTCTGGTCATGGAGGAAGTACTGAACAAATGTTTTAATTAACTGATTCTAATGATTCAGTTACACTGAAAACAACTGCTTTACAAGCCACTAGTAACTTGTTTGTGTGTATAAAACCAAGTCACAGCAGTTTCATGCAGCCATACAGTTAGGACTCCGCCCACGTTGAGTGGGTACTATTTTGTCATGGAATAGCAACCTAAACTGTGCCATGCTGAGTCGAGGCAAGCTGGGACCATAGGTGGAAAAGAGACTATAGATCCATGGAAATCGAGCAGTATTTTTCAGAACTAATGCCCTCGTATGGAAACAGCCATAGTGGACATTATTCCAGACCTTCAGGATTACATCACCTTCAACTTTCTGATAATCTTTTCCTCACTTAGATGAAAGCATATGAAATAAGCAAGACATTCAATTTAGTTTGCAAGGGATTATATACCTGAAGTGATGACTATACTTTTCATCCACTTTTCTGCTTCTTTGCAGATTTTATGCCGCTGAAATCTGCATAGCTCTGAACTTCCTGCATGAAAAGGGTATCATCTATCGAGATCTCAAGCTGGACAACGTTCTCTTGGACTATGAGGGACACATCAAGCTCACAGACTATGGCATGTGCAAGGTAAAAAAACCCAATGGATTTGACAGTAGACCGTGTGGAAGGCGTAAGGGTCATCAATAATGTAATAGCCTCATATTGACTGAGAGTACTAATATGGGCCCTTTTTTTCCTCCTCCACTCCTTATGTTCATGCACTTAATTTTGTCTCATACAACATTGTTCTTGTACCTAGGAAGGGATCAGACCAGGTGACACCACCAGTACTTTCTGTGGAACACCCAACTACATTGCACCTGAGATCCTCAGAGGAGAGGACTATGGTGGGTAACACTGTGTTGATCAGTTCCTGTCCAAACACTGATACCAACAAATAAACTTAAAATCTCTTGTATGAACAAATGCCCGTTATATTCAAACCATTGACTGATAAGTTCATACAATCCTAATTAATCCAATCAGCTCCACAGGACTCTCTCTTTGTTTCTTAGTAGAGCAGTGTTTAAATCTCATGTTGCCCAGCAACATTCGCACACTGCACACAGGAAGCAATTTGTTTTATGTCGAGACAGACTGAGGCAAGAGCAACATTGCACAAGTAAAGTGAGGTGGCTGCAAACAGGTTGGATTATGAGTGGAAACACAAAGGTATGCTCATGAAAAATGTTGCGGTAGTGAATTCTATGCTGCTGTTTTATACACATTTGACTGACAAATGATGTTACTGTTACGAGCCTATTAAGGAGCGGTTTGAATATTATTTTAACCCAAAAATGCAGAGGAGACAGTAGTGTAATTATAAACAATATTTATTAAACATAACAAGGGATGGTACAAGGCTAAGAGGGGAGTAGCATGGGAGTTTGGGGAGGACGCCGATGCAGCTGAGCCAGGAATGGTTGGTCGGTGGCACTCCTCTGGGACAACATTGCCCCTACCCCGATGCCGGAGGCGTCCACCGCCACCGTGAACTGAAGGTCGGGGTCAGGATGAACCAGGATGGGAATGTAGGTAAACAGTTTCTTTAAACGTTGCTGGGTGTGAAACCAGGCTTCGAATCCTGAATACAGGCCTTAGTCAGAGAACAATAGATTTCAGCCATACTGTTAGGGCCTAACAGTCCCCCTTTTGGTCTGAAGACTGGGATGCTGGTTGCAGTGTTCAGAGCAACCGAAGGGCCTTAATGCCAGTGTGGCCTGCCAGCGTTCAAGGCTGTCAACAGTCCGGTTTCCGAGTGGCACAGTCCATACTCCAGGTGTCAGGGAAAAGACAAGAGTCCATCGGTTCCTGGAGTTGGGAGTGGGCACAGTTCACAGCCCAAAAGGGTTAACAGTTCACAGCTTAACAGTAAGAGGGTTGTGTCTGGGCAACCTTGAGGCGCATCTGGGCAGATGTCTTAAACTAAGTTATCTAATTACATACACATAACAACAGCGGAAAACATGCACAATCACACAGTTCTGGAGTTCTTGCTGTTGGCCGACGAGGGGCACCTAGAGAGGGGATAGGTGCTCGGCGGAAGGGACCGCAAGCAGAAAGGGTGAGGTTGGCTTAACCTCAAAGGGGATAGTAGTAAAATGTTTTCGGGTTGTTTTGGTGGGTGCTGTGCACCAGCCAAAAGAGTCCAGCCTTGTCTGTTGTTTCGGTGTATGTAAATGAAATGTGCAATGAGAGCCGTGATGGCCCAGCAGCTAAGGAGAAGGCCAAGGCAGTAAGCTAGATTGTCTCTAGAACAGGCCTGTTCAGGTGATCAAGCCAATAAGTTCAGTACTTTTTGGGACTGAACTTCACCATTTAGTTCCCTCTGCAATAGGTTGCTGCCTAGAGGGTGATGTTTGCTGTGATGTGACCGTTAAAAGGGGTCCATGACCTCAATCTCCCAGTCCTGTCGACTGGAGTCAAGGTGATTGGAGGCCTAGGTCTTTTACATGCACAGTGGTTCCTGGGGGGACCATTTAAGAGAAAAAGAACAATCTATTTTGGCAGGTTCACCTTAGCAGCTGTGTCATGCCGGTCACGCTATCAGGACACCGCCCACTTTACCTGAGTCTTAATACCTGGTTTCTACACAGACTTGCCCTGGCACGTTTACTCAGTTCCAGAAATTCTGAGACTCTGGTTTAGGTGCACAGGGTCAGGTACAGTGAGGGATCCTCGTCATGAAATGCAAGGAGGTGTTTCAGTTGTACATGTGTGTTAACCTTTCCAACAATCGACATAGAGCATGGATTGGAAGTGACATGCTCTTGTTCGATTACTGGAAGGTTTGGTAAAAAAATTAATCCTATGTCTAGACTGTAGGTTTATTGATGGGATTGCACTGCCAAAACTGCGTGAGAGATGGAGACAATGCGTTTCCCCTTCTTTGGGGTTAGAGAGAAAGCTCCAACTCTGTTGCTGGAATCTTCTCCGCCCCCTTTTCGGATGTCGAAAACAGCCTATGGCTCAAGAGGAAAGATAGTTGACGAACAAACAATTACAGAACAAATAATTCAGGAAGAGGAATAGGCTCTGAGCAAGAAGCATATATCAGTGAGAAGCGTCTGGTTTCTTGGCAGCCGCCATTTTGTTACTTGCAACTTGACCAAAATGCTCACTGGATCAAAGACTAAGGTAGAGTTACCAGAGCTAAGATGTGTTTGGCAGTCACCAACAGAGAAGCCATTGACGAGGTCCTCACTGATGTGCAAAGAATCTGTGCGGAAAGCTCAAGGGGGGAATCCAAGCGGGCGTGTTCCTAGCACGGTTGGCGGCTGTGCGTGCATACGGCGTGCAGCTCGCAGGGGCACAGCAGTAGAAGTGAAGGAGAGAGACTGGGCAGGCGCTTCGTAACGCAGCTCTGTGGCTGTATGATACATAGTCCGACTCACGACAGGGACAGCGATAGGAGTGTACGTCACTTCCTCTTCTGCAGGATACAAAGGTGGGAACTGTGCACGGGGAAAATCATCCCGTGACCCACTAGCAGGACGCAGGGGAAGTCCACCTGGCCTAAATAAATAGAAAAGAAGCCAAGCGGACGCGTTCCTAGCGCGGCTGTGCGTGCCTACGGCGTGCAGCTCGCAGTGGCACAGTGCGGCTCTGTGGCTGTATGATGCATAGTCCAACGACTCATGACAGGGACAGCGATAAGAGTGTACGTCACGTCCTCTTCTGCAGGTAACGAAGGTGGGAACTGTGCACAGGGAAAATCATCCCGTGACTCTCTAGATGTCACAGTTCTTGTGACCTGAACTAGGCGCAGGGAAAGCTCGACCTAGCCTAAAAAAAAATATTAGCCGCAGCTCTCGTGGCTGGGCTGTGCACAGGGAAGTGTCCACCTGTGACTCACCACAAATGCCTTGAAGCTACAGCTGCTAACGGGGCGGATAAGAGATGAAATCACTTAGCACATAGTTAGCGGAAAATCTTCAAAGACAATCCCCATTAACATGGTTCGAAGACACATGCTAACAAATGCTAACACACACTAACACACGCTTAGCAGTAGCAATACACCATCAGGAAGGTAGTTACCCAATCTGTCCAATTCCACAATTCAGCGAGAACTCCAAGAATTCAGGTTAAATTTAACAACAAGGTATCTGGTGTTTTGTACATATACAGTTGTGACAGAGTTGGTATATTTGAGACCCTCACACGGGTCACCATTATGTTGTGATTCAACTTGTAATTGGTCAGAAAATATTAATACAAATTATTAATTATTTTTAATAATTAATTTTGTTATTAATTTTCTTAAAAACCCTTGCACGGGGCACCATAATGTTGTGGTTCAACAATAGTGGCAATAATTTTATTGATAAAAATAAAATACATAAAATTAATTAATTTGTTTAATAATTAATTAACTTTAGATCGGGGCACCACCCTGAAATCAGGGAAAAGACAATCAATCTATGCCTTTAAAATCAGTCTAAATAATCACTGTTATTGACTATATCAAAGATATCCCAATTCAACAGTAATGAAGGTATGAATCCGAGCACTGACCCTCGCAACCACCGTTTGTCACAACATTCATGTACAAAAGACACAGACCGTTCCTTTAAAAGGGACACTGCGTAGTATTTATGGGTTTATATGACCCAAAATCCACTTTTTTTATACATATTTTGTGCTCCTGCATTGTCGCTGTATAATATGTTTTGTTTCATTTTCGTAGTGATTCAAAAAGTCATGTAAAATAACATGGTCGTGGGCCGCTGTTGCATTGCCGCGACGCCATGTTTCTACGGGAGCCTGTATAGACAAACCCGAGAGAACAAAACGAGCGCGAGACGAGGCTGAGACCGGATCGTTTTACACGTTTAGAATGGTGGACCACACATATTTTACAGCAGATAAAGGAACACCAGTACCTGACCGTACGCCCACACCACGGAGAAAGACGATGAGGACGACATTTGACCAGCTGAGGATACCGTATCGCTCAGGGAAGGGAGGGGGTGAGCAGAGGAGCAGTTTGTTGTTGTAAATTTCAGCATCTCCTCTAGATGTCACTATAAACTACTTACTTCACCTTTAGGTGAACAAACGTAACAATTTATTAAATCAAATAACAAGAATCAATTAAACAATTTGATTCATCAACATTAAGTATCCAAGGTTAATTGAATGATCTAAGTCAATGAACATTAAAGCATAATGATAACTTTTGAACTTTGATTTGAATCAATAAATCCTACTTGCTAAAGCTAAAATCACACAACTATATACAACATAAACATGTGTGTGTGTGTGTGTGTTAGTGAACAGGAAGAGAGAAGATAAGAGAAGGGAGTGACGCGGTTGATAGTCACTCCCCTTTTGAGACCAACATGGTGGAGCATGTGCAGTAGCTGTGACTGTAACGCACGCCTCCACCAAAGATGGCGCCAAAACACATTAACATCAGGCTGCAGATCTTAGACCGAACATGCGACAGCATGGCTGTAGGAGCGCGTGTTCGACTTAAGATGGCGCCTGTGAGACCTTTCATTCATGAATGAAAGAGAGAGAGTTAGTGAATGAGTGAGAGAGAAAACGGGAGTACACGATTGATCTTGCGTGCAGACAGTGTGGTTCGAGCCCAGCGTGTTCTGTGACTGAAAATCAGGATCGCGTGTAAGTTGATGGCAGTGTAAAACACACAGACTTGACGCACGCAAAGCCAGACCAGTCTGTGAGGCGTGACGTTTAAACAGCCATTATCTCACCACGTGATCTGCCTGCTCGTTCACAGCAGGGGAGGATGCCTGCGCTGCAGCACGGAGCGCCGCATTCAACAGCAAAACCACAATAACGAAAACAAAACATAAACAAAGAAACGTGGTTATGACGATAACACAAATGCGAGCGTGTGGGTGCGCAGTCCAACACGTTCAACACAAAGTAAAGTTAACAAACAGAAACATAACCTAACTCTGCCCAGAACACATTTGCCTCTTACTGTAAGGTTGTGTGGTCTGTCCGTGGGTTCGGTTCAGTTTGTTGGAGCTGTGGAGTGTAGACGGGCCGTTATTTGGCTCACAGCAGACAGCTGTTGATCCTCTTTGTCTCTGAGTGGAAGCAGTTCGGGCGGCAGGTATGGAGCGATGCGCCAGTGGAGGTGCGATCCTGACAGGCGGAGGAGTGGAAGGGGGCATCGTTCGTGCTGCACGGGAGCGCTGCATGCCGGAGGGCATGGCCGGAGCCACGATGGCCGGGGGCCACAGGGGCCCCCGGCCCAAGGCCAGAGAACCAGTAAGAGAGGAACCAAGAGGAGCAGCAAGAGGAAGAGGAACAGGAGCAAGAGCAACCAGGAGAAGAGAGAGCGAACAAAGAGTGTCTCTTGGTTTTATATGGCTGACCAGTCGAGGGGCCATAAAACAGAGACGGCCAATGAGACTTACAGGATTCTGCCCCCCCAACGGAGAGTCCTCCAGTCATAAACTTAAGTAATCTTACAAAATGGGGGTTGCTGGGTGTAAAACCAGGCTTCGAATCCTGAATACAGGCCTTAGTCAGAGAACAATAGATTTCAGCCATACTGTTAGGGCCCAACAATGTTCAAAAGCCTTGTTTGCCTGTAGGGCCCACTGAAACCCCTTCAGTGGGGAGGTGAGTTTGGTCAGGGGTTCCAGCATTGAGTCAGAAATCAAGGGAGTCAGAGTAGATTAACTAGATAGATACAGGAGAATCACTGGAACGTTACCACTGGAGCATAGAAAACTATCTGACGCTGGTGAACGGGTGGCTCAGGCTTAAAAAGCCTCCTGATTGCTGATCAGGAGCAGGTGCCCAGGAGCCGCCGCAGGTGTAGCTGATCATCAGTGTCCTCAGTGGAAGTAGGTCAACCACACCTCCTGCAGAGAGAGAGCAGACAGAAACCCACACATGCCAGAATAATAAGGATAGGGAAGAGGGAGATTGTGATCATGACAGTTACATCTTTTCTGTTCACAAAGACCAAACAACAGTAGAAGTAGACTATTACCAACAACAAAATCACCCTGTGTTAGGTAGTGAGACTTTAAAATTGTTTTATAAATGAATAGATAAGTTCTTCTACACTGACTAAACCAGTATGTTAGTAAGTAAAGTTTATTTATGTAGCACCTTTCACAGATAAAAAAAAAACCCCACAATGTTAATAATTAAAGACAGAATACAATGAATAAAACCATAGACACCAAAACACATAGATTCAACGATATAAAAACCCTCATCTAACTAAAAGCCTGCTTGAATGAAAGAGTCTTTAACTGCTTTTCAAATTAATCAACACAATTTAAGCAACGCAAAAGACAGAGGCAGCTGGTTCCACAGTTTGAGAGCCACTGCCTGAAAGGCTCGATTCCCTCTGGTCCTAAAGCTTGTGTCAGAAACAACTAACAGCCTCTGACCTGAAGACCTCAGCGTGCAGACCAGTGTGTGAGGTCGGATCAGAGGATCCGAGATGTAAGAGAATGTTTGTGTATATTGATATCAAGTGTGCTAAATGTTCTCTGAAGCCATACAGTGCATGTACAGTGCATGCATGACTGAGTGAATGTCTTGTCCTGTTGCTCTATGTCCTCAGGCTTCAGTGTGGACTGGTGGGCTCTGGGCGTGCTGATGTTTGAGATGATGGCTGGCAGGTCCCCGTTTGACATCATCACCGACAATCCTGATATGAACACAGAGGAATATCTCTTCCAAGGTGGGCCAAAGAAAGTTTAACAACGCACATGGTTTATGACTGTTGTCTTGTAAAAGCAACAGTCACAAAAGTGAATGTTTTCTGTTAAACCTCGACACAAATGGTCATATTGAAAGAGTTCCCTTTTATTTATTTATTTTTATATTTATTTATTGCTTTTTTGCTTTCACTTGATGGAGACAGTAAAGGGATATGACTATAGGGTAGAAGGGTAGAACCAAATTTTGTTAGCATCTGTCCAACTGAAAAGGAATTTATCAATTCAATTATCCATCAGTGTGTTGTTGTGATTCAACTTGTAATTGGTCAGAAAATATTAAAACAAATGATTAATTATTTTTAATTATTAATTTTGTTATTAATTTTCTTAAAAACCCTTGCATGGGGCACCATTATGTTGTGGTTCAACAATAGTGGCAATAATTTGATTGATAAAAATAAAAGTAATAAACATTAATTAATTAGTTTAATAATTAATTCACTTTAGATCGGGGCACCACCCTGAAATCAGGGAAAAGACAATCAATCTATGCCTTTAAAACCAGTCTAAATAATCACTGTTATTGACTTTATCAAAGATATCCCAATTGAACAGTAATGAAGGTATGAATCCGAGCACTGACCCTCGCAACCACCGTTTGTCACAATATTCATGTACAAAAGACACAGACCGTTCCTTTAAGTGAACAAAAGTAACAATTTATTAAATCCAATAACAAGAATCAATTAAACAATTTGATTCATCATTATTAAGTATCCAAGGTTAATTGAATGATCTCAATGAACAGTCAATGAACATTAAAGCATAATGATAACTTAGTGATCTGAATCAATAAATCTTAAAAAAGCTAATAAATAAAGCTAATAAAGCTAAAATCACACAACTATATACAACATAAACACCAGTGTGTGTGTGCGTGTGTGTGTGTGAACAGGAAGAGATAAGATAAGAGAAGGGAGTGACGCGGTTGATAGTCACTCCCCTTTTGCGACCAACATGGTGGAGCATGTGCAGTAGCTGTGACTGTAAACGCACGCCTCCACCGAAGATGGCGCCAAAACACATTAACATCAGGCTGCTGATCTTAGACCAAAAACGCGACAGCATGGCTGTCTCAGTGCGGGCGTCAGGTATGACTGGATGCGCCGGCGGAGGTACGGGCGGCTTCTTCTTTAAAAGGAGAGCCGCATGCCGAATGGCATGGCCGGAGCCATGTTCCTCGGCCTCGGGAACCAGCAAGAGAGGAACCAAGAGGAGCAGCAAGAGGAACAGGAGCAAGAGCAACCAGGAGAAGAGCTACCAAAGAGCAACCGGGAGAAGACAGTGAAGAAATTAAATTCTTCTACTTTTATGGGGTTTCTCAGTCGGGTAATGGAAGCTTGAGACGGCCAATGAGACTTAAAGGATTCTGCCCCACCCACGGAGAGTCTCCAGTCATAAAACAAGGAGTGTTACAAAATGGAGGATTTGTTAACTCAAATTCAGGCTTCAAATCCTGAATACAGGCCTTAGTTGAAGAACAATAGATAACAGCCACATGCTTTAGGTCCCAACAGTGTCTTTTAGAGGTAAGGTTGAAGGTGGGTTAAGAAAGACTGTATAAAAAAAAAAAAAAAATCCAATTGTAAAACAAACTCCCATTGTGACGCCTCACATTTGTAATACCTGCAACCAGGTACCTATTGGATGACACTTGGACTGCATTTTATTTCATGAGCTGCGTCACAAATAAGTCCTATGATAGATAGATATGGAGTGCTTTTACGTCACACACGATTCAGTGGAGGTGGAAGCCCGTCTGCAGTTGAGAGTTTACAAGCAGCGGCGCTGAGTGAGCACAGAACATAGGAGAAAGCATATGTGAAGAGACACACAACCACCCGACCCGAGCTTGTCCCAAAAAAAGGTTTGTGGCTTTCTGCAGTGCTGTCGCTAAATACACCAGATTGTAGAAAATTCCTTGTGAAATGTTGGAGATTAAAAACAATCCCGTCAGAGAATTGTGATCTCAATTCTTCACAAAAAAAAATTGTGATTCACATTTGAAGAAGACTTGAAACTTGTGATTGAGTTCATTAACTCCATAGGAAAATGTTTACTGCCATTATAAATCCAGAACAAAATCCCATCTTCATGTGATTGATATTGGTTGCTTCAAGCACAGTCAATTAGCCACAACAATTTGTGGCTAATTGCCACTTCTTTTCCTTTATTTTTATATAGTCTTTGGACAGAGACGTTATTTAGGAGCAACAACGCAGCCGTTAGGGGGCAACAAAGGTAGTTAGGCTTTTGGTGAGCTGTCACATCATCCGTCTTATGCACGACACAGTTATCGTTCCACATTTATGCTGCAATGTCAGCATTTATCATATGTAAACAGCATGATAGAATGTAAGGCACAGAAAATGTGAGTTTAGGCATTTTTAGTAACTTAACAAAAGTTTGTAACATTAAAAGTTTCATGTACATTCTCTATGGTTAAAGAGCTTGGGAGAGTAGAGAAGCAGTGGGGAAGCACATGTCAAACAGTTTGGTGCCCAATTCGCTGCCAGCCATTTTCAGACGAGAGTCCCATACTGCCAGCCATTTTCGAGCATTTTGACCAATCTTTCGAGACCCACAGAATATTGTGTTCTATGACTATGTTAACAGTGAAACTACCAAAAGAGAGAAATATTCTTTCATCTGGAAAAAAAGTTTGTTTCTACCTTTTTCTGTTCTTTAGTAATCTGAATAAGAAAATAGGCTGATTTCACCAAAAACACAGTTTTTGACCAAAAAAATGAGAAAAAAAAGCTCTATGTGAAAAGAAGCATTTCAAGCAGATCAGTGACTTTGGGACTTATATTGTTTGCTTTAGTGACACCTCAAACATCTGAACAGTGTATTCCTTCTATAAAACAACAAATACGACACTCATGAAGAGCTTTTGATGGCAAAACATGGAAGGAGAAAAGCGGCTCTCATCGCGTCACCCCGGGTCCTTTTTTGAGTCCGCACGGCTCCGTAAACTCCCTCCTTTCATGGTCGCCATGATCTCCCTCATCACCACTCACATTTGTGACACTCTTCTTCACCCAACTTCCACGACACATGCTCTGTTCTAGCGTGAGCTGCATCAGCTTTTGCCCATGGATGTATCATGAACTGGAGAGAGCACCGCCCCTTTGGCTCCGTTCATTCCTATGAAGTGGCTCACCCAGTGCATATGCCAAAAAAGTTTTTGACTTACGATACGAAACAACTGTATTTGTCAGTTTGTGCTGAAATTCTTTTTGCATCCCTGGGCAGCTCATTGAATTTATTTCTGGGTTATGGGACCCATAGACGCATGCGCAGGAGTGTCTCTCCCAAGACACTTTGCTGTGCTCTTACACAGCTGTGACGTCACTCTGGAAATAAGATTTGTCTGGGCTTTTTATGGCCTTGAGGAATGTTTTTCAAATATGAAACTCCATTAATTAAAAATATAGAATATAAAGATCTATAAAAGCCTGTGTCCATGTCTCGAGGTGTCCTATGGACACTTTTACAGGCGTCTCTTTTACTATTGTGGTCAATGGGAAAATTTATTTTTGGGCCCCATGGGATTTTTTGTTGAAGTATCTGGTGTGGCCACCATGTAAAATTGTCTCCAAAGCAGAAGGGGCAAGTGCTCTATCCAGTTCATATTATACAGCCATGCTTTTCCCTCTTCTCTTTCGCCATTTTCTCAGTCCTCATCTCTGGTCTTCCTCTTATGATCTATGCTGATCGCTCATCCAAAAAGGTGTTCTGGAGTGAATTGACGTCAATGGCAGTGAATGAGTTAAACAAAAGCATGTTAATTTAACCCTGTGTGTGTGACACATAACTGATATTCTGAGTGTGCAAAACCGTGCAAGAATAAAACATCAGCCTATGGCTGCAGGGGATTAATGTCTGAGTAAATCCAGAGTTAGATGGCTATAGTATGCTTCATTAAAACGGAAGAATCTGAGAAGGATAAATGCTGTTTCTCTCAAATGTTTATTAGTTTTAGGTTGCTGTTTTGTTTTTCCCTCTGTGACCATTTGAGTCTTAGTCTATGAAAGAAGAGGGTTAATATTGGAGAATCTGTGTGATATGGTGCCCACAGCATGCACATGGTGTAGTGGCCTCTGGACAGAGGAGTGGAACAGTTAAGCATTTCTCCATGAGCTGGCAGCTGACGGCATTTTCATTTTAACCAGGATGGCGCCCAAATAACCATGAGGCATCTGATAAATATTACTGTAACTAAGTGAGTTACAGTGTGAGGAAACATTACAGTAGACTAACTGTTTATGAGAACATTTCCTGTAGCCAGATCACTGTTTCATATTATGCTTTTAACATTACAAAGAGGACAGATGTGGACAAGTGGTTACAACAACATGGAAAATGTGCTACATAGACTGTAGTGGAGCTGGTTCTAGGCACTGACGTAGAGTGGGATGCAGGGTTCCCACGGGTCCCCACGGGTCCTTGAAATCCTTGAAAATCGCCCTGAATAGACATGGGTCATAACAAAGTCTAGCTTTGAAGATCCCAAGGACAATCACTTGGCCAGAGTGTCACAGTGCTGCAAATCAATAAAAGAAGACACCAAGGACAAAGCAGCCTCTACAACAATTGGTCCTGGAAAGTTCTAGAAAATCCTAGAAAAGTCCTTGCATTTGAATCACGGGGACGGAAAACTTATTCATTTCTTTAACTGCCCAGAGACACCCCTCCCCCCTCCATTTTCTCTCCATTGCATTAAAGGTCCCCTATTGTGCAAAATCAACTTTTTAATCTTTTAGTACTTTTATTTGGGACTCAGGAGGCCATACCAGTCCCCAAAATGTGAAAAAACAAGACTAATGTTTTAGTGGTTCCACTTTGTGTAAGTATAGGCGATAAAACACGCAATGTTTACACCTCCCGACCAAGTGACGACAGTGCGTACATTTCACTGTGAATGTTGGCACCCCGCCAGGCAGAGTACTTCACAGCTCCACCGTAGCTCCTCCTTGTCCCTGTGAAATACGAGACTGCAGGCGAGGGAGGAAGAGTGGCTGCACAGCGGAGCACAGTGTTTTACACAAACTTCTAGCCTCAGAGGACTTGTGTGTCCAGTGGATATATTTTATTTATGATAAAAATGTTCACAAGCTTCACAAGCCCTTTGTTGTTGATCGTGTCTGTAAATTCCTATGCTGGAGGGACACCTTGAACGCACCAGTTACGTGCCTGCGGTTAGCGAGTGGAGTGTGTGGATCGGTGATATGAGGAGCACGCGTTTGAAAGCACTGCAGAAAGATGTAGATGTTGTCCTACATTTCTTCTCAACCAAAGGCTGTCTTTCTGTCGTGTTTCCACGTTCTCTCCTCGTGTTGTTGATCCACACACGTCACTTTCAGTCGCAGTCACACTGGTGCGTTCAGGGTCTTTTTCTAGCATGGGAATTTACATATACGCCGCGCGGCACATTAATCGTTTTTCTTCAATTTTAATGTTTTTATGATCGCGAGAAGCCAAAATCGTGGTCACTCACTATGCATTACGGTGAAACGCAGTAACAACAGGTAAACGGACATTATTATGGGGTATATGGAGCAGGGGGTTGGGACGAAGGTGCATGACAATAGGTGATAAGTGGTGACACTCCCCTGGAAGCAGTGGATGTGTGTTTACCTGGGTCTGATTCACATGCAAATGATCAGGCACAAAACCAAGCGTTTTGAAAAAGGCTGTTTTGGCTAATAGCAGTTATTGAACTGCTATTGTGCTTCATCCTTATGATATTTTGACTAAAGCATGACACAGACATGTTCATTAGGGCACCAGGACCTAGTTTAACTTGGGTTAATAGGGTATAATATGGGACCTTTAATCATTAACACCTTCCTCTAAACCCTGTAAAGCCCAAACCATTAAACAATTGACAGAAAATTCATTCTTTGAAACTGGAGCCTTCATTGGTCCTTCTGAACAAACAAACAAACATTTGTATCATATTTGATACAACGGGTCACAATGCTCAAATATTCTCAAAGATCCATATCTAGGATCTAGTCATAGGACTTATTTGTGACACAGCTCATGAAATAAACAAAAAATACACAAACAAATCCAACAAAAACAATGCAGCAATGGAACTGGCAGGGTGGAAGTCTGGAAGACATAACATTTTGGTTATTTTTACTCATTTTGCGGTTCACAACCTTTTTATTTTTGAGTGATGGTAGGCCTGAAAACAGTTGTTCAGACAAAGATGCACTCTGCATTTCTCACAGTACACATGGGCAATGTGGCCTATGCAGTGGTTTTGTTTATTCAATACTAATACAACCAATTGGCAATAAAATGTTGCCAAATATGTTGACTAATTGTTGCCGACTTAATGATTAGATGTGACACTGGTTCTGCACCCTACAGTTACCCATGTCATCCATGTTATTATGTGTAACTTTAGAATGAACAGCTGTGGGCTGCTCTCTGAGGCCTTAATCACACGGAAATAATTGTTATAATTCTACACAATTTTTTATTTTCTGTTCTTAAAAATGTCCATTAACACGGCATCGTTTCAAGAAATGTCTCTTTATACACACGAAACTCCCCAAAATGACTGTAAATGCTGTCGTATATATGCTGTAACGCTAAACGCTAAAAGTAAAAGAAGACACAAAGCATGTGCATAAAGCTAGCGGGGTTAAGGGTTAGTACACTTCTTAGAAATAAGGGTCCTTCTACAAGGGCTGAGGTTCTACCTGGAACCATTTGCTTCTGGAAAAACCCTTTCCCGAAGAAAGGGTTTTCCGAGGGTTCTTGGTAACACTAATGGTTCCAGTAAGAACCATTTTGATCCAAAGAACCCTTTAAAACCCCTTTCCTGAATAAAGATTTTTAAATCTCTTTAAGATTTAAAAATCTCTTATCTGGGCTATTTGCTTGTGTTTGCATGTGTTTCATCAATCCATATGGTCGCCATACATGTCACACAGCGCCCCCACACAGACAGACATTCCTCCACTCTACAGTAGCCTTGTGTGACGCCTCATGTCTCTCTGCTGTAACTGTCAAGAGCGTCGTGTGTCACCGTGGCTCGCATCTGCCATCAGTGCTGTCCTCCTGGCGGTCGTACCGGTGTAGCGCCAGGTTGCCGGACGGCTGCCTGCCAACGGAAACTAACCATTGCGCAACAGGAGCATTCCAGCCATATGTCACCTTGCTAGACCTGATGCTGGGCCCTGCTCTGGGAGACAGAGCTTAAAGAGATGTGCAAACATTTGAGTCAGTAGTCAATGTTTTATTCACAGTAAACCACACTTTTTTTTTTAACTGCGTTATTTATTTATTTGTTTTTTTCGGGCATGTCGGTTAGATCAAACATCATCACACATCATCAGTTTAATTCGTAAACATGGCCGAAAGGGGAAGCGGGAGAAGCTAAAGCTCATCTAGTCCCGCCCCCATCACCCACAGAATACATTTTTATCATCATACTCATTTTTTCTTTTGACAGTTTGACATAACATGTTCCAGCAGCAGGTAGCAATCAGTCAGCAGCAGGTAGTCAACAGTCTACGTGTATGTCCGTACATGTGTCCATATTAGTCTCGACGTGTTGCCTGGGATGTCACAGCATCACAAAGTGGTCCAATCGACAGAGATCATTTCAGTAGTTCGATTATTAACTTGGATGGTTATTAACTTTTTTAGTGATCCATCTCTTCTGCATCTTATTTAGCTGCGTCTGCCCCCATTCTTACCACGTACTTATGATTTTTTTTTTTATATATTTTTATTAGAATTTTATACAGGACAAGTGACAGAAAACAGACACAGAAAAAAAAGAAAGTAGAAACAAAAAGCAAAATAAAACACCAGACAAAAAAAAAGAAAAGAGAACAAAACAGGGCATATTTAAAAACAATAATGAAGTACACTGCTGCATCACTGCCACTCGAATCTTGGCAAAAGTATTAAACAGAGGTGCTAAAGGTGGATGGCACTCTATGAACTTCCTTGCTGGTCAAGATCAGTGTTATATTTATGGCTGCCATATATCTGAAAATTTGCTAAGATTGTCCATCATGCCATATCGAACCTTCTCCATATGTAATACATTAATAAGCTCACTTAACCAGCTCTTAAACAGAGGCACAGTAACTGACTTCCAGAGTTGTAAAATCATTTTCTTTGCAATTTACTGAAACTCGATGTTTAAGTAGAGAAGGAGAAACCCCAAATAATGCAATCATTGTGTCTGGTTCAAATGCACAGCTGTACATGTCAGAAAACCACTTAAAAATGTTACACCAAAAATTATACAGTTTCGGACAAGTCCACAATAGGTGAGTCAGAGAGCCCTCTGCTGATTTACATCGATCACATGAAGATGAAATGGTAGGAAAGATTATGTGCAGTTTGTTTTTGGAGTAATGCCTATGCATCACCTTAAATTAACTGGTGTCTGGTGCAAATTGAGCAAGATCAGGTCCTACCAATGCCCTCAAGACATCATCTCCAATCTGTATTCCCAGCTACTCCTCCCAGGAATTTTTCAAAGAGTGTGTAGCATAATCTGTTCGTTCAAAGAATATATTTACAAAACCAGAAACTATTTTTTTAGATTCAGGTGGACCCAACAAAAGCTTATAAACCTTTCTGTCCTTAGGAAGGGACTCAAAGTTAGGCACACATTGACGGACATAATTCCTAATCTGTAAATATCGGAAAAAATGTGTTGCGGGGAGAGAAAATTTACTTTTTAACTGAGCAAACGTGGCAAACTGTTTATTAATATATAGATCTTTTAGAGTGTTTAAACCCTTCAAACCCATACTGTTAAAAGACCTGTCTGAGAGGGATGGGCAGAATGCATGATTGCGATATATTGAGGCATGAATAGAGGTGTCCGGCAGTCTGCATCCCTTCCTAATTTGCTGCCATATTTTTAAGCAATTAAAAATCATTATATTGTCCAACTTAACACTTGCAGGAGATATGGGTGTTGAGAAGAGAAGCACTGGAAGAGAACTGTTTTTGACCCCACACATTTCAATGGTAACCCAGGGGGGAGTCTCGGCAGATATCTCTATGTTATATCCTTCTTGCCAATAGGCAAAGGCTCTAGCATTTGCTGCCCAGTAATAATGCAGGAAATGCGGTAGTTCTAACCCACTCATCTCCCTTGGTTTATGCAAGTGAATTTTTGAAATTCAGTGAGCTATAAAGCCCCAAATAAAAGGCAGAACTATCGAGTCCAAAGATTTGAAAAAAGATTGTGCCAAAAAAATAGGTACATTTTGAAAAAGATACAGGAACCTTGGCAGAGAAACCATTTTGATGACGTTTATTCGACCCAACATAGAAAGAAGAAGAATCCTCCATTTCTCAATATCCTCCTTCAATTTCTCCACTTTCTCAAGAAAGTTCAGCTTAAAAATGAGTTAAGGGTCTTTTGGCAAATCTATACCAAGATACTTCAGCCTGTCCGTGACTTTGAACGGAAGATTATGCAAAAATTCAGTGTTGAGATCAGAGCCCAGTGACATGAATTCACTCTTCTGCCAATTAATCATGTATCTCGAAATTTCACCAAATGTTCTAATGAGATTTAACAAAACAGGAACAGATTTTTCTGGTTGTGATATGAAAAGAACAACGTCGTCTGCATATAAGGACATATGATGATCCACATTACCCAGCCGGATGGGGTCAATAGAAGGGTGATTCCTGATACTAATGGCGAGAGGTTCAATAGCAATAGCAAAGAGTAAAGGGCTGAGGGGGCAGCCCTGGCGTGTACCTCGGTGTAATAGGAACGGCACTGATCTTTCTTGATTGGTGACAATGGAGGAAGATGGATTAGCATATAACATTGTAATCCACGATACAAATTGACTGCCAAATCCAAACTCCTCGAAAGTCTTAATCATATACGCCCATTCCACTTGATCAAATGCCTTTTCAGCATCTAGGCAAAGGGCAGCCACCCTCGAGCCCCCACTATACTTATGGTACATTATATTCATCAATCTTCTGACATTAAAAAAAGAAACTCTATTAGGGACAAAGCCAGTTTGGTCGGCGTGAATGATGGATGAGATATATTTATTTTTATATTTATAACCTATTTGCTAATAACTTGGTAAAAATGTTCATATCCGAGTTCAGTAAAGCGATAGGACGAAAAGATGAGGGCTCGGTTTCGCCCCTACCTTCTTTTAGCAGTAATGAAATATTGGCTTCATATAATGTAGGTGGAAATGTCTGGGTTCCAAATGAGTGATTGAACATCCTCAAAAGAAGAGGAGCAATTTTCAGTGAAATTTTTATTTTTTAACTTTTAGGGTCAATGACTAATTCTCCAGTCTTTGACTTAATCTTGTGGATGGCTCTGCTAGCTCGCAAGCCTCTTAACTGTTGGGCCAGTAATTTATGGGGCTTGTCCCCCAGCTCGAAGTGTTTCTGCCTGATCTTAAACAGCTGATCACAAACTTGACTGGATAAAATAGTGTTATATTCATATTTAAGTTTAAGAATATTTTGTAAGGTGGAAGGGCTGGCAGAAGTCCTGTAGGCAAGTTCCAACTGTGATAGTTCAGCTTCAATTTCCAATAGTCGTTTCCGCTTAACCTTTTTCAATGAAGATTCAAAAGAGATTATGTGACCCTGAATCACAACTTTAAAAGTTTCCCATAAAGTGGAGTCTGTGACTTCCAAAGTATCATTACTATCCAAGAATTCTGAGATCTTAGTAGATATATATTGACAGAATGATGCATCAGAAAACAATGATGGGTGGAGACACCACGTAAACTCCTGCTTTTCATAACCAAGATCAAGGACCAGCGAAGTTGGAGAGTGGTCAGAAATTAAAATATTATGATATTTCGGGGCAACCACATTAGATATCAATTTAGAGTCAATTAAAAAATAATCTATTCTCGAGAAGGACTTATGTACTTTTGAAAAATAAAAGAAGAATAATCTCTATCTGTAGGATGTCCAAGCCTCCAAATATCAACTAGATTCATGGAAGACATTAAGTCATTCAGAACCGATGAGGAGGCAGACGATTGATTTAGCTGGGCTGACCTATCCAAACGGCTATCAAGCACACAGTCACCACCTACAATTAAATATGTAACAAAGAGATCAGGTAGTGGGTTAAATATCTTACGGAAAAAAGCTGGGTCATCAAAATTTTTACCATATATATTAAGAAATGTGACATGAAATGAGTGTATATAGCCAGTTACCTAAATAAACCTGCCATTTGGATCACTCACAGTGGAAACATGCCTAAAAGGAACAGTCTTACAGATCAAAATTGCCACTCCCCGGGCTTTACTGGAGAACATGGACTGAAAAATCTGATTGGCCCAGCTACATCTAAGTAACTTTTCCTTTGTGGGTCTGATGTGTGTCTCTTGTGAATAGACACTTTGGCTCGCTTGAGTGTGTGACCCAAGCCACGTACATTCCAACTAGTAAAAGTTAACATACATATGCACATACATATGCACATACGTCACAAAAAGTCCCGGTTGGTATACGAACAACTTAAAAGTCACATACCAAGTACGCCATATCGGCGGGAAGTATTCAAGACTTAGTCACTACAAAAGCCTCAGCTTCCTGCGGGGATGAAAACACTTTGTCCATGGTATCGCTGGAAACCGGGAATTCAGGCGAAATATTAAAGGTACAATGTGTAGTATTTATGGGTTCATATAACCCAAAATCCACTTTTTTATACATATTATGTGCTCCTTTTTTGTCTAGTCGCTGTATAATAGTTTTTGTTTCATTTTCGTAGTGTTTCAAAAAGTCATGTTAAATAACATGACCGCGGACCGCGGTTGCATAGCCACTGTTAGCAGCGAGACGCCATGTTTCGTTAACGCGAGAGAACAAATCAAGCGTCTCTTTACTTGTAGCGGAAGTCCCGCCTCCACTCTCTCCGCTTCGTCTGCTACGGCCGCGGTAGCTCGCCCTCTCCCTCACCTCACGAACCTCATCTGCTGACACGGAGAAAGACAACGAGGACGACATTTGACCAGCTGAGGATACCGTATCGCTCAGGGAAGGGAGGGGGTGAGCAGAGCAGCAGGTCTTTGTTGTAAATGTCAGCCTCTCCTCTAGATGGCACTATAAACTACTTATTTCCCCTTTAAGTATGTGACCAAATTATTTAAAGTGGAGAGGAGCCCTGGAAAAACACGACTACTCCATACAGTGCTCACTAGCGCCCCCCACGTACTCATGATTTGCGGAGATGTCAGAGCGCATCCCAACCACAAGTTGTGGTTTCTTCTGAATCCATGGCTATCATATAACAGAGTGTGTTTGTTGATGAAGCTGTCTAGCCTATTGTTAGATAGTTTCTCTAGAATTTTTGACAATTGTGGTAGTATTGAGACCGGTCTGTGATTAGTAAATTTGTGTACATCACCTTTTTTAAACAGTGCCACAACTTTTGCAACTTTCCTTTTGGTGGGAAATACTCCCGTTTGAAATGACATATTGCAGATATATGTTAAAGGTGACAAGATTCCATCTAGTACTTTTTTAATTAGCTTTCAGGTCATCAGCATTAGTGGATGTTTCTGTAACGCATTTGTTGAGCAGGTGTCTAACCCTTATGTCCTTCACTGGTGTGAGAAACATTGTGCCGGGGTTTCTGCCTCCGCCCTTATCAAAGTGGTTCCAGGGTAGGGATGAGTAAGGAATTGCTTTGGCTAAATCTGGTCCCACATTGACAAAGAATTTGTTGAATCTCTTTGCTATGGTCACCATGTTATCTTCCTTTGTGTTATTATCCTTGAAGTAGGGAGGGTAGCTAGGTTTTTAATATAGTTCCTGTTTTCTGCTACTAGATTACTGTAGTATTTTTTCTTGTCATCTCAAGATGGCATGTAGTTTGTTCCTATAGTTTTTGTATCTCGTTTCTGATTGGTCCGTCCTCCCCCGTTTATGTACTGTCTGCACAGGTGTTTTTCTTCGTGGAGGCATTTATCAGTGTTTTTCTTAGCCATGGTTTCTCCTCCTTATTCTGATTTGTGTGTCTTTTTTTCACAGGACAGTGTCTGTTGTACAACGTTGTAAATATTTGAAAAAAAGGAGTCAAATGCACTATTTACATCTGTTTCATTGTAGACATTGTTCCACTTTTGCCTCAGTAGTTCATTGTTCAGTGTTATCATTCCTTCTTCAGTCCTGACCCTCCTGTGTGTTTGTTCTGTGTCTGTCTCACTGTGTTTCCAGTCATAGATGGCAAAGATTGGCAGGTGGTCACTTATGTCATTTATCAGTAGTCCCCTACCCAATATCATTGATAGTGATGAAACTGTACTTGGGGTGTCCCTTTATTTAATAAGTGATGCTGTTTTATTATGGTTATTTTAAGGCCCAGGACACTTCACGCCAGTAGTTGACTGCCTTAGTTGTTGTGTGTTGGGGGGAAATTGACACTCACAGCAGCATGTACTGTATGTTCTGCACCTGCATGAGACTTTCCTGACCAGCAAGTAGCAGTAGTCTGTATTCTTCATTGAAAAAGGGGGGAAACCTGAAAAAATATTTATAGACATTCAAACTCTAGAGGAAAAGGAAGAGGAGCACTGACGTTGCGCCCCTGTGTGTAACAAGCAGCATGTACAGTATGTGCATTGTGAACCTGCCTATGTAGACACGTCAAGAAGCATGAAAATACTGCACCATTGACGTTTGTTGGTCAGTAGAGCAGTAGTTTTCTGCTGCCTCAAGATATCAATGACTCCACAATATATGCTGATGTGTGCAGATCTTTTTCATATACAAGAAAGAATCAATGTTTATCTATGTTTTCTTTTATTGTGTATACACTCCTGATCAACACTTTGAGACCAGTTGAACAATTGCAAGAATTTACATTTTGCACTGTTGGATCTTAAGACGGTTCTAAGTAGTGCTTCAAAATGCAAAAAGAAGACATTGAGCAAGCAATTTAGTGCAAACAACCATTTAACTGAAATAGGCTGTTCATCAGCTGATGAAGTTTAAGACCACAGCCTTTAAAAGCCTAAATCCTTGCAAAAATGTGGATTAAGTGCCATTTTCTGTCAGGTATCCACACTGTCATGGCAAAGGCAAAAAAGCTTTCTCTCTTTGAACGTGGTCGGATTGTTGAGCTGCATCAGCAAGGCCTCTCGCAGTGTGCCATTGCTGCTGAGGTGAGAGCACCAAACATGGGACATTGAACGGTGGGAGAAAGTTTTATCCTCTGATGAGAAAAAAATTAAACCTTGACAGTCCTGATGGCTTCCAACATCACTGGCATGACAAGGAGAACCCACCTGAGATCTACATGGCACAGTGGAGGGGGCGCCATCATGATCTGGGGGTTTTTTCCTTCAATGGAACAATGGAGCTTCAGGCTGTGCAGAGGCGTCAAACTGCAGCTGGCTATGTGGAGATGCAGTGTTGTGCATGAACATGAAAAGAACATGAACACGTTCATTTTTCTGTGAACTTTTAACTGTGTGAATTAGTTCAGATTGTGTGAAATGCACGACAAACGTCAATGTTGTGGTCCAATTAAGGCCACATTATACTTCTCCGACTGAGTAATGCATTATCCGACTGCGTCACCACGGAGACGCCTCGAGCCTTTATACTTCTGCGTGGTGACGGACACGCGCTGCAATTTCGTAGGGGTGCACAGCGATGTGCAAGGTAAAGCCCAATTTATACTTCTGCGTAAAGTGCTCTGCGTAGGTTCCGCAGAGTCCTCTGCGTCGACGCAGAGCCTGTCGTAGAGCCTCTGCGTCGTCTCGAACTGCACAAAATATTTTTTAAGTGTCCGTCACTCCGTCAAGGGACAACGGAGACGGCAAGAGCTGCGATTGGTCCTTAGGACAGGCCGAGCTAAGCTGCTCTGTGCCAGCTCACAGTGAGCACCGAGCGTCCACAGACGCCGATAACGCCGCTGCCAAACTATAAATACGTCTTATCTTAACACACACAGCACATGTTTCGACTCTAAATGGCAAATTTCTCGCCTCAAATTATCTTAAAACTGCGTTCCGTCACACAGAAAAGTGAGAAACGGCCACTGTTTCAACAACAACAGTCTTTCTCTCTCGGACGCCATTGCTCACTGTAGCCAGTCATTAACCGTCTTGTACAAGAAAATCGATCCGTTCAGCACATGTGTTTGGCTGAATTCCTACACCGACACCTCTCTTGCCGCTCAGTATCATAACCGAACTGTCTAGGTATTTCTGGGTGCGAGCGGTTTCAAACCTTTCAGAGGATGGATGATATTCGTACCATATGCATATGCTATTCAGAATAGATCTTAGATCGGGCCCAAAAAATCAAGCCCGACCCGACCCGAGCCTGTGCACGTTGTGTCCGAGCCCGACACATTAACTGAGCCCGAGCCCCATTTAAACCCGACATTTTTTGTAATACGTGAGCCGTAAATGTACACGTACACGTACGTACAGCGGGAGCGTGTTGACCTGCTGCCACAGTATAATTGATAACAATAACAGAGCCGCTGAGATCCGCGTATGTTGCTAATGACGATACACTTCCTGGTTTTTAAACGATGCGTTCATGTTCGCAGGTTTTTACACCTTCACACAATACGACGTGCTATAACATACCACACGAACACGATCAGGGAGAAAAAACACAAATGCTTGATCAAGGGCAGAGAATCTAAACTCTAATTCAGAACCGTTTTTAATCGTGATGTGTACTTCAGCGGGAGAAATCGGAGGTGTGCCGTGAGAGTGTGAGAAGTCAATCTAATGCGTGAGTCTCACGGCCAATGCGTGAGAGTTGGCAGCTATGTAGTTCATTTTGAACATGTGTGAACTGAACTTTGAACTAGTTCATGAAAAGTGTGGAGATGTTGAAGGTGGCATCCCTCATGACTGAAGGCCATCGTCTGTGTGGTAATGACTGGGTTTTTTAATAGGATAACGCTGCAGTTCACAATGCCCCGCTGACAAAGGACTTCTTCCAGAGAAATAACATCACTCTTTTGAACCATTCTGCGTGTTCCCCTGATCTAAATCCAATTGAGAACATTTGGGGTTGGATGGCAAGGGAAGTTTACAAAAATGGACACCAGTTCGAGACAGTGGATGCCCTCCGTGAAGCCATCTTCACCACTTGGAGCAACATTCCCACTAGCCTCCTGGAAACACTAGAATCAAGCATGCTGAAACAATTTTTTGAGGTGATTAATAAGAATGGCGCAGCTACTCATTAGTGAGTCCTTTTTTGAAATTGTTATTTCTATGTTAGGTTTTTTTTTAGATGTGGTCTTAAACTTGTGATCAGCTGATTAACAGCCTATTTCAGTTTAATGGTTGTTTGCAATAAATTGCTTGCTCAATTTTTATTTGCCTCACTCCCATTTCTTTTTTTTGCATTTTGAAGCACTACTTAGAACCTTCTTAAGATCCAACAGTGCAAAATGTAAATTCTTGCAATTTTTCAACTTTCAATTTTCACAATTTTGATCAGGAGTGTATACATGATATGTTTGTTACTGAGTGTACAGTATGTATTGATCCAGATCAATGTATCTTTACACACCTAAAATATATAGTGTGTAACATTTTATTTACAGCTGAACTGGAAATCTTAAACTTCTCACCCAAGTTAAATCGAACAGAAATCATTTGTGTTTTGGGGTGGGAATCTTTACGTGCCTCATGATTCGATTATGATTGCTATTGTCTTCTTCTTGATGCAATTTCCTGTTCTGCCTTTTGTACCAACTATTTTATGTTATTTAACATTTACACCTAAAACATATAAAAATCTGAATTTGGACATTTGTGAATCGATTCAGAATCGTCCATGTCTAAATCAATGTTTCTCCCCACACCTACTAGTGTTTATAATGAACATGTTATACATAATGTTTGAATACATTTCTACACAGAAGCCACTCTAACTGTGAAGTGTTTTTGGTCGGGGTGTGAGCAGATGTGTAAGAATGTGTAAGAACACACAGTTGTCACCCACACCACAAAGTACAGTTAAGAAAAAGAAGCTATGTTCACATCAGCGTGGGACACTAATGTGTTAAGCTGCGCTTGCATCCTTGGATTTTTGGTTTTGAGGGAAAACATTTTTCAGAGTGTTTTTGTTCTCATCTGTATGACATTGTTGAGCAGTGGAAGTCTCAAGGCTGTGTGGATAAAGTGAGTGAAAGAACAGAATAGGTCCCTCGGTCCTCTCCCTTCCTTTAACACCCACACAGCAGACACGGTCACCCACAGGCCGGTTGGACCGTGAATCATCCCCCCTCCCTGCTCACAATTGTCCTTTTCATTTTCTCTCCCCCTCTTTCTCTCCCACGCCCTCTTTTGTTGCTGTCCTTCTTCTTTTTTGCCAACAGTTATTCTCGAGAAGCCCATTCGCATCCCAAGGTCCCTGTCAGTGAAAGCTGCCGGTGTGCTCAAGGGCTTTCTTAACAAGGTGAGAGCAGTCCACTCCCAATCAGCCTCTCTTTCTCTCTCTCTCTCTCTCTGTGTGTGTGTGTGTGTGTGTGTGTGTGTGTGTAGGATCACTGGCAAAAAAAATGTTTTATGAACAGTCTGATTGCCTGAGTGTGTGCTTATGTGCTTACTCCTGTGTTACAAAAGCTTGAAACTTAAATCACACAGACATTTTAACAGATTAAGCAGATTATATAGATATTATCAGTACCACAGTCAGAACTTTGGATTGGCATGTTGAACTGTTTCCAGGGGCTGGTACAGTTCAGGGTCACCAAATTATTTGCATTTCCATTGACACCCTGATGTTGGCGATACCAAGCCCAGTGGTACGACTCCTAAAGGGGTGGACCTAACAGACACTGCAGTCCATTGACTGGCTGAGGGAGAATCATCACTTGTGTGTGAAGAACATATTTCCCCAACACCCTGAAATGTTTTGGTTTGTCCACAAACATTTCAGGGTGTTGGGGAAATACAGACCAAATTTTTTTCACCATTAGGTGTTTAATGAATTCAACAACAAATATTGAGAAAACAAGCAACAACATGATCATGAGTTTCTGCCCTGAAGAGTAATTTAGACTGTGGCTGAGGAAAATTTGACTTTATCCTCTCTTAAAATGTTAAACATTGGCTTAAACATTGGCTTGTGTGGAAATTGGAAGGCCCGACATATGTGTATATAGTGTGTACACATTGTTATAATATTTGTTCAGCTATTTAAGAGGCTGTTTAATGGCTTTTCGTAGCAGAGGTGTATCAGAAAAACTGTGTGCGCACACCCTGTTCATTTGCATTTTACTTTTAAACTGTTGACTTAAGTTTTACATGTCTCATACAGCTGCTGGTCCCTCAGTTTCACATACCCTCCCTGTTTCTTAACCCTTCACATCTGCACACGACCACTGTGGAATCACACTTGACCCTGGACGACTTAAAGCCGCATTCATGTCACTAAGTTTTCAGATGAATATAATCTGCGTCCAGTCAAGCGTTTCAGCTCCGAATCAGAAGTAATAAACTGCATTGCACTTTGTGAATGAAGCTCTCATTATGCTCATTGTTTCCAAATGCTATTACAAACACATCACTGAGCCCACTGAAGTTTATTTTGTCTTGTCTCGAATAATAGGTCACCAAATGCAGATTAATGAGCCATTGAATATAATCCCTAATTAAAGTTTCGGTAACCTTTTCTTTTACAGTCCCCTAATTACCAAGTATTTACCTGGTAAATTCATGGTAACACAAAATTGTTACTAGGTAATTGCCAATGGTAATAAGAAAGTAAATACAAGGAAACTATGGCCAAAATACTGGGAAATTACCTGGTAACTATATAGTAAATTATAGTGTGTTATTGGGTAATTACTGCTGGTAATAGGAAGGTAAGTACAATGGCCAAAATTATGGGTATTTACCCAGTACATTATAAAGCGTTATTGGTAATAACTACAGGTGATACGTAGGTAAATACAGAGAATCTACAGCGGAAAAACTAGGTATTCATCTGGTAAATGATATTGTGTTATTGAAAAATTACCACAGGTAATAAGCAGGTAAGTATAAGTATTTCCCTGTTATATGTATAGTATATGAAGAGGTAAATATCTAAACTAAAACTCTGCTCTAAAAGAAAGCCTTGTTTGTTTCCATGTAATTACCATGTTCTTACATACATAGTTTGTAATAGATAACTCACCTCACTGGAAAATAAACACAAACCTTTACCATGTAAGTTCTGATATATTACTATGTAATACATGGTAATGGACCAAGGAAGCCTTGCTTGTTTCCATGCTATTACTATGTTCTTACTAAATCCTTTGTGATAGATTATGCACTTTTCCATGAAAAGAACACAAACTTGAACCTTAAATGTTCCACATCATTACTAAGTAAAACATGTCAAACTACCCAGTTAGTAAGATACAACTGTACCACACAAAAAGGAATGTTTAATACCAAGATTTAACAAAGGCACAGTGGAAAGTAACAAGATGTACCAAAGTAACCATGAACATTATTGAAAATAAATACCCACCATTTTGGCCATAGTTTCATTGTACTTACCTTGTAATTACCAGCAGTAATTACCCAAAAGCACAGTGTAATTTACTATATAGTTACCAGGTAAATGCCCAGTATTTCGAGTAAGCCCTGACTGCAGTACGCAGATCGAGGAGTGGCACAACGTGGGTGGAGCTAAACGTTTGACTCCGCCCACGAGGGAGAACATATGTTTGAGTTCAAAATATTGCGCGCGTTTCTGCTAAGAGGGAAGTTGCCGTTCGTTGTTCGTCCATTCCAGTGTTTCATCCGCCCATGATGAATAAAGAAGATCAAAGTATCTTTACTCTACTACTGTGTGGAGGAATTTCAAAATAAAAGTCCATATTTTCCAAGTGGCATAATCGGCCATATTTGAGCGACTGTAAAAATATTTTGCACAATAATTCCTGGCTATGGATGGTATCTCTGTCTAAGACTACACACACACTCAATATCAAGCATTTTTACTGTACCAATATGGAGAAATTCTACTTTAAATATCTTTGTTTGTTATGTTTAAATCCATCAATAAATGCTTCTAGTTTAAAAAGGGATTTACAAAACAACATGGAATTATATAATTACATTATCATCTCTCGCTATATATAAATATTATATAATATTATATATTATATATAATATATATAATTATACTGCATTGACGTTTGAGTATGTGCTGCCTGATCTCCGCCACCAGATGTCACTAGCGCTGAATCAAACGTTTAGCGGGCGGAGTCAAACGTTTAGCTCCACCCACGTTGAGCCACTCCCCGATCTGCGTACTGCAGTCAGGTGCACTTGAGTATTTCGGCCATAGTTTAATTGTACTTACTTTTGTTTGAACACTTTTGTTTTATCATGAATTTACCAGGTAAATACCTAGGACTGTAAAAGAAAGGGTTACCAAAGTTTCCTGTGTGAGTGAGGTTGGTTAAAAACTGACCACCTGTCTCGGGAAATGACATTCAATATGAGTCAAGGAAGAACTGATGTTTTGCTGTCAAAGATTGCTGTGACCTGTTATTTTAAAGTTATACTTGCACAATACATTTTAATGTGTCAAGCGACAGAAATTAAAAAGGTGTGTTTAATGTCCCTGTGTTGCAGCTACTGTCATATTGTTCCTCACCGTCTCATTTAGAGGTTTCATCGACACCTGTCAGACCAAAACTTTTGTATTTGGTTCAACAGATGCTCTGACCATCTCTATTTTGTGTGCTCCCATTTAGAAGTAAAGTTTTAAAATGTTCCCGAGCCTCGACCAAAATCGTCCAAATCTAAATTATTCCTGGAACTTTCATTCCGATAATTTTATCCAATTGTGTCATTTTACACACTAACAAACAGACAAACCTGGTGAAAAACACAACATCCTTGGCAAAGCTGTAAATAAACAAGCAGACAGATGGATATACAGTATACTGATCAGGGTGATACAGTACTGAAAGATCCAGCTGGAAGATAAGTGTATGGTTACCATGGAGATGACTGAAACCTTGTTGCCAATAAAATAAAACTTATGTCAAGCAAAAGTGTCAAGAGAGACAGGATATAAGTCAAGTCTTTCTATTTTAAAACAAATCTTGACTTGGACTTAGAGACTGAGATTTAAAACAAACCCAAAGTTTGGGTCTGTTTATGGACAATTCTGTGTTTAGCAGGAACCAGTGGACAGCCCGACAAAAGAAATCTACACAGTTATATCCAACTTCATGTTACATTCATGTAAGTTATGAATCTGAAGTGAATACAGGTCAGTGTGAAACCAAAAACAAAACAACATAAAAATGAAATCAAAATTGAAGGTTCAAGTGAATTCCATAAATTGTGGTGCAGCCCTTTAAAACATGTACCAAGGTCACATAATGTGCAGTACACGTGTCTAGTACATGTGTGTACATTTGAAAAGTAATGTTTATGCTACCAGTTTGCAACGTATTAGTGTTTCTTAGAGACACGAGAGCATATCTGCTCATGTACAGTATGTCATCTTCTCTCAGCACTGGATGAAACATCTGGAGTCAACATTGACTAATTGTCCACATGGCCATTGTTGCTTCATTCTCTCGGGAGTCGTATAAAATCTGAAATATATTAAGAGAGACGCAGTTTTTCTTTTGTTTTTTTTTACAAAGTCACCCCCTGTACTTTATTACTGTCTCCATAAAGTAGAATCAGACTGACACTGAGTCATACTGAACAAGGCAGTTAGAGATGATAGACTTCACCCCATTCAGGCAACAAGCCTCTGTTGGTCATGTTGGCGAGTGCAAGTGCGGAAGCACAGACAGACAGAGAGACACACAGAGCCACCAAAAGCAATACTTCAATCCCACTCCATGGGGTGAAGTAACAATTATAATGTTGCATTGCTAGGACACACACTTGCTTCTGTTGACGTTTCTGATCAGCTGTCTTTGGTCGCAATAGGATCCTAAGGAGCGGCTGGGTTGCCAGGTCCAGACGGGCTTCGTGGATATCAAGGCGCACACGTTTTTCCGCAGTATAGACTGGGAGCAGGTAAGATTTGAAACAAATTCTCAGGTGTGTGTTTCACTTTATTAAAACAAATGCTACATAGGACTACTTTTTATTCAAAATCAGCGTTTTCACATAACAGGAATATGGCATGCACATAAAACACAGAAACAACAATGGTGAAAATTAAGAGCAAGTGTTTCTGTTATGAGTCTGACACTGAGCTTGAACTCAAAGGGTTTTAACAGAGCTTTGAGTAGCAGCTGATAAGAACCAATCAGGAAGTGAATGTGGGCAACTGCATCATAGTTTCCCAAGGGTTTCTGTTTTTGCCCTGTCCAGAAAAAAACGCAGCCCCAGAGAGACAAACGAAAACAGAGCCAGCGGTTTTGTAAAGAGTCTGTGTTATGGGGTTCTAAAGCGCTGAGGTAGTGTGGAGGACAGGCATGTCCCGAGCAGAGAGCAAACATAAAATGTAAAGGAGTAGCATGGGGATGTAGACAAAACTATTCTGTACACATCCCTGGATCAAAACAGCGAGGAAGACATTCAGATGTCATAAACAGACATTTTAACAGATGACACAGTCGTATAGGCACCGATATGACAACAACCTTTTGCTCCAAAATAAAAGACTCTAACAAAACCGCCCACACGACTGTCAACACTCCGCCATCACAGAGTAAAGGCAGCATAAACGAGCAGTTATACTGTACTTTGAGAAGAAGTTATTGAACAGCAGTTCATCAGCAGTGAGACCCGGGCACAAGTCGACTGCGGCTGACAGCTGATCTGCGGTTTGGCTTTACAACCTGTCAGTTAATTTAGAACGTAATGCAACGACAACAGACAACAGACACAGAATCAACACCGCACACACCCACGTGTAATGCCAATCAGCTATGAGAACACTGCACAGCTGTCAGTCCACATTCAGAGTTGCTTTTGTCAAACTTGATAGTGTGTGTCTGCTTTCTACTTGAAGAGCTTCAGCAACACAGTGAACACACCCCCTCTTCTTCACAGTCTGAACAGGCGCATCAGTGAGGAGGAGCACCGCATGCGTGCATGCTTTAAAAAATAGATGATATGCTTGTAGTCGTTGTGTGCTGCGTGCAGAGAAAGTGCCCCCTCTGTGCAGCAACAAGGCAAATAAAAGTGAATTTTCAATCACACACGTTCGCAGCAGCTGAAAGCGCTGGCAGTGGACGTGGACGTGGAGGTTGTGGTTGCGTTTGCATGATTGATGGTGTAGGTCTGACGCCCCCAATGAGTGGAGCGCGACATGAAAGAATCAATACAAGTCATCTAATATTAAGGATCTTTACTGTAGCAAACTTACACCGAGTTAGTGCATTATCTGTTTATCCAATGCAATTCAACACAATTCTTACTTTAAATCCACCATTTCATGATTTTAATACACTGTGTCACAAATGCACTTCTGCATTTTTTGATCAACAGCAACACAACTTAAATCTCCCTCATGTTTTTGTGCTGTTCCAGTTTCTTTGTTTCCATTAATTACTGGACTGTGGTGGTATGAAGTGTGGAAAAGCTGGTTCTACAACAGACATCAACTTTCTGTTTTCTCGGGGCATTGATTTGGTGATATATCGTCGACCTTCCTTGTGCAATACGATAATCAATATGACAGGGCAAATATGCCAGGGCAAATATGACAGGGCAAATATGCCAGGGCAAATATGCCAGGGCAAATACGCCAGGGCGGCACTACTTCATGTCTCCTCGAGGTGGTGCTGTTCAAATGAATGAGAGAAACTTAGATGGAAGAAAAGGGAGTTTACAGTGGGATAATGGTGGAGAAAGCTACATTAAGAGATGCTCCATCCATGTTCAATACATATTTTGCACTTTTCATGTTCTTTGTTCACATTGTTGTGAATGAATAGAGAAACTTGCACTTTTTTAACTTTTCACATTGATGTCTTGCTTTCTTCAGTTAGACAGCTATTGCGATGTATCGCTGTATATTTGAACACACACAGAGTCGTTGTATCGTGGATCATGTATCAAGTCTCCTGAGGTACCCTGTGATTCTCACCCCTTATGTCATAAGTTGACTTTTGTCACAGTGTGGACTTGCTACACTTTATGACACGAGCTTTAAATCTGTAGCGTGTAACTTTAAAAATATTCAAAAATTAGATAAATGAGTCTACATGATGCTGATGAAACCCATCAGCTCCACAACACTGTATAGCAGTGTTTTGTTCTTGAATGTGATTTAATGTGCTTTATGTCACTGTACCTTTAAAGAAACATTTCTGCACCCCAAGTGACAAAAATGTACCTTTATGTCCTGGTACAAAAATGTACTGATTGGTACACACTGAGAAAGGTACAGTGCTTGTACCCTGATAGCGACAGCATTCTCGTACTTTGATTTCTTAGTGTGCAGGCACGATTAACAGCTATGCTGTCTGTTTATGAAAATTGGGATTAAAATAGCTAAACTGTGAAAATTGTACGTGTTTCAAGTTTACAGTTACTTTATAAGAGCACCATTGATATGTTACACTATCATGAATTAAGGGCACTTTTCTCTCCTTGTTGTCGCTGTGTCTCTCTTGGGACAATTAGGCTGGGTGGCAGGTAGTGTGTATAAAAGAGGAGGGAAAACAATTGTCAGTGAGATGTTAATGAGAGCTGCAGTGGTGCCTGTGAAGTGCACACCAAAGGCAAATTGGGGGAAATATATCAAAGCAAAGAGAAATCCTGAGCCCAGTGACAAAGCTTGCATGTAGTGCTCAGGGGAATACAATTTGACAAAGCAGTGAGACGTAGAAGAGCGACGCTCTCTGCCCTCAAACTACAAACCTGTCTCCAAACCTGACAGTGCTGGCAATGCCGCTACTGTTGTTACCACTTATTAATATTCATCAGACAGTTCCAGGGGGAACGCAGAGTTTTCGTCTCTGAAGAGATAACACTTTTGAATATCATTTTACCTGCTGTCCTCCTTTTATTCCCTCTCCAAATGCACAGTGCTTCACTGCCAGAGAACTGTCAAGCTGATGAACACTGAGAAGAAAGTGATTATTTGCAAACAGGTAGCACTGAACTTCAATCAAGGGATTCTCATTCACTCTGTGATCACACAGGGAACTCCAGGTCCATCCTCTTTACTGCATCTGTGTCTCTCACCTTTGAATTAAATTTGTGAGTAGGAAGTTTGCCTGGTCATGTCCTATGACTGATGTTTGACAGAGTAATCGCTCATGGTCATGTTACAGCTGTGTCCTCTGCGTACTGTGTGGCTGTAGGGTCTCATCTCTGCGTCTTTTTTCTGCTGTGTTATCTAACCGTGTCAGGTTTATTTTGGCTGGAGCAGCTTGTGCCTCAGCAAAGCCACTTTGTTTGTCTTTTGTGGAATTTTGAGCACTTTATGTGAGCTTGTTTGTGTAATTGCTGGAGAAAATAGTCAATTGTTGACATTGTGAGATGAAGGCTCTCTGTCTTGAGCTCCTTTCACCAGATGAGCACACACTTCATTATGGGACAGATGACTTGAGGCAAACTATTCAGCCCTGAACGCCTCCATCCATATTGACATGTGTTTTTTTTTACTGCATTTTGTTTAGCTCTCTTTTAGACTCGTTTGCCCTTTTCTTAGGTTCTATTGCAGCTGAATGAGTTGTTGCTGGAATAGTGGAATATCTGGTTCGTAAAACAACCAACGAGACAACTAAAACTCTAAACTGTTAAGTGATTGGTCAGAGTCTCTTGTCACCAACCAGAGAACTTTAGCTTATTATTAAAGCTCCCATAGAGTGGTCCTAATGCACATATATGTTAGTTATGGAGGTCTACTTAAATACATTAACTTATTTTATGGTCAAAAACCTCCAAGTTGCGGTAAATGAGCCGATTGGAAATCTCTCCTCACTGAAGCTCTCGTCAGCCGAGCTGTTTCAGACTGAACTCTCACCCCCAGAAGACAGACTGTGTTGTGATTGGCCAGCCAGCGAAAGCTTTCCCAACTGTCTTGTGATTGGCCAATACCTGGAAGTGACGTAATCAGCATACCAGCTCTCAGAAGCGCAGCTCCCCCCTCTGGAACGGTGATTGCACTGCTACTCTTTATCAACATTGTTTACTTTTGGATTACCGCAATACAAATGCAAATAAAGACAAAGAAAGAAGAAATATCCATAAGATGACTTTTAATTCTGTGTATACAACAGAACACAAATATATAACTTGAAAACTGTAAAACAGTTTACAAAGCAAAGATAAATCTGCTTCTTTACAATGCAAACTGTAAATGCTTTTTAGTTTAAAACATTGTTTAAGAGGATCCTCACTAACCAATCCAGTGTCACTTATATGTCCCCCAAAATTACCCATACAATTTCCTAATATAATCATGCTATTATAATACCTTGTTGTGATCTAAAGTGTTAGTGACTTATTTCAGTCACTGCAGGTGTTTCAGGCAATTTTGTAACGTACAAGCCCCAACATTGAAATATGCTAATAATTCTGATGTTCATACTCAAAACGGATGGAGCAACCTTAGCTTACCGTTTTTAAATGATATGTCATGTAGAGCTAAGTAAGTAGAGCTGTGAAAAGCAAACTGTTGCTTGCAAAGTTTGCATTTCACTTTTTTACTGTCATCTACTTTTGAAAAATGCTGCCACACTGCTGATGTATTTGACATGGATGTGAAAGGAGGACTGACTGTAGACTAAAATGAAAAGCTCAAAATTCACATCTAATTAATGGCAACGCTAATCTGTCTGTCGCTCATGAGCCACGGAGCAAGAACAACACACTGGGCTGGACTAAACCAAAATAGTGGAAAACAAGGGGGTGTTCTCTGAAAACAGGCTGTCACCTGTGAAGCACGGGTGCTGTAAAACACCCCTATTAGCATGTGGCATGTTTCCTCCTAATTAAATTAAATAAAATATTTAGTCGACCAATCACAATTTTGGTCGAGCCAGAGCGTGTCGACCAATTAGTCGACTAGTCGACTTTGACTTCACAGCCCTAAAGTGCAGATACTAGGCCTGTCGGATGTTAATCGCTTTGTTCATATAGAGACGTGCTCGTGAACCACAATGAAGGAGAGAAGCACCACTCAGAGTGTGAGATTAAAGAAGTGTGCATCTAAACAAGAGCGTGGCGTATGACTCCTCGTCTGTGACTGTACTTACATTAACACCTTCTTCTGATCATGACTGTCTCATCTTCCAGTCCTACCCTCAAGGCACACACACACAACACTGTTTGCACAGCATTCATAGAGGACCCTCATTGATGTAATGCATTCCCTAGCACCTTACCCCATCTTAACCATCAGAATGACATGCCTAACCCCAAATGAAACCCTAATTTAAGCCTAAAACCTGAACCCTTAACCCCCCCCCCCCCCCAAGCCCTTTAAAGATCTGAGAACCAGCCAAAATGTCCTCACTTTCCCAAAATGTCCCCACTGTATATGTTTATACAATTGTTGGTCCTCACACAGCAACAAATGCAAGAATGCATAGGCACACACAGCATTCGTAGTGAGGACACTACACTGCATGGTGCAGTTGACCGAATTCTGATGTTAGGTACACATAAAGTAATGAGAGGAGAGGAGACACAGAAGAGAGACTCACCAATAGCTGCAAGATTTAAAATAATAATAACAAATGCATATGTGCATATTAGTATTATCCTCTATGTGCCTCTATAATAATACGAATACTAAAACTAATAATAATAATACTTTTTCTTTTTATTTAAATATTATTATTTTGTATAATCATCATCATTATTTATCACTATTATAATGCTGTTTTGCAATTAAACTGTACTTTAATATCAAAACTTGGGAGGAAGGAGGAGTCTGTCAGGGCAGGCGAGTGTAGTCACTCACTCACTCATGATATTTATTATTATTTATTTAACTGAAATGTCTTATCCAAATAACCAATGATTTATAAAGGAAAATCATGAACATTTACAGGGGTGCCCAAACATTTGAATACCACTGTATTTATCATCTGTTTTTGTTGTTTCATGAAAACAAAATATATACTTTATATACTGAAGAGAGAAGGATCAAAGATAGACACATATTTCTAATATCAAATCAAACTGCCTTGCCGCCGCAGACACTAATGAAATACATTGAAGTGTCTCTGTGGTGTAGTGTGGATGGATCAGTCTGTTACTGAATGAGCTGATGATGTGCTAATAACTCTCAAGTCGTTGCTAAATCATTAGCATCACAGTCAATACTTCACACACAAAGCTGTGTCATTCACACATGATTTAAGCACATCAGCACGTTTGTGCTGACGGGTCACATATACATGTACTATACAAACTATGCTAAGCACAAATGAAATGAATGGGTGAATGGATGAATAAGTCAGGAAATATTGCACCTTGCCAGTGAGGCACAGCCACATTCAAGTGTGATCTAAATATCAACCAATCAATCAATCAATCTTTATTTATATAGTCCACAGTTTACAAAACATAGTTTGTCTCACAGGACTTCACAGGGTTGGTAACATCCTCTGTCCTTAGACCTTCGACCAGGTTAAGGAAAAACTACCAGGGAAAAAACCCTTGTAACAGGGAAAAAAGGGTAGAAACCTTAGGGAGAACCACAGGTGAGGGATCCACTCCCTGGACGGACAGACGTGCAGTAGATGTTACCCAAAACATACAATACACAATGACAAAGAATAAAAAGTAAAAAGTCTTTAAATGCCAGGATCATCTGGATCACTGGGTTTGTCACAGCCTGTAGTGAAGGCTGTTGTGGTATATACCAAGTATATGCATAGGAAAGTGCCCAATGAATATAATGTTAAATCCTTGCAAGATTAATAATGTTTTTTGGGTTACTTATTTGTTTTGTGGGTTTTGCCGATGTTATAAGTTGTACGTAATGCAGGCTACTGTGAATCTAAGAAAGTGACTAGGACTTTAAGCCTAGGGACCTCGGGGGACAAGGGGATGAGCTACGGACAGGTACCAGGAAGCAAGGACTGAAGAGAGGGAGAAATGTTTGGTGTGGGAGAGAGATGGAGTGTTTAAGATCAGGGTAAATATTGGAGTCTTAAAACCCCACAAAAAACCTGAGAAGGACACACCACAGAGAAAAGACTTCAGAGTCAACCTGAGATTAAAAGGCATCACTTAGTAGAGAAATCCTGAGGGAAAAAGCTGAGTTTGAACCAACCTAACTGGTGAGATCTCTCCATTTTTTTGTTTGTACTTTTTGACTATTTTTTTGCAAGATCTTTTTGGTGGAATACTTTTTTTGACCTTTGGACTTTTGGTGTTTTTTTCTGCTGGATTTTGTGAGACTTGGGGGAGGGGAACAATCATGGTGTAAGAAAGCAGTGTTGGTTTTGCATAGGTTTGTTGAATCTGCTGATATAATTTAACAGAAAAATACAACGTTTATTAGTAAACATTTTGTGTTTATACTTTGATTATTATGGGTATGTGATTGGGGGTGTCTATGGGAGATTACGATAAGGATAATACAACTTAAATATATTGGTGTAGCTTTTTTTGTTGAACAAATAGTAACAGTCAAATTGAGGGAGAAACAGTCTGATTGTTACACCAGGATATTGCACATCAGCTGAATGCCCGTGTTTTTATATTGCACTTGTAGTGTAGTGAATTATTCCACATAGTTTTATTTTATTTAGCAGCATTTAGTAAGACTATGGTTGACGGATAGAAGCTTTTTTTAGTCTGTTTGTGTGTGATTTTATGGATCTGAAACGTCTGCCTGAGGGCAAACGCTAAACAGTCCATGTCCGGGGTGAGAGGGGTCTTGGAGGATCCTGTCAGCACTCTTGAGTCAGCGGGAGTTGTGCAGGTCTTCCAGTGAGAGGAGACTGCCACCGACTATCCGCTGGGCAGTGCGTGTGACCCTCTGGAGCTCTTTCCTCTGTGCTGCTGTGCAGCTGGAGAACCATGCACAGAGGCAGTAGCTCAGGATGCTCTCTACAGTGCTGCGGTAGAAGGACATCAGAAGTTCCTCAGCGATGTTGTTTTTCCTGAGAACCCTCAGGAAGTAGAGTCTCTTCTGGGCCTTCCCCGCCAGCTCTGCAATGTGCAGTCCCCAGGTCAGGTCATCACTGATGTTGACTCCCAAGAAGCAGAAGTCTGAGACCCTCTCCACACAGACCCCATTAATGTGGAGTGGCTGGATGTTGTGTCTCTTTTTCCTGAAGTCAACCACCAGCTCCTTTGTCTTTGTTGTGTTCTGGAGCAGGTTGTTGTCGCGGCACCACACTGTCAGTCGGGGAGGATGGTGTTAAAGGCAGAGCTAAAGTCTATAAAGAGTATCCGTGCATAGCTCCCCTGATGCTCTAGGTGGGACAGGACAGCATGGAGAGCAGTGTTCACGGCGTCCTCTGTAGACCTGTTAGCTGTGTATGCAAACTGTTATGTGTCGAACGAAGGAGGGATGAAAGACTTAACGTGGTTTCTGATGAGCTTCTCGAAGCACTTCATTACCACTGGAGTCGATGCTACTGGCCTGTAGTCATTAAGGCTGTCGATGTTTTTTGGGGAGTGGGACTATGATGGAGGATTTGAGACAGGACGCGATGGTGGACTGGCACAGAGACTGGTTAAAAATCCTGGTGAGGACCCCGGCCAGCTGATCTGTGCAGTCCTTCAGAGCCCGCCCTGAGATGCCATCGGGTCCGGCTGCTTTCCGTGGTGCTTTTCTGACATTTCCACCTCGAACCGCGCGAATTAGTGGTTGAGCTCCCCTGCCAATGATGCATCGCCAACTACAGGACCCAGATTTGTTCTGTAGATAGTGATGTGCTGAACGCCCAGCCACACCTGCCTGCTGTTGTTGCTCTGCAGATGGTCCTCAATCTTCCTCTTGTATTCAACTTGAAGAAGACAACTTGGCCTCTCGGATGCCCCTCTTCAGGTTAGCGCAGGTTGTGCTGTAGAGGGTCATGTCACCGGACCTGAAGGCAGTCTTTCTTTCCTTCAGCAGCTTTTGGACCTGACTGGTCATCCAGGGTTTCCGGTTGGGATAGACCCAGACGTGTTTCTCCACTGTAACAGTGTCTGTGCAGTGTTTAATGTATCTCAGTACACTGTCACTGAACACTTCCAGGTCTGGGTGTTCAAAAATACCCCAGTCGGTCCTTCTGAAACAGTACTGTAGCTGGTGGGAGGCTCCCTCTGGCCAGGTTTTTACTGTCTTTGTGGTGGTGGGAGAGAAAACTCAGTTTTTCTGAGTGGGGTGTATGCAGGGATCAGGAAGAGTGATACATGGTCAGACTGGCCCAGGTGTGGAAGTGGCTTAGCCCTGTAACCCTGCTTAATGTTCGTGAAGACTTCCAGTGTGTTGGCTCCTCTGGTGGCACACTTCACATGCTGGTGGAGTTTGGGGAGCACTGTTTTTAAATCCACATGATTAAAGTCCCCCGCGACAATGTGCACGGCGTCAGGGTGTCTGGTCTGCTGGATACTCACTGTCCGCAGTCGCTGTGTTTGTGCACCAGTTGTTTACATACAAACACAGTCCCCCACCTCTGCTTTTCCCAGAGTCACTGTTCCTGTCGTGGTGTTGTACCGTGTAGCCTGTTAGCACGATAGCGGAGTCGACGAGTGGAGCCAGGATTCTGTTAGCAGCAGAATGCAGCTGTACTTGACGATGTTGTTGGTCGCCACCTGTAGCCTCAGTTTGTCGATTTTGTTGACTAGGGATCTGGCGTTGGTGAGGAAAGCACTAGGAAGCAGGCTGTCTCCGTAGCCTCGCTAGCGCGCCGGCTAAGCAGCCTCTCTTTTGTTTCCTTTCCCTTCGCCGTCTCCGTCGCCTGCCCCTGGGGATGATGATCCATGGGGAGCCGGGACTCCACGCTATGTCTGCCGGGATGTCGTGGAAACGGAGAAACTCTGTTAACCGATCCTAAGAAGTTCGGGCCGGTTGTAGATATTGTTCGCCCAGCTAAATGAAGTTGTCACGATATATACAAAACTAATAAAAACTTACAAACAAAGCACTGAAATGAGGAGCACTGAGCCGATGCGTCCGTGCTCGCCGCCATGCTTTTTTTTTTCTGAATCCCTCTGAATATAGTATATATATAACATTTGGATTCAACATTTATATAATCAAATTGTTCAGAGATGAGAGGAAAACTGTCACTGTTAGCTGAACATCTGTCAGCAGAGAGAGAGAGAGTTTCCCCGGTTTGTTCATCGACCACAGCCACATCGGGGAATATAGGACCTTTGTGTAAAAAGCGCTGTCACTCACTGACCCACGAACGTACTGAGTCACGTAGCAGGACACTGGGCTCCTGCTAAGCACTGAAAGATTCGGTGAACAAATCTTTTGAACGAATCATTTTAATGAACGGAATCTAGGGATTCAGTCCACTCAAATGAACTGCCAATCCCATCACTATTAACCAGTGTAAGTGCGGATGTCAGATATAAGTCACTTTTGTAAGACAATGTAATCAGTTGTCCAAAATCTGATATAGGCAACATTTTAGAATTGGGCATCAAGATCTGCAGTGTAAATGCAGCTTTTATGGATTCCCTAGCCTCTTACCTTAATCATCACAACTAAATACCTAACCCTTACCCCAAACCTAACCTTATAGGAGACATATTATAGCCTATTTCTACAAGTTCACAGAGTTCCCTGGTGTCCTAATGAACATGTCTGTGACATGCTTTGGTCAAAATACCTTAAGGACAGGCTTTTAGCCAGCAGGGCATCCGGGCGTCCTGGGGGAAATAATAAGAAATTAGACGCCCTACTTTTAGGCAGGACGCCCTAAAGACGCCCTATTTTTCCCCCGGTAACCACCGAAACGATGTTGATGACACGCGGGTATAGACAGCCCTAAAATGCTCTGTTTTTGAGTAGAACTCTGTGCTGCGCTGTGCAGCCAAGAATAGAACACTTTGCGGACTGCCACTCTTCCAGATACTATTGCCCTCGCCTGCACTCTGGAGTATTTTAGGGACAAAGCGGAGCCAATTCTAACCCTAAAGCCAAGTCTTAACCCTCAGAAAAGCTTTTTAAGGGTTGACAGAACTTGAGCACCAGCCAAAATGTCCTCACTTTCCCAAAATGTCTTCAGTCCAGATGGTTATTGGTTTTTGGTCCTCAAAAAGATACCCATACAAGAAAACACACACAGGTTCATGCAGCACTCCTTTTAAGGACTCTGCATTGACGTCAACCCATCATCTTATCCATAAAACGTTGTTTCCTAACCTTGTGTGAACCTAACCGCAATTAAAATCTTAGCCCTAAACATAACCAGAAATTAGGTTCTGCCTCATTAGAACCAGGATTTGAGGACTACTGGTCCTGACATGTGTTTGTGCCTGAACAAGTAACAAATGCAAGCGCGCACACACACACACACACACACACACACACACACACACACACACACACACACACACACACACACACACACACTGACAGGTGCTGTGATCTGAGAAGCCATGGTTCTCTCTGTAGCCCAGTCGTTCACTTTACTCTTTCATGTGCCCCTGTGGCCTGAGGGGCACTCCTGGTGTGTGCGTGTACTTGTATAAAGGTGCCAGACTCGTTCCTGGCCTTCAATGCTCTTCATTACCACCACACGGACTGGGGAAAGTAGGAGGAGAGAGGGAGAAGAGGCATGTGAAAAGATAAAAGAAATGACAATGAGTAAGAGTGAGACAAACGGAGTGGAGGAAGATGAAGGCAGGATGTGAGGGGGTGATGCTGACAGAGGAGTGTAGGTAGGCACTGAAAAATCTTTCTGAAAAAGAAATTAGCAAATCGAGGGAGAGAGAGTTTGGGGGAAGGTGGGCAAACTTGGTGGTGAGGGAACAACAAGGAAGAGATACAGTTGATAGAAAGACAGTGAGTTGCTTTTTATTGTTTGTTTGAAACTCAGTATGCGCTTTGAACCAGTAAGACTAACGAAGCAGAGAAACTACTGCAAAAACCAGCAGGAGCTTTGTTGAGATTATGTTCACACACACATACACACGTACACAAGTACACACTCACGCACACACACGCAATGGCAAACAAAAATTGAACAAGAAAAATAGTGGTGAGTCTATAATAATTGTATTCATATTTAAACACCAGATCAGACTGTTTTTCAAAATAATATGTAACTTTTAAATATAGTGAAACCATGGAAACAAACCAGAAAAAAACTCTCCTGCCTGAATCACTCGGCCACACAATTATTGTGCTGCCTCAATCCTTTCCACTGTTGTTTTTATCCACTCTTTTTTCAGTCCAGTCTTCATTTCGCCTCACGGAGGAAATGTAGCAGCAAGGTATCCATCTTTTACTACAGTGGAGCTGACTATGTATATATACAGTATATCTATCTTTCTATCTTTCTATATATATATATATATATATATATATATATATATATATGTATGTATATATGTATATATATATATATATATATATATATATATATATATATATATATATATATATATATACACATGTGGACGACCAGAGAATTTGGGCTTGCTGCTATCTTAACCAGTCTGTCCAGTCTGGCTACTTCACACACCAACGCACAGCGTAGAAATTATTTTCCAGACTGGTAAAAAATAATGTGGAAGAGGTGTAGCTACATGCAGGGGAAATATCTATAATATATGATATCAAAAGAAAACAACAGTATTTAGGAGAGAACTAGTGATGAGACAAATATGTGACAAATAACTATGCTGTTCATGTAAAAGTTTAAGTTGAGTTTTCAGTTTTTGACCCGTAATTATATTATTATTATTATCATCATCATTATTATTATTATTATTCCTACTATTATTTTGCAGGGTGTTCTCCTCCAGAGGTTCTTCACAAGTTCACCATTAAAATAATATTTTAGAAAGAAAGTGTGCCAAGTGATTATTCAATAGATGTGTGGCATGTCCTCAACACTTTTTGTCATCACCAAATTAACTAAACATTAACCTAATGAAGAAGAAGAAAAAACGTCAAATAAACATATGATCCGAATGATGCTGAATATCTACTCCCTATCTGATGCGGAGGCTGTTTGTGGTTGGCTGAGAGAGGGATTATAGGGTCGCCAAATTAATAAGTAAATAAATAAAGAGGATCATCACAACGTAACGGCAGTGGCGGCTGCTTTTTAGTCCCAGTCCGTCCCTGGTTTCATCTGTGTTAATTCAGTCAGGCCAAGTTTCCATTACGCGTGCCAACATCCTTTGATCAGACTTCAGATGCGACGGGAAAATCGATATATATATAAATCTATGTGCTGATTCAGATCATTATAATAAATAGTGATTGTTGTGATTATGTATTGTAGTTAAATGTGCCTGGAACTGTGGAAACCTGCCTGTGAGGTTTTAGTGACGTGCGCAATGTGCACCGGTCAGCCAAACTATCACTGGGCACTGGATCCCCCTGAAATCTGATTGGACCCCCCAGGTGCCCCCCCAGATTGACATATCACGGTACCGCACGTCTTGTCGAAAGGAGCCAGTTGCATTTTGAAATCAGTGACGCCTATTGACTGCTAAGTCCCTCCTGTACACTAGTTGGCGCTGTGTACCACAAAGAGTTGTAATCCACATTATTAGGAGAAGAAGAATCACCACAGAAGAAGAGGAAGATTTGAACGAGAGGACCGTTTATCGTTGGTGGAGTGCGTTGAGCCAGTAGAACAGGACAGAAGATAAAGAAGAAGAGATAAATAGACTTCATGGACAGTGAAATCCTCATTTTAAAGAAAGTTTTACGGCGTGTCCTAATTAGGGGTGTTAAATTATCGTGTTAATTGCGATTAATTAAGTACAGTCATATTTAACACGTTATGTTCTTTAATCGCGTAAATCTCTCCTTTACTGATGCCCCCGGTACCAGCGTTACAAACGTCATAAAACCATGTTTAACTTTAACAAACACAGACATGCTGCATACCCACAGAAAGGTCAGAAACTCAGCTAAAAGGTCATATAAACCATTCTTATGTTCACCGATGGATCAAACAGCAGGAGCAGAAAAAAACTGTTACAGCGCACACATTGAAAAGCGGCACCGAAGCGTCAGCGTGATTATGTAAACAAAAAAAACACGTCGGCTGGACAGCGGTATCACTCTACGACCAAGATTGACGGATCCAGCCCCAAAATAAGAGCAAAACAACAACTGACTTTGAAGAAATACAAGCAGAAATGTTGTCTTACCTTTGCTGTTTATCAAAACAATTTATTTCCACTGGAACAAAACCTCTTCTAATGAAGAACTACACTTCCACATTATATGGACCTGATTTTTATTTGTATTTTCTAATTATTTAGAGTTTGACAATAACACAGCAGAATGTAAATGGCTTTGTCAAAACAATAAATGACTTTAAAAAGCCACTTTTTTGTTATATATCAATCTTTTGATCTGCCACAATGATGTAATTATGAATTTAAGTGAAAATACCTCAAGTTGAGGGCTTTTCTCAGCAATTTAAGGTAGAATTAGATTAATCAATCGCACATTTTTTTTAATCGCTTGACAGCACTAGTCCTAATGAGTCGCTGTTTAAAATCACTTTTGTGTTCAGATAAAAGATCGTTTTGCTAGAAGCCACGAGTATAAAGTTAACAACGTTAACATTAAGTGAGTGAGTACCAGAGAGAGAGCATTTTCATCATTTTTGTTTTATTATGTATTTATTGAAACATTTTGTAAATATATTAAATACATTTTGTAATTTGTTAATAAACAAGTTATACACACAAATCTGATCTCCTGTGTGCTTAGTATGTACATTTTAACATTAACAGACTTTGATTGCAATTCATTGCTCGAGAAACAAATTCATTGTCATAGTCTGTGGACCCCCTGAAATAGCCTTGCCCCCCCCCCTTGCCACCCAGAGATAAAAGGTTAGCTCCGCCACTGCACCTATGGTCAATTTGGAGTGCACAATTTACCTAGTCCCCACATTGCATGTTTTTGGACTGTGGGAGGAAGCCAGAGAACAAAGGGCAGAACATGCAAACTCCATGCAGGAAGGCCCTTGTTCCTACTGGGGCTCAAACCCGGGCCTTCTTGCTGCACCACTACACTACACCAACTGTGTGGCCTAAAATTTTATTCTTACATTTTAATTTTTTCCTTAATACCAATTCCACTCTATAATATTGTTCATTCTTACATTTATCATATTAATTTGTGTCCTGTTTTTATTGCTATTTTACTTTTTTCTCTGTAAATGGTTTTAAACTCATACTCCACATTACCTGGCATCAAATAAAACATGCTGGGTATGTGTGTGATTCACTTGCACTTAGTTAATTTATTTGTAATTTCATCACGCAGAAGAAAGTGCATCACTTTGGATGTGAACACACCATAAAAGCATGTGTATCTGTCTGTCTAAGCAGCCTTGTTGACCTACATTAAACAAGTACTCAGGGAATAGTAAAATATAAACATTTTCTGAGTCCACTATTGTTTACAATTAGCACAACATTTAAATGTCATTGGATTGTGTCCCTCAGATCTCTGTGTGAAGAAATAGAAAGAAAGAGTGTGACATTTGTTGCTCCTGTCACACAGTCCTGATGACCTTTAGTTTGATGAAGAAAAGTCAAAAATGCTTTGTGCCGTGAAGACGCCAGCGCTTTCAGATGTAGGGAATGAGACACCTGATGAGTGAACCTTCATGTACTTTCAGTTAGCATGTGCAGGCGTGTTCACTTCTCATCCCCCTTGTGCTTGTCTGCTCCATGGTCTGTGCTCTCCTCCACTTTGTAAATAAAACACGTTCATTATTGTTGTGTGTTTGTTTCTCCACAGCTGGAGAAGAAAGACGTGACGCCACCCTTCAAACCTCAAGTCTCTGACGAGTACGGACTCGAAAACTTTGACACGCAGTTTACTAATGAGCCAGTGCAGCTAACACCCGATGATGAGTAAGTACTCCTTCTGCCGCTCACATCACTGACATCATTAAACTCAGAGCCATCTTGTGGTTTATTCAAGCTTGTTTGTGACAACAATTATTTCTCAAGTCAGGTAGATTTCTTGTCTCTGCCACTTGATATTGATTGTAAATAGTCTGCATTTATGTAGAGATTTTCTAGTTTGGATGACCACCCACAACGCTGTACACTACATACTTGCCATACACACTTTTCTTATAGCACTTTTTTTGTTGCACTTTATCTTTTCCCTTGCCATGCTGGCTCAGCCGCCAGCAGCAGTTTTTCAGTTGAGTGTATTGCCCTAGGACACATCGGCAAGAGCCAGAGAGGGTCGAACCCTGACCCTCCAGGGGTGGAAGATGACCACTCTAAGAAGTGGGCTGAGAGGAGAGTGGAAAAGTGTAGTCTCTGTATGGCTCACATCACGCTTTAAACCAGGGGTGTCAAACTCATTTTGGTTCGGGGGCCGCATCCAGCTTAATCCGACCTCAAGGGGGCCGGACCAGTAAACCCATCGCAAAATGACCGTGATCGAAGTAATAATAAGTCCACTTTTTTCTTTCTTTCTTTTCAAAATATATTATGAACAGCCTAAGAATTAAGGGGGGGCTCAAAAGCGTCCGTGTGCCCATCTTAAAGGTCACATAGAGTGGTCCTGTTGCACATATATGTTAGTTATGGAGGTCTACTTACATATATTAACTTGTTTTTATGGTCAAAAACCTCCTAGTTTCTGTGAACTAGTCGATAGAAATCCTCTTTTCTGACAGTGTTTTTCAGCCGTGATGTTTCAGAGTGAACTTTCACCCCCAGGAGACAGAGTCTTGTGATTGGCCAGTACTATCCAGCACATCCGTTCTCAGAAGCGCAGCGCCCCCCTCTGGAACGGCGGATGCACTGCTCCTCATTATCAAAACATTGTTTTAACAGTGTTTAAAAATAGCTTCGTCACGACTCCCCGCCGCAGTCCCTTTTATGACTTTAAACCGGAGTCAGACCCAGAGTCAGACCCAGAGTCAGAAGACAATGTTGCTCGTGAAACACCTCCACAACGGACGTTATTCTTCTTCTGCGGTTCAATGTACGTAACCGGATGTGCCCGGACTACCGCCCGGAGGAGGACGATCGGTTGTTCAGGAGAACCGCTGCTTACGTAACTATTACAGGATTTTCAGTGATCTCGTTGAGCCCCGAGATTACAATAAAACACAACGTTCTCAGCAATGGCTGAACTGTTTGTTTCGAACCATCAGGCTTCATAAACAAGGTAATGACGCAGATACACACCAAAAAAAACAGCGATAATAGGAACATCCGGTCTAGTTCCGCTTTAACATTCCGTTTAACGGCGTCATTCTTTTCCGGGCACTGAAATGAATAACACCGAAGACACGCCAACAGTTCATATAACTATGTTGGACGTTAACAAACTACGTTATCACGTTCTTTGCGAGCAGTGCTGCGTTCAAGTCAGCTTAGGAAATTGCCTACTCTTCCACTCGGACGGTGTGTCCACACTGAACAGATGGGTTTGAACAATGGGAACAATGGGAGAAACAGTATTGCAGTTAAGTCAAAACAATACAGTAGTGTAAATATAAATCCCTGAGCTATTGACATTTAAGTGATCTCGTGCCCAACCACAAAGATGTTGCAACATCCATATTATAGTACTGACATCATCAGTCTGTGACAAAACTTTTACACCCACTGGAAAAACAATGAGGAGCGCGCTCACACACTGCAAAAAAATTTAAATACACACACTGATTCCTTTGCTAAACATACAATTCAGTTTGTCTTGGACTCACATCTTAGTTTCTTTGGTGCTGTTAGGGTTCAGGTGATGGTTGGCCTCTAAGACCATGAACCATGAACAGAGGCTTTGAAAATGTTTAATAAAACTGTGTTTGTTTCCATCATGCGATACCAGTGCAGTTCTTGGCACAACTTGGCTAGCATTTTTATTCCTCGCCGTGGGTGGACTGGATGCCAATATCTGTGTCAGCTGTATCATGTGGGTGACAATAATTAAGTAGAACGTGACACAGTAAACACTGCTGCATGCTGACATGATTTGTTCAGAAAAGAAACACTAACCCTAATGGTCTCAAATCTTCTCTCTGCATCTTGTGTTTTTACCTTTCCATTACCGTCGATGCCTGGAAAAGACAATTCTCTGTAAACCAATCAACACTGAGTCTTCTGTATATTGGGAAGAACATCCAACACCCACCGAAAAAACAAACCAGCCACAACGTTCATAAATATGGTCAATCAAACGCCTTTACAACAATAACAACCATCAAGAAAGTGCAAATACACAGATACTTACTAGTGCAACAGTAAGAGCACCAGGTCGGCATCGGTTTTTCATGCTTCTGTGTTTTTCAGTTCTTGTCTTCAGACAATCATTTCCTCTTCCTGACTTTTTGAGATCTTATGATTCTGAGGTTGATAGCCCTGATCTTGCAAGGGTGGTTTTCCCGCTAAAAGAGAGTGGGCGAGTGAAGACAGCCCTTAATACTCCACAACAAGCCATTTAACCACAATGACTCTGAAGCTGCTAAATTGGGGTAAAAATCCTGCACAGTTACGATTTAAGAGATTCAGTCATTCCTTCATGGTTCCTGTTTTGGTGGTCTTGGTCTTTAATGATGGGCACTGCTCACTGCACAGCGTAAATACCACTTTTTTGCATACCATTTGCATACCACTGTATGACAGTGACACCATGGCAGATAGCATTCAGCTTCTGCAAGCAAAGAAAATTGTAGGGAGAAGGCAGTGGTCAGTTGTGGTAACTGACTGTGCTGGTGTGAAAATCCAGCTGAGGTTCAAGTACATTAGTGGGATTGATGATAATGGAACAAACAGGAGTCCACACAGAATAACTGAGTGTATCAGATACTTCTGGGAGGCAGAACTGCTTGACGTGCCCAGGTCAAGATATTAACAGTGGGGTGACCGAGCCTTTTCAGTTGGCTCCCCAAAAGTCGAAATAAAGTACATTACATTACACTCAGCTTAAAGGTGCGACAACAGAGACACAAAGCATAGAAAACACTGTCTTTGAAGACGGTGGTGGAGTCATGTTGCAACAGCTTCAGGACTCAGGTGTGCAGATGAATTTGAGGAAACAGGAACCAGACAGCCACACCCAGACACACACAAACATTGACCAAACATTGACACACACACACAGAGAGGAAGAGGAGACACAAGGAAAAACAGAGCAGGAGGTAACAACGCCGACATGCACAGACTCTGCGCTGCTCTTTTTCTCTGCCTTCGAGAATTAATTCTTAACAAGCAGTTAATAAAATTGTGGTGTAGCCACTTCACTGTGCATGCAGTAGCATGTAAACAGGTCATTACTTGGCAAGTGTGAAATAAATCCATAAAAAAACCATCGGGAGATCCAAACCGACAGTGGGTAATGTGCCATCTTCCGAGAGGACGTCTGCGTCTAATAAAGACAAACTGGCCCCCCGCGTCTCCCCTACTTTGACGTTTCTATCCACCAGAGACATTGTTTTGATTAACGCAAACATGTGCCCTTCAGCGTGTGATGCGAGCCCATGTTTAAGATTAAACTTTGGAGAGAAATGGCTGGAGAGATCTGGCAGAACAACAGACACGACGCAGGCTTCGCTGCTGCAGACTGTCCACAACCACTGCACGGAAAACACAAACGCACCACTGTTTTCCTTTGTGCCGTCACAAAATGGATTCCATAAGGCTTTGGTGGGCCATGCCAATAGATATTACCAGGCTTATGTCAGATAGCACTTTCATTTGAGTCCATGCGGAATTGATTTTTCAGGCTCCAACGTTTATATATTTTTCCTGGAGAACTTTTATTGGACTTATTTCAGCCAGATATTTCTCAACATACGCGATTGCTTAATCATGCTGCTGAGCTGAGAATGAAATACACACATAATGAACCGTTATTAGCATTTTGAAGAATTGTACCCTCAAACAGCAGCAAAAGCTCATACTCCACAATATCTCGCACAGAGGGAAATGTGGGATTTTATTATGCCAAAGCATTTATGGATTTCACAACAGTGATGCTAACTGCACATCTCTCTACACCATTGATTTGAATGAGCTGTCTTCTCCACATGGTGGAACACGGAGGGAAAGTGGAGCATATTGTGGAGCAAAATGTACAACAAGGTGGTTACACAATCAAGTCAGTTTTCATACGCTGTCATGGACTATTTTTTCTGGACTGGCTGCTGGTGTGCTTTTGTATTCATTTTGAGTTGTCCTACATGTTTTAGTTGCCCATGTTTTCATTTATTTGTTTTATTCCATTTTAATTATTTTTATTTTTTTATCTTGTATTTTCCTCCTGTGTTTCTTTGTCTCGTTTCTCCCTCCACAACTGCCCTTCATCTGTTACGTTTTCTCAGTCCTTCCTCCTCCTCATTGCCCACACCTGTGTGTGTGTCTCCACGCCTCCTCACACCTGCAGTTTATGAATGTGTATTTAAGTGCAGCTCTATGTTCAGTCTGTGTTGTGTCTTTTGTGTTATTTGGGGTTTTATTGGAACTGCCAGCATTGAGATCACTGCATTTGGGATCATCTCCTGAACTTCTTACGTATTTGCTGTTGAGTGTTACATAAGCCTTTTTCTGACATGAACCATCTTCAGAAGATTGAGTCTGATCATTTATAGAAGTTTGCTGGGCACGTGACGAATGCAACAGGAAATAGTCCATTAGGCGTGTCCGTGCAGCTGAGTAATGGAGCTGATAGCTGATACAACTCAGGTTTTCCAGTGCAGTCCAGTCACTTGGGCTCATTCAGACATTATCTGGAGATTTGACTAGGAAGTTGGAAGAAGTAGTTCTGGGAAGTGAACAGCTTTTGTGGCCAATTGTGTTCTCACGTACAGCCTCTGTGGACAATTTCAGTAACGTGCGTATCAGAAAGCACTTACATGGTCTTTTTTTGATTGATAATTGTAATATATTGCCTACAAAATATACAATGCACCATCATTTTGAATAAATGAATGAAATGAAATCAGGGCTTACCCCTATCATTACCGGTGTCATGCTACTGCTGACCCCAGATTTCCACTGGACACAGCCGCGGCACGTCAGCGGTGCAGTCGCTGTTGCAAATCCATTCTAATCAATAAGAGCATTTCCACCAGACACGCCGTGGAACGTCTCAGCAGCGTCCCAGAAGCGGCTCGCCGCACCGAATCGCTTTTGATAGGTAGCAGTTCTATTTTTTTGCGTAAATTTCAACAGAGCATATCACACCAGACAGGTGACAATTTCACATCAACGATGGCTCCCAAGGCGCGCGGTGGGGATTAACGCCGGGCAGAGGTCGAAGCAGAACCGCGCTGCTGACGTGCCGCAGCTGTAACATGTCCAGTGGAAATCCGGGGTAAGTCTTTATGACATAATGCACATGGAACCACTGAGGACACAAAAGTTATTAAAACTGGGATATTTAGCTCCCAGTTTCATGAAGAGTGGAACAATCATGAAAAAAAGTACAATATAAAAAAAAAAAATAAGGCTTAATTTCCAAACTCTTTTCACACACAAGAAATTTTCTGTCCTCTGGGACAGGATGGACCATATTCTTCCGGGCTGTTTACTTTTCAAATTAAATTAACTGATTTCCTAATAAATATGCAAGCAAGAATCATTCCAATCATCAGTATCTTATATTTTCAGCCTGTGAAGTATTTTAAATGTTGTGTGTTTTTTAGTGTTTGGCTCCCACCATCAACGCAAACAACACTGTTTTTGTGGCAGCAGATCCCCGCAGTGTAATCTACAACAGGATTTATACAGAATTAATGTAGTGTATGTCATAACCAAGATCTCTGAGAAGCTGAACTTTAATTGAGAACAGCTTCCAGAGCCCGGCAGGTTTGAAAGAGATAAAAACTTAAATATGTACAGCTCTCTGATTATAAAGGCAAAAACATGGCACAAAAGCGATCCTTACTTACTTAGGATCTGACTTTTATATTGATTAATCTGCAAACAACATTTACCAGTCACACAGTACTTACCCTGTTCATTCTCTACATCATCTGAGTATAAAAAAGACTGTAGAATGTGAAGGTCTGACCAGAAAACCTGTTTCTACATTCTCCACTGTTGTATAATTTACAGACAGAGTCGGGGAGAACACGTCCAAGGTTGGTTTCCGAAGCCTTTGTGTGTTAAACGCAAAGGCTTCGGAAACCAACCTTTTTCTATAATCATTTATTTTCACACATCGCACGAGAACTCACACAGCTGCATGAATTGCCCCCACTAATTCTAAATTACAGTTTGAAGATGAAAATTGCGATTTACACTATCTACTGCTGTCTGAAAATCTTTAAAGCAACAAAAGCCACATTTCTCTTCCTCTATTATTGAATGATCGTGAACAGAGTATAAACATCAACACAGACTCTGATCTCTATATCTCTGATCTCGCCCCGAAAACTGCATGTCTCTTGATTGTTTATAGTCTCCACATCATGAATTGTACATTTATCGTTTGTGCTTTGTTGTGAACAAGAAAACAGAAGAAGCACTCTCTGTGTTTGAAGAATGCATTCGTACTGTGCGTGCTGGTATGTTTTTGTTTGAGGATGGAAATGATTCATGTCCAGATGAGCATTTTAACTTCTGTATCGCAAGAGATCTGTGTCCACAGCACAGCACTGATCAGCTCTTCTGTCATTTAAAGCCATGTGTATTCTGCATCATATCTACCCACTTTTAGTCTGAAATGGCTTTTTACTTTTCTGTTACACATGATGAGATGAGATGAGATGAGAGTGAAACTGAGAGTAAACATCAATTGTGTTTCGTTCATAGTGGCTGGTCAACTCACAACTGATAGGAACCAATCAGAAAGTGACAGTGGGTTAACTCGTAATTGACAAATACAGCTCAGGAACTTTCAAAATAAAATGATGCCAGCAGGGTTTCCAAACTCTTGGGCAGGTGTTACCGTGGCAGATGTGACACATTTCAAAATTAAAACATGAACATTTTAGATGGACTGAGCTGTTTATAGAACTCGAGAATTAAACACAGGTGCATCAACAATGCATGCCGACCGGCATGGACATGGCTCCACGGCTTCTCCGGGTCAGTTGAAAACACACATGGTCAGGAGAGGGGAAGGAAGGTGGTGAGATTAAGTGGAAGACGAGGGATAGATGTGTAGAATGGTGTTGTAAAGACATTTACTCCAAAACTGTGGAGCTCCATAGACTTAAAGGACGAAAAAGTGACTAGACTTGAAATGAAAGTCTTTTCTCACATTGTAAGTGTGTTGTTGAAACATAAAAGAGCTTTAAAGAACATAAAACAGGTCTTGCCGTTCTTGCTTACTCTGTAATACACAGAACAATAGACTGTGGAGCAGTTCTCCTCCACAGCCTTGTTGTGACTTCTTCTTCTTTCCTTGCTTACATCTGTTGACTTCAAATGAAGCATAATTACGATTCTCAAAATAAAACATGACATTCAGGGTTGCCACTGGTTCAGTTCAGTTCTTGGGTGGAGACTGACTGAGGTGGCATCGTAGCGTTTGGCTGCTCGTGTGACTTTTTCAACATGTACAGGAATAAATACACCTTTGTGAGATGACAGGTCATGGAGCAACATGAGCTCTCTGAGTTAATTGGAGCCTTATTAAATGCCCATCATGCTCTGAAGCCCTGACATATGTCTTTGTGTAGCTACCATGGCTCTCCCTCTGTTTGAAAGTGCTGTTACTCCTCTGCTCTTGAACAGACACTAATCTTCAATCCAGCGGAGTGGGTGAGTCTCACAGCTCATTAAGATGGTGCCGTGCGACGCCTCTGAAGCTCATCTCGACTCATTTGTGACGGAGTTTGACAACAGGAGTCGCTGACAGAATTTTGGAGAGGCAATTGTGGAAGAGGCTCGGTTGCACCACAGGGGGAGAGAGAGAGAGAGAGAGAGAGGGAGATTGAGTGGGAGAACAGGGTGGAGAGCATCCTGCCAGTTCAGTAGTGGAGATGTCAACCTGGCATCAAACGCCATGGCACATCAAAAGAAGACGCATGCCTCCTCCCTTCTCGTCTCGCACTTTATCTCCCATCCCTTTTCCTTTCCCTCTGTTACCAAGGAGAGGGACTGACGTCGCCCACTCCTGTCGGAGGGGGTTACACAAAAAAGCTCTCCAGTCTCCCACTCCCGATGGGCTTGGCACGAGAAGAAAGAGAAGTGAGATTTGTGTAGGCAGAGAGAAGGGTAAACCCTCTGTGTTCAAGATTTACATTGCAACATAAAAAGCCAGAATTGCTGGAGGCTCTTGCCAGCTTGGTGAGATGGGGGAGGGCTTCAGGTTATCAATGCCAGTTCCCTGATTAAGTAAATCAGGGCCAGGGCCTATCTGCAAGCAGACTGTAGTCCTCTCCAGCCTTGGTCCTTGGTGAATGTTTTGCAGGGAATGACTGTGAGAGTTTGTTCAACTCTGCTTTGTCTGTCTGAACCTGTTGCTACTCCTTGTGCAATAGATGTATTTTTGGTTGTTAAAAATCTACTTGTTTCCAACATAAAACCTACAGGGTCGAGGAGAATAAAGACCAATCATGGTTTCACTATTCATTAGGTCCACTCTGGTCCATGTGAGTCATGTACCTAATTACTGACTGTGTGCATGGACTCAGATTTTCAATCCCAGAATTTGTCGAGCAGGTAGTTCCAATGTATTGGAATGGAATGTGGGATCAGGTACAAGTGGGAAAAACGCCAGACTGAGTCAGTACCTCATTTTCGTATGAATGGAAGCACATGCATGTGAATAAATGCCCCCCACTGTCAGTGCACGGTCTTGATATCTACATGGACGTAGACGATGTCCACAGAATTAGGTCTTGACCAGTGTTGGGGCAACGGATTACATTAACGATATTACTTTTTAGCTTTTTAACGAAGAAAAGTAACGCATTACACTAAAAATATCAGTAACTACACTACTTTACTTGACTATAGTAACGCGCTTTTCTGTGCTACCCATGCCGTGTTTGCCTGTGTGTAAAGTTCTGATCCGTTTGAGTGATGTGTGTGCTTGCCTGGGCACTGTTATGATGGAGATCGATTTTTGTGACGTAGCTGCTGGTGCTAAGGAGGCAGATGGAGATGAATATGGAGACCCTGGAGAACAGGCTTTTAGCCAATGAAAATAATAAGAGATTAGATACCCTACTTTTAGGCAGGATGCCCTAAAGACGCCCTATTTTTCCTCCCGTTTCCGATGTTGTGATGGCGCACGCAAAAACTGCAGCCAGCACGCGCCTGTCTATACCCGCTTAGAGTCTGTCCAAGATCAGTTTGGAACACCAATAAAACGATTCCAACAAGACGTGAGTACACTGTGGAACAGCACCTATTAAATGCTGGAAAGTCTCTGCGCAAAAGTGAAACTTGGCTTCAAACAGCGCAGATTATGAACTCCCCGCGACAGAACTCTCTCTCTCTCTCTTTGAGCAGTTAACTAAAGACATCGGCTCATCTGATGCATCTGCACCCTTAATTACAGCACTAAAGTGCCTTCTACACAAAGATTGAGACCACAGAGTGAAAACAATGAAAAGTGTGCTCTTGAGAATCTGTCAACACGTTTTACTAAGATCTACTCGGATCTCCTGTATTTCATCCCGACTGAACCCGATCCTCGTCATAAAGATCATTATTTATGTGTCATATATGGATGTTGGGATAAAACTGCGCATAAAGAAATGATCCAGTCTGCGTTGGATCATATAGTTTTACATGCCATTACTTAGCCTGCCCACATAGTGTTTACTATGTGGGCAGGCTAAGTGATGTTTGTCCATATATCTACACAGTAAATTAAGAAAGTAAAGTAATCCAGTAACTACTAAAGTAATCTCATTACAATTTACAGAAGTAACTAGTAACTAATTACTTTTTTTGAGCAACTACCCCAACACTGGTCCTGATATCGTTTGGATATACCATGAGCACAGCAGGTGATTGTCCCAGTGAATGTCCGGAGTGACTTCTGCTGACATTTGTCTTCTCACTACACTCCCTCCAGTCAATATCCAAACCTCAGTGCTTGTCTGAACACAGGTTTAGGATGCTGACAGATAACTTTGATGTCTCGAGTTGTCCCAGGTGTATTTTTGTTTGGTCACAGTTGTTAAGACACCAGCTACCAGGTGAATGTTTTTCTCTTCAGAGTTTTTTGTTTTTTCATTGTGTCCGATACCGATATCACAAACTTGAGTATCTACCAATATTGGTCCTTCTGAAGACACAATTCTCCAACTATGCTGATTTTTAGTGACATTTTTACAGTCTGTGTATCATGAAACAGTATCCTGCTCGGCTCATCCCTAGTCATCATTTTATTGTGAATACTGCTTCCTGGTCACCAAGAATGACACAGTGAATGTAAAGCTTCTAGGAATCCAATAGCAAATACAGATGGTGCCATTTTTCTGTCACCATTACACTGTCTCAACAACTTAAACTTCATCATGACAAGTATAAGGCAACAAGATTCCAGACTTCTGTCTTCAAGGTCCTACAATAAGTGGACATGTAAGGACAGAAGTCCTGAAAGTGATCTTTTCGTATTTCATACACGAGTTGAAAATGCTCTCCAGATTTCCTCAGGCTTTTCTGCCTCCTCCTCCTTCTCTCTGCATCTGGTAATGCTTTCAAGTTGTAGGAGGGGGAACAAAAAGGTTTTACATTGGTTGAACAGTGTTTTGGTCAACTCCCAGACCTTCTCCCTTCTCTTTTATGTGCCCCTCTCTGTGGGAAGAGGAAAAAAAACATAAACATTTCTAAATGGAATTGTTGTATCACTTTGACCACTTTTTGTCTTTGTAGAGTGACTGCACTTCACATGAGATTAGATGGAGAGAAAATATTTGCTTCATCAGTATGCCGGTCAGCAAACCGTAAGAAAGACAGAGTCACAGTTCTCTCCTCTGTGCTCTGTGTGGGTGGGATCTACAGCCTGTTTGACACTGTTGATGGCCCCTAACATCAGATCCCACCCACCTAGGACAGCAGGGGGACGGCCAGTGAACGCACCTATTGTTTTAACTTCAAAGTCCCCCGCTCAGCTTATACAGGGAGAAAGCCCCTCTTTTGGGTTTCAGTTCACCTCAACACACATGCAGACATGTAATCAGCCTGTGTTGCTAAGGAAGTCTGTTTATTTTTAGAAGCAGCAACAGGAAACGTGTGCACCATGTTTCATGATGTCATGAAAGGATTTTTAAATGTGCAGAAACTGACAGAAGAAGCTATTTGGCTCATGATTCTCATGCCGTGTGGCGGCATAAAGTTCTTGAGGAAATCCTGTCAAATTTGGCTTCTTTCACTTCCCAGTGTTTGTAATGACCCAGTAATAATGAAACTGGAATCATGAATACAATATCTCACAAAACACTTAGTGGGGAAAAAACTTAGACATTTGTTACAATGTCATTTGGACTCAGAGTTTAACTCTTGAGATGTCGGTAGGGCTGGGCGTTATGGACATAAAAGTCATATCTCAATATTTTTTAGCTGAAATGCGATACTCGATATATATTGATATTTTTTCTGTGACATAATTGGGGTTTCTAATTTTCTACAAATATATATCTATAAAGCAAGTTGCGTCTGTGTGTGTGTGTGTGTGTGTGTGTGTGTGTGTGTGTGTGTGTGTGTGTGTGTGTGTGTGTGTGTGTGTGTGTGTGTGTGTGTGTGTGTGTGTGTGTGTGTGTGTGACAGGCATATCTCACTGACGGCCCAATTGCGGGACAACAACTCTAGCTATGGGAACATAGAATGTCACCTCGCTGGGGGGGAAAGAGCCTGAGCTTGTGCTAGAGGTGGAGCGTTACCGACAAGAAATAGTCGAGCTCACCTCCACGCACAGTCTGGGCTCTGGAACCCAACTCCTTGAGAGAGGCTGGACTCTCTATTACTCTGGAGTTGCCCAAGGTGAGCGGTGGCGAGCTGGTGCGGGCTTGCTTATAGCTCCCCAGCTCAGCCGCCATGTGTTGGAGTTCTCCCCGCAGAACGAAAGGGTCACGCCCCTCCGCCTTCGGGTGGGGGGTAGGTCTCTCACTGTTGTTTCGGCTTACGGGCCAAACAGCAGTGCAGAGTACCCGGGGACTCCATAGTTCTGTTGGGAGACTTCAACGCCCACGTGGGCAATGACAGTGTGACCTGGAGAGGCGTGATTGGGAGGAATGGCCTCCCCGATCTGAACCAGAGTGGTGTTCTGTTACTGGACTTCTGTGCTAGTCACAGTTTGTCCATAACAAACACCATGTTCAGGCATAAGGGTGTCCATCAGTGCATGTGGCACCAGGACACCCTAGGCCGGAGGTCAATGATCGACTTTGTGGTCGTGTCATCTGGCCTCCGACCGTATGTCTTGGACACTCGGGTAAAGAGAGGGGCTGAGCTGTCAACTGATCACCACCTGGTGGTGAGTTGGATCCGCTGGCAGGGGAGGAAGCTGGTGAGACTTGGCAGACCCAATCGCGTTGTGAGGGTCTGCTGGCAACGCCTGGCGGAATCACCTGTCAGGGAGGGAGAGCTTTGACCAGATCCCAAGGGAAGCTGGAGATATTGAGTCAGAGTGAACCATGTTCTCCACTTCCATTGTGGACACGGCTGTTCGAAGTTGCGGCCGTAAGGTCTCCGGTGCCTGTCGCGCCGGAAATCCCCAACCCGGTGGTGGACACCGGAAGTAAGGGATGCTGTCAAGCTGAAGAAGGAGTCCTATCTAGCCTGGTTGGTTCGAGGGACTCCTGAGGCAGCTGACAGGTACCGACAGGCCAAGCGGACAGCAGCTCGAGCAGTCACAGAAGCAAAAACTCAGGTCAGGGAAAAGTTCGGGGAGGCCATGGAGGAGGACTACCGGTCGGCCTCGAAGAAATTTTGGCAAACCATCCGGCGCCTCAGGAGGGGGAAGCAGTACTCCGCCAACACTGTTTACAGTGGAGGTGGCGAGCTGTTGACCTCGGCTGGGGACATTGTCGGGCGGTGGAAGGAATACTTCGAGATCTCCTCAATCCCACTGACACGTCTTCCCTGGAGGGAGCAGAGGCTGGGGACTCAGAGGTCGACACATCCATTGTCCAAGCTGAAGTCACTGAGGTAGTTAGGAAGCAGTGGATGAGATCCGACCTGAGTACCTAAAGTCTCTGGATGCTGTAGGGCTGTCCTGGTCGACACGTCTCTGCAGCACTGCGTGGCAGTTGGGGACAGTACCTCTGGACTGGCAGACCGGGGTGGTGGTCCCTCTTTTTAAAAAGGGGGACCGGAGGGTGTGTTCCAACTATCGGGGGATCACACTCCTCAGCCTTCCGGGGAAAGTTCGGCCGATAGTCGAACCTCGGATTCAAGAGGAACAATGTGGTTTTCGTCCTGGCCGTGGAACACTGGACCAGCTCTATACCCTTGGCAGGGTGCTCGAGGGTTCATGGGAGTTTGCTCAACCAGTCCACATGTGTTTTGTGGACTTGGAGAAGGCTTTCGACCATATCCCTCGTGGCATTCTGTGGGGGGTGCTCCGGAAGTGTGGGGTCGGGGGCCCTTTGTTAAGGGCCGTGCGGTCCCTGTACGTCCGGAGCAGGAGCTTGGTTCGCATTGCCGGCAGTAAGTCAGACTTGTTCCCAGTGCAGTGGAGAGATCCTGCCTCAGGTGGAGGAGTTTAAGTATCTTGGGGTCTTGTTCACGAGTGAGAGGAGGATGGAGTGTGAGATCGAGGCAGCGGCTGCAGTAATGCGGTCGTTGTATCGGTCAGTTGTGGTGAAGAAGGAGCTGAGCCGAAAGGCAAAGCTCTCGATTTACTGGTCAATCTATGTTCCTACCCTCACCTATGGTCATGAACTTTGGGTTATGACCGAAAGAACAAGATCCCGGATACAAGCGGCTGAAATGAGTTTTCTCCGCAGGGTGGCAGAGCGCTCCCTTAGAGATAGGGTGAGGAGCTCTGTCACCCGGGAGGAGCTTGGAGTAGAGCCACTGCTCCTCCACATCGAAAGGAGCCAGCTGAGGTGGCTCGGGCATCTGTATCGGATGCCCCCTGGACGCATGTCCCACTTGGAGGAGACCCAGAGGAAGACCCAGGATGCTTTGCTGGCCTGGGAACGCCTTGGGGTCCCCCCGGAAGAGCTGGAGGAAGTGTCCTGCGAGAGGGAGGTCTGGGCATCCCTTCTCAGTCTGCTGCCCCCGCGACCTGGCCCCGGATAAGCAGAAGAAGATGGATGGATGGATGGATGAGGTTATATATATATAAATATATATATATATTAGGGCTGTCAAAAGATAAACATTTTTAATCAGATAAATCACAGGGTAGCTGTGGATTAATCACGATTAACCACGATTAATTACCATTCGTAAATATGCCAGAACAATTAAAATGTTCTCTTTATATTGTTGTAGGAACGGAGAGATAAATAATGTATGTGAAAATATAAATGTAAAGAACAATAACATACTGTAAATAACTTGTAAAAACCTATACAAACTTAGTAAAAAATAAACATTAGATTGTAAAGAACCCACATTATAAGACAATAGAAATAAATAGAAAAAATAAAATACTGTAAATAACTTTGAAAAAACTACACATTGCACTGTAAATAACTCACATTATAAACAAAATATAAAGTATAGAAGTTCCACAGCAGGAAATTCCTCATCAGCACTTTGAAGCACTGCTTCTACTAGTTAGCGTTAGCGTCAGCTAGCATTCTGAGGCTAATGTTAGCTGCTGTCTGTGTCCCCGTTAGTTAGACAGTGACTGTTAATGTTATGATTATATCATTATCTGCGACAGTAGCGCCACTTACAACTGTGTCTTTCTTTCTTTTTCTTCATCCTCTTTTTTTCTTCCTCTTCTAACTTCCTGATTGATAACTCCTCTTAATTTTCCTTCAGCTTCGTTTACAACTTGCAGAACGATAACTTCACACAGGTTAACGTGAGGTGACGTGGGGCCCCTTTAGGGAGGTTTCCTACTGAGATGTCATTGTTGTTTAAGGGAGACGGGGATGCGGCTACTCACTGATGCATTTAGGCTCCGAGTGTCGGGTGCCCCCCTATCGGCTCGGGGCCCCAAGCAGTTGCCTGTCTTGCCTGTTCATAAACTGCACGTCTACCCGTAGCACACTGAAAGTGAGAAAGTCGTTAATGCGTTAAAAAAATTAACGCGTTAATTCCACAAATTAATCATCCTGCGTTAACGCGTTAATTTTTACAGCCCTAATATATATATATATATATATATCATTGTGGTTATATTAACATAATCTCAATGATAAAACAACAACCATGCTCGGTAGAACATTGGTCCAGACAGTCTATACACATTTACATCTCACATGCACCCAACCAGTACAATGAATAGGAAATAAATAATAATAAAAATATTTTTGTGCTCGAGATTTATCACAGTTAAATACCTGAAACATTTACCACACATTTCTTACAGGTTAAATATCGAATTAATATGCTCCAAATCATACAGTTGATAAGTGAAATAGGTTTACACTTTACTATAAATGCTAGTAACGACAGGAGCTGAAATTAAGTATGCCAAAGCAGCTTTGCCTGTAATTCACTGATTACTGCCATAAAACGTAACTAGTGTTCACTAGGGAAGCTTCTTCCATGATTTTCTGACTGATAGACGTACGACACAAAGGTATTATAACGTTGCATCATAGGCTGATGGTTAATGAATAAATGAGCATGTGATTTAAAAATATCTACAAGTATCAACGTTATTATGACGTGATGATACAGCTGCTCCGGGGTGTCTGCGTTTAAGGCATTCGCGTATCACCGTAGTGCTACCATGGAATGAGAGTTGCGCTTCGCAGCGATTGGATTTAACGTTTTTCGCTGGTTTATTTTCAGTGAAATGTTCCCAAACTTTGGAAAATTTGGGTCGGAGTTTTCGAGGCTCTTCGACTGTTTCCACCATAATTTGTGCGTTATTCTTCTCTGCTTCCTTACGGGATGTAAACAGCGAGCAATACTGCCCCCAGCACTACCTGTAGCTAGTGTGTGTGTGTTTGGTCGTGTTTGTTTGCACTGCAGTGACATGAGCACGAAGAGACCGGTGTGTGATTTACAACAACAATAAAACAACGCGTCGACACTTACATTTTCGCGGCAGAAATTTTTGTAGCCAACATAATCGATTATGATGTAATCGTAGTGGGGGGTATGTCACTTATCCAAGACAAAAATATGTTCTTCCTTGCTGCATATGTGAGGATATTATAGAGTCTGGTTAGCATCCACAATAGTATCTTGACTGGGATAACCCAGGATTAAAGAATTTAAAGATTAAAGAGGGTCTTCGATGACGTCATCGCTGATAACTTCCAACGCGCTGAACAAATCAACCGGGATTTATGGTTAAGACATAATTATGTTTGAAGACGACGAGGTCAGCGATAATGACGATAAATACCACCGAATCGACGGAGTGTTTACAACCGCGCACCAGGGGTGACAGTGGATTTACCTGCAGATGCCACAGCGCTGTAAGCATCATCACCATCACATGTGAAGCAGACTGTTACAGTCATTACATGATGTTCTTGTTCTTCACACTCCATCAGGACTAAATCAAGGCACTCACACAAGTTGATATTACTTTATTTTCTTACTGTTTTTTAATTGAAAATAGTTATTCACTTTAATGTTACATTTTTGTATCTAAATAAACTAAAAATTTCACAGGAAAGTCACAGGTGTAAGCTCTCAAATACTTTTTGAATTGTGTTCCTATATCTGCTACAGAGGCTGAGGAATCAGTCATTTAGTCGGCATTGAAGCTCAGGTTTTCGAGATTTTTTTCAGTCCTTAATGGGTTAATTTTATGTCTTCTGTTAGGAGAGATTTGCAAACGGTGCACAATCTAAAATTGCAGCAATCTGGCATGGCTACACACAGATATTCTCTTACTTTGAGACCATATCTTAATCCATTTATTCAATTAAATTTTATTTGTATAGTACCAAATCCCAACATACATCATCTCAAGGTACTGTACATACACAACATCATGCAGAGCAGAGAAACCCAACAATTTACACAATGATCAAGCACTAGGCATCAATGGAGAGAAAAAACTCCCTTTTAACAGAAGAAGAAATCTGACCAGACTCAAAGATGTGCGGCTATCTGCCTCGACCCAGAAAAAGAAAAGAAAAAATGGGGGACAGAGGAAAGGTGAGAGAGAGAAAAGGGGAAGAGAAAGGACAAGAGGGAGGTAGAGACAGGAAGACAAGATGAGGATAGAGAGAGAGAGAGGGAGGGGAAAGGAATAGAAAACACAAACTTGGGAGAAAAATAGAGCCCCAGGGGGGGCCCCAGCAAGAGAACCAGCAAGAGAGGAACAGGAGCAGCAAGGAGAAGAGACCAAGGAAGAGGAAAGAGAGGGAAGAAAGTTCTGTCTTCCAATTTATATGTTTATCAGTCGAGGGTCATAAAACAGAGACGGCCAATGAGACTTAAAGGATTCTGCCCCCCCACGGAGACTCTCCAGTCACAAAATGGGGGTTGCTGGGTTAAACTTGAATCAGGCTTCGAATCCTGCATACAGGCCTTAGTCAGAGAACAATAGATTTCAGCCATACTGTTAGGGCCCAACAGAGAGTTTTTCTTTAAGGTGTTTAGGGCCAAGTATAATGAGCTCAGTCTTTTTCTGAGTTTAAAAATAGAAAGTTACAGGTCATCCAGGACTTAATGTCTCTGAGACATTCCTGGAGTTGAACAACCTGATTTATTTCATCCGGCCTCATTGATAAATATAGCTGTTTGTCATCTTTCATAACAATGAAATCCCCAAGTCTCTGACCACAACAGTCTTCACTACAGGCTGTGACAAACCCAGTGATCCAGATGATCCTGGCATTTAAAGATTTTTTACATTTTATTTTTTGTAATTGTGTATTATATGTTTTTCGTAACATCTACTGCACGTCTGTCCGTCCAGTGAGTGGATCCCTCACCTGTGGTTCTCCCTAAGGTTTCTACCTCTTTCTTTTTCCCTGTTAGAAGGGTTTTTTTTCCCTGCTAGTTTTTCCTTACCCTGGCCGAGGGTTTAAGGACAGAGGAGGTTACCAACCCTGTGAAGTCCCGTGAGACAAACTGTGTTTTGTAATTGTGGGCTATATAAATATAATTTGATTGATTGATTGATAACAATGGACATTTATGTTGTGTTTCCTGATAATGTTGCCTAATGGCAGCATGAACAGGTAAAAAGAATTGGGCTAAGCATGGAACCCTGAGGAGCTCCATAGTTAACTTTAGTGAGTATGGAGGATTTCTAGTTTACATTAACAAATTGAAATCTGTCCGACAAATGGGACTTAAACCAGACAAGTGCAGATCCTTCCATCTCGAAATCTTGTTCTAGTCTATGTAGCAGGATCTCATGATCTATAGTGTCAAATGCTGCACTGAGATCCAGCAGGACCAGTATAGTCTAATGTATGGAGCCCTAGAGGTGGACACAGTGTTAATCCTAAATCTATGTTCATATATAGCATTGTTTTTAGGGGGCGACTGAACTAGTGGAAGCACAGAGAAGCATGTTAAACTGCAGCTCTGTTTCCTGGTCCCGACTGCTTGTTGTCACGTTTTGGTTCTAATAAACTTTGTCATATTTCTGGAAAGGAGGGAAGCTCCATCCAGAGTGGGATGAACACCATCCCTTCTAATAAGACCAGGTTTTCCCCAAAAACTTTGTCAATTCAATGTGAAGCCCACGTTATTGTTAGGGCACCACCTTGACAACCAGCTGTTGAATGATAACATGTGACTATACATGTCATCACTCGTTCTGTTAGGTAGAGGTCCAGAGAAACATACTGAGTCCGACGTTGTTTTGGCATATGTACACACCAACTCAACATATTCATTTTAGCGACCTCCAACTGGCGAAGTCGGATGTCGTTGCTGCCGACGTGAATAACGATATTATCAAACTTACGATTAGCTTTAGCCAGCAGCTTCAGATTGGATTTGATGTCGCCCACTCTGACCCCAGGAATGCAACGGACTGTGGTCGCTGGAGTCGAAAAACTTTACGTTCCGTAAAATAGAGGATCTTTACCATCTTTTTCATTACCTTGTTTATGAAGCCCTGAAGGTTCTAAACAAACAGTTCAGCCACTGCTGAGAACGCTGTATTTATTGTAATCTCGGGGCTCAACGAGATCTCTGAAAATCCCGTAATAGTTACGTAAACAGCGGTTCTCCTGGACAGCAGATCGTCCTGCTCCGGGCACAACGTCCGTTGTGGAGGTGTTTCACAAGCGACAGTGTCTTCTGACTCTGGGTCTGACTCTGGGTCAAAGGTCGTCAAAGGGACTGAGGCGGGGAGTCGTGAAGAAGCTATTTTTAAACACTGTTAAAACAATGTTTTGATAATGAGTAGCAGTGCATCCACCGTTCCAGAGGGGGGAGCTGCGCTTATGAGTGCGGATGTGCTGAATAGTACTGGCCAATCACAAGACTCTGTCTTCTGGGGGTGAAAGTTCACTCTGAAACATCGCTGCTGACGAACAGCGTCAGAAAAGAGGATTTCAATTGGCTCGTTTACAGCAACTAGGAGGTTTTTGACCATAAAAACAAGTTAATATATGTAAGTAGACCTCCATAACTAACATATATGTGCAACAAGACCACTCTATGTGACCTTTAACAAAATCTAAAAATCTTTCCCAAATGTCATTTAATTCATAGGTCCTGACAACATAACTTTTCACTAAAAAACTAAACTAAAATAACTTTTTCTAAAAGGGAGACTTGTTGTTAGATTTCTCAGCCAAAGGCAGAGAATAGGACCATTGACCTTTTTCCAGCACAGGGCAATTGAGTGTCTAGCCTGTAGTAAACACAAATCAACAATTCTTTTTTCGAGCAATTGGCAGGATAGACACCCAGAACACACAATTTGGGATATCAAGGCAGAAGTCATTTGTGAGAAATACTGTGTCACCTGTCCACCAAAATTTTTGAATTTCCTCATATCACCATAAGAAATGACCTAAGGTACCTTGATATTCCCTCCACTTATAACAAAGTTCAGGAATATTAGGGTCATATCTTTTCAAATTTACATGAGATAATGCAATGAGATAAAAGACTCCGGCAAAAGTGGAGATTTAGGTAAAGTCAGTTTTCACATTTGCATGTAAACTGAGAAAAACAGAGGGAAACAGAGTTTTAGGAAATCTACGCTCCAAAATTGCCTGAACCTGCTTCTGACCTGCAGGACCTTGCCGTTTTGCTTGCCCCTTATCGGATTTGTTCGCCTCGTGGACTGATTTCCTGGTTTGATCCCTGCCTGTCCTCTCCTTGTTGGATTTGTTTGCCACACGGACTGACTTCCTGAACTCTGCCTTCTGAATAAATACATCTGAGCTGCTCTGTCACCGTCTGGTGTGTCGTGCATTTGGCTTCTCCTCTGCCATTTTGTGAAAGCCTGCCACTTGCAACTTCTCAGTTTTCAGAAACCATTAAATTTTTTCAGATTAAAAGCAGTAAAGCAGTGTGCAATATGGTTCTTGCAGCCGTGCTATGATGACCTCACCCATGTTGAGGACGTACTATGACATAATCGAAATGCTAGAACTGTATAATGGAAAAGCGCCACTATAGTTCTAAGGTCAGTCTACAGAGTCTCTGGACTTCAGTATCTGTTGTGTTGAGCTGTGAATCTGTCGCTGTCTTTGCACAGACCTTGACACTGTGCTCTCAAGTTTGTCTTGAAGCAACACGTCTAATTCTTCCTTCCCTCTCTCCCCCTCTCCTCAGGGACGTCATCAAGAGAATAGACCAGTCAGAATTTGAGGGATTTGAATACATCAACCCCCTGCTGCTATCCACAGAAGAGTCTGTATGAAGGTGACACGAGCTTCCTCCTTCGCCCACCCACTGTCTGTCCAAGCTGCCGTCTCAGCCAAAAAAATCACTTGCAAAGCCAACACTGAAAGGTGCGCAGGAGGAAGAAGAGTAAAGGACAAGAGGGAGGACGCGCTCACTCTCTGGAGGTGTCCACAAGGCAGAAGCAAACAGGAGAATGGGAGCATTTTCCTTCCTGAAGGAGTTTGCTGTTTTTTTGAGGAAACCAAACTCTTCTTTCTTGGCATGATCCAGGAAAATAAAGAACATTCCGTCGTCTTCCCCCCCTTTTTTCCCCCTTTTTTTTTCTCTTTCTCCTTTGGCGTCATTCCTTTCTTCCATCAGAATGTCCGCACTCATGTCACAGCATGACTGGCTTTGTCTTTCGAGCAGAGCGCTGTTGTTGATTCTGTGCCTGCCACCATGAACACTCGGCAACCTGACTCACATGAAGAGGAACTTTTAATTAAATCCAATTTTTACGTGCACTTTTCCCCTCTTCCTCCTTTATTTTTTAAAAAATACAAACAAAACTGTAGGGGGCACTGCCTCACACAAAACAAGAATGTACAATGACAAGGAAAAAAAATAAGTTATTGTGTATTATATTGTAGGTAGTGAATCCAAAATTGACAATGCCTTTTTATTGATGTGACTGGCACATTGTCATCCCCAAAACACAAACATTTCATTTTTGTTCTTCACAAACAATAGTGGGGGTGGGGGTTGGGGGTAGCAAACTGGGAGACAAATTTTTATTTAAGAAGTGCCTCAAAGATCAAGATGAATTACTTTGTCTCTGAATGCACTTATTGAACATCTCTTGGAGCAACTGCTGCCAGGGTTTTGTCGTTCAGCCTGATTTATGGTTTGCACCGTATTTATACTATATGTTGCTCCCCAACTGTACCACTAGTTGGTGCGGCAGGATTTCTCTGCCGCCTAGGCGACCCCACTGCTTATTATTTCAAAACATGAATTTGCTGTCGACCCAGAAGGTGATGAGACGCGTATCGCTGCATTTCCTCGACTTCACTCTCTCTGTATAGTCCAAACCTTGTCGCCACCTAGTAGAACAATCACAGCTGTTGTGACATCAGGCATTAGGGTTCCACATAAAGTCCACTAGGGTTGGGTAATGTAGCATCCCGTCAGGACGCGTCACGATTCACTGCTTGAGCGCCATAGTTAGTTTTTAATACAGGAAACATCACCTGGTGGATGTTTTTTCTCTAAACTGAAACATAATTGGCAAAATATACATCACGTTCTATTGAAGAAGACGTGAAACTCGCAATTAAGACGTCAGCGCTTGCTTCAGGGAAAATGTTCTCTTGCATTGTAAAGTGATACGGAAGCTGAATATTTTTTCCCCCCATGGAATGAGCAGAGTCACCCCCTGCTGGCTAACTGTTCCTGGGCTTCACTTCTTTAAACTAGAAGACAACGTTGTCCTGTCAATAAATACACAGATATTAACATGTGGGAACAACCTGGCACCATAAAAGCCATTTTCAGACATGAACTCCAGAAAATGTCTAAAATTGGGGTCGAGACGCTTCAGCAAATATTGTCTGGGTCAGATGCACTGGACATGCACACTCGTCCCTGCACGTCGCAGTCCTGAATCAGAATCTGACTGTGGATCTGAAGTGAAAAGCCCAGTGTGAAGGTGTAAAAAAGTGTCTTTGCTGCCAATCACAGAGTCTGGCAGCTTCAGAGAAACATTATATCCATCTGCAGTCCCTAGCAAAAATGTCATGTTACCGGTTGGTTTGCTCTGCTTGTGGAAACGTCTCCACTTCTATTTTGTGCTCATGTGTGTTTCCATTTCTGCACTCAGGCTGGTTTTACATGGTTTGTGCAGCTCGCTGCCACATAAATATTGAGGTTCTGCCTTTAGGTCATAAAAAGACCAAAATAATCCACAGAAGAAGAGAAAAATGAATCTAATCTCAGCTAATCCTTCAGAAATGCTCTTTTAGCCTCCAAGCCTCCAAGCTCAAATCAAGGACGATAGAATCGTACAAACAATTTACAATTTGTCTCCACAACCACAGCTTTTAAATTAGAAATGCAAACTTATCATATTCTTTTCCCTTAAAGGCACAGGACGTGTAAAATATTGAGATGCAGTCTGACTTTGAGGGACAGACCATTATTTTATGTCTCACGTCAGTCCCACGTGTTAGTTTGTTGACATTTTTTACTTTAAAATTGAAACACATTGGCATACATTTTGAGTAAATAGATGATTCAGGGCATGGCTGCAGTGTGTTCGACAGCTAGTACTGACCAATAGGTGCATGTCAACAAGCCACTGAATAAAAACATGAAATTCAAGGCTTCAAAAATAGCAAGTCAACACTCGAGTAATACAGAGTCTCAGGCTTCATCTGTTCTACTACTGTTTTTATTTTAAAATGTTTTCAAACAGAAACGATTGTGTTTCGCAATGTTTTCACGTCCTTTATCAGCAGAAATCTGCATCCACACTAACATTATAACTTATAATAAAAAACGTGTTTTTAAAAATCTCAGTTTCTGTCCGTCCACAAACAAAAAAGAAGCCCTGGACTAAACTTAGCGAACACCATTTTCAAGTTGAAAATGTTGGGTTAGTGTTGGTGGATTTCAGGCATATGTGGAGCAGAAAACTAAAATAATCAGGTCTATCAGGTGGACAAGTGTGTGACCTTTAAAACAATTATTTATATTAAACAAGTCATCAACAAAGTAAAATAAAGACCTTTTTAGATTAAAAACTAAACGTTGAAGTGACTTTTAAAGCAACATTTATCATTTATTCTGAGAGTCTGATTAGTGGGTTTAACTGTGTAACATCAGCCTGACGCAGTGGTTGGTTAAACTCTCCATCACCAGTGTTCCAGCTCATCTACCATCATGACGAGAAGGCAGTTTGATTTCAGCACATTTTTGTGTGTGTGCGTGTGTGTAAAACTGCTTCATTATCTCTGTTTCCTCGCCTGACTATTAAGGCCCTGCAGCTAATCGAGGCCCTTTGACTCAGGATCATCTAATTAATCCTATTATGTAGTTATTGAATTAGCTTGGGTCAGATTTCATCAAACAGCTGGCAACCAATACAGAGCTGTCTTTACACACACACACACACACACACACACTTCAACATTAAAGGAAGCTCTGCAGCGGTTTATTAATATCATGATTTTACACAGCAGGTGAAGCGTTAGTGTCATTCCCCCATTTTTTTATTGCTATTAAAAACATTTGTTTTCTTAAGGGACCAAAGGATGAATTGCGCGTCTTTGAAACCACATCACAGAAGAGGAGGAAGGAGACATTTTTAAACAAACGTCAAACACACATAAAGAGAACCATGATGTAAAACGTGAATGAACTTTAGTTTTAACACAAACTGTCGATGAGGTTCACTTCATACGGCTTGACAGCAACTTTGTAAATATGTGTAATTATTAAAAATGATACTGGTTTTCCGTGAACTGACTTCTTCCTTGTTGTTTTAATTTAAATTTGTAGACGACAGTGAAACAGCCTTTGCAGATGCTACTTTGTTTTTCATGTGTGTGTGTGTACCAGCATCTACTCTGTTCACACTGGGAGATTTATAAAGACAATTACACAGATTTTAATCCGAACATCATGATCTGTGTGGATGCTGGAGAAACGTGTTTAAGAATCTGCAGGGAGTGTGATGTGGATTTCATCAGCTCAGTCTCTCACACACACAGGTTTTACACATTAAAGACAGTCAGTGTATGATTTAATATGGAGTTTGTTTTTCCACACATGTTCAAGTTACATATATTAGTCAAACACGCACAAGGGCTGACCAGAAACACTCTCCTCTCCTCTGTGAGTCAAAATTTAATGTCATCAAATTGAATGACTTTCCAGGACCAAATCCCTCAGATTCACCATGGCCCGTATGCACTGACACAACTTAAGATGCGAGGGAAAATTGTAAGAGCCGCTTTGTCCATGACGTCCACTTTTATTGATTTGCAGTACACTCTGCATCCAGACAAATAATTGTCATTTTTGGTATCTTGGTAAAAGTCAAGTCTTTTTATAATTTTGTTTGGTGAGGCAGAGATCTTGGAATTTTTCATTTCCCAGGCATCATGTCGTCATTTGCTCCATCTTTGCTTAGCATTACTTGCTCTGTAAGGAATCTCATGGAGTCCACGGCGGAGAGAGAGACAGTGGACAGTGTCCACAACGGCTTGATGTTTGTCCTGTGTAGGCCTAGTCAATGTACATCAAGCAATGCAGGGCATGAAACACTAGGTGACGTCGTAACAAACAAGCGAGACATTACCTAAATATTGACTTTTTATTTTCATCAACTCAAAATCCAAGCACTTTCAATGAACCATATCTATTTAGGGGTGATTTTCAAAAACTTTCAAGGGCCTTGAGAAACATTCAAGGATTTCAAGGACCTGGGAATTTGCCAGCCATAATGTTTTGTACATTTTGACTTTGGGACTTTTCAAAGCTCTGGAGAGAATGTCTGCATTGGGTATTTTTAACACTCGTGCAGAATCCGTTTGTGTCTGTTCTTTTGTCGTTTTTAATTCAATTGAATAACACAACATGTTTCTGAGAAGGTAAAGTGTCAATTTTAACTCCTGTTCATCAGCCTTGAGCATTAAATCGAGCATTAAATTCACCATATTCCACAAAAAGAACTTACAATGAACATGTAAAATTGACAAGACAGAAGCCCAAAATCATTTCTGGATTCTTGTGCAGACCCGGGCAGACTAGTCTGGTCCTGTTGGGCTCGGGTTGGTTAACCAGGCTCTGGTATAAAGATCCTCTACTTTAGCTGGACTCAAATGGGACAAACTCAAGTGAAGCCAAAAGCCAAGAACTGTCCCTCCTCTTCACCAGGAGATGTAGCTGTGTTTTCCCACTGTCGCTGTCTCAGTCTGTGTGATGTGCTATGTGTCCCCCCAACAGTCTGATCCAGCAGCTCTTGGGGCGCTCACAGCTCCTGGACGTCGGCCAGTGTGACCACCTGTGTCTCACCAGGTCATGTCCATGTTCATCTCGGACAGACACTGCGCCAGGTGGCCATCACAGTCCATCTGTGTGAACCTGGAGCAACGGGAACAAGGAGAACCACCACATTCACACACGCACGCACACACACACACATGCACACACACACACACACACACACACACACATTTAACATAGGATACATATGTACAAGTCTGCTGGGTTACTTTTACTTTTCTCTTATTTTATTCTACATTTAGAAAATTTATAATACAACTTAAGCTCTGCCATAGATCACATCATCCACAATGATCCGCCTGGTTGTGTTTGCATCATGTCTATGGTGTGAAGTCGGGCTGCTCCATTATGGAAAACATTATTATTTGGGTCAAAACTGGTCACGGTTATTCCAAACGATAACAAGTGGCTTTAAACACAACATTTCTATACACCTTTTGAATCTACCTTAAAATAATCTGAAGACATCTCATAACTTTACTCGTATTGCGTGTTAAACTCAAGGATTCCACTGAAAGTGTGGATGACGAGCGGGACAGGAAGTCAGACACCATTAAAATGTGTCATTTTCAGAATAAAAGCCCTTGTTTTGTTTCGATCACCCGTTTTCATAATTATTTGGGGCCATAATCGTAATTGAAACACACCTTTTGATTAATTGCACAGCTCTAGTGTGAAAGCAACAATATCGATATTAGATTTCTTACACACTGAACCTTTAAAGAACAGTATTCAAATGTTCTGTTGAGAACTGACAAATGTCTGTGACACTTTAAAAACTAAATGACAGCTGCAGCTCCTGGTGAACAAACCTCATGTAAATACTTATCCTTTAATAACAAATGGAGCTGAATGAGAAACAATTATTACAATACTGTGTTTTTTTATTTAAAATAAAATTAAAATAACTTGTTCAATTACCCGACATGGAACACCAGCAGGCACATGGGGCAGCTCTGCAGCCTTTCTCCTCCTCCTCCTGCTGCTCCTACATCTCCTCTCACAGTCCCCTGCTCCTCCTCATCCTTGTTATCCTTCACCACCTGCTCTTTATTTTCCTTCACCTGGTTAGTGAGAAGTTGTCTTTTTACTCTTGGTTCAGTGTCTTTTCGCTCTCCTTCTCTATTTAGTGAAGGTCCTGCTGATGATGATGGCGCCTCCTCCCAGCTGTGGAGCGACGGCTGCTGTGGTCTGGTGACAGCCGTGCTGCCATCTTGACTTCCTGTGTGGCGAGTGGAAGGCTGCGTGTCAGAGGATTGAGGTGCAGGTCTGGTCTTAAGTGGGACGTCCTGCTGGGAAGATCTGACGCTGAGAGGATCAGGACTCAGTGGAGTCTCCAGAGAAGGTGGATCAGGTTCAGGTAGTAGAGGAACCTCTTCTTTGAGGTCACACCACTGATGGTCCACCTGTGACCATGCTGCAGGTCTCTGAGAAAAAAAAAAGATGCAAGAGTCAATGATTGCAACATGAGGACGTAGGCACTTTTTTACAGGGTTCACACACCTTTGTGTCAAATTTGACATCTTTCTAGGACCAATTCCCTCAAATGCAAGGACTGAATGTGCTGAAACAGTTTGGTGTCCTCGCTCATTGTTCTGCATTTAGGATAACAACGAATCGATAAAATTGATAAAAATCGATTACTAAAAGAGCTGGCAACTAATTTAATTATCGATTCATTGAGTCGCGCGGTTAATACATCACTGCTAGGCGCGGAACTGTTTACAGATGCCGACTGTTTCATGCCGGTTCATGCACGCCCACAGCGAGCCTTGCGTCCGCCGTGAATAGTGGAGCGAATAAGCGGTGCGGGAAAGTTTTAGAGTGAGCGACAACTTATATCTTAGACTTGAAACATGGCGGAGGCGGAGAAAACCGTTCGGCCGAAATCTTCTAAAATGTGGTAACACTTTACCATTCATGAACCTAAAAAGTGTGTTAACTGCAATCTTTGCAAGAGCGAAATGGTGCGGCACGTAACAGAAAGAGACTAATCTATCCAAATCTATGGATGCTTTCCTCCGACCTAAAAACGACTTTCTATCTGTAAGTGATTGCTGCAGAGGTGACGAGTGTGTATCACACTGTCCAACACGCTACAGTTTGCCTTTACTAACATGCAAGTTCACCTTCCTTCATCCCCCTTCTCGTTCCGTGAACCTCAGGAGTCGTGAGTTAAGACTTTTTTTTTTTTTTACTGTTCCTGTTGAGCAACTACAATTCCTGTTAATCCTATAATTTTACATTATAGTTTATTTAAAGTGAATGAATTGTAATTGTAATGAGAGCTTTCTCAACGGTCTTGTGATTGGCCAGGTACCTGGAAGTGACGTAATTAGCACTTTAGCTCTCAAAAGCGCAGCTCCCCCCTCTGGAACCATGGATGCACTGCTACTCATTATCAAAACATTGTTTTAACAATGTTTAAAATTGGCTTCGTCGCGACTCCCCGCCGTAGTCCCTTTGACGCCTTTGACCCGGAGTTGGTAGACACTGTCACAAGTGAAACACCTCCACAACAGACGTTCTTCTTCTCCTGCAGTTCAATGTACGCAACAGGATGTTCCCGGACTAGTGCCCGGAGCAGGAGGATCTGCTGTTCAGGGGAAGTGATCCTTACCTAATGATACCAAGCTTTTTCAGACTGCTTGGAGAGCCGGAGAATACAATAAAACCCAACATACTTAGCAGTGGCTGAACTGTTTGTTTCAAAACTTTAGGGATTAATAAACGACACCAAAAACAGCATTAATAGGAACTTCCAGTCTATGGGTGCTTTAATCTCCTCAGTAGCTCTGAGACCCTCAGCTGTCAAACGTACGTCGTGTGTGTGCATTTCATCATGTCCACTGCAGGTTCTGTGTAACAATGATGGTAACTAACCACTTTAGATGGAAGTGGAAGATCAGGAACCAGGTCCCAGCACTGCTGCTGCTCCAGGTGCAGCAGAACAGATGCCCACAGACTCTCTGCAGCAGGAAGGTGCTTTCTGCTCCACCACACTGACCTGTGACACACACAAACACAGCATTCTCAGTTAAAGTTTATATGATTTACAGAAAGTGTGCAAGAATTATTTAAACAGAATTAGGCATGTGCATAAGTTTAGGCAACACAAAAGAAACATTTTGTGCATCCTCCTTTTGCAGAAATAACAGCCTCTAAGCGCTTCCTATAGCTTCCAATTAGAGTCTGGATTCTGGATGAAGGTATTTTGGACCATTCTTCTTTACAAAACATCTCCAGTTCAGTCAGGTTTGATGGTTTCCGAGCATGGACAGTCCGCTTTAAATCACACCACAAATGTTCAATAATATTCAGGTCTGGGGACTGAGATGGTCATTCCAGAACGTTGTATTTGTTCCTCTGCATGAATGCCTTAGTAGATTTTGAGCAGTGTTTAGGGTCGTTGTCTTATTGAAAGATCCAGCCCCGATACAACTTCAACTTTGATTCCTGGACTTCTAAGATGCACTCAGCAGCACATCGAAATAATGATTTTGACTGATAATTTGACTGCACTATCTTGTCATATGTTTGTTGTATGTATCTGGTAATCCTCCTGATCCTTGGTCAGTTAATAAATACTTGACAAATACAAATTAATATATTTATGGAAGATGGTGTATTAAAAACTAGCAATGCATTCTAGGTAGGCAGCTGCCATTTCACTGAAGCAGTAACTTACTATTACCTGTACAAACATTATTAGGTTGCTTTGCATCCACTGGGTAAAACAGGGATATTTATGTATCCGCAGACATTAGGGATGGGAATTTCAGACCTTTTTAGAGTCGATTGTCGAGGTCCACGTGTCGATTTTTTTTGTTTTGTTTTTACAGCAGCAACAACAGCAGCAATGTTGGGGTGGAAACTATTCTACAGTGTACTACTTCATTTTAGTCTCAAAAACATGGCTGTAATGTCCATTATTGACCATCAAAGCAGGGATTATGAAAATTAGGGGCAAAAAAAAGTGGGGCGGAGTTTTCTCTCCGCTGGCACAGGTGTGTCGCCAGACAGCTCAGGTTTTTGAACCCGCGCATGTTGTGTCCATCAGAGTGCAGGATATTGACTGGGTGAGATCACGTCTTCATTTTTGTAGATGGCTTATTGTTGTGCCCCCCACCCCCGTCCTAAACATTAGCGCAAGCTCGTTCGCACTGCACGCACACACACACACACACACACACACACACACACGATTGGACATGCACAGCCACTGGAGAGAACAGCTGTTGTCACCAAGTAGGCTAACGTTACAGGTGACTGGCCACACACTCATCCTACAAAGCAGCCTTTGAGCACCACGGACAGCGGCTGAAGCTCCATAGTTACCTTACTGACTTGATGTCTTGTCAAATGTCAAATGATGTCAAATGGCCTGTCGGTCATTTGGGCCTTGTCGCAACCAAATTTTATATTTATCATTTTCAAGCCAGTAGGCATTAAAACAGCAAAATGGCATGGTGTTATGAGGAGCCATACGTCCATGTGAGCAGCGAAGTGGTTCTGGATAATTCCTGAAGCAATCGCCAGGTGAGGGGCCTGTGCTTCAGGAAAGAAAACAACAACGGGGAGCAACACTCATCGCACACGGCTGAGCAAAAAACATTACGCCTTAATTTTATTTTAATTTCCAGAAGACATTTTTTTTTGTAATGACACTGGTCAAGTAAATCCAGCATTTTCAAGCACAGTGCTCAAATTTCAAGCACATTTCAAACCTTGAAAACACTATATTTAGAATCAAGCATTTTCCAGACTTTCAAGGCTCTGTACGGTTCGTACACAGGGTTCCTGTGATGTGCACCGAGTTGTTACCATGGACCACGCTTACACAGATAAACATGAGTTGGATAAACAAGTAGAGGAGGACAGTCAGTCTCCTCATTAATGTTTTGTTGAAGCCCAATTTATACTCCTGCGTAAAGTGCTCTATGTAGGTTACACAGAGCCCTCTGCGTCGTCTCCGGCTGCACAACATTTTTTGTGTCCGTCACTCCATCAAGGGACAACGGAGACGGAAGGGCTGCGAAGCTAAGCTGCTCTGTGCCGGCTCACAGTGCGTACTGAGCGTCCACAGAGGTGGAGCTGATCACCACCGACAACGTCGCTGCCAAACTATAAATACGTCATATCTTTATACACAAACCACATGTTTAGACTCTAAATGGCTACTTTCTTGCCTCAAATTATCTTAAAACTGCGTTCCGTGACACAGAAAAGTGAGAAACAGCCACTGTTTCAATGTTATTCCACTGCAACAACAACAACAGTCTTTCTCTCTCGGACACCATTGCTCACTGTAGCCAGAAGCACAACAACCTTGCGTGGCGACCCCTACTGATCGGGCGGGAAATTGCAGTGCGTATCCGTCACCAAGACGGAGAAGTATGAAGGCTCCAGGGGTCTCCGTGGTTACGCAGTCAGATAACGCATTACGCAGTCGGAGAAGTATAATGTGGCCTTCAGGTTCAAAATAAAGAGGCTGAACAGATGACATGTTTATGTCGCTGAACAGTCACAACAGGGTCCCGAAGCCTGCTAGTTCAACCTTATGACGACACTACCCAGAGTGCATTGCGACGTTAATAACAATGGGACCTACGAGTTAAACTATTTTTTAACAAATGTTATAAAACTAAGACATCAGAGGGTTTTTTATGTCACTTTATTATCACTGATACTAACATTTATCTTTTAAGAACTATAAGTCTTCACAGTTGGGGTTCCTTTTAATAATGATAAAAGCTTCAAACGATTAATAGATTCTCAAATTCGTTGACGATTAATACGATACGATTAATAATCGATTTGGCTCTAGTATACTTTATAAACCTTATTCATATTTTTACTTATGTAATATTTATTCATACTAGCATCATCCTGCTGTCCATTTTATTCATTAGGAGCCTATTATTATTAACTGCTTTCTGATACAACATTCACACACACAAAATGGCACTACGATTCATTTAAAGATTTGATTTTGACATTTATGAAATGATATATTGAACATCTTTCATTCGGGTCCTATAAATACACCATTATGTCACTGTATTGTCGGGTTTCCCAAGGTTCCGTGTACCCTCCAGAGCGATGGAGGGTTCTATTGAGTTGAGGGTCGTATTTAAAGAGGTAAACGTCAACAACATTGGACCATTAATAAGCCGAATTGTCCACCGACACAAACCTATTCGTCTTCAGTCACGATTTATATGTGACAAACCACATGAGAACAGAACAAACATTAAAACGCTTGGATTTTAACAGAGCTTTCTTCTCTCACCCATGTGTCTCTTCTGTGGCGTCCCAGAACAACAGCAGCTGCGGCGGTTTCGGCTGTGGGTCCCGGGAACATGTTTCCGGATGGAACGTTGAAGTTTTTTTCCGTTTCAGTTTGGACTTTGAGTAAATTGCATCCATTTCGTTTAGTTTACTTTGTCTTTTTTAAGAAGAACCAAAATACGCGCCACTCAAGAACAGAGAGGACTTCCGTATTCCTGAAATCTGACGTCATTGGAGCTTATCCAATCAGACGCAGACATTGATAGGCGCATGCGCATAGAACTTTAGCAGTCTGGAATAAAAAAGAAAAAACATTTACAGTTTTTTCTGAATGCTTAAGCGCTAATCGTGATTCTTTCACAATTTCTAGAACTATTAATACGTATAGCAAAACTAAAAGCACAAACACTGCTTTGAACTCAGTTTGCAATTTTGTAACACACACTTTGCAAAACTGTAGGCACAATTCACTGCACAACAACCTTTTTGTGGAACTTTAAACACAACTCACTGCTTACACTCAATTACCAAATGTCCACACACACTCCTAGCAAAATTATACACATGTATGGCTATCATTAACACTATTTTGCAAACTGTCTGGCACACTTTCACTTTCAGAGTTAATCTAGCCGTGTTCGCTTTTGCAAGAGAACTACAATGTTTTGATCATTTGGTGAAAGGTTTTCTTATTTGTGTGTAGAGTTTTGCAAACATAGCCAATAGTTACAAAAAATGCGTTTAAACAATCAGAAAAAACTGTAGTGGAAATTCAATCTTAGGTGAAAGCTAATAAACAAACACGATTAAGGATAAATAAATCATAAACATGTTAATTTCTTAAATTAATGTATAACTAGCCAAACTTTGCTTATGTTGTTTTTTTGTGGTTTTTTTATATTAATGAGTAAATGAATGTCAACACGAGTGAAATGTTGTGGAGAAGTAAAAAATAAGTGTGGTTTGTGTGTGTGTGTGTGTGTGCGTGCGTGCGTGTGTGCGTGTGTGTGTGTGTGTGTGCTCCTCGAGCAGCAGGCCATGAAAATTCATGTCGCTCATGTTTGTTCAGGTAATCTATGCAGGCGCATGTAAATGTGAAACATCTTTTGCCTCCTCTCTCTACATGTGTCACTCTTTCTGTTTATTTATTATATATGTATATATATATTTGTTTATGTATGTGTCATTGTGCATGTCATAATAAAATACTGAGCCAAACAAAAGCCATGACAGATTAAAGCAAACACAACAAGAAAGGCGGGTAGTGTGCATGATTAAAAAAGTAAGGAGGATCTTTTTAATAAATAGATACATTTTTTAAGAGAGTAAAAGAGAGAATAAGGGCCAATTCCAATTCCCATCTTAACCCTCAATCTTAACCCTCAAGCTCAGCCTTTAATCTTAACTGGCCTCAAAACCAAGTGTTGAGGGTTATTTTGTCACTTAGAAATGGGACACCCCTTAATAGAGGGTTACGTCTTCAGACTGTAGGGGGCAGAATAACGTGAAAGCTGCGTCCAGTCTGTCAACTCCAAAAAAGAAGAAGAAGAAGAACACATTTACGTCAGGATTATTTATTATGATTACAAACGATTTGTCAGTCAAGTTATTAGGTTGTCAGTTAGTTATAAGATGATACTCATACAAATATTCAGCTGAAAGTTACCACACACCACGACTTATTGAAAAGTAAACCACACCGGCCGACTATTGACAAAAGATCGTAAAATAAAAATAAATGATGTCAGTAATCCATAATATGGGCCTTAACTAAGATAATACAATGGTTTTCATCATTTTTATATCTCTATTAACAAAGAAAATACTTAATTTGTAGCGTACTCGTTTCGCTGCTTTCGACGCCATCTTTGTTATGTCAAAACACGCAAGGCGATACAGCCCTTAAACTTGGCCTCAACTTAATTTTTCTGAGAATCAGGACAGCACTTGCACTAGCGGGAGCGCGCAGTTTTGAGATTGAGGATTAAGCAAGGAATTGGAATTCGCCCAAAAATTATGATTGTGTGGAAAATGGATATTGTAGATTCTCTGCAAATTATAGAACATGTAATCTGGTGATTTAATTATTTCATCTATTTATCATCATCAGTTCAAATAAGTAAGAATCATTTTAGCTAGCCCACTTGACTAGCTCACTTTTGACCGATTATACAGTCATTTGAGTTAGAAACTGGCCAATTAACAATGATTGGGCACATTGCTCAAGGGTGCCCCAGCCCCTATCTGGCGTAGACTTAAACCGGCAACCTTCCAGTCCCAAACCAATTTTCCTTTCCATTGGGCTGCCCCACGTAATGTGAAAAAGTTTGCCATTGCCACAGCAGATAAGATCTCCTGCCACTCCTGCATAGGGACTGTGCATGCTGCAGATGACATACTGGGATATGGACTGTAATGATAATAGTTTGTTCCCTCTGCTAGGGCACATATAAAGCGGAAAGTTGAAGTCATGATAATGGTGGGACTTTCTGAGGCCTTTAAGCTGTTGGCCAGAAGAGAGAGAGGGACCAACGGAGAGTGGTTACAATTATGCAATGGAAAAAAGACAAGGGAAAGCAGGACTGCGGAGAAGAAAGGGAAGAGGAAAGTATTACTTTAAAGAATGGAAAACAGCACTATGGGAAAACCTGGCACTTTGAAATAAGGTAAGATTTGACTGCTGCTGACTTTGGCCCTTCAGTTTGTTCTACCTCGACCACAGATGAGGAGCAGAGGGCCAGGCCTGTAGTACACAGCGCTGCTCTGGGAAAAATGCAACCCGGCGCCTGGAAAGAAACATTATGTCATACATCCCACGTGATGCTGTGTGTTGTGGTGCTCTGCTGCCATGGTGACACTTGTGATGATGATGAGGAGAATAAAAGTGAGGTGGCAACAGCCTTTCAGTGTTTAAAGCTGTTGTGCATAACTTTTAAATATAAACAAATGTCTGTTACATTCAAACCGTTGTGAAATCTGTCGGCCTGCGACATTCCCGTGCTGCTCACACAGCAATGTATTCTACATCATGACAGCTGGACGACATTCATGCAGCTACAGGAATGTGGGCAAATGCCTCATTAGACCACTTCTGAATGTGTTTTTTTCATGATCAAACCTGAGGACACATTCAGATAATGAGTGTGCAAACCTTTAGGCCTTGTTTAGACTCCAAATCGGATTTTAAACATATCCAGATTGTATCTAGCTTGAAATGTTTTGCGTAGTTTGAACAGCAAAAAGACTCATGAGATCTGGTTTTCCCAAAGCTGATTGATACCACATACAGAGGTGGTTTCGAATAATATTCTGATCGGATTTTGACAAGTGGACCTAGACTGGAAGTTCAAATTAACGCTGTTTTTAAGTGTGTATATACGTCATTACCTTGTTTATGAAGCCCTGAAGGTTCTAAACAAACAGTGAGAACACTGTGTTGTATTGTAATCTCGGGCTCAACAAGATCTCCGAACCCGGTCCGGTTACGTAAACACCGGTTCTCCAAAGCAGCAGATCGTCCTGGTCCGGGCACTTGTCCGGGCACATCCGGTTGCGTACATTGAACCGCAGAAGAAGAATAACGTCCGTTGTGGAGGTGTTTCACGAGCGACAGTGTTCTGACTCTGGGGACACAGAGCAGACCTGTTCCAGATGATCTGAGAGTTCTGGATGGTTCGTAGCTAAGCAGAAGATCAGAGATGTAGTTTGGCTTAAACCATTCAGCGCTTTGTAGACCAACAATAGTATTTTGAAGTCAATTCGTTGATACACAGGAAGCCAGTGTAAAGACTTCAGAACTGGACTGATATGATCTACTTTTTCGGTCTTCGTTAGGACTCTAATGCAGCAGCATTCTGAATTAGCTGCAGCTGTCTGATGGACTTTTTGGGGAGACCTGTAAGGACACGGTTACAGTCATCCAGCCTGCTGAAGATAAATGCATGGACAAGTTTTTCCAAATCCTGCTGAGACATAAGTCCTTTAACCCTTGATATATTCTTCAGGTGGTAGTAGGCTGACTTTGTCACTGTTTTAATGTGACTGTTGAAGTTTAGGTCTGAGTCCATGACAACGCCTAAGTTTCTGGCTTGGTTTGTGGTTTTTAGCAGGACCATTTGAAGCTGGGTACTAACTTTTAATCGTTCCTCCATGGCTCCAAAAACAATAATTTCAGTTTTTTCTTTGTTTAATTGGAGAAAATTCTTCTCCATCCAATCATTGATTTGCTCAATGCATCTACTCAGTGCTTGTATTGGGCTATAGTCTCCTGGTGATAGTGTTGTGTAAATTTGTGTGTCGTCTGCGTAGCTATGGTAACATATTTTGTTGCTTTTCATTATCTGAGCCAGTGGGAGCATATAGATGCTAAACAGAAGAGGCCCCAGGATGGAGCCTTGGGGAACTGGAAGGTTGTGGTTTCAATTCCTGGCTCTATTAGTCTATATGTGCCCTTGAGCAAGACTAAGTGTCTTGCTCAAGGGCACATATAGACCCCATGTTGAAGGGTGTGAATGAACAATAGTTAGAGGAAATGTAGTGGAGTAAAAGTACAACTTGCTAGAAATATAAATAACAGCGTAAAGCACAGATGGGTGAATTATACTTAAGTACAGTTACAGTAAATTATACTTGTAATGTAACAAAGTATTTGTACTTTGTTACATTACAACATCAAATTTCCCAGGCATGTCAGTGAACGTTGGTGATGGTCAGTCATTCAAAGCACAAAGCACTACCTCCACTACTCTATACTACCCAGTAGAATCAGCTGTTTTCATGGAACTTTCCAACCATTTACAGTGGTCTTGCTTTACTTGCGCTGGGTAGCTGTCGTGATGCTGCCGTTCCTCCATCAGTCGTGACGTGAAACATATAACTTACTGTGCACAGCACGGGAACATACCTTCAGATGACGTGAGAACAAAATCTCGGACCAGAAAAAACATTGCTATTATACTTTTCCACAAACCAGATGTTATATCTGTACAAACCATCCATGCTGCATTTTCACATTTCTGAAGACAATCATATCAGATGTTGCAACGTGGTGACACATTGTTTCATACGTGTCATACCAATATGTCAAGTGTTTTACTTCAACTGAAGGAAGAGATGGAGTTGACGCGAAGCATGGCGAGATATTTTTGTCAAGCGTTGAAAGATTTAATCTTTTCCATGCTTCACCTACGGAATGATTACTCACGACATTGTCACCACTCAAGTGGAGAAAAAAGGAGGAGGAAAATGCATGGAAAGAAATGTAAATATTCATCATGCAGGCAGAGGCAGTTGAGGTTGTCTTCATTCCTCGCCGCAGCTGTGAAATCCAGGATGCCAGAACACAACGACTGCAGGGAGGAGTTTTCCAAACAGTTTCAAATTTGTAACTGTGTTGCCATGCAATAGTCACGTCACTGTGCTACAAACACACAAATATACTGAGAGAGTTCTTAAACCAGGAGGTGGTGATTAAAATTTAAGGGGCAAAGTTGAGCGTAGAGAAGAAACACTTCATGATTCCATCTGTGGAAAAAGAAACAAACAAACAAACAAAAAAAAAAACTGGACACTGTTCCTTCAGTTCAGTTCACTTCTCAAAAATATTCCACAAACTTAGTTTAACAAAAACAGACTTGGATGTATGGATGAGGACAGGCTTGCAGGTGTTTTATAGATGTGTTGCATATATAAAGTATTATTATAATAAATGTTCAGTATGTATTAGTGATGTTATTACTTTCCGGTTGAGTGTACACTGGCGCGGTTGGCTGCCGCTGCTCTCCGCCCCCCCTTTCTGATCTTAACTGTTATTTGAACTCTTTTCGTCCTGGCTCAGACAAAAATGTTGGTTTTATAGTCTATACTACACTGGTTCTTCTGCAAAAGATCTGTGAGTGAGGAGTGATGATAAAACAGAGAAACACAAACCAAACCCAAACAGGCAGCAAGTGGTCAGAGAGAGAGAGCGTGGCTGAATGAGGAGCCAGCTAAATAACCTCAGCCAATCAGCTCCACCCCTCTACCTGAAACAAGGGGGGGGGGGTCGCCTTGCACTGGGGGTCCTCTGGGGTGGAGCATGGGCCTGGACTGGACTACACCTCCCCACATACATTTAGGGCACAGGGGGGGGGAGTATGGCGGGGCTGATGGGGGGTGGAACCACCACATTGTGGGGCCACTCTCCCTGACGACGGCCCCTGACGATCTGCCGCTCTCCTAATTTTATCGCATCATAGATAGCTATGATAGATGTGACAAGCTGCTGAAGAGCCACACTTTGTCATATCAAATATTAATTCATTCATTCATTCATTCATTCATTCATTCATTCATTCATTGTCTGCTGCTCTATCCTCCACATGAGGAGTTGAAGCCAATCCAATCTGACACGGAGCGAAAGGCAAGGTACACTCTGGACAGGTCGCCAGTTCAACATACAGGAATGAACTGGGTTGCAAACCCAGACCTTCTTGCTGTGGAGCAACAGTGCGAGCCACTTCTCCGCACTTTGAATGCCCTCAACCGTAAATTCCCCACGTTGAGGGAAGTGGAATTGGGACACCACTAAATGCAAATTAGCGTAGTGAACAAAACGAACGTGCTAACCTACGTCACATGTCTACGTCAATTCTACCGGTGGAGCGTGCTACTATTTTCATTCAGGAAAAATGCCGGCGGATCCAGCTGTTTGTTTTTCTCCGTCCTCGTTAACGCTTTATCACTAATGTGATTGAAATCTGACAAGTCCAGGGTATTCGTGTTCAAGTGAACGCCGGTACACACATCCACACACTGACAAAACTACCCAGATGTAGCAGATGTGGCGGCTGTTTGCCGGGTGCTTCGAGAGCGTTTGCCCATCATGCAGCTCTGCGCGGCGGGCGTGCGCCCTCGGGGCGCTCGGCGGGTAACCATAAAACGTGACTTGAATTTGACAATTCTGATTGGACGATGACGGATAATATGTCTAGAACACTGATAATAATTACCTTTGCTGGTAGAGACGACTGAAATGAATATTAGTACTAAGGATCTTTGGAATTGGTGATTGTGGCTTTGACACACACATAAACACACAATCTTCGTGTTGAGCGTACGCTGGCGTGGTTGGCTGCCGCTGCTCTCCGGCTCCCCCTTTCCCCCTTTCTCCCCCCGTCCACCTTTCTCCCCCTTTCTGATCTTAACTGTTATCTGAACTTTTTTTGTCCTGACTCTGCAAACGATCTGCTGTTAGCACCGTGTGTGTTTATCTTTATGGACGTCTTTTACCTGTTCGTGGCGCTCTTGCTCCTCCTGACCGTTATCTCCTGGTGCCTCTCACTCGCTCATCATGCGGATCTACCTGCCTGTGAGGCTTGTTCTCCTTTGGACTATTATGTCTATCTTATTAAATCCATCATCAGCCCTACTCCAATACACAGTTGCTGAGCTCCTCCAGCTTCGGTTTCATCCAACTGCCGATGCTGCGCTTCTATCCGGACATCGCTCGCCTGCCATATCGGAAATACATTCACCGTGGTTCCCGACGAAGCTTCCACATTGATGACTCCACTGCCTAAACTCCATTTGGTCCACGAAATGCCGTCGACCGTGAATCTCTACCCGCAAAGGGGACCACAGTGTGTTAGCGCTCATTCCCAGCGTGGCGGCTAACGTTAGCTTATCCAACGACCGTTGCAACATCAAAGTAGGTTTAATTAATATCCGTTCTCTCACAAGCAAAGGACGTCTGCTCCATGACCTGCTCCTCGACCGCAAGTATGACTTTTTATATCTAACCGAGACGTGGCAACAACTTAATGATTTCTCTCAGCTCAATGAAGCTACACCACCTGGGTTTGTTTACTCCAGTCAGCCCCGTCTCACCGGAAGAGGACTCATGATAATTTATCGCGAGACCTGGAAGATCTCGTCTGTCAAACTGATCTGGCTCATCTATCAGCCTCATTGTGACTCCTGCCCGTCTGACCACCATCGGGGCCATGGAACTCCCTCCCCCCCGGCATCAGGAACATTGTCTCGTTCGCCATCTTCAAATCCCATCTGAAAACCCACATTTTTTAACAGGCCTACTTCCTCTAACTCTCTAACTCTCTACCCGTTGCTCTTACCTTTTGTTATTCTTTATTTTTATTTTTTATTTTTATTTTGTTGTTGTACGGCGACCTTGAGTGTCTTGAAAGGCGCCTTAAATATAATGCATTATTATTATTATTATTATTTTCTCCTCCTAGTTGGTAGGGCGTCGCCCAAATCGTCCCTATACACTGTCCGCCCCTATCCAACACAATTCGATATTGTTACTTGCTTATTTGATAAAATATATTACAACGCAAATGTTCCTCGGTAGATATGGCCCCCAATTTTGTTGAAAAATATCAGCCGGCTCGCTGAATTCACAAAGCATCATGGGTAGTTTCATCTTCCACTTCTTTTTAAGCCCGCATCAGAGCTCACTATATTTTGAGGGTTGATTATAAGGAGAAAATCACATTTCCCCTTGCATCTTCTCTGAAGAGTGGCAACAACACAACTCTCAAATGATCTGAAAACAATGATTGTTCAACATCATGGTTTAGGGGAAGGATACAGAAAGCTATCTCAAAGATTTAAGCTCTCAGTTTCAACTGTGGATTTTGAGGAATGTGAAGACTAGGGATGGGAATTTTCACAAATTTGAGTCGATTGTCGAGGTCCACGTGTCAAATTTTTTGTCAACTTTTTTTTTTTTTTTTACAGCAGCAGCAACAGCAGCACTGCGGGGGTGGAAATTATTCTACAGTGTACTACTTCATTTTAGGCTCAAAAACATGGCTGTAACAGCGATAATAAAAATGAGGGGCGAAAAAAAAAGCGCACTCTCCGCTGGAACGCGTGTGTCGCCACTCGCCAGACGGCTCAGGTTTTTGAACCTGCGCTCGTTAGGTGTCCACCAGAGTGAAGTACAGTGATCCTGACGAGGTGAGATGCCGTCTTCATTTGTGCAACGCTTGTGTTATGTCCCCCACCCCCGTCCTAAACTTAAGCCCAACCTCGTTCGCACTGCATGCACACACACACACTTGGAGGCGCGCACGATCATCTGAGAGCGCAGAGAGCCTGGACAGCAGGATCACAATTTCGTGCACAGCTTCTTTAACCTCCGTGGTTGTGAAATTTACGTGTTTGTGACACTTCGACTTTTTTTAATTTTCATTTTTTTTGTCGAGGTGCGCGCATGTCGATTGTCGGTCGATTTGTCGACAAAAAAGTCCCATCCCAAGACCACAGGCACAGTTCTAGTTAAAGCCCGAAGTGGCAGACCAAGAAAAATCTCAGATAAGCAGAGGTGAAGGATGGTGAGAACAGTTACAGTCAACCCACAGACCAGCTCCACTTTACACAAGGAGATGCTGTATGGAAGAGTAATGCAGAAAAAGCCTTGAGGTATGCTAAAGCACATTTTGAATAAGGTGCTGTGGACTGATGAAACTAAAATAGAGTTATTTGGGCAATCAATCAATCAATCTTTATTTGTATAGTTCACAGTTTACAAAACATAGTTTGTGTCACGGGAATTCACAGGGTTGGTAACATCCTCCTGTCCTTAGACCAGGGTAAGGAAAAACTACCAGGGAAAAACCGTTATAACAGGGGAAAAGGGTAGAAAAATTAGGGAGAACCACAGGTGAGGGATCCACTCCCTGGACAGACAGACGTGCAGTAGATGTTACCCAAAACATACAATACATAATGACAAAGAATAAAAAGTAAAACGTCTTTAAATGCCAGGATCCATCTGGATCACTGGGTTTGTCACAGCCTGTAGTGAAGGCTGTTGTGGTCAGAGATTTGGGGATGATGGAGTCCTCTTTCCTGTCCAAAATAAAACAAGGGGCGTTATGCATGGTGGAAAAAGAACTCAGCATTCCAAGAAAAACACTTGCTACCTACAGTAAAATTTGGTGGTGGTTCCATCATGCTGTGGGGCTGTGTGGCCAGTGCAGGGACTGGGAATCTTGTTAAAGTTGAGGGTCACATGGATTCCACTCAATATCAGCAGATTGTGGAGAACAATGTCCAGGAATCAGTGACAAAGTTGAAGTTGTGTCGGGGCTGGCCCTAAACGACCCTAAACACTGCTCAAAATCTACTAAGGCATTCATGCAGAGGAACAAATACAATGTTCTGGAATGACCATCTCAGTCCCCAGACCTGAATATTATTGAACATTTGTGGTGTGATTTGAAGACTGTCCATGTTCGGAAACCATCAAACCTGAATGAACTGGAGATGTTTTGTAAAGAAGAATGGTCCAAAATACCTTCATCCAGAATCCAGACTCTAATTAGAAGCTATAGGAAGCGTTTAGAGGCTGTTATTTCTGCAAAAGGAGGATGCAAGAAATGTTTCTTTTATGGTACCTAAACTTATGCACATGCCTAATTTTGTTTAAATAATTCTTGCACACTTTCTGTAAATCATATAAACTTAATTTCACTTCTCAAATATCACTGTGTTTGTCTCCTATATGATATATTTAACTGAAATTTCTTATTCAAACAACCAATGATTTATAAAGGAAAATCATGAACATTTACAGGGGTGCCCAAACTTTTGCATACCACTGTATATGTGTGTGTGTGTAAAAAAATATACCACCATATCAGAGGATACGGCATATTATCTCAAAGCACTTTAGAAAAATGCAGTCCACTTCTAAAAATCTGCCAATGAGTTACATTCGGTGACAGCAAAACGTAAAAAAGACCCTCAAATACAGTGTGGCGTCTTAACCTGCAAGCCAAGAAAATTTCACCAAAAAAATTATACTGCTCACAAACCCTCTCGGCAGAGGGTAATAAATAAATGACTAGTTACAGGATAAACCCACAGAGGTCGTATGTGCCTTCAAGTGCCTCTGCCTCCCTCTGTATGTGGGTAAAAACTCAACATGCACATGTGGATAATCGAATATTATAAAAGCCTCACATCAAGTTGCCGGGTGAATCATATCCACGGTTTAATCAGCAAGGACATCTTTCCACACAAGCTTTCAGCCCCTGAACTCATCACAGTCACAAGTGAAGGAGATTGTTTTAAAGGATAACAAGATATAAAAGTAGCTTCTTCTTTTTTTGGGACATTCACATCACACCTCATCGCATTCCAGCTCATTGAATTCATCTTTATTTATGTATTATTTATTTACTTTACGATTATTATGGATTGATTCCCCTTTGCTATTATTTTGAAAAGCGCTCAGAGTTTTCTTCAAAAAATCTAATGTCAGCGTTTGGTGCATCTGGTCTGGTGCGGAAGTGCCAGGATCTTGCACTGACCTCACAGGTGTAGTTACACTGATCTTTTGCTAGGGGTCGCCACAGGAACAGCAAACTGCTTCTTCTGCATGACTGCTGGTTGAACTTGCTGTGGACACATGACCTCCTGAGGCAGTTGATTCACTCCTGTCAATGACTTCACTCACTTCCAGAGATTAGACACAAAGATAATAGTGAAGTATGTGTTCTCCCTGTGCATAAAACATGAATTAACCTTAAAAATAAGCCCTGGATTTGTCAAACATGTGGGCCGTACCACCCAAAACTAATTACCCCCTCATTGTTGTGAGGTCACCACCAAGCATCAAGAACACAAATTCCACAGTGACCTTGCAGAAATTACATTTCCTTTCGATGAGAGTTGAGTTAAATAATTAGAAAAATTATCTACAAAAAAGGGATTTTTTTATTTCTGCTAACACGTTCCAATGTGTGTGTATGTGTATGTGTGTGTGTGTGTGTGGGGGGGGGGGGGGGGGGGGGATTCTCTCATCATTTCATTTGCAGGATTGTTTCTCAAGGTCGACAACACACAAGGCTTGTTTATTCTTGCCAAACAGTTTTGAAGAAGAAGAGAAATTTAATAAACTGCAGTAAGTGCTCATCCAAAGTTTTGTCTTCTCTCTCTCTCTCTCTCTCTCTCTCTCTCTCTCTCTCTCTCTCTCTCTCTCTCTCTCGCACACACACACACACACACACACACAAAAGTGTGGCAGCACTTTTAAATACAAATGCAAACAAGTCACACAAGATTGAATCAGAACCAAAATGAGGAGGTGAATGAGGTGAACGGTGTCATAATTTCCTCAGGTCTTGTCCAAGATCTTGCAAAATATGCCTTTTCTCTTTTCTCCCCCAAAACTTTTTACCTTTTACAGAATAAAGAAATATCTTTAGATACATTTAGATGTCTAAATATTGTTGAGCTTAAGTTATTTACATATAGAACCAAGCAGGGCCAAGCTGCATTTAGTTTCATGGTCCTCACCTGTGGAACAAGCTCCCTGAACACACTTGTTTAAATCAGGGTTAAAAACATTATTGTTTACTGCAGCTTCCTGATATTGCCAATTTTAACCACTTTAACTTTTTAATGATTTCAATAATTTTAAAATAATGATTTTACATTGCATTTTTTTATTTATTTATTTATATATTTATTGCGTGATTTTAAGTTGTTTGATGTTTTAAATGGTTTTCATATCTATAATTGATATTTTAATGAATTGTGTTTTAATTTCAAATGTATTTCCTGCCTGTAAAGCACTATGAATTGCCTTGTGTAAGAATGCCTCTTTACAAATAAACTTGCCTTGCCTTATTTGTTTTTTATTTTGGAGTTGAAGATTTGCTCTATTAGTGCACATTTACTGGTTTGCCTGTTTAATTGAAGTTCAGTATCGAACAAAAGTGCAAATAAATACAAGGTCATTTTACTGCATTTTAAGGTGACACTGGTTTGGTTTAAATAAGTCAACTGTAATTAATGCAATTTATAGTGTTACATGTGTGCCAATAACAGTCAAACACAGTTACTCCGAGGTTGAAGGGGGGCCCTGAATCAAATTCAGTTTAAAGGCTGGGCTGTGCATTCAACATTTGACGGAGCAGGAATCAGTGGCAGGATGCACCGTGTCCAGATGAATGTGTCTCTTTGGATTTACTTCCTAACAAAGCTTGGATATTGTCACGACATTTCCTTAACATCTTGCAAAATAGGCCTTTCCTCCCCAACAATTTCTTTCTGCTTTAATGTGACTTTCCTTCCTTTGCAAACATCTTGCAAAAGTACACCCCCCCCCCCCCAAAAAAAACCCCTGCAATGTTTATCTCCTTCCATGTGACTTCCTTTACAAAACCTTTTTACATTTTATTTAGCTTTAAAACTTCTATTTAAAGCGGACCTAGACCGGAAGTTCCAATTAACGCTGTTTTTTAGTGTGTATCTGCGTCATTACCTTTTTTATGAAGCCCTGAAGGTTCAAAACAAACAGTTCAGCCACTGCTGAGAACGCTGTGTTTTATTGTAATCTCAGGCTCGATCTCTGTAAAAACCCACTCCGGTTATGTAAACAGCGGTTCTCCTGAACAGCAGATCGTCCTGCTTCGTGCACTAGTCCGGGCACATCCGGTTGCGTACATTGAACCGCAGAAGAAGAATAACGTCCGTTGTGGAGGTGTTTCACGAGCGACACTGTCTTCTGACTCTGGGTCTGACTCTGGGTCAAAGGTCGTCAAAGGGACTGCGGTGGGGAGTCGTGAAGAAGCTATTTTTAAACACTGTTAAAGGTCACATAGAGTGGTCCTGTTGTACATATATGTTAGTTATGGAGGTCTACTTACATACATTAACTTGTTTTTATGGTCAAAAACCTCCTAGTTGCTGTAAACGAGCCGATTGAAATCCTCTTTTATGACACTGTTTGTCAGCCGCGATGTTTCAGAGTGAACTTTCACCCCCAGAAGACAGAGGCTTGTGATTGGCCAGTACTATTCAGCACACCAGCTCTCAGAAGCACAGCTCCCCCTTCTGGAACGGTGGATGCACTGCTCCTCATTATCAAAACATTGTTTTAACAATGTTTAAAAATAGCTTCTTCATGACTCCCCGCCACAGTCCCTTTTATGACTTTGATGACATGTGAAATTAATGGAAGGTTGTTTTTTTTCTTCTGACAATTTAAAATGGACAGGTGTCTTCTTCTTCTCAGCAGGCTGTCATGTTGGAAGGTGGAGGGAAGGGGGAAGGAAGTGGGGAAAAGGAAAGGAAGAAAGGAAAAGGCCAGAAGGGAGCTGCAGAGGGAGGAGGGTGGCTTGTTCCTGGAAGAGCTCAGCCTGCAGAGTCACTCACATTCCTGGCTGGGATTCAATGACTGAGCCAGACACACAAACACAGAAGGGAGGGAGGGAGAGAGAGAGAGAGAGCTTCAGACGGGGGTGGAGAGAGAGAGAGAGAGAGAGAGAGAGAGAGAGAGAGAGAGAGAGAGAGAGAGAGAGAGGGAGGGAGGCTCTCAGACTTCTCATCTCCATACAGTCAGAGTGAACTGCGGGGGCAGACGGAGCCGTGAAAGAGCGTCAGTGCTCGACAGCGGACTCATCCTCAAACACGGATTTCTCATTGACCCACGAATCCCCGGTTCTCGCCTTTTCCCCCGAAACTCGACGGACCGGACGCAACTTTTTCTCGCCTTGACGCGCGCTTGTTTGTGCGTGTGGAGTTTCGAAGCGTGTCCTTTTTCAGATATGGACAGTCGGCGAGCCGCTGCAGGGAGCGACTGACTCTGTGGGAGTAAAGAAAGGAGAGAAAAGGGGCGAAGAGGAGCCCAAACTGTGCGCGCGCGTCTATGTGTTCGACTTTTTAACTGGATGTTTGATGAAGCGCTTCGACGCGTCGGATATTTCTGGGACACCGTGGATTTTCCTGGCTCGCGGACACAGCGACTCTCGTGATCCACCGTCGACGACGCGAAGTCTTCACGCTCGTAAAGTTGCAGGAAAAACATGGAGACAGTAAGTCGGCAGAGCTTCCAGCCTCATCCGGGACTGCAACAAACTCTGAAGCAGTTTCACCTCAGCTCTATGAGCTCTCTGGGCGGACCGGCGGCGTTCTCTGCCCGGTGGCAACATGAGCTCCTGTTCAAGAAGGACGGGAAAGAGCCTCCAGAGCCGGTTTTACAGCATCTGCCGCCGCCGGTGATGCCCGGTCCGCTCTTCATCCCGTCGGATCGCTCCACGGAGAGGTGCGAGACGGTGCTGGAGAGCGAGACCATCTCGTGCTTCGTGGTCGGCGGCGAGAAGCGGCTGTGTCTGCCGCAGATCCTCAACACGGTGCTGCGTGACTTCAGCCTGCAGCAGATCAACTCCGTGTGCGACGAGCTGCACATCTACTGCTCCCGGTGCACGGCGGACCAGCTGGAGATCCTCAAAGTCATGGGGATCCTGCCCTTCTCTGCGCCGTCCTGCGGCCTCATCACCAAGACGGACTCGGAGCGGCTCTGCAACGCCCTGATCTACGGAGGCGCGTACCCGCCGCGCTGCAAGAAGGAGCTGAGCGGCGGCTCGCTGGAGCTGGAGCTCACCGAGGGGAGCTTCAAGGTTTACCACGAGTGCTTCGGCAAGTGCAAGGGCTTGTTCGTGCCGGAGCTCTACACGTGCCCCAGCTCGACGTGCATCCAGTGCATGGACTGCAGACTCATGTACCCGACCCACAAGTTCGTGGTGCACAGCCACAAGGCGCAGGAGAACAGGACTTGCCACTGGGGCTTCGACTCCGCAAACTGGAGGGCGTACATCCTCCTGAGCCCGGATTACACGGGGAAAGAGGAGAAGGCGCGTCTGGAGCTGATCCTGGACGAGATCAAAGAGAAATTTGACTTCGCCAACAAGTACAAGAGGAAAGCATCATCCAGGGTGAGTTCAGTTCTCCTGCTGCTCCTTCACCATGCAGCTCCCACTGCTTCCTCTTCTCTACACTGCTGTTTGGTTCTGTGTGGATTTCTTGCTCTGCTGATTTAAGTTTTGAGTTAAATGTACTCCAGTTTACTTTTTTTAAAATTGAGTTTTATCAGTGACTTTTTATGTGGGAACCTACTTTTCTGCACATGACAAACCACCATGACCCAATTCACAATGTAAATAATGAAAATGTCTAATTTGTGCACAGTCGCTGACTTGCTATGACTTGGGTTTGGAGTTCTAACTGCTATTCTCGAAGACAATGTGTCAAAATTAGGTTTTTGGTCATCACCTCCTGCAGCACTGCAGAATTTCATCAAAATGTATATTTTTGTGGACATTGCACTTGGTTGTCATGCAATTTGGATTATTTTATGATTAATAGTGCAGAGGTGTGAAGTGGTGTAGCGGAGATTATATGGAGACCCCCCCCCCCTTCCCAACAAAACCCTCATTTGTGTGTATGGACCTCTCTGTGAATGTCTGATCCAAAATAGCACCAGTTTGTGTTTAGTTTTGAGTTTAGGCCCCCCTAGATGGAAAATGTATGGCCCTTTAAATCGATTACCCCTGCACGCCATGAGAAATGTTTGTAGCTGAGCACGTGCTGCTGGAAACATCCATTGGTCGTTGTTGAATATATTCTCTACGGGAAGAATGAATAAAGGCAAAACAAAAGAAAATAAGAAACGACCTAAATGTTTTTTCGAAAGTAACCAAGAACTAAGAGTTGTCGTGTTGTTGGACTGTTATGTGTCTGGTCAATGACCACCTTCCTGTTGAGAAACCACTCCATATTATTTGGTCATCATTGCCATATTGTTGCTAATTGGGCCTCATCCAGCAGTGACAACAAAACGCCTCTGGCGGCAATAAAGCCATTATTTGCCTGTGAAACACCTCTCAGGCTCACTCTTTATGACTTGGCACTGTAAATACAGTCTCATTTACCAACAAATGGCTCAATGGGAAATGGCAAACATCACCGGGGAGGAGTGTGTGGACCCAAACACCAATTCAGATGTAAGTTAGGAAGCAAGTTTTTTTCCTATGTATACGTACACACATGCGTAATGTGTCCACCTGTCTCCTACTTAGTTTCTGTTTTCATGGGAGTCGATTCTCTCGGTCAGCAGTTACATTATTACACTTACTAGAGATGCACCGATCCACTTTTGTTCACTTCCGATCCGATCCCTGAATGGACCTGAATATGGGTGCTCTGTATTGTTATCATTATTGTTCATTTTATATTAGGCTTTAATAAACTCGTATGATGGTATGATATGTACGACTTTACAAAAAAAAAAAGCACTTTGGAACCGGATATGAGGAAAAGTTGGTATCGAGTCATCCCACGTTTGCAGACAGAGTAGTTGTAGGATGGTAGACTGATGAAGAGAATCCCACCCCCGTTCCCATCCACCTCCAGGGGAAAAAAAGACTAGTGTGCCCATTTGCATGAACTGTTACACATGAATGGAGTTGATGAAGGGTTTAGAAGTATTGTGGTGGAAACATAATATGATCCAAACAAAGGAGAGCATTCAGCAAACATCAGGGACCCCCCCCCCCCCCTTCCTCTCAAAACATCCACCTAACTTGGGCCAGCCACCCACCTCTGACACACACACAAACACTCTCAGCTCCATCTTTCCTCCAGCGTGGACATCTGGGGGCAGCAGTCTTGTCGATGAAGGCACAGAAAGCAACTTCAAAAGTGTTTACAAGAAGCTCCCCCTCTAGTCTCCACTGAGGCTGCTTTTGGGGAGAATCTGTCAACGAAAGAGAAATCAAGTGAGGGACCCTTGAATTCCTGGAGAGAGCCATGCATGATGAATACCCACTCTTGGCACACACTTTCATTCAGACTTGAGTGGGCACACCTCTGGGACCCCCACTTTCAGGGGCCTCTTCTATTTTTATAAGTGCCGACGGGGTTCCCAAGTGTTAAGCCCAGGGCTCATTTTGAGCTTCTGCCCTGCCTATTAATTCGACTCCTCCTTTTCTTTCCTCAAGTACTCTGTTTCAAGAAACACTAATGAAGAAATACATGCTGGGTAGGACTTTAGGGATAAACTGCAAAAACCTCCAGCTACACAACCCATTTCTGTTGTCAGCACATTTTAGCACAGGCCTCGGCCTCTTTGAAAGTCTTCCCAGAAGATGCTGAGGCAAAGTGGTAGTGGAGTGCATTCAGCCTTTTAACGCACAAGAAAATCATTTGCTGCACGCTGCCGGTCAAAGGAGCCCAGGCAGCTTTGTGCATTTTAATGAGGCTGTTAAAAAAGTGTCAGTAGCAGTCTCGCATGCAGACAGACACAGGAAGCGATATTGTCACACTTCCCTCCTTGCAGACGCCCTTTTTTCTGAACATCCGAATCACTGGGTGATTGAACAAAAACAGCTTTTCACTTTTCTTCTTCTTTCTCTCTCTCTGTTTTTGCTGCATGCCTGTATTTGCGGAAGAAGCCATGAGCGCACACTGTGTTCTTATCTCGCAGGATGTGAGCCGCAGTGCCAATTGTAAATGGAAAGAAGGAGCAAATGCAGTTAACTATTGAATTGTTTAAATGAATTTATATGATGGGTGTGGAGTACTTCTTTGATCCGCTGTCTGGTACACATGTGGGTGGCACACATAATCAGTGGCTTTCCGCATCAGGATGTTTAGATAAGGAATGGCAGTGGCAGTATGTTGATAACGTTATAAGTCACCCCCAAGATGATGTGATTTATATACAGGCTGTCTGTGTGAGGCAGATATGAGAAAGAGGCCGTTTTTGTTAAACTAGTTCAAGCTTGGTTTAAAACCTGCAAGTATACGTCATACGACTCGACTCTCTTTAGTGCCTTCCTGAGCAATAAGGGTCCAGTCGAGTCTCTGTGTTTTCAGCAGCTCTGAACGATACAGGATTTGTTTTTGCTTGCCCATTAAAGGCAGTTTTAATGTGAATCTTTTATTTCTGCAATATTTGTGTCAGGGCAGAACAATGAATCTGTTTCATATCAAAGGTTTTGAATGCCTAATCTCATATTACATATTCTACAAAGTAAATTTCTTTTGGCAAATGAGATAAAAATATTGTCTCGTCGAAAAATTTTAATTTCCTAAATTGCTGCATCAGACGTCATCAACACGCCCACTTGCTCACTGTGAATAGTTTTTCCTGCTGTGTTCTCACATGGCTCCTTCTGAATATTATTGGTCTGTGGAGATGGTAGGAACAAGTTTGGCATTTTAGGACATTTCCCCACACACAGCAGGCCCAGATAGATAGATAGATAGATAGATAGATAGATAGATAGATAGATAGATAGATAGATATACGTTATTGTCTGACCCAATCAGTGACAGAAATGTTCCTTTGAAATGGCTGCAACAATAAAAAACAACACTCTCAAGACAAGGTAAAAACAGTAAAATAGGAAACATGGTAAAAAGAACGGCACTCTTTTTTAGACATGAATGAAACGTCTCCACATCCAAACACATCCATGCAAGTAACTATAGTCAACAATGACTTTGCTGCTCGCAGCTGAAAATGGTAACGGAAATCCAGACTTTCTCTTGTCCAGCGAGCGAGTCATTTTCATTCTGCGGTGGTGGGAAGTGATTTGTACGAGGACAAAATCTAAGGAATCCGAATGAGAGTAACAAAGCGGGATAGAAACAAACCATTTTGTGTTTATGCTTCACATGTGCTGTGAGTCGCACTGACACCCTGTACATTCCTGCCCTCCTATGGCTCACTGTGGAGGAAGCTGACTTATATTATATCACAGAACTATTAACTGCCGCTTGTGGGGTTTTAACATTTGGTTCCAAATTATTTAGCTGTGACTCCCATTTCATGGCAACGTTATGACTGTAAAAAGAGTTTTCCCTTCAATTTTTAGTTTTTCGTCTTTGTGGCAGAATTAAGTTCCAGTTCTAACTATTAAACAATACAAAAAACTCAGTTATTAACAAATTTTATTTAATTTTAAACCAGATTATTTGAGTTGGTGCAGAACTCGATATCATATTTATGACTAATTATTTCTTACGTGTGTTAAACATCAAAAATCCAAGGAAACCAGATATCATCTCAAATTGAAAGTAAACGGCTATATTTTCACATTACTGCACTGCAAATGTATTGACAAACAAGAGAAAGGAGAAACAGACTTGGTGTCTTTGAGACGAGATGAGCTCATATATCTGTACAGAGCCTTAAAAATTTCAATGTTATATATCCGGTATTATTATGATCGGCCAGGATAGCTGTTAATGTCATGCCTGAAGAAGGTTTATAGAATTTGTACTCTGAGCGTTGCTCTCTCTCTCTGCTCTGATTTAATTATGTCTGTCTAATGAGTTATGTTGCATGGCCACGCTGCCAGTCTGGGTTTCTAATGGAAGACGGTCAATCAGGCATTCCAGACTGCGAGGCATGAACAGGCCTTTGCAGATCAATTCTGTATTGACATCCAAGTGTCTTTATGTCAGATGTGATGAGAGAACTCCATCACTTTTGGAGCCAAGTTAAACTGAAGTGACCGACTGACACAGAGACTGAAATAATTGTTATATTTCCAGGCACAGATACTGATACTGCTGTACGATTGTGCGAGCGCATGACGGCATGATGGTGCACATGCAAGTGAGATGCAAACAGTGCTGCAGATAACACAGCAGAGGTGCAAAACACAGAAAACTCCATTGGTTATCTGAAATTTGAACTTCTACAATCTGCCCCCAATCCGGCATCACGTGACCTAAATGGGTAAACACGGGGGTTTATCGACTCCAATCAGCTATAATGTAAACGTGACACCCATTTAGTTCATGCAGTAATTTCTCGACTGTGACTCTGTTTCCTCTGCAGTCATCGACAGGAAAAGTACAATGACAAACATGAGAGGCAGGCAGAGAAAGAAAGGCAGAGCATCACAGGTTATATAGCGTGTTGTGTTCTTACTGAAGAAGCACAAGAAAATTAATTAAGTGCAGTGATTCTTTTTATTAAGCATGTCTCCTTGCCAGAAGCTGTTTATTTCAAAGCTTTTAAAACTCCTGTGAACAAATAGGGATTTTTCCAGTCGTTGTCAAGTGATACTGCACAGTGGATGAAAGGAAGTAGAAAGAAGAAAAGTTTGAGGTTGTTTATCGTGTGAGTCTGATTTTACAGGTACAAGCAGGGATTTTAAAATCAATTTCTAAAACCAATGTTGCCACAGTTAACAACCGGAGCCATAATTGGTTTGTAATTGAGTGGAATTTGATTTAACTTTGTTTTACTTCATATAATATCTTTCTATTTCTCAAGGTCTGAGAGCCTCTGCGTCGTCTCTGGCTGCACAAAGTATTTTTTAAGTGTTCGTCACTCCGTCAAGGGACAACGGAGGCGACAAGAGCTGCGATTGGTCCTCAGAACAGGCCGAGCTAAGCTGCTCTGTGCCGGCCACAGGGTGTACCGAGCGTCCACAGAGGCGTAGCTGATCACCGATGACAATGTCGCTGCCAAACTATAAATGTCATATCTTAACACACACAGCACATGTTTAGACTCTAAATGGCCTATTTCTCGCCTCAAATGATCTTAAAACTGCGTTCCGGGACACAGAAAATATTTATTTCATGTGAGACAGTCTTTCTCTCTCGGACGCCATTGCTCACGTTAGCAAGAAGCACAACAACCTTGCGTAGCGACCGATAGTGATAGGGTGGAAAATCGCAGTGCATAGCCGGCACCACGATGAAGAACTATGAATTCCCGAGGGGTCTCCATGTTTACGCAGTTGGATAACGCATTGCGCAGTCTGAGAAGTATAGTGTGGCTTTAAGTCATGCTGAGGTCCAGAGGCCTCTGATGACAACTCATCCTTTGTGCTCATGATTTAATAATAATATAAAAAAAATCTTCACCTGTAAAACTATCTCTGACAAATAGCTGAAGTCCCTTTTTATGAGGAGAGAATGAATGGGAAGAGAAGTTGAAGCCATCATTGCCAACCATTGTCTGTCCTCCACCCCCTCTGTAGAGCTCCCATCCCCCCGCAGAGTCTTCATGTGACAAATTGACTGAGCGGCTGGTTGGGTGCTTCATGACAAGGAGAGAGGATAGTGTATCTCACTAAGACTGTCCTGTTTGAGTCGGTCTTTGTGTGTCAGAAGATACAAAAGGTAGGGGAAGGAAAACAAAGCTCTCAGGGGTCAGCAGGATACCTCCCACCTACCAGACCATCCATTCACAAATGATGGGGTGGGGGAGAAAAGGCTCTCAAGAAGAAGAAGAAGAAGAAGTAATCCACGGTGCTGTTGTCGTTGGCAACTGTGCATGCGGGAGGATGTCTGGGAAAGTAGTGCACACAAAGCTCAGAGCTAATGTACTCAAGGAGCCAAAGAGCTTGCTTCCGCCCTGTCAGAATATTCATGGCATAGATCAAGTGTGAAACTAACAAGCACACTTACAGCTCAAGGTCCCTCCTCAAGTGTAGGAAGGACCTTGACCGTGTCATATTTGGGTTAATTGCTTGAGCGACACAAAAGGAAGAACCTGGTGAACCTGCTTGCAGGTGTTGCGTGGAAAAGGAGCTCTCCTGCAGTCAGATGGTGCCGTTTGACGTCCAGCTGAGCCACTGACTTGTGAACGATTCTTTTTTCTGTGCAAACATTCAATATTCATGGTGGGTTACCATAGGCAGTGAGACCAGTTGTGTTTATTTAATGAGAGGGTCTTTGAAATATTCATCGACACACATGGCACTGTAAACCCAGCTTTTGCCTTATCTACACACCTTTACAACCTTTCACCTGCTTCAACTTGCCCCAAGGCTCTTTCAGTTTATGTTCCTTCGAGCGCCACACACCAACTATCACAGTCAGAACAAACTGTGAAGTTCATGGGTCTTGGTTTCAAAAGGAGAAATGTTTCAACGGGGATGGGTGATTGGCACATAAATTATTAATCAATTATTAATTATGAATTAAAATGTCATTTTAAAGCAGTAGTGTGTTACCTTGTAAATATTAACACATGAAAGTTACATTCTAAAACCATGGTCACATGAGTTCACACAATGTGAGGGAACTACTACAAATACTGATAATGGTGGCGACATGTTTCTGGCTGCATATCAGCTCCAAACGACTCACTGCGTTTATCAATATAGCATTGCTAAGAATTGAAAGTGATTTGTTTCAAATCAAGACAGACATAGGTAATGTCAACATTGCGCTAGTAAAGTGAGACGAGGTTGAAGAAAGATTGAAAACACAAAGAGGCACCCAATAAAAGGTTTAGAAGTGAATTCTACTGCTCAAGAAACCTGGATAAACACTTCTTATCCCCACCCCAGTGCTGCCAGTGTAAACGTGTGAACGCTCCTTCAGGTCTGATAGTTTTACTTGACAGAGTCTGTTTCAGCATGAAAAATCATAAATTCTCTTCATGAAGGCCAGTCAGAGGCAGAATAACAACAACAAAAATCATGAAACGTCATGCACTGTTCTATTTTGTTCTCTTTGATTAAGTAGTTATAAAGGTGGAAAAAAGATTATATTGTTGGATGTTATTGTGATGAATGTCGGATAATAAACCAGCAGCAGAGCAGCTTTGATGGTGAGCCTTGATATGGTGAGATGTGGGGGAGGGGGGCTTAATTTGTGCTGTGTCAGCCCAGCAGCAGGCTTTGTATATATGACTGCAGTGCTGTCCTCCGCCGTCCCCCCACCCCCACCCGCACCTTTGCACCCATATGTTTGCAAGAGCAGCCAGCACCACACGACCTTTTCCCAGCCCAAATAAAGAGCTGACCCACCTCACCCCTTTGCCTCTCTTGAAAGCAGGGGCGGACGGTGTATAGGGACGACTTGGGTGACGCCCTGCCAACTAGGAGGAGAAAGAGAATTTTTTTCTCCTAACCAGTTCTAAAGATCCTTGTTTTAGACATATTATCTGTCATTGTCCAATCAGAATCGTCAGAATTCAAGTCATGTTTTATGGTTCCGCCTCTTTTGGGGCGATTTGATTGACGTGGAGAATCGCCCAAACATTCTCCCTTTGACTTGCATGTTAAAAAAGTTTTTTTCAAAAAACATGCCCTCCAATGCATTTTTATTGAGGATTTATGTGCATGCACTAACTTGCTTGCGTCATATGTAAACAGAGCAAAGAGAGGAGGGGATATCTTCAAGTCACGTCTCCCAGTAAAACGTTTGCCTCTCTGGCGGCGCCGCCCTCAGCGAAGCTCGCTGTTTTATAAATACACAGAGGATTGTGCTGGTTTAACCCATTGACGCCAGGAAAGCATTGCTGCATTTCTACCATTGACGCCGGGAGAGCGGCTGCGCGTGTTATTCTACCATAGACGCCGCTTAAGTGGACACGTCAATTTTCAGGGGTATAAGGGTTCCTCGCGACATTGTTTTGAAATGTCTTCTCACAAACATGGAGGACTTTGACAGTGAAGAGAGATCTGAAGGCAGTGATTTTAAGGAGTTTCGTCTTTGATGATGTCATCGCTGATAACGCGAACGCGCTGAACAAATTGACCGGGATTTATGGTTAAGACATAATTATGTTTAAAGACGACAATAAATACCACCGTAATTGATCAAGTGTTTACAACCGCGCACCAGGGGTGACAGTGGATTTACCTGCAGATGCCACAGCGCTGTAAGCATCATCACCGTCACATGTGAAGCAGACTGTTACAGTCATTACATGATGTTCTTGTTCTTCACACTCCCTCAGGACTAAATCAAGGCAATGAAACAAGTTGTTATTACTTGTACTTTACTTACAATTACTTTATTTTCTTACTGAACACACTTTAATTTTACATTTTTGTATCTAAATAAACTAAATTTCAAAGGAAAGCCACAAGTGTAAGCTCTCAAATACTTTTAGAATTGTGTTCCTATATCTGCTACAGAGGCTGAGAAATCAGCCATTTAGTCGGCATTGAAGCTCAGGTTTTAGAGACATGTTTTCCAGGCGCTTCAGGCCTTAATGGGTTAATCGGTCCCAGCACTAACTGATAAGTACACGTAGTGTTACCAGTGCAACGGAGTTCACACTTTCACACGTGTTGACTGTTTATGGCTCGTAGCAAATGAGGCGACGTTTGTTAGCTTGTTTGCTAACATTGTTGATGTTTGTATCGCTCAGGGTTTAACTGCAGGTTAAACTTCATGCAAATCAGAGTGTTTCGTGTAAGAAAGTATTCTAAGATGTGTTTAGCAACACATCTAAATAATGATTTTGACTGATAATTTGACCACACAATCTTGTCATATGTTTGTTGTATGTATCTGGTAAAGGTTGTGAAAGCAATTGTTTCTCTTGATCCTTGGTCAGTTAATAAATACTTGACTTAATATGCTGCCCCTGTATTTATGGGGTTGCTGGACACGTGTCCTGTTTAGCTACTTTACGTCATACAACATAAGATTCATGTAAATCATTTTTGTTTATCAAGTTGCCATCTAATGGACACAAGAAGCACTCTGTTAATCATCTAACAACAAATTGATACTGTCTTTCCTTATGCACCTATTGAATGGGTCACCTTAATCATTATCAGAAAAAATTGTCCCCCCTGAGGTTTTCTTCAGGAGCCGCCACTGCTTGAAAGGCAGTCGGGCCAAATTGCGTGCTACTGAGCAACTCCCACGGGGCAGATGGCTGTCTGACGCAGCTCTCTTTTACTCTCAGACACACACACACACACTGCAATCCACCATATTAACACTTACCGGCAACTCTCTGATCTGGTGCGCTCTAATGCTCTGAGATTTTGGTGAAAGATTTTGGGCTCACCTCACTTAAACGCTGTATGCACATCACACACATGGAAACATTTGAAAAGCAAAGGTATCCTCCACCTCGTTTGGTGTGTGATTGTGTATGGGGCTGGTTGAGCATATGGTTTGTAGTGTGTGTGTGTGTGTGTGTGCGTGCACTGGAGCTGTAAGAGGAGATTAGCATTAGCTCACTGTCTACTCATTTCCATCCCCATCTGCCTGTCTCCCACAGTGATGCCTCCCCTGCTCGCTCACACGCACACACAGACGCACACACTGCAAACTACTCGCATACTTGAGCACAGACATCCACACGGCACCCAGATCCCACCTCCGCAATGCTGCCTCAGTGTTATAATGAATACAGAAGCAGACAGAGTCACATGCAAATGACACACACACACACACACACACACACACACACACACACACACACACACACACACACACACACACAGTCTCTAAGATCTGGATTGGACTGAACAGGTAAAAGATATGTCAAAGAAGAAATGTTCCAAATAATAAGCTATGTTAATCTTATTTCTGACTGAACTGGCCCCGATTCCGATTCCTGACACACAGTAAACTCGGCAGCTATGTCCATTTAAAACACAACTCCCTCACCTGCCACCTGCAGAAGTTCTCTGACGACTCTGCCATCGTTGAACTCATCGCGATGGCGATGACGGGGAATACAGAGAACTGATCCTGGACTTTGCTGAATGGTGCCAGTGGAACCACCTCCAACTCAACGCGGGGAAAACCAAGGAGCTGGTGGTAGATTTTCGCAGACGCAGTCACTCCCAACATCCAGGGACTTAAGCATTACCTGGGTTTTTACCTGAACTACAAATTGGACTGGTCTCACAACATGACCGCACTTTATAGGAAAGGCCAGAGCAGACTTCATCTGCTAAGGAGACTCCGGTCCTTTGGAGTGCAAGGAGCACTCCTGAGGACCTTCTTTGACTCTGTGGTGGCATCTTCTCTGGAGTGGTCTGCTGGAGCAGCAGCATCTCCACTGCTGACAGGAAGAGACAGGACAAACTGATTAGGAAGGTCAGCTCTGTCCTGGGCTGCCCCCTGGACTCAGTGCAGGTGGTGTGAGAGAGGAGGATGACAGCAAAGCTAATATCGCTGTTGGAGAACGACTCCCACTCCATGCAGGTCACTGTCACAGCACTGAGCAGCTGTGAAGGAGAGATACCGACGGTCCTTCCATCCTGCTGCTGTAAAAATCTTCATTTTTAAAGTAATTGAAGAGAAAGTGTTTGTCATAGTGCAGGGCAAAAGTCAAGCAAATGGAGTGTCGATACTGACAAAGGCTATGTCCACACTACAATATTTTTGTCATGATGTGTGTTGCAGCTCCATATTAGGAGATTTTTTTCTACTCACAAGAATGAATGGTTAAAAAAAGAGTAAAGAGCTCCCTTATTTCATGAGACTGATGATGTGGTGTGCCTCGAGATAATGTACGGTGTGATTGGGTGCTATACAAATAAAATGTGATTTGATTAGAGACTGCAACCAAAGTTTAGTCTAACAGAGTTTTTCAGTCACTGCTGAATATATGGAGTCATGACTCAGAACAGCCAATCAAAAAAAGTGAATATGGGCAATTACTTGGCTTTATTATGGCTTTTTGAAGGTCTCTGTTTCTGCCCATTCAAAGAAGAAATGCAAACTTGCCTTGTTTTAGAGCAGGGGTCACCAACCTTTTTGAGACCGAGAGCTACCTTAAGGGTAAAGAATAATATTAAGGGCTACCATATTCACATATTACGCACCATTTTTTTTTTTTTTTCATTTAAATTATTAATATCATGCATTCAATTGCATACACAGTCATTCCAGTACTTACTCCTAACAATTATCAGTTTTTATAAACAATATCAATGATATTTTACTGAGTAATCATATGGATACATGCAAGTGAAGTGAAGTGAAGTGAGCCCGCGGGCACCTTATTGGCTGCCTGCGGGCTACCAGGTGCCCGCGGGCACCACGTTGGTGACCCCTGTTTTAGAGGCTCTAAAGCAGCGGTGAACGTGTAGACGACCGCTGAAAACTGAGGGGAACTAGAGGGGAAATCGCCTACATGTGTTATGCTTAAATTCCTCGAGCAACAACAACAACAAACTATTTCACAATGCTTTTAACTTTTTTGTCTGAATATAAATGCTGTGTGTGTGAGGCATTTAATGTAATCCACTCGCCCCGCCAGGAAAAATGGTGAACAAACCTTTGGAGGCTGTAGATACTGCGCAGAGTCCCCTGTTGTGAAAGCAGGATGCTTCCTGGGAAGCAGCCTTGTTGTGCTTCTTATTTTTTTGCATTGACTTTTCAAAGTATAAGCTAGAAACGAGGAGGAGGATACTGGCGTGGCCTCAGCCATGTGGAAGAGCAGATCCCAGGAGCTCTGTGAGAGCATAGTTATTGGTGATTGTGTGTGTGTGTGTGTGTGTGTGTGTGTGTGTGTGTGTGTGTGTGTGTGTGTGTGTGTGTGTGTGTGTGTGTGTGTGTGTGTGTGTGTGTGTGTGTGTGTGTGTGTGTGTGTGTGTGTGTGTGTGTGTGTGTGTGTGTGTGTGTGTGTGTGTGTGTGTGTGTGTCCGCTGGCTAGCCATTCTCGCTGCTTTTGTGGTGGGTATCAGCTGTGTGTCTGTGATTGTGGAACAGATAGAGGTGATAACCCTGTCCCCTCCCCCGCCTGCTGATGAATGATCTGTGGTCCCAAAGCGCCTGAGTCATGGACTAGGGCTCATTGTTTGTGCCCTTCCCACCTCCACCACCACTACTCCTCCACCTTCTCTGCTTGTGACTTTAATCTTGTCTTTCCTCGAAGCACCATGCTGTTGTCCGGCACAGAGAATGACGCAGCCATGTCGCACAAAGACCTTGTGGACATGTCAGCATCTCAGGCAAAACAGTGACATGACAAACATAAGACTGAAGACTTTGCTACACTCACTGCAAGAGTCTATGTTCCATGACATCACCTGATCCAACATCGGAAGACCCAATCCAGTAGATGGCAGCAGTGGCACAAAATGGTTGTGTCCAGGTTCGTAATCGTCATCTTCCTCTTTGGTCTTCGGTTCTGAATCAACGAGAGGTTGCAAATATTTTCATTACGTATTACCTGTGGACTAAGTGTGAGGTGATGTCGGAGTGGATCAAAATATCAATTTGGTGATATATTGTCGTCCTGCCTTGTGCGAATTGATAATCGATAAGCCAGGGCAAATATCAATATTTTAATTGACAAAAGTAGGTGCTTTAACATAAACAGTCCCTGCCTGGAAGTCACCAGGCCAAAGAAGAGGGAGTTAATAGCAGGATAATTGTGGAGAAAACCACTTTAAGAGATGCTCCATCCATGTTCAATACATAGACTTAATGCTATCTCAAAATCGTCGTATCATGATATTATTGGTATCATGGACCATGTATTGCATATCATACAGTATTGTGTCGTGCGGTACCCTGTGATTCCCACCCATAACATTAAATTACACCATTTGCTTAAAACAGCAGTTTCAGGATTTGAATTGGACTTTGCAGAGTCAAATGTTCTGTAAACAAAGGGACGAATATGTTTTGGTCTAAATTGAATAGAAGTGAAACCCCACCCTTGGTTAGACTTAATAGTCATAACATATCTTGTTTAAATATATGAGGAAATATTTTTGGATTTTGGGACAAAAACTCAGTATTTTCTCCATGGGGGTTGCAGGACTTATGGTCTGAAAACAAAGTCGTAAACAAAATCTTCCTGGCAAACGCCTCAGGTCTTAAGAGTTGTTTCCTCTGCTCTGACTCATAGTTATGTCTGGCTACTCTTAGATACTGAAAGCCAAAGCAGTTTGGGTTAATCTTAAACTGGATTAATCAGGAGCTGGATCGACCTGCCCTATTGATCCAACAAAGCAACTCTGTCCTGAACTTTGATTGATTGGCCATTATAACCTCTCAGTGTTTATCACAACAGTAGTTTATAAGTGGGTGTTGTGAGGCCAGCTGTGACACAGGCTGCAGATGGATGTGAAAGAGGATTTGGTGTCAGTGGTGTCAGGAAGTTTGCAGGGTGAGATCACTGGTTTGAAAATGAAACCGGTTAGTGAAGAGCAGGTTTATGCTGGAGCTGGTAGAGACGTTTAGACGAGAAGTGGAAGAGCGAAGTAGAAAGTATTTGTGTGTTAGAGCAAACCAAGATTTTGAAAGAGGTAGAGCTCGGTAAGCTCACTTTACTCCTCAGCAGTGGCGGCTCCTGAAGAAAACTTCGGGGGCAATTTTTTCTGATTATGATTAAGATGACCCATTCGATAGGTGCATAAAGCAAGACGCTATCAATCAGTCCTTGTGTTCACTAGATGGCAAGTGCACAAACAAACATTATTTGCATGATGTTGTATGATGTAAAATAAATTTTATCGATTAATCCAAGTTTTTTCTGGACTATATATAAAATAAAAACATTGATTATTTTCTCCTCTTACTACGGCACACCTTTTGCCCTCGGGAGCTCCCGTGCGGAACCCCCCTACTTGTTTCCCCTCCGGACATGCACACGGATGCACACCCAGTGACAAGATGGCTACTGTAAACGAGTGCAAGAATTGTGTTCCTATGAAAGGACAAGTATCGTCAGTGATTTGGAACTGGTTTGGGTTTGCGGCGACAGACGTGGAACAAGTGACTGCACGCTGCAAACTTTATTTAAAGCCTGTTTCAACAAAAGGCAGTAGCGCACAAGTAGGGATAGCACTGCTGATTGCGAGTGGCAATGTATGTGACTATGAGTTTTGGCTCCGGAGACCTCCGACACTAGGATCAAGCCAAACAGTGCCAAAAGGTAGGTCAAATATTTAACAGTCCCAAAAACGTGGGTTAATCTACCATTACCAGGGAAATGTCTAAAATCTCAAAATTGAACACAGTTGTCTGGCATCACGCTGTCGCTGTATTATAGTCCAGAGACTGTGACACAGTCTGCGCTACTGTCATGGAGGAAAATATTTTAATTAACTGACACTGAAACACTGTGTATATAAAACGTACTCATAGTACATCATATTTTGTCTTTAGTAGTTAAAAAGATCGAGTTACATTGAAAATCGATTTTTTTAATAAATAAATCGGGGATTTTATTTTTAGGCCATATCACCCAGCCCTAACAGGACTCAAGATGTGTCCAGCAACCACATAAAGACGTGGGCGCTTTCAGACATATAGTTCGATTGCTTTGGTCCGCACCAGTCAGAAAAATTTTACCATGTAATTGCAATGTAGCAAACAGACAAGGGTGCGGTTTGCTTTCATGATTCATGGCTGTGACTCCAAACAAACTTCATGATTTATTCGACTCGCTAACGGCGCGCTGCATGCCAGAAGAGACGTGACCACCTCCTAAATGATCATTTCATCATTAGCCAGCGATCTTCTTGCAGATCCATCAGGTATTCCATTGGTCTATCAACACAGACTAGCCACACATTTTTCATCTTTAATGTGAATACAGAGAGGCGTAAGCTCGTTGAAGTTGTCATACAAACGTAAAGCTTGCTAAACAGAGCTAATGTAATCGTCGTTGTGATTGGCCAGTACTATTCAGCACACCAGCTCTCAGAAGCGCAGCTCCCCCCTGTGGAACGGTGGATGCACTGCTCCTCATTATCAAAACATTGTTTTAACAGTGTTTAAAAATAGCTTCTTCACGACTCCCCGCCTCAGTCCCTTTGACGACCTTTGACCCGGAGTCAGACCCAGAGTCAGAAGACACTGTCGCCCGTGAAACACCTGCACAACGGACGTTATTCTTCTTCTGTGGTTCAATGTACGCAACCGGATGTGCCCGGACTAGTGCCCGGAGCAGGACGATCTGCTGTTCAGGAGAACCGCTGTTTACGTAACTATTACGGGATTTTCAGAGATCTCGCTGAGCCCCGAGATTACAATAAACACAGCGTTCTCAGCAGTGGCTGAACTGTTTGTTTAGAACCTTCAGGGCTTCATAAACAAGGTAATGACGCAGATACACACCAAAAAAACAGCGTTAATTGGAACTACCGGTCGACTTTAAAGCACTTTAAAGCATGACTTGAATCTGATTGAACAATGACAGATAATATGTCTAGAACACTGATAATAACTACTAATAAGGATCGTTGGAATTGGTTAGAAAAAAAAAAAATCTTTCTCCTAGTTGGTAGTGCGTCGCCCAAATCGCCCCTATACACCGTCCGCCCATGCTCCTCAGGAATTAACTGTTGGAAACAAAGGCTTATAATGTGGTTAACATCCTTCCTCCAGACCAGCCGGGCCATTCCTTCTCTCCAAGTCACCAATCTCGCGAATTAATCCATCCCAGCTGCACTCTGGCAAATGAAGCAGCCATGTAGATGCTAAATAAAACAATATGCTGAAAGGGGATCCCTCCTCCTGGCACAGACGCCTGCTTCTCAGGTCTCAGTCTGAGCCTTTACCACGCTCAAGACTTTTTCCCCCACCCACCTAGAATCAGGCAATTGATTTCACATTCCTCACACACAAATTTGCGGACTCTTTCTACTCCACTAGAGCAGACAATAGACCTCTTGAAGTCCTTGGATTATAATTAATGTAATTGTAGATCTCAAAGACAAGGTAATGTGTGTAACCACCTCCGACCCACAGTGAACACAAAGACATTATTCTCAGCATCTTCCTCTAAAGATATGCTGCCATGGCTATCTTGAGCTGTAGAACATCTGTTTATATAATGTCCCTGGCCATTTATATATATATATACATATATATATGTATATATATATATCTGCTTACATTGTGCATGTGTGTGTGTGTGTCGGAAGGAGGTGGTGGATGTGGGGGGGTGGGACAAGCTGACTTATCCCATGTGACCTCTAGCCTTCTCACTGGGCTCATCTGTCTGCCCTGTTTAATTATCCTCACACACACGCACGCACGCACACACACACACACAGGTTCGTGCAGCTACCCGTTTAAGGACATGCATTGACTGCCATTAATTTTTGGACGGCCTAAACAAAGTGTTATCCTTAACCTGAACCATAACATAACCACACATTTCAAATCTTAAGTGTACATCTGCCACATTAGGAACAGGTTTTTGCCTTCATGAGGAATACTGGTCCTGACAAGGTCAGTGTTTATGCCAGGAATACAAGTTCACGCACAGAGGTCAGGGCTGCAGCCATGCGACTTCCACTCCCACTCCTGCTTCTCAGTTCTCCCCCACACTCCTCCCTCACTTCCACCTCTTTGGGCAAGGCTGCTGGTCGTCTACACAGCTCTGCAGAGGATTAAGCCAGATGTGTGCGTGTGTGTGTGCGCGCGCGCTTGTGGTTTGGCCAGCAAAGGCTTTTTCCACCAGCGCTGTCGCAAAGACACAATGCATGTCTCTCATATAGATCCACTTTCCAGGACAGAGAGGAGTCTCTAACTCTCAACCTACATATTCTATATACAACAACTCACATTTGTCATACTTTTTTCCCTCCCTAATGTTGCGCCTTTCCTCTTTAAGCTTGTGTGAAACAATATTGATATACAGACTGAAAGGGCCTGATTTACTAAGACCCCAAATAGAGAGCGCTAAATTGCGTGTGCATGCTTAAATATTGCGCCTGCTGCTGGTTTGCGTTTTGCGGGTGACCTACTTAGATTGCCACCGCAATTGACTACAGGCGCAGAAGTGGTTAAGACCGCGCTCAACAAAGAGAAAGAGAAAGCGCAGACTCAATGGAAGCGCAAAATGAATTTTGAAGCCACTGAACAGAAAGTACAGCTGACGTTCTGCGATGAGCAGATAACTGAGACCGAGGGATATGACATCCTTGTTCCCCGAGTCCATAGGACCTTTTTTTATCATTATTATTATTATTATTATTATTATGATTATTTTAAAGGTATGATGGACAGCTCCATCATTACCTGACATATAAAACAAAGAAAACTATGGACTATGGATGTTGCTGTGAGAAAAAAAAAGGTGCTGCACTCTCCTCCTGACTCACCTGCAGCTCACCGACAGCTGATCTCTGATCTTCTGCTTAGCTACGAACCATCCAAAACTCTCAGATCATCTTGAACAGGTCTGCTCTGTGTCCCCAGAGTCAGAACTAAACATGAAGAGGCAGCGTTCAGTTTCTATGCACCACATATCTGGAACAAACTCCCAGAAAACTGTAGGTCTGCTGAAACTCTTACCTCTTTTAAATCAAGAGTGAAGACTTTTCTGTTTTCCTGCTGCATTTCAGTCATTTCCAATACTGCACTGTAACCTGTGATTCCTGTGATACATACATTTTTATCTTTTTAATTTATTTGTATTTATTTTATTTTTTAATCTTCTACTTGATGTTTTCCATATACATTCAACCTGCTTTTATTTTTATTTTTTATTTTTATTTTATAAATGTCTCTTTTCTATGCTTTTTAATGTTTTATGTAAAGCACTTTGAATTACCTTGTTGTTGAAATGTGCTATACAAATAAACTTGCCTTGCCTCTTGACAAAAAGTGTTGAGGACATGTCACACATCCATTGAAAGTAGACCTATGTGTAATCTTGAAAGAAACAGCAGAGCGCCCCCTGGCAGCTGTCAGTGAGCTGCAGGTGAGTTTTTTTTTTTATGGCAACATCCATAGTCCATAGTTTTCTTTGTTTGATACGTCAGGTAATGATTGAGCCGTCCATCATTACCTTGAGGATTGCCCTGACGCAAGTCTGCCGTCGTTGAGTCTGCTCTTTCTCCATGTTGACAACCCTTGACTAGCGCAAAATCCTCATTTAAATAGGGCGGTCTTAACCAGTTCTGCGCTTGTAGTCAATTTCAGCGACAATCTAAGTAGGTCACCCGAAAATTGCAAACCAGCAGCAGACGCAGTCTTTCAGCTTGCACACGTGATTTTGCGCTCTCTATTTGGGATCTCTGTAAAATGTGTGGTTCTGCTTGTCTTTGTAAATCATTACAGTTCTGAAATGGACTGTAGGGGCAGCACAGGAGAAAGATCTGCTGTTACCAGCATCTGTATGATGTGTTGTTGTTGTGACAAATATGTTTACGAGCCGATGACGTTTTACAGCATGCAAATGTAGTTCTAAGTTCGTAGATCTCGGTGAGATCTAAAAAAAAAAGTGTCATAAAAATGTTGAGGTTAGTAATCACATTATACTGCGTTGACCAATAGAGCCACTGAAACGTGTGTGTGGATGACACATGGACTCCAAATAGGAATTCAAATTAAAGCATGTGTTTCAACAGCCAGCAACTTCATTTAAAGAAAATGAAAAGAAAAGAACATTGTCTGCATGAATGAACTTATTTATGTAGTTTTATATTTGCCTGAATCATCTTTTTTTCCTGCTTTATGTCCTGTAGAACATTTTTCATCATCAATTACATCTATTGTTTCTCCAGTATAGTAAATCTTAGCTGAATGGCATGCTGTGAAAATGTCAGCCATGCATGCATATGGAGATCATAATCAAGGTGGTGTGTAAAATAATCTGCCACATCGGATCAGTCCAGATGTGTTTTTTCTTTTCCTTCTCAAAAGTGGTGACATTTCTCACTGATAAAATCTGATGTGAACACGAGGTTAGATCCATTCACGAGTGGTTGTCGACTCAGCCTAGATGAATTTGCTTTTTAAAGCTAGGCGGAGGTGAACAGTGTGGTTTCCTCTATCTAGATTTAGACACTGTCTTAATATATTATGGTAAGAGCACGGCAGGACTGCAACAGAGGAAAATGTCGAGGGTGTAATTTATTTTTTCACAGAGGAGAGAAGAGGCCAGGACAGGAGGCAGTGTTTAGTCTTAATTCAAGGACAGAGCCAGAGATGTTATGTCTCTCTGTCTTTCTCTCTTTCACGACCTTTCATGTTTTCTTGAACTGGTTACCCCACCTCCCTCCCACCATGTCAAACTCCTTCCTCTGCCCTGCCAGACACCCACCTCTCACTGCTTTCAACATCTGCGGGGAAGCCATCCAGCTCAGGAAGTGCTGTGAAACATCAGATTCCACTTCCTGCAGCAATCAATACATCTCAGGTCCAGCAGACACACATCCACAGCTGAGAATGCACACGTTTTCTTCTCTTCCCCGCTCTTTCATACACATACACCTGGTGTGATTTCACACTGTATACTTTGAATAAAATGGGCTTCACTCAGAGCAGCTTACAACGGCAGGATCACATTCTGTCTCTCAGCCTTAAAATGAAGGCGAAAGGCAGCCAAGGCCAGTGTGTCCTTCACATTATCCAAAGACAAGATGTCAGCTGTCAGTATCTTTGTGATTGGTGTCCATTCAGTGAACCACGATCTGTGAATGTCACTTTTGTCAGTGGTACTCTGGGCTAATGTTACTGCATAAAGAGCAGCTTCACTGGAAAACAGACACTTTTCAACTCGGTACTTAGTACAATCTTGTTTTTTGACCTTCAAGCTATTGGCTGAATTTATGGCATTTTGGTGGCTCTTTTCCATTACACAGTTCTAGCACTACTCGACACAAACACTCTCTCTGGATCCTCACGACAGCCACCTAACACAGGACTATGGTGCATTGTTGTGGACAGCAGCCACGTATGCTTGCTGTAATGCTCACAGTCGCCGGCTTTCAGCAGTGCTGTCGCTAAATACACTACCCTGTTAACTATTGAGGTTTATGCAGCAGGTACCAGGTACTATCCCTAATGGAAGAGCAAAAAGAAACGTGTAGAGCCGAGTTGTGCTCGTACTGTATAATGAAAAAGGGCCATAAGAGTTCCACCTCAGCATTGATGCAACAAAATAAATCCCTGGCCTTACTTGATGCTATTGCTGGCTCTTTTATTTTGTACCCAAGCAACCAACTACAAATAGATAATCCGTTAACAAGAACAAGCATGCTATAAAAGCAACATTTGCTTTCAGGAGAGCTAAAAATCTATCGTTTTGAGATTTCTTCTTTATAATTGCTGATGTGGCCTGAATCACCAAGTAACATCTTTTTGGAAAGTTGGCAACTGTTTAAAAAGCAGCAGTGAAATGGACGGAGAGATGAATAAAATGAGGGATAGAGGAATGGAGGAATGATGGATGCCCCCCTTCCCCCACACACACACTCCTCCACCCTGGCAGTAATGAAATGATAGATCCCTAATGTGGATGGGAGCAGAAGTGAAGGGATGACCTCACAGCCACCTAATCGCTGCGGAGGGACAAGCCAGTGGCTAATGTGTCCATTAACCTCCCCTCAGCCTGAGGAGAAATCAACCTGGCTGGTAGTGAGATAGAGGAAGAGAGGGATGAGATGGCGGACAGGAAACGACACAGAGCTCTCCTTCCGCTCGGCCACAGCTTTGGCTGAATCCACACTCACTCTGCTGCTTGTTTGCCATTTTGTTTGAGCTATTTTCGGTGCTTATGCCATGAAAATTTGAGCTGAAGGTTTGATTGGGACATTAAGGGTTTAGTTAGCAGTTCATTTCGTTGCACCTTTTGATCTGAAAGTCCTTTGAGTGGAAACCACTGTTGACTCCATATGTTGCAAAAACATCAGCCTCAGTGTGATTGTGTAAATGTTTTCTGCGCGGGAGATCCTGTTGTTCTGCGTCTGGCCTACAGTTCATCTCTGGGGTCAGAGAGGTTGCTGATACCAGATTTTACTCCAATGGAAGCCCCCCCCCCCCCACACACACATTTGTCATGTGACCTGTGTGGGGTGACAGTCAGTGGACAAGAGCCAGAATCGCAGAGAAGGGCCTTTTTTGTACAAAAATGAAAACAACAGTGCATGTACACAGAACTGAGCACTGAACAATCACATGTTCACCTGATGCACTGCATGCAGTCCCTCCTACTTCCCCTTTTCTGAGTACAGGCAGGGTGTGAAGTGTGGTGGCTGTCAGTCGCGGACCGTCAGTCTCACCTTTTGCCGCGGCAGCCAACAACTGTGACTTTTGGTCACACTGGTTTCCTGACGCACAGTTCATGATGTCCTGTCCCAGACTTCTTATCATTTGATAACTGTTGATAATGTTGCTGTCTTTCTATGATTAAAACTTGATTTAAACTTGCCTAACTGGGGGTTAATGGTTCTGTGTTGAATCTAAGGGGCTAGGGGTAGAGGTAAAAATGGAAATATCACAATTTGACAGAAACGGCTAAACCTTGGGTTTTGTTTTTTTGGTGTCGTCTGCAATCCAGGATTTTGAAAAGACTATTTTCTGTTGCATTTGAAGGCTCACATTTGTGCTCTGTCCTATTTTGAGACCACTAACCCCCTACAACAACAATTGTGTCATGTGATATTGGTGTATGTGGAAACTATGAATTGGTCATAACTGTAATGAAGATACCAGCTCACTTAAAAATAAATCAAACAGGGCGAGACCAGTCTGGCAGGACAAGAAACATTAAATAAAATGTATGACCAGTTATATCATGACTGACAGATTAAAAAAAGACCCTGGTAGTAATGAAAAGTACTGAATATAATGAGTAAACAAAGCTTCGTCTACAGTATCAGCTTTCTGAAACTATGTGACAAGGCAAACTCCAGACCCTGTTTCCTGTCACTGTGATCCCTCCTCCCTCACCACTGAGGGATCATGTGATTTGGCTTTAGAGTCAATCTCTTTCTTTCCCAGTGTGTCTCTCTGTCACTCACTTGGCCATCAGAGTTCAACAGGGGAACACAATGTCCAGCTCTGGAGTGGAAAGCGCCAGTATGTGCTGTCCGACCAGCTCCATTCTGAGGCTGCCCAGCACCCTGTCCTGATCCAAAGGGCCTTTTTGTGCTTAGCCTTCACAAAGATACACCCTGAGCAGAAAAAAATCAAACAAAAACAAAACTAACATTAGTGTCCCAGCCAGAGGGGGGAGGGGGGGGGGGCGGTAGCTCTGCACACCAGGTCCAAGTAAAGAAGCTGCCAGATCCAGAAATGACAAATAAGACCTGGTGAAAGAGCCGGAGAAAAACAGAGGAAGGAAGTTTTCTATTCGAGCTAACAAAGCACCATGTGGTCGGCTTCCCCTCACTCCTCTTCCTCACCAGCCACAGTGGCTCTGTTAAATGCTCATGTTCGTCTTTGCATTGCAAGCGTTTTGTAGTCAATGCTCTATGATCAATCATAACCCCATTCACATGGAATAATACTCTTGTTAATGAGTATCAGAAACTGTGATTGTATTGTTATAAGAAACCAATTCATGTTTTTTTGCTCTAATATGACTCAGTCCGAACACTGTTGCAAAACCCCAAAGATCCAGTGAATACCTCCACTAAGGAGGTTGTCTTTTCACTTGTCTGTGTGTTTGTTTGTTTTTCAGCAGGATAACAGGATTAATGTTCATGAATCTTGTATGAAGGGAGTGGTAATAAGGCCAAGAAAGAACCTATTAAATTTTGATGCAGATCCAGGAGTTGTCTTAGCTTGAATGAATCAAGATCACTGTTGGTGGACGTATACACAATAAACAATAATTTTTTTAATCTGAATTGTAATTTTACCGGTGCTATCTTTTTGTTTTTGTGTGTAGTAAAACCCAAAAAGACATATCTAATCTGACGTCAGGATTCTTTTTTATTAAACATATATTAACCCTGTGAAAAAGGGTAGTCAGAAAACTGTAGTCAGATTAATTGCTTTTTTATTGCTGCCACGTGGATTTTATAGTGTCTAGCAATATTTATTAGATTTTGGTTTGAAATTGAGTTCGAGCAGAGGCCTGGTTTAGTGTGTGTGTGTGAGGTGAAATTCCTCCATCACATGAGGACCTCAGGTACTTGTACACTCAGTGTAAATGAGGTTTAGAGCCAAGATGGTGACAATCAGGGAGAGTGTTGTGACAGAAATAACAAACTCATGACCATCAGTCATAAAACACTTAGCCAGACACAATCTCTCGCAGCTGCTTTGACTCCTTTAACTCTGCTTTGACTGGCCTTTATTTGCTCTGCAAGTGTGTGTGTGTGTGTGTGTGTGTGTGTGTGTTTCCACACAATGGCGCTACTGAACTTTGAGCCTCGTCTTGAGACCGGTGCGGTTGGCTGTGATAGGAGAGACACAGTCGGCAGCGGCATGGGAGCGTTATTCTCTGCCCTTGATAAAGGAGCTGTAACCACAGAGTTGACCTGAAGACTCCACCCTGACCTCTCTGCTTTACTGTATCAGAGATATGCCTTAACATTTGCCACAAACACACATACACATGCACACATGAGGTGTGGGCCACCAAGCCGCTGGTTGTTGGCTGTGTGCAGGGCATGTTGTACAAAGTCTAATTTAGAATGTTTATTTGGATCGACATAAAACTAGAAATAGCACTGAGGTAGCACCAAAAGAGGATGGCTTGAAATAGCCGTGTGTGTGTGTGTTACCTTTGTAGGACACTTTCTGACATTAACACTGACCTTGTCGGGACCAGGAGCTGCAGGATACGGCCAGCACCAGCGCGCAGCTACCATGGAAATTTCGTTGTCTTTAAGTCTGATGGGGGAGCCGCAGACAGTCAGACACCTCTGCGGCGTAGAGAGAGGGAGGGGAAAACCGTTAATGGATTTACTTCACTGTGTGTTTCATGGTGCCATACAGTGAATCTCTCACTCCCTCCCTCCCTCTCTCAAAGTGGGCTAAGCAGTAGCTGGAGCATCAAGGCCAGGCAGCGTTGTATGAAAAGCTACTCTCCTGCCTTTTATGCTTGGAAAGAGCTGCAGCATTAAGTGAGAGCGGCATCAGACTAGGGTGTGTGTGTGTGTGTGTGTGTGTGTGTGTGTGTGTGTGTGTGTGTGTGTGTGTGTGTGTGTGTGCATGTGTGTGTGTGTGAGTGTGTGTAATTGTGTGTGTTCGCAAAGCTTCTCGCCCCTCCTCTGCACAGTACAGCAAAGCACAGTGCTCTGGCCCTACATTATCCCGAATGCTGCTGCAGTGATTGGAGCAGTAATGTGGTTGCTAAGCAAATGCAGTCTTCCTGGACTAAGTCAGAGCGACTGCTTCCTGGCTGGCTGGTGGGCTGGGCTTGGCGGCCGTCTGCTGCTGCGTGCTAACAGGAATCACACGCACATAGACCAGCATGGCTGAGTTTCTTCACTGTAGCGCCAGATTTATGTCAGTAACTCTGTAATTACTTCTGTCTTAATAATTGATTAAAATCTCACAGTGATCTGCCTGCCATTTGCTCTGTCATACAACAGCTCGAGGAGGAGGATGGTAATGAGTTAAACAAACGAGACAAAACGCGGTGGACCACAGCAAAAGGTTTCAGATGAGTCAGTGGACACAGCTGCTGGGTTCATTTTTAGGTTACTGGTTTTATCATTGCAGTTGTAACATTTAGCACCGAGTCTTGGAACATTAAATCAATGGATGCCACATTCAAACAAAACTGACTGTTGCTTTCAGTTCATAATAATGCAAGTTTGAATGAAAGAAAGAAAGAATGAAAGGGGAAGTGAAATGTAAACACTAGGGCTGTAAAGTCAAAGTTGACTGGTTGACTAATTGGTTGACACGTTCTGGCTAGTTTATTTTAATTATTATTAATATTTTATGGTGACTTTAATTAGGAGGGAAATACCAAGGGTGTTTTAGAGCACCTGTAGTCGATTTGTAGTCGAAATTTCAGGGCTTTAGTCAACCAAGAGTTTCTTTGGTTGATTACAGCCCTAGTAAACACTCCCTTTCTCATTTTAGCATAGTTGTTAGCATTGCTTCCAATTAGCAGAAGTCTGCACTTTTTCCTGAAATTGTCTTTTTTGGTGAGAAAGCAAATGTTCTCATTTGCGACTGTCAAATGTGAACAGTAAACTCTGAAAAACACAGTCCTCACTCAGACGTACAGACATTTTCCAGTTAATGTTTGAAAACCAGCTTTACTTGCCAGCTAATGCTAGCTAAGCTTAGCTAATGCTAGTATGTCAGCTGGATCACATTAAAATCAAATTGTACCTCAGTAGTAGATGTTTTTATTTCATAAAGAAGAATTAAGGTAATTAAGCTTCAACCTTTTGATATTTATTTCTTTTCCATTCGTAAAAATGTTAAAACAAACTGCCATTTTTCAGAAGTCATCAGTTCTATTGTTAAAAAATGCCACATGTAAAATATAAATATAAACTTAAACTCTGTCTGATTAATAAGGGGAGATTTTAAGATGTAACCTGCCATATGTTACTGCCAAGTTGTTCCTGTGTACTGTTGTTGTTTTCATCAAAGGCAGCTAATGTCATGTTGACGAGTTTAGTTAAAGCTGCTACCTGCTCTCAGGTTTCTGACCGGCCCGCCAGTTTCTGGCTTGAGTTTCCATTAAGGTGACATGGCAGTTCAGGGTCAACTGTCTGTCAAAGTGGTGAGATGGAGATGCACGGTTGGGAAGGGCTGTCAGGTCACTTCCTGAAGATGACTTTAATTAAAGCAGTAGTCTGTTCGGTTAGCGGTCAGCACGACATATTCTTGTCAGGAGACCTCAGAGTGATGGGGCCAGTAATTAGCCTGTCCCAAAGTCAAGAGGTGGTAATGTGGAGGTGCATGCTGGGATCCACTTTCAAACATGTTTGCGGTAGTAGTGCTATCTATGTGCCCTGGTCTGTGCATGAGAGCAGGATGCTGTCTACTTTTAGCTGCAGTGTCACATTTCCTCACCTCACGTCTATATCCTGAGTATGTCTGACTTTTACACATGGAGGACACTTTCTTTGACTTGCAGATGGAGTAAACACATGTCGAACATGTTTGGTGTGGATAGTTTCTATCTCTGTCAATAAATAAGTCATTGCCATTCAATTGGCGGATGCAGTTGAGATACAGCAGGAGACCTCTGACAGAGACAAATGTGTCCAGGTTGTACTGTGTGAAAGCCAATAAATAAACCTCAGGCAGTGAAAAATGGAGCTACACATTGTACTGTTCTTTGTAAGTGGGAATTTCAATTGCAATGGATTTGCAGCTTTGTATTTATGTGGAGCTTTTGTAATGAAAATTCAAATTGTATTTCATTGTATAATGGGGAGAATAATTAAAAAATATGGGCCTGATTTACTAAAGCTTTGCGCATGCAGAAACACGTGCAAACTGGATTGCACATGCAAATTTGCATTCATGCCGATCTCTCGGGCAAAACAGCACTCCACAAGACAATCCACATTCTTGCTGTAATTAATATGCAATGTGGGGCGTTTACACACAGTTTTGCTTGTGCTGGGAGAAGAAGAGCGAGTGTCTGTCCAATATCCAACTTCAAACCAACTTCACTGCGCTGCATAACAGATGCTTGCACACCGTGGTTTGTTGACATTAATTTTCTCATTGTCATCGTAGTCTACGCTGAATCCTAAATGCTCTCACACAGCAAACATATACGAAGACGGTGCCGATTCAAACTTCCTTTTTCCAGAGTCTCGTTCACTTGCGCTGATTGACGATGAAGGCTGCGCTGCTCTGCTCATATCTCTGCCCCTGAGTGGATCTAAACACGCAGCATTGTGTATTTTAATACATTTTGAAGGACTGAAACGTACCGAAATACTGTTGTTTGGCGTTGCGTGTTGAACCGAAAAGGGTGTACCGAACGGTTCGGTAAAATACTGAATACTGTTGCATCCCTAATATACAGGTGAATCCAATCATGAGAAACGGTATTTAAGGGACTCAATTGTAAGTGTTTCTCCTCTTGAGTGGCAACACGGGAGCCTCAAAACAACTCTCAAATGACCTGAAACAATGTTCAACATCATGGTTTTGGGCAGGGGTCTCAAACTCAATTTGCCAGGGGGCCACATGAGTTAGAGTCCCCCACCCCCAAAGAAAAAATAGCCGGGCATGCGCAGCTTTTGAAAATTTGAGGTCAAAATGGGGAATTCTGAGGCTTTTTGAAAGACCATTATGGTGACTCACGAAGTAAGTGGAAAAAACCCCCGAAAAAAATAAAATAATTATGTCAATTCTGTAACATTGTATTTTAATCTAATTGTGTTGTTATGGCTGGGACTGTGTGTACTTGCATCACTAAAGTCAAGGCATTGCAATTCTAGAGGGTGCCCCTCATCTGGTGCGGGCCTTTTTTTTCTCCGCACCGCCCCTGCTGACTCAGCTGACTCTGCTCCTCTCTCTCCTGCATTGTGCGCAGCTCTATTCGCGCTCTGGTACCTGACTGGATAATTTCTCTATGCGCAGTTATATCCACACATCCATATATGACACATAAATAATGATCTTTATGACGTGTGTCATAGTGTGTGTGTGTGTGTTCGTGTGCTGCTATAGTCTGCAGCTTTTTTTCTCTCCCTCTTGCGCCGTTCTTCCTTATCGTCACTGCGGGCCGCACTTACATTAAACTTTGATATCAAGTGGGGGGCCACAAAATATCGCGGCCCGTGGGCTGCAGCATGTCATCTGGTGGCACATTTCTTTATCTGGTTTGTTTAATAAATTATCATAAACTTCAAAGTCTGTGGACGCTCGGTGCTCACTGTGAGCCGGCACAGAGCAGCTTCGCTCAGCCTGTCCTGAGGACCAATCGCAACTCTTGCCGTCTCCTTTGTCCCTTGACGGAGTGACGGACACTTAAAAAATATTTTGTGCAGTCGGAGACGACGCAGAGGCTCTTCGACAGGCTCTACATCGACGCAGAGTCTCTGCGTAACCTACACAGAGCACTTTACGTAGAAGAATAAATTGGGCTTTAGTCGAAATTTCAGGGCTTCCGTCGACCAAGAATTTCTTTGGTTGATTACAACAGCCCTAGTTCACACAGCCCCCTATGTGGATGTTGTGGATGCATAGCACAACATTTATGACTTGATAATAAACTGGAATGGAATGTGGTTTCCATGGAAACATGGGCATGTGCCAGAAGGTGTACGACAACAATAATATACAGTATACTCCTGGGCTCAATGACAAACATGCAGCTAAACGTCTGCTCTCTGAAATTACCTAACCCTTTGGACACTGTGTAAACTAAACTGTTTGACTGCACCTGTGAAGTATAGAATTCAGGTTCAGGCTCTTTTCAATGCATACAGAGATATTTTGGACAATGCTATGCTTCCAACTTTGTGGCAACAGTTTAAGGTAGGCCCTAATCCATTTTTCAGTACCCTATCTAGCTTCGACAGCAAGACTAAGGTGTAGTGTAAGATGTAGCTTGCAAGCTAACGAGACATCGCTCTGTTTTTAGCCAGCTCCAGGTCTTGCAGTTCACTGTGCAGTAGCACAGTGTTTTACACAAACTTCCAGCCTCAGAGGATATTTGTGTCCAGAGGATATATTTTATTTATGAAAAAAATGTTCACAAGCATCACAAGCCCTTTGTTGTTGATCGTGTATGGAAATTCCTATGCTGGAGGGACACCTTGAACGCACCAGTTACGTGCCTGCAGTGAGTGCCGTGTGTGGATCGGTGATATGAGGAGCACGCGTTTGAAAGCACTGCAGAAAGATGTAGATGTTGTCCTACATTTCTTCTCAACCAAAGGCTTCCTTTCTGTCGTGTTTTCACGTTCTCTCCTCGTGTTGTTGATCCACACACGTCACTTTCAGCCGATGTAACACTGGTGCGTTCAGGGTCTTTTTCTAGCATGGGAATATACATACTCGCCGCGTGGCGCATTAGTCGTTTTTTTTCGATTTGAATGTTTTTAGGATCGCGAGAAGCCAAAATCGTGGTCACTCTATGCATTACGGTGAAACTCAGTAACAACAGGTAAACGGACATTACTATGGGGTATATGGAGCGGGGGTTGGGACGACGGTGCATGACAATAGGTGATAAGTGGCGACACTCCCCTGGAAGCAGTGGATGAGTGTTTACCTGGGTCTCATTCACATATTAATGACCAGGCACAAAACCGAGCGTTCTGAAAAAGGCTGTTTTGGCAGAGTTATTGAACTGCTATTGTGCTTCATCCTTATGATATTTTGACTAAAGCATGACACAGACATGTTCATTAGGGCACCAGGACCTAGTTTAACTTGGGTTAATAGGGTATAATATGGGACCTTTAATTTAAAGCAATGCTCCCCTGACAATGTCTTGTTTGTCACTGTGCCGCTGTAAAAAGTTTATCCTAGATTAGCAGAGACTGGGAGCAGGGGGAAACGGCTAACCTAGCTTTGCGGAAAGGGAAAACATCTGAATAATACAACAAGCACTGGATATTGATATTTTCAAAAGTCTGTAGTGGCTCTGTTCCATTTAAATTTCACAACATGGAATTGTTTCTGTAGAACACAGTGTGTGACTGTTGGTTCTTTCCAGCATCGTATAAAGTGGACTGTCTCTCTCTGTGTGTGTGTGTGTGTGTGTGTGTGTGTGTGTGTGTGTGTGTGTGTGTGTGTGTGTGTGTGTGTGTGTGTGTGTGTGTGTGTGTGTGTGTGTGTGTGTGTGTGCGTGTGTGTGTGCGTGTGCGCGTGCGCGTGTGCGTGTGCGCGTGTGTGGCCTCATATGGGCCTGACCTGATTCCAGCCAAGCATCGCGTGCCTGACCAGAGCGTCTCTCTGTTCCCTTTCTCTCATTCTTTTTCTGATCCTCCCTCTAATGCTCACTGGCTCTGCTCTGCTCCATCCCTCTCTCTCTCTCCCTCATTCTTCTCTTGCTCTCTTTTTCTCCCCCCACATTAAAGTGTGCCTCATTGCCCATGCTGCACAGTTCACTTGAAGACACGCACGCACGCACGCACACACACACACACACACACACACACACACACACACACACACACACACACACACACACACACACACACACACACACACACACACACACACACACAGGGTCCCACAGGCGCTCAGCATGCTTACCCCAGTAAGAGTGAGCTGAAAATGTTTGCCGCGGCTTTACTGCAGACTCGTTGCGAGTTGCAATGTCTGCCTCTATGCAGCTCAGGAATGGAAGGACCATTTCCATATCTGGGTTAAAGTTGAAGATTAATTGGGAAATCATCTTTTCCCATTTAGTTATTAATCTCCGTGGTTTATTATTGTTTAAAATTAACTACTCTAATGGATGCCAGATGCCAACTCAATGAAACATGTTTCCTGGAAGTCCACAAAGAACCATGCATCAACTATCACCACTGTGGCGTCTTTAACACACAGTTTATCATGACAACCTGCTGCTGGAGGTTTGCCAAAGCAGAGCAGACTGCCAACGAGTAATCAAACAGAAGAGTCCAACTTTTGATTAGGTTGTTCATCACAGGGGAGGGCTGGGATTATGTTGGCTGCAGTGGAGCTGATTTTCCTGGTTAACGCCTGGTCAATAATCCTCACCTGCTAACTGGCTGGAAATGGAATGGAAATGGAATGGATTTCCCGAACTGAGGCGTGCATCATTAATCCGCGTCTCATTGAGACATGACTCCATTCAGGAAATCCATTCCACTTTTTGCAGCCAGCTAGCAGAGCAGTCAGGGAATCGCTTGTGGAGACATTTCAGCAGACAATATCAAAGCACAGATCGGAAATTTTCGATCCGTGAATTACATCTGTATCAGAATCCGATACCGATACTGGATCGAATCGGCCCCATCCCTAACTCACCCCCACTGCTCATCCTCCCGATCCCTGAGAGGTCCTGTTGTTGGGACAGATGATTCAAGGCCTGTCATCCCCAATTACCCAGATGTGGGCCTCAGCCTTCATTCCCCCTACTCATCCCTCCTTTCTCTCTCTCTGTGTTCTTCTGTTTTGGACACAAAACTCTAGGTGAGCAAGTGTCATTATCTGTGCAGGTTTTGCAAGGGTTTTTAAAGCACATTTATGCATGCTACAGTATAATTTCGGATAGATTTATTGGCGTATTTCGTTCAGTAACATTGCAAAACTGAGTGTTTCTGCTAAATGACAGACACCAAGAACATTCCCACCTTTGTGGACTTTGGTACAATCTGAAGGCAGCTGCTGCTAAGAAAACGTTGATGAAGTTACTCTCCATTACTAACTTCAGGAACTTTTCATTGCTGAAATGGACAGCATGTTTTGTCTTTAACTTGTCACTGTCATCACTATACAGTATACTTGGTTACCAACTGAGGAAAAGTATCTGTCCTTATTGGTGTCTTGCTACTGCAGTGTGTTCACAACAGTGACCAGACAGGAACCATTAGGGACATAAAAGTTGTCCTATGCCTTTTTGAATTCCATCGAATCAGCATTTTGGTTTAAAACACACTCAGGCTTTTTGTCTGCTGTTTTTTTTTTCTTGTTCTCCTATGCGTCATATCCAGAATTGTCTCTATTCTTTGTCTCACAAGAAATGAGAAACAACAGCAGCCACAGAAATAGAGCAGCGCCTGCTCCATTTCCTCTGGGATCAGCCTGTTGAGGCTCAGAACACAGCCATGTGGTGTTGTCTGCAGGGAACAAACACCAAAACAGCTGCCAAGCTCATTACATTATCTCTTCCCATTTTCATCTTTACTGTGAGAGATTAGGAGATTGGCTGTTTACACTCCACTGATGCGCTGTATGTGGGAGGCCCGTCATGTATATGTGGGACCTACTTGTATCGTCTGACCTACTTTGCAAAAGAGCTTAGTGTTTGTATTGGATCTGTAAATTTGGTGCAGTTGCCCCTCTGTGTTGGTTCTTTGTTGAGGCCGGCCCATGTCGGACAGGGAGGAGAGAGGACAGGCTGCCGCCACTGCTGCGTCTTTAAAAACTCTCCCCAAGCTGCTTTTCAGATTACCAGCGCTGCAAACTGGGTAATCGCTCCTCAGCACGAAAGGGCTTACATACCAACTGCAAAGTTAGCACAATTCATTTCCAGCAAACACTTCACCCCATTTACTACTTAAATCAGATCTTTGTTTTTCATTGTTGTTGTCTCACTGTTATGTGTTGTTTAAAGACCGTTCTTATTTGGATACAATAAGACACACATCGCTGATGCTTACGGCTGGTATATGCGGGGAGTGAGAGTGTGTAGTCTGCTGTGTGTGTGTGTGTGTTTGTGTGTGTTTGCATCACTGACAATTTCAAGCCTTCTCAGCTTTGTCCTGGTGGCAGGAGGCACCAATATGGTACCATAATAAAATTTTATGCAATTTAACATTTAAATTATGAATATGATGCATTCAATTGCGGTTGATGTTGGTGACCACTGCCATAGATGCATATAAAATGTTGTTGGCATCCATCAGTGTCAAACATCACTCTAGCAACAACCACAACACCAGTTGTGAGAGACAATACTTTGGTGTGAAAGCCACCTCCAGTGTTGTGTAAGTGCTAACAGAAACAGGAGTAACTTTCAACAACAAGTTCTTTACACATCCCCAGCAAAGACCACCTTAAGCCATTTTACTTTTAAATCCCGCCCCCCACCCTCCTCCCTTGGCAAGTTGTGATGACAGTGGTGGCAGTGGCAAACAACCAAACAGAGGAGAGCTGCACCAGAAAGCAGCACAAGGGGGATCTGTCTTGGCTCTGATGTCAGTGCAGCAAAGGAAAAAGTTAGCCATGAGTGGTGGGGAGGGAGGCAACGCATATTCTTGCCAGAGCCAGAAGGAGTTCATCAACATCCCCCCTGCAATGTTTTGTAAGAGAGGAGAGATCATAATAACTCTGGTCCCAAGTTCCACATGAAGAACAATTCCTGGTTCTTACATAAGTAACTTGAAAAAGTGGTATATTACCATTGCCATTTGCCGTCAGTTGTGAGTCAGCGACACATTTTGGATCCATACTGCAGTTTAAAACCAAGGCAAAAGACACTTGTATCTGAACCTGATTTATAAATACAATGCAATAGGCAAAAACCCCCACAATGTGCTGTCCGGTCTCCTGAAAGCAGCAGCTGTAGAAAAAGCAGCTTTTTATGATTTAAAAAATGCCTGGAAAAAGTGACTTTATGTAGAGTTCTGCCAGATAATTTGTGTGTTCTAGTGACAACACCCCCTTCCTCCAATGTTCCTTTCTAGCTCATATGCTTCCCATCAAGCAGAGTGGTCTACATGACGTCAGTGTGTGTGTATGTGGGGAATGGCAAGGAAATCAGTTCTGCTTTCCAGATGTGAGAAGAAAGGAGGGAGATCTGGGGGAACAGGATGGACAAAAGAGAGTGTGATGACAAATAATACACACTACCATGATTCTGATTCATTAGAGGTTGAGCTTGTCCTCTGGTCAGTGGTATTTGTCGACATGTAGGTGGTTCCCCCGTGTCACCTTTAGTGATGCTAAACCTCTTGCAGGCAGATCATCACTTATCCAACAGCAGGGCCTCACGCCATTCTCCAACCACAGTTTCCTCATCTGCTCACTCTGCAGAGGAATCCATTTTCCAAACACAGCTATTATTTTTTTCCCATCACACACACTTGGCCTTGAATGTTCTGGCCTCCACGCATCCTCCTTTAGAACAAACTCCTTTTTCAGAAGCCACAAGAGCTTTCTAAGGTTCTCTGTTTTAATATTCCGTGCCCCTTCCCCAAGTGGCCAGTTAGCTGCTCTGTATACAGCCCAAAATCTCGTTTGGCCTGTTATTCAACCTGACCTCTTTCTGACCTCTCTGCGGCCTGGGGTCTTTCTGCTGTTAAATACCACGGATGTGAGGACGGACTGTGACTTGTGGTCATTAAAGGACATTTGGCGCAATTAAGACTTAAAGTGTCCCTCCCTTGATTACTTCTCAAGATAGTGTTTGTAGAGTGAGCCTGCATTCTAAAGGCCAGACACCATAATCGCCCGCCCCTCCACCCCCTTCTCCTTTTTTTCTATTTTTACAGTGGCTCAGACCGTAAAGTCAGTAAAGAGGTGGCTTTGGCTGTTTAGTGGAGAGGTCAAGAAGGGTCACAAACTCTCAGTGACACCTAGAAATGAGACCTCAGAGGCCAGTCTGTGGAATACACTTCTATGTCAATTGGTGTCATTAGGGCTTCTGATAAGGAGGAAGCCCAACTACAGGTTTCTGTCTTATTGCTTGATGTCTGGGCTACTGCAGGACGGATGTCTCGAGTTGTCTCCACCACAGTAAAAAGCAGAAGTCGCATATTTACATGCTGCAAAAGTGTGGTAACTGTCATCCTGATACCAAGCTGTTACTCGAATCATTATCCCTGCCCTTTCAAAATGTTGCATTGCCAATAGCAGAAGTACCGCATGTCTGGAACAGCTACTTGAGTAGTGAACATGCTTACTCCCTGTGAAATTATCCACAGCTTTTCCTGCTGTGTTCTCACATGGGCTCACTCAGACACCGTGTGGAAATTAGTTTAGGCAGTTGCAGGAGAGGTTCTAGAACATTTCCAGATTTGCATTTTTCTTCAGGAATATGTATGTACATTATTGCAGCCCTGAAAGCAGTTTTAGTGATTTGAGGAATTAAATGCTTGTTGGGAGAAAAGGAAGCAAGTGGAAATGAAAAGCTGGCTTCCTCGGGTAACTTGACTGGATGGTGGCACTGTATAAGCCTTGTTGTCTTAGAAGCCAGGATTATATTGCTCCAGGATCAACCAGCCACTGTTATACAGGGGTGGAGGCTAGTTCACAGGCAGCCCAGGCTCCTCTCATGCCATCTGGCAGCCATAAAGATGACTCAGTAAAGCCTGACTTTTGCTCTGTTTAATGGGGCTCACTGGGGGTGAGCTTAGGTGCGAGAGGGTATGGGACTTCTGTTCTGCTCCTTGCTCTACCCCTTTAACCAAAGGACTACAGATTATTTCCTCCTCAGAACAGAATAAGGTCAAATGTTTGCCTTTGGAGTCTGTTTTAGAGCTGCAGCAATACTTGTCAACGGGTTGTTATCGCAACTGACCTGAGCATCTTCAGGTTCATGTGGTAACCTGCCAAATAGTCGGTCCTCCTTCATCATTTATTGATTTCTTGCAGCTGAGTGCACACTGAAGGTTCCATGGAGGGTGACATCGCTTCCATCGGTGGCGAGGCCACAGAGAAAAGACTGATAAGAGAGTGAGAAAGGAAACATTTGAGCATTCTCAGCACCGCCAGAACTAGACAAGGCAGAAACAACAGCCGAACCAGTGGAAAAGTCACAGATAAATGAAGTGGTGCCCCACTCTCGCATGTATTCTTAATCTCTGACACAAAGTCTCTGAGGGATTCTCTCCCGAACTGTATGATGTGGTGTCTTGAGAAAGTGCCGCAGGGTAGTTGTTAGATTTAGACTATGTTTGATTTATTTATTTTTTGGTGTCTCTTCTTTCCCCATAAAAAGAATTCAAAAATACTGTCAGAATCTTGCAAAATGATAAGACACGCTCACTGTAGTTCATGTCCTGTCAAAGAGGGAGGGATGCGGGTGAAAAGGGGCATATGACATTTCTTTTGTCCCAATTATATCTAATCCCTTTAGTTGCAGGAAAGTGGGGACCCCCACAAGCTTTCTCTGAAAAACCAAGTAAATTGGGCAACCCCCCCTCCCCCCACTGCCCACAAAGGAGAAAGTCGAGACCTATTATCTGTCTTTTGTCTTAGCGATTTATTTGCCCTTTCAGATGAAAACGTGCCACTGCTCAGCCGGGACTGAAATATGTTAAGCGGAGAGACATTAGCCAGACCAATCCTGTTATGAGTATCAGTGCTGGGGTTGGGTCTGCAGGGGAAGGGGGGCACAATCTTCTTAAGTGATTAATCAACATGTGAAAGTGAGACCTACTGAGGGATTTATTCACCTCAAAATATCAACTCCCCTCTCTTTGCTAATGTTTTTTTAAACCCGAAAGAAACATTTTAGAATCAAGCATTTATCAGCGGGAGATCATTTGAAAATTTGATGTAGGGCTATAATGAGTCATTACTTTCATTTAAATGAATCTGTTGACTATTTTCCTGATTAACAGATTTGTTGGAAATCCATTAATCGCGGGCGCTAGTGCCAATCACAGCTGGGGTGCACCCTGGACAAGTTGCCAGTCAAATGATGAATACATTTTCTTAATAGTTGATGGTTTTTTGAACAATCATTTAATTGATGCAGTTAATTTTGGCAGTTACTGTGCCTCAACTGTATGAAAGTTGTCGTCACTGTAGGGCCTATTTAAGAAAAAGACACTGCGCTATTAAAAGATGTAGTTACAAGTTTAACCAATTTACCGCTGTGTGGGAAGTATGATTTATCAATTGGCGCCATGATGATGATGATGATGCCAGCCATGGCAAAATCGGTCACAAGTCTACCAAGGGACATTTAGAGTTATTTACAGATTCCAAAGTGTGATTTCAAAGCTTTCCAACAATGTCTATGTAAGTCAGTTAATATTTGAAGAAGATATGGCCATTTGAATGTAGGCACTCCTCAAACTGCTTTAGGGAGAATTTTAGCCTCAAAGATTTACACCTTCTGAGAGCAAAGAGACAGAATCATCACATGTACATAGAACAAACCTCACCTGGTCTAAGCTGTCAGTGTAACCACTCCTCTCTGTATGAGCACAGATACTATTGTTATGAGCTACACTGCTACACAGAACAATACATACACAATACAATAAAAACTGGACATAATATCCTCTTAAGATTTGAAATGAATTAACATTCATATCATTTCTTGTCGTGTAGTCATATTTCCATCATATGTTTTTGTTGTTTCATAAAAATGAAAAACAAAATATACTACATATACATTTAAGAGAGATGGATCAAAGATAGACACATATATCTAATATCAAATCAAACTAGTGAGAACTCTAGATTCTCACTAGCATGCCTTGCCACCACAGGCACTAATGAAATCCATTAAAGTGGCTCTGTGGTGTAGTGTGGATGGTTCAGTCTGTTACCGAATGAGCTGATGATGTGCTAACTCTCAGCTAACTCTCAGCTAGTTGCTAAATCATTAGCATCACATTCAATTAGGGCTGAAACTAACGATTATTTTTGGTGTCGACTAATCTATCAATTATTTCTTCGATTGGTTGACTTAGTTAGCACCTATTTTGGACCTGTTTAACCTACCTACAGTGGACTCACACGTGTGCTTTAATAACACGACATTTATCGCAGTTAAATACCTGAAACAAATTATCACAGATTTCTTACAGCTTAAATATCAAATTAATATGCTCCATATCACACAGTTAATAATTAATTATAAACGCTAGTATTGACAGGGGCTGAAATTAACCATTTTATCACCATAATAACAGATATATTTATATACTTTCAGGGGCAGTTCGAATGATTAAAAGTGCACGAAGTAGCGAGGAGTTAAGGTAATTTGAAATACACATGCGCCGCGGTGTCACAGGTGATCCCCGTGGTTGTAAAAGTATGTCAAAGCAGCTTAGCCTGTTTAATTCAACTCAATTCAATTTTAACATAAGTGAACTAGCGCTCTCCATGCGAGCTTCTTCCATGATTTTCCGACTGATAGACATACGACACAAACATAGTACTCGCTTCGTAGCCTGATGGTGAATTGATAAATGAGTGTACTGCGTATGTGTGCCTCTGTTTTTAAAGTTTAGCGTTACTTTAGACTAGAGACTCATTTTAACGATCGGGAGTCACGTAAAAATTAAGTAACGCATGTATTTTTCCGGTCAGTCGTCATGGAAACGAGTCATGCATTAACGCCGTTCATGGCCCAGCACTAATTTTAAGTTAAATGTTTAAAAGTTGTTCTTATTGACTGTTTGGGGAAAGCCATGGTACTATGTTTACTTACCTGGTGGCTAGACTGGCTGCTGCATGTGTTCAGTGTCGAGCTAAAAAAGCAACTGTTCAGAACAGGCCACTTGATGCACTTTTTAACTCTCCATTGTTCATTGCAATACTGCACTTTGTTAACTATTCAGGCTTGTAAGCTACAGTTTGCACTGTTCCCTCTCACCACGTGATCACAAGCTATGTTGAGGACACAGGGTGATCAAAATAACAAAGGGGGAATAAGGTTGTCCAGTTATTCTGTAGTTTTATAGATCGGGTGGAATCTTTTATTTGGGCGGGTGGTCGCGCTCAGCAGCGCAAAAGAAAGGCACAGATAAACAAATAAAGATCACAACAGTTGTGCGGATGGCACCGCAGTTTAACACAGAAGCACTTGTAGTCAATATATTCAGCTCACTAGTCACTATCTATACTGAACTGAACACAGATGAATAACAGACGTGTGTAGAACATGCACACGGTGATATGGAAAGAAATACAACAAAAAAATAAAATAAACACAGTGAAATTATTGGGTGTGCACTTCCCATCTCTTTAAAAACACTGGAATAAACTTGTCTGCCCACACACAATTCCTCTTACTCTGAGTTGTCTTCTGGGGTGACGTGGGGCTCTCTCTCCGTGGTGAAGGTCCGGTCCGTAGACAGCGATCAATGGAGAGCAGGCGCGTTACGCGGCTCTGTGGCTGTGTGATACGCGGCGTGCAGCTCGCAACAGGGACAGCGGGTCGACCGTGATAGGAGTATGCGCAAATCACCACTTCCTCTTCTGCAGGTATTAGTTGGACTAACTCACAAGGGAAGTTATTCACAGGATCCAAGGAAACCACCCCCGGCATTATTTTAAATTTGAGTGTAGTAACTGTTTTTGGCCACATTGTTACAGATGGGGCCTTTAAATGATATGCCATTTTTGTTGTAGAGCTGTGAAAAGCAAACATCTACTTTTGAAAAATGCTGCCACACTGCTGATGTCTTTGACATGGTTGTGACAGGAGGACTGACTGTAGCCTTAACCCTTTGACGCCGGGAAAGCATTGCCACACTTCTACCATTGACGCTGGGAGAGTGGCTGCACGTTTTATTCTACCATAGACGACGTAAAGCGGATACGTTAATTTTCGGGGGTATAAGGTTTCCTCACGACTTTGTTTTGAAATGTCTTCTCACAAACATGGAGGACTTTGACAGTGAAGAGATTTCTGAAGGCAGTGATTTTGAGGAGTTTCGTCTTCGATGACGTCATCGCTGATAACTTCGAACGCGCTGAACAAATCGACCGGGATTTATGGTTAAGACATAATTATGTTTGAAGACGACGAGGTTGTCGATAACGACGATAAATATCACCGTAATCGAGTGGTTACAATTGAAATTGTGTTCCTATATCTGCTACAGAGGCTGAGAAATCTGTCATTTAGTAGGCATTGAACCTCAGGTTTTAGAGGCATTTCTTCAAGGCTCTTCAGGCCTAAATGGGTTAAATGAAAAGCTCATAATTCACGTCTAATTAATGGCAGAAGATGATGATTACTATAAGACTCACACATGATTTACTCCCTGTTCCTTTCTATTCAGGGGGGTAAGAAGCTATTAGACCAAATGCTAGAAGAGAATTTGACAAACTTTTTCTCTTTCTCTCTTCCATGTCTCTGTGGCGCGTTCCTGCTGCTGGTTCTCATCTATAGGTGAGTGTCTCCGTCTGCCGTGCCTCATTCTTTCTATCCAAGGACCCTCCTCAGTCACAACACTGTGTTAGATGTAACAGCTGCTGTCCATTTTTAACCTTGATAACACACTGCACATGCTGCTCTCCACACACAATGATGGCTCTCACTCACTGGAGTTGCAATAAAACATGCAGCATGGGTCCAGGTTGCTCATGTTACATGTGCAGCATAATTGTAATTTTATGGCAGCAGCAGTCGCGGCTCCACTGCGCCTGCATTCTTTCAAACGCTGTAAAGATGAGATTTGTCTGGTAGTTTAAGGTGGGAGGAGCCGCACGCTGCAGGGAGGAAGGGGAAGGGTGCGGTAGCGAAACCCCCAACGCAGACCAACGTGGGTTTAACCAAAATGGCGCCTACCACAGGCCTCTGTGAGATGGAGTAGGGTGTAACCACATGTTTCTACTATCTTCCACATAGCAGCAGTGCATGCTGTGACCTACAAACTGTTGAGTGCATACACACAATAAGGCTTTGCTTTGTTTAGACCCATATCTTATATCTTATTTTTACTTTCCCAAAAGAATTTGAAGACAAATCTGAACTCTGAGTGCACTCAGGGATCTGAAGATGTACCAGGTAGACAGCAAACAGCTTAGTTAATTTCCTTTTATGATGAAGTGAGAATGTGGCACAGGCTTGTTTAGATTTAAATCCTCGATGGCTGCCTTCTCCCAGAACTAAAGGCGAGTCATCCATCTCTGGGGAATGTGTCAGCTGGGGATGGAGGGCATCAAGTTGGAGGGTCTGGGTGGTTCTGTTGTGTGCGTAGCATAAAGCATGGTTTTATATCCTAATCTTCTGAATGCAAATAAGCTTGCTCGCTCAGCCACGTGGGCTTCGTTTGTGTGTGTGTGTGTGTGTGTGTGTGTGTGTGTTTGTATGTGCGTGACTGTGTGTGTGTGTGTGGAAGACAGGGAGGGGGCTATTCCAGGACAAGGGTCAGAGGTCATGTCCTTGTGGATGACCAGGACCAGTAGTGGTGCAACGGATCACAGCTGATCCGTACGGCTCACCCCCCACAGAGCGGAAAAACTCAGCGGATGGGAGCAAAAAAAAAAGGACGCTCAGCAACAACTCCCCCCCTGTGGCATTTAAGCAGCCCTTTCCCGCAGGCTCAGACCGGGCGAAAGCCATTACTGACGCAATTGGGGTGTTTATAGCTGCACATATGAGGCCATACAACATTGTGGAGAACAAAGGCTTTAAAAATATGATAAAGGTGCTTGAGCCACGGTATGAAATACCCTCCCGCCCCTACTTCACTTCATCGTCCCCGCAGCAATGCGGAGTAGAAACTATTCTACAGTGTACTACTTCGTTTTAGGCTCAAAAACATGGCTGTAGTGTCCATTATTGACCATCAAAGCAGCGATAATTAAAATTAGAGGCAAAAAAAAGCAAAAAAGCAAAAAAAAGCAGACACAGGTGTGTCGCCAGCCTGCGCAGGTTTTGGAACCTGCGCTTGTTGTGTCCACCAGAGTGCAGGATCTTGACTGGGTGAGATGCCGTCTTCATTTGTGTAGCGCTTGTGTTGTGTCCCCCACCCCCGTCCTAAACATTAGCGCAAGCTCGTTAGCACTGCACTCTCACACACACACACACGCTTGGACACGCACAGCCACTGGAGAGAACAGCTGTTGTCACCATGTAGGCTAACGTTACAGGTGACTGGCCACACACTCATCCTACAAACCCGCCTTTGAGCTTGTGCTGCTTTGCCTTTTTGTGTTGTTTTTGATCCGAAAAATGATCCGATCCGTGACTCAGAAACCGTGACACGATCCGAAACCGTGAGTTTTGTGATCTGTTGCTCCCCTAAGGACCAGCGACAAAGAGAGATGAGGTTCCGTTGACGACCAGGTCGACAAGCAGTTTAGCGCTGTCATTGAGCAATCAGTGAGCAATCAATTCGATGGTGAGCTTAATGTATCTGACAAATTTTAATTTGAAAGTGAAAAGTCAGTGTCAAACATACAACGGACATTCAAACCCTGGCGTCTTTATTCCAGTGATGTTAAAAAAAATGGTACCTGCTGTGGTGAAGGGTTATTCTGCGATGGACTAGGATCAGACCACAGAATATACAGTATATATAATATCAATCAATCAATCAATCAATCAATCAATCTTTATTTGTATAGCCCACAGTTTACAAAACATAGTTTGTCTCACGGGACTTCACAGGGTTGGTAACATCCTCTGTCCTTAGACCTTCGTCCAGGGTAAGGAAAAACTACCAGGGAAAAAAAACCCTTGTAACAGGGAAAATGGTAGAAACCTTAGGGAGAACCACAGGTGAGGGATCCACTCCCTGGACGGACAGACGTGCAGTAGATGTTACCTAAAACATACAATACACAATGACAAAGAATAAAAAAGTAAAAATATGGAGAAATTCTGAAGATATCAGAGATAATCTGGAGATATTCAAAGATGCTGGATGCCCATGCATTGAACATATGTCCTCTCTGTCTTTCCCTGTTACTTTGTCCAGCAGAGTTGGAACTAACAGGTATTTTCCTAATTGATTCATCTGTCAATTATTTTCTCAATTGACCGATCACTTGTTTGGTACATGAATTGTCAGAACAAGCTTTCTCCAAACCTCGAAATGATGATGATATTCACACTTCTTGTTTTGTCCACAAACCAAAATTATTAACTTTCAATGATCTTTGTTATATGGATTAAAGAAACCATAAAAAAACACTCAAAACTGACAAATCAATTATCAAAATAATTAATGATTCATTTAGTAATTGCTTAATTATGGATCAGTAGCAGCCTAAGTGTTCAGGCATGCAAACGTGGTTTTAGCCACAAAATATTCTTTATCAAACATACACTGGTTAAATATGTGCTGTGTGTGATAACACTGATAATTGTGTGATCTGAAGATGGTCCTTCTGGCCCACGTCCACTGTGGACACAGCAGAAAGAAGATAAAGCTGCACAGGACACAGTCAAACCAAAAAGTATTGTGTCAGACACCAAACAAAAATGTATTTCTATTAGGGATGGGACTTTTTTGTCGACAAATCGACCGACAATCGACACGTGCGCACCTCGACAAAAAAATTATCGAATTGTCACAAACACGTAAAGTTCACGACCATGGAGGTTGAGGAAGCTGTGCAGGAAAAGGTGATCCTGCTGTCCAGGCTCTCTGCGCTCTCAGATGATGATGCGCGCGTCACTGGCTCGTTCTCTCGAGTGGCTGTGCGCGTCCAAGCGTGTGTGTGTGTGTGCAGTGCAAACGAGGTTGCGCTTAAGTTTAGGACGGGGGTGGGGGACATGACACAAGCGCTACACAAATGAAGACGGCATCTCACCTAATCCCTAATTTCTATCAGAGAAAATGGTCACAATTTAACGTTAAAATGATAGAAAAGAGTGTGTTTGGACATGTTTTCATATCACCTCGTCCTGACTGACACTCAAACAGAGACATGCTGAAGTAGAGAAAGGTGCAGAGAAGATGAGAGTACAGGAAAAGAGGAGTGTGTGTGTGTGTGTGTGTGTGTGTGTGTTGCGGGCAGCGCGCCCTTGCAGGTTTCTCCATCACTCAGCTTCCATTAATTTTTAATTGCTTCCTCCGCCTGGCACACAGCTCCACTTTTCACTCAGTGAGCAGAAAGAAGGGGGAAGGACTCCCCAGAAGAGGAGAGGGGAAGGAGAGATAGAGAGGGTGGAAGAGGAGAGAGGATGAGGAGATGGTGGTTCGGGGACATAAGAGGAACAGAAGACAAGAGAGGAAATGGTGGGGATTTGGCTCGACTCTCCATCAGAACCTCCTCACTTTCCTCGCCTTCCTCCTGTTCTTCCTCCACCGTTCGCTTCCTCTCCTCTCCTCCCACTCCTCTTTTCTTCATTCACCATTCCTGCACCCCCCCCCCCCAACTACTGTATTCCAGACAGCTTCCTTTATCAGTGTTGTTGAATAAATGAAAAGGAGAGGAAACCCAAAGCCTTTGATGGGAAACAGTGGAGTTTCAGCACACTCAACACTTCCACTGTCTTTACCTCCATCCAATACCCCCCCCGACTCTTTCAGCCTCTCTCTCTAAATTAAACATCAAAGGCAGAGCCCTCCACTAGGTGCTCTCGCTTGCCCGCACCGCCAGCGATGCCACAGCGCTCTCCTTGTTTGAAAGTCGCTGAATGAATTTCACACCCAATCTAACCCTCTCCTGCTTCTGCTGGAGTGCTCTCTTGAGTTTTTAAGTGGGGGGGGGGGGGGTGTTGGTGCTGATAGTGAGGCTGGGCGGCACAGCAGACACTTTGAAACCCCTAAGACTGCGTAAACAGCCATCAAATATCACATTAGCACCATTAAAGGGCCACTATTGATCAGCTTCATAATAATATCGATCAGGCGCGCTTCATGTTCCACATTAGCCAATGCGATTGGCGGTTGAATTAAAGCCCGTTTATTGTCCATGAATATCGGGAGGCCCGTCTGTAGTTTTGCAGGTTGTACTAATTAAAGTGCTGTGAAGAGGACGGACATCTTTGTGTCTGTCATTCAGTGAGGGAGGGAGGGAGAGTGCCAAACAAGACAGAGGGGAGGGAAGGTGGGAGGATGGAGCCTGCTGGCTAGACTGCTAAAAGTTAATACTGAGACTCCTCACAGTACGTCCATCCGTCCATGAATGATACAACAATATATGGCTGTGATGTATGATTGTCAATATTGGCATCAATCCCCCCAATCTTCAGGTTGGCTTACCCTGAAGTGCCAAACATCATTATTTTAATTCAAAGATCATGTTGAACAAGTTAATGTCTGTCTTACCCTGGATTTCCACTGGACGCGGAACGGCCGCGGAACGGCCGCGGCGCGGTTCTGCTTCGTCCTCTCCCCAGCGGCAATCCCCACCGGGCGCGTTACGGCAGCGGCGCGGAGCCTTGGGAGCCGGCGGTATTCACGGAAGATCGCGCGATAATCTCGAACGGACGCGAGTTCGCGATATCCAGCGATAGACTGTGTGTATAAAGAAAACAACAACAATACAGCTTCTTTTCATTCTCCGACGTGGAAGAACTGTTGATCTGGTGTCATAAATGATTTTATGTTTCTCCACTTCAACAATCAGTCTCTCGTCGTACATTATGACTCTCCGAGACGCTCTGATTAATTGACTGTTTACCTGGCAGCAGCGGTGACGACGTAATGTTGATGTGAAGTTGTGACAGGCGATTCTACCTGCGTATTGTGTTTTATTTTGAAAGGGGGGCGGAAATGTTTTACTTTGATTCTGTGTCACTTTTCCTGTCTGGTGCGATCTGCTTCGTTGAAATTTACGAGGTTCAGCAGCGGCAACGAAAAAAATAGAACTGATTCCTATCGATAGCGCTGCGGCGCGACGAGCCGCTTCTGGGCCGCTGCTGAGACGCTCCGCAGCGCGGCCGGTGGGAATGCTCTCATTGATTAGAATGGAAGCGATTTGCAACGGCGACCGCGCCGCTGCCGTTCCGCGGCCGTTCCGCGTCCAGTGGAAATCCAGGGTTAGGGAGAAGTTGACAAATGTACTCCACCAAATTCTGCAAAAATCGTCCTTTTCAGGAACATCTTGCACTTTGCAGTAAGACAGATATCCCAGTGTATTTTTAATGGGATTTAATGATATTGTAGCATCATACTGTGAGTTACCTTGTGATTGACATTCATCCACTGATAGATGACTCAGAGGGCCACTTTCCTTTTTCAGATTTCTGCTCACTTCTCATAAATCTAGGACAAGTCTAGGACAGATCGGATAATGTCTTAATTGGGTTTGGTAAGTGTGTTATTCTCCATCTCCATTGTCTGCTTGTCTAGTTATATCAGGGTTGTCAAATTAGGGCTGTAATCAACCAAAGGTCGACTGAAGCCCTGAACTTTCAACTAATAATCGACGGTGGTTTACGCCGCACCCGTAAATACGCCGCATACCGACTCCACAGTGCACCCGAAGCAAATCATGTAATGTTGATAGAATGTTTGAAATAAAACCAACCTTGCAATTTGAAGGATTTATGTCTCAGCAGCAGCAGCAGCGCGTCATACTTCCTATTAGGCCAGGGGTCACCAACCTTTTTGAGACAGAGAGCTACCTTAAGGGTAAAAAATAATATGGAGGGCTACCATATAATATTTTTTTGTTTGTTTACCATTTAAATGATTAATATTATGCATTCAACTGCATACACATTCATTCCAGTGCTTACTTCTTACGATTACCAGTTTTTATAAACAATATCAAAGATATTTTACTGAGAGATCATACGGATACATGCAAGTGAGGTGAAGTGAAGTGAGCCCGCGGGCACCGTATTGGCTGCCTGCGGGCTACCAGGTGCCCGCGGGCACCACGTTGGTGACCCCTGTATTAGGCTATGGCAGCAGCGGACTGATATCACCTAGCACTTATAAGTTACTGGTTCTATAATAGTTTGTTTACCTGCTGTCATTGCTACATACGCAGAGTAACCTGCAGTGTTAGCTTCTTCAATCGCACAAAAATGGCCACTTATGGAGAATATACTGATACTTTTGAAGACTCTGATGAGGATTTTTCCCCCACCCAAACCCAACCGTACCTGTACGAGTCTGAATATACAGACGAAGAATTGCCCGAGATATTACTAATATTAATATTATTTTATCAACACAGATATGTACATCAATAGTCTAGTGTTTTAATTGATTTGTCTCGGGTGCACTGTGGAGTCAGTATAAGTGTTTCTAATGCCGTGCTAACTTGTACCATTGACATGAGCTAGCCATAGCACCAGCGAACTCGGCAACTAGAAGAACTGAATGAAATTTCATGAAAATGTCTCCAGATGTCTCCATCACACCGGAGTTCAACAGTCTGACGGCTCTGACAGCGTTTTGCATTACGTTCATCTGTGCAATACCATAGCCCATGATATCCGAAAATAATGTACTATGTCAACTAGTAATATCAGCACAATAACTGTTGAGGAATACAGAGCGAGACTGAGGAGCTCAGCTTCGCGGCTGAGACACAAATAGACCACGGGACGCTGCCGCTGTTGCGCGCAGGTGCGTCTGCAGTTATAAAACCAATCAACGATTATTAGACTAAAACATTGAAATATGCTTGTTCATACTCATACTCAACATGGACGGAGCAACCTTAGCTTACCGTTTTTAAATGATATGCCACATTTGTAGTAGAGCTGTGAAAAGCAAATTGTTGCTTGCAAAGTTTGCGTTCCACTTTTTTACCGTTCCACTTTTTTTAAATGAAAAGTTTACAATTCACTTGAATGGCAACACTAATCTGTATGTCAACCCACTGGGCTGGACTAAACCAAATAGTGGAAAACAAGGGGGGTGTTCTTTGAAGACACGGTTCATTTTTTTAAATACATTTTTATTTTCCATTGATCTGTTTTTAAGATCAGGACGAGAAGTTTGGCAGTGTTTTGATCAGTGTTGCTTTGAAGCAACCATGCATGGGGGACTTTTTTCTGCTACAGTCTTCCTTGGTGTGGTTCTTTGCTTCTGAATTTTTCAAATTGCTGTGCAACTGACATAAGTCAGTTTCCTGCTTGTGGTCGCATCTCACTTGACATTGGGTTGTTGCTGTTGGGCAATACTCTGTAGTTTTGGCCACAGTGGCTGCAGTTTAGTAAAATTCTCTTGTCTTGTTTTACATCAACAAATTAAACATCAGTGTCTCTCATCTATATTTGGTTTTGATGACTGCAATATTGGAAGATAATGATCACTGCTGCAATAAAACCCCCACTACTCACAGGTTTAGTCCCAAAATAAAAGACACTATCAGCACCCAGAGAGTTACAATAGGAGAGATGGAGTGGAGAGGATAAAAGAAAGAGGAGAGGGAGGAGGAAGGGGAGAGAGAGAGACTGTTGGCTCTTTGCCATGCCCTCTCGGCGTGACCTTCCTCGTAAATAGCTCATACAACTCCCCACCCACCCTCAGGTTTCGATGGGAGGAAGATAGAGAAAACTGAGATGAATTTAAGCACCGCAACAAGCCCTCGTTTCATTTCTGCCAGTCTCTATTTTTATAAGAAGGAAGCCAGGTGTAGCTCCGAAGTGTGAGCTACCAGCCGACTGCATGAATCCTGCTTTGATGCGGAAGATGAAATGCTGTGTTTGGATGCAACTGCAATGGAGAAACCTGACAGAACTCCACACCAAACTTAAGATTTATCACAGAAGAACTCCTGCTCAAGCCACCTCCCTGCTCTGATGGAGGAAATGTGACATCCCTAAGGTCACAGGACCAGAGGCACCTTCCAGAGCTAATTTGAATTTGAGTCTCAGTGGAGACGGAGCCAATACCTCCACGTTAGTCTATGCTGCAAAACAGATGTACGTATGTGTAAGTCAACATTTACTGCCACCAGTAATCTCGGCCCTGCTGTCATTCTACCACACCAGTATAAGAAACGTGTGTTTACCACAGATGCCGAAGGCCAAGTCTGTCAGGGCTGCCTCTGCAGTCAAACTAAGGTGGAGGACGGTGGTGAAAATGAGCAAATGATGTGTAGGATTTCCAACGTTGTCTTCCGGCGTCGTGTTCCTCCGGCGTTTTCCTCCGTCCCTCTGTTGCCTCTTTGTCACTTGGATGTAGTCACTGCCGGCCAGGGCAGATGGTACATTGGACCGTGAAAGGGCAGCATCCACCAATCCTCAGCCACATGAATGCACCCTGCTCCTCATGTCTGTTTGACCATCATGCCAACAATTGGCATGGTTGACGCAGCTGTTCCCGCTGCGTGCCCCACCGACATGCTGCAGGGGCCTTATACATTGATCTATTTACAGCAGCTAGCTGCATAGTAAATAGTTGACTTGGCCCTTTAGTGAAGACTGTACTCGGTTTTCAGTCTGTAGCAATACACAAACCACAACTTCAGTTTTCCACCAATAAAACAAGGCCTGTTAATGAATAATGACAATAAAAATTGTAGTTAGGATCGTTTTCCTAAAATAAGATCATATGAATCAGCTCGATGGGCCACACGGTTTGCAGCACTCTTGCCTTTGCATCAAGAAGACCCTGGTTCGAGCCCCGGTTGGAACAAGGGCCTTTCTGCATGGAGTTTGCATTATGTTCTCCCTGTGTGTGTGTGGGTTTGCTCCCAAAGTCCAAAAACATGCATATTTGGGGATTAGGTAAATTTGTCACTCTAAATTGACTGTAGGTGTGATTGTTAGAGTGAATGGTTGTTTGTCTCTATATGTGCCCCTGCCCTGGGTGGATGGATGGATGGATGGAATCAGATCGATAACAGAAACCACCACAACTGTGAGCAGGGCTTCAGTGTGCACCTAACCTAACAATTTTTCTAGGTCGCACTGGTGCACCTGGCGCTGTCCAGATGAAAATGTTAATTTCGTTTGTTAGCGCATCATCTCTCTGTGTTTTCCTGTGACCGAACTAACACTAATGGTAGGATCATATCGTGGTCTTAACCAATAAGAGACATCGCTAGGGCGAGTCTTTGCCTCTGATTGGATATGGTACTGTTCAATAATTTCATCAGGTCAGGCCGAGGTAACGCTGCTTTGTCCCGGGCACTGTGCACACCGAGCGCCCAGAGGCGGAGCTGAATACTGTAAATAACTTGTAAAAACCGATACAAACTTAGTAAAAAATAAACATTAGATTGTAAAGAACCCATATTATAAGACAATATAAATAAATAGAAAAATAAAATACTGTAAATAATTAAAAAAAATATACATTGCACTGTAAATAACTCACATTATAAACAAAATATAAAGTATAGAAGTTAAATAGTTTTCTTACTAAACCCACAGCAGGAAATTCCTCATCAGCACCTTTGAAGCACTGCTTCTTCTAGTTAGCGTTAGCGCCAGCTAGCATTCTGACGCTAATGTTAGCTGCTGTTCAAGTCTGTGTCCCCGTTAGTTAGACAATGGCTGTTAATGTTATGATTATATCATTGTCTGCGCCAGCAGCGCCACTTACAACTGTGTCTTTCTTTCTTTTTTCTTCATTTTTTTTCGTCTTCTAACTTCCTGATTGATAACTCCTCTTCATTTTCCTTCAGCTTCATTTACAACTTGCAGAACAATAACTTCACACAGGTTAACGTGAGGTGACGTGGGGCCCCTTTAGGGAGGTTTCCTACTGAGATGTCATTGCAAATCAACCATTGTTGTTTAAGGGGGACGGGGATGCGGCTGCTCACTGATGCATTTAGTTCAACATCCCTTAGGCTCCAAGTGTCGGCTCGGGGCCCCAAGCAGTTGCCTGTCTTGCCTGTTCATAAACTGCACGTCTACCCGTAGCACAATGAAAGTTAGAAAGTGCATTAATGCGTTAAAAAAATGAACGTGTTGTTTCCACAAATTAATCATCCTGCGTTAACGCGTTAATTTTGACAGCCCTACATTTAATTATAATTGATTATAAATAACACATTTCCTTTCTAAATCATGGTGTGCTTCACAGAATGGCTGGTGTGCTTAATACTAATGGATAATGAGTCTCCAGAAGTCTTTGAAGTTACAGAATTGTTGTCAAAGTTTGACTTTTACTTTGCGGCGATTTTAACGAGGAACTCCAGAAAGAGGCAGAAAGCAACAACGTTTCCACCCTCTTTCCTGCGTCATCTTCCCTTTACCATCATCCACCCTTCCAAGAGATGGTCTTCCCATCAAGTCTGTATTAATATTGATTTCTGTACAGTCTGTAGCTACGCATACTGGCACCTAATGTACATTCAAAACACCATCAACAACATTGCAAGACATTACACGACTTTCAGGTCCTCTCAAGTGCTTTTTCCCAGTTTGATATTTACAAGGGTGGTACCTCAGTGTGGGACTTGAATAAGACTACTTGTTCCAAAACAGATGTGGTGTGTTGTGCGGCACCCTAGCAGAGAGAATGAGCTCATTGTTTACAGTTGAACCTGGTGCTAATCTTTTCTGAAATGCTAACAGCTGCCTAACTGCACCCCCAGCCAGCCTTGATATCCCCCCCAGCCTCTGTGTGTGTGTGTGTGTGTGTGTGTGTGTGCGTGCATGCATGCATGCGTGTGCTGGCCTGGGCAGACAGCACAAGACCAACTCGGCGCCTGCCTGATGATTGCTGCCCCCCTCCCTCACTCAGAGCACCATCAACTCCATCTCAGCGTACAAATCTAATCTACGTAATAAAATCGATCGGCATAACTGCTCACTATGGCCGGCACAGACTTGCCAGTGTTGGGTTGCTTACTTTACCCTCCCTCCCTCCCTGACACACACACTCAGAGAGACACAAACTTACTTTGCTGCACAAACCCAGGATTCAGTGCGTGTAGTCATATGGTGGTTGTTGCAAGTACAGTAACGAATATAAAGCGATTTTTGCAGTGTGATTGCAGTGGTTAATAGGTTACACACTCATACTTGCTTGTTCTTTATCACTTGAACACACTGCAATTGTTGGAAGCCAATTTTCGAGACTAATCCAGTTAAATAACTAAGAGCTGTTGGCTTTGCAGGGGAGTGAACATAAAAGACAAACGGAGTGATGAAGCTGGTTGAGGGATGATATTTGCACTCCCTCTAATTGACTTAAGTGCCCTCATTAGTCTTGGGCCATTAGCACCTCAGCGTTGTTCTAATTCACCACAATTGCAGTCCATAGCACTTATCGGCTGTGGCGAGCTTGTCGGCCTGCTCCTAGCCAGCAAACCTTGGCCTTGTTTTTAATGCACTGTAAAATTCAAACCGGGCCACGGCGGGAAAGAGACGTGCAGGTTTCCTATTCTTTTAATGTGTTTTTAAAGGCCAAGGAGATTCAGCAAAAAGCTGAGGCGCTTGTTTGTGGTGAACAGCAGAGTAAAAGACAGTTGGATGTTAATTTTGGGCAGCTTCCTGTTCCTTTTATAGATATATATATATATGTATGTTCTTAGGTAATGCTGAATCCTAAATGATCATAGCGGACTTAAACGAAGACGGTGCCGCTTCAAACTTCTTTTTTCAGAGTGAGAGAACTTTACATGTTGTGTAGGGGAAGATAAAATGAATAGACTGTAGAATGAAGAGAAAAGGAACTTGTAGAGAGCCAGAGAGAGGGGAAAGAAGCAGAACCTCTCAGGGAAATAGAGCCAGTGGAAAATCTCCAGTCCTGCCAGTTCCAACTGGTACATTCTTGACTGTGGACACAACACTTTTTTCCCAGATCTGTAAGAGCAAACTCTCAAACTTAAGATCCTTTCCTTCTGTTCATGACATACTGAGGTAGGGATTAGGGATTGGGGATGCACCAATCTGATATTTGTATCAGTATCAGTCCCGATATTGAAGAAAATTCTAGATCGGGTATCGGCGACAATGGGCCGATCCATAGCGGCCAATCTATTCAGTCTAACTCTATGCCGTGCGTTGTGATTGACGTCATACGCAAGCAACACACCCCGTTTCCCCGTGTCACTTTTAAGTTTAACAGCACACTGGCTGGATGAGAGTCACCTGCCACAGGGTGCAAAGATAAAAGCAACAAACCTCCGTGGGTCACACACGATGCAATTTCAGCTACCCTAATGGAAATGTTTGACAAGTGGCAAATACCATTCAGTACTAAACTAAACCATTAACAAGGAACTGACTGTTTATTTTGAATGTCTATCAAGCTTGTGTTAAACTTGTGTAGGGAGCGTAGGGGAGGACCCTCTGTTGTTCTCTTGGGCTAAAGAAGTAGGTTGACTCGCTTCGCTTCAGCTTCAATGACCCTATTAACTCCACACAGCAGGTAAACATATGGACGGTCACCTTCTTGTTAGTGTTTATTGCAACAATCGTAACCCAAACACTTATTCCAGTACAGTTATACTCAATTTTGTCGGCTAACTTGCTCTGATCCCTCTCGTTTTCCCCCGTTTCATATCACACACGCCTGCACTCCATACACTGTCTCTCACACGTCACGTTAAGCTTCTCTGATGCCATCACACATTGCGCACCTTCTGCTCTCTTAAAGGAATATAATCTTAACTCTCAGCTACTCTCAGTCTCAGTCACTCTTGTGAAGCTATTGGTTTATTTAAGATTGTTGTACTGGTGCAGAGTTATTAAATAAGTAATTCAGTACATTTCTGTTTATACATTTAAAAAAATTCAAGTCTGATATTGCCTTGCAAAAAAGAATGATCCCACTCTTTTCGTTTTTCTGTATCTGTATCGGATCGGTATCAGCCAATAATAAACCTCAGATATCCATATTGGAGGTAAAAAGCGGATTGTGAATCCCTTGTCCGGATTGGCATATTATCCATGCCATGGCTGCAACACAAAAGTCTTATTGTCGAACCAAAGAGGTGAGCAATAGTTTGCACAAAAGCCTTAAAAAAAAAACCGTTGCTGTGGTAACAGTAAATAGAATATTAAGTTCTTGCATTGGAGAGAATTTCCACCAAATCATTAAAAGTACCTGTTTCCACCACTTGAGTCCAAAGTAGATCGATGTTTGGTAAATAACTGAAAACCATCATGATGGGTTTCCAGCTGGGTGAGAGGAGAATCTAGCAGTTCAACAAGAGCTGCTTTTTAAGTCTGATCATTTTTGTGAAATCATAAGGAGCACGTGCAAAGGCAAACTTCCACAACTTCTCCTGCAGGATCCTCAGTCACATTTGCACATGATGTGCATCTGAGTTTATGTCAGAACATGGCAGGAAAAACTCCAGATAATGAACAGCCAGCACGTGGGCGAATGGCCTACCTTCTGCATGCATCCTGGCACCACTCTCTCGCCTGAATGTTCTGGATATTCTCTCACTGTTGAGGAACGCATCTGACCCACACAATCTCCATTTGTCATAATGTGGACAGCAACCGATTTCTTTTCTGGAGTTCAACGTGGAGCTATTTTGCTGACCCAAAGATCTTTTGGGCAGATTTGAATGATTGTGCCCCAGCTCTACTTTCTCCCCTTTTGAGAGGTTTGTTGGATGTCTAATATCGTCTCTGAATTCTTAATGCTCATTAGCATCAGAGCACAAACATACAGATGCAGACCAGACGGAAAGCTGTCCAGTATTGTGCTAAAGCGATAAAATTTCTCATTGCTGAAACAAGAATTCGTTTTTTTTCACTTCATCTTCTTCTGAAGGAAAAAACACAAAGTAACTGTGTTCCACAGAGCAGTAACAAATAGACTGTGATAAGTCCGTCTGGAAATCTTGTCTCCTTGGCCTCAGACATAACAGATTAGTGTGATTTGAGATTGGGTTGGAGTAGGTGGGGAGCGTCACATAGTTTACCAAATGCAATTATGTAACTGTGTCTTGTTGTAGAGGATGGGGGAAGTGAGGAGTCTGGAAACAAGAAGAGACCTGGTTCTAAACAGGGGGAAATACTTGGATCATTGAGGATCATTCAGTATTTGCTCGTATGTTAATACATGACATTAGGAAAAAGTGGAATTATTGTATTAATTTAATCCAGATTGTTGCTTTTTTGCCTGACAAGGAAAGCAAATTAATGCTCTGTCAGCTTGAAGAAATAAACATTTTTTTTCATTAATGGATGGTGTTGAAAGACATGGAATGGCTCTTAACAGGGTGCCAACTCGCTGCCATCTAAAGTCGTTTTTGACTTGAGTTGAGTGAAGACTGTCACACATCAACAAATTGATTCCAGCCAGTGTTTGTACACTGGGACAAGGACAGGAGTCCAGTTAAAGATCATAGTGGAGCTACAGTTTATCCCTCAGTGTATATCTGAGTGAGGTTACTTGTAATGTTTGCTAGAACGTGAGAAATAGACAAAAATCAAATGCACAAGGATGCAGAAGTTAAAAACATGTTATCCAGTATTGTTGTTTTAGCCAAATTTTTGCTTCTATGGGAGGTGCAGTGTGTTTGCCTCGGGGTGATGGTTTGAATAGACTTGGACAGACAATACAGACAGATCCCATTTGATTGGCTGAGGTTAAAGGATATTAAGAAAGAGAGAAAAGGCGAGACAGTAACAGACAGCTGACAGAGTCCAGAGACAGCTGATAAAGAGTCTGTGACGTCTTCTCCGAGTCTGGCTCTCGTCTGCGTGTCAAATACACTTTTCCCATAGCCACCATCTATGCTTGCTCGCTCACTCACCCTCCCTTTCCCCTCTCCTCTCCCCCTTCACCCAGCTCAGATATCCCAGAGGGCCATGGGGTTTGCTAAGGGCAGTGGGGTTGATTGTTCCGAGCAACAGCCAGCTAGCCAATTGGCCTGGTGCTGGCCAATGTCAGCTGACAGTGGCCGTGCATGTGTATGTTTGTGCATAATGTATGGCCGCCTGCTCATGCATTTCCTTTATTTTGGCTTTTTGTTCTGCTCCTGACTTTAATTTCATTCAGACGTACTGTAGATAAATAAAATTGGGAAATGTGCAGCTACCAAAGCATTCAGCATTTGCTTTACAATAATCTGCGATAATCTGTTGGTTCCCCCCAACATTCCTGCATATGCTTTGCCACTTTGGAAGGAGAACCGAAGGCAGGCAGGGCCGCACGACGTGTGCAGTCTTACTCCTCTAACCACTTTTGTTTTCCACCCGTTCAGACACACTCTGATGTATGTGGGTCTCATTGAACAATTTACGCCTTAGGAAATGGCTTGGAAGTGAGCCTTCCCCCTGCTTCTTTGGCCAGGAAATGCTAAAAAGTCTGAGATTCGTCATTTGTTCCATCTGGCAGGCCCAGTGGAGGGTTTGGAGGGGCCTGATGGCTTACATAACTAAAACAAACATCCAGCATTTTAGGGGATTACATCATAAGAATGGGATCAGATTGGTGTATATGAGTTGTACTTATGTGCTGGGAAGGTGCAGCGCTGTGGTTTAGTTGTTAGAACACAAAGACTCTATAGCAGGTGGTGAATAACATGATGATGTTATTAAGTGGAATCGTCAGGTTACATCATGAACGTTTCTGCATATAAAGTCATGTCTCACCAGGTAATCAGTAACATTGTGACAACAAATATTACTAGTTATTAGGTTATGCATAATATTTCTTCTGCAGGCTTTCATTGATATTTCAACATTTAAATGCTTTTGAATTCCTTTTCTCATATTGCCTTTTGCAGGCGACCTCTGTGTTCAAAACTTTGTTCAAGACCGCCTTCCCCCCCCACCCCCCGCCACCGCCGCCCTTCTTGTCCCGCTGGAATCTCTCTAAAATAAGGCGTGCGGAGACAGAATGGCCTCTCGCACACACCGACTGAATGATGGATTTTATTTGGTCTCTGTTTGCTGAGCCCAAGCTTGGCTGCGTCGGTCTGTTATGTCGGTTTCTATGGTGAAAAACACAGGCCATGCCAGACTCCAAGTAGTACAAGGAATAAAAAAATTAATGTGCAAGGATGGGGAGGGGGATGGCTGTGGCGATATGAGGGAAACTTGATTCCAAGAAGGCCAAGTGGGAACAGCCTCCTTCAGCAGACAGGGGCCAGTAGGAATAAAACGGCTGCGTTGAAAAGCCTTGCCTCAAAAAGGTTTCACCTTTTTTGGTTTTGAGAATACAATTTACTCAAGGCATTTGCCGATAAATGTTATCAGACTCACAAAGGCTGTGTTATTATTATTATTATTATTGTTATTGGAATCATTCGACGTTTGAAGCCTTGTGGGTGTTTACTGGAGCTATTACACTCAATCCACTCAATATTAGACTCTATCTGCAAATTTTTTATTCCATTTAAATGAAGAGTGTGAATTCATTTAATCTTTCATTAGCTCATCACAGCTTCATAGGAAGCCTTCAATAGTCTCTCAAAAGTGCATGATGAGCTCAACTTAGTAAAAAATGAGTTTGGATAAAGCTCTCTTTTTTCCACTTCATTCATGAGATTAGTAGTCATTATGTTTATAACATAATAATATAATTATAACATTATAATTAACATTCAGCAGCAACTAGGTGACCATCAACAATATTGCAAATCATATCACAAGCCTTACATTGCAATAAATAAGGATTAATGTGTGAGTCATGAAAAGTAAAAATGATATTGTCATTATTTAAACCAGGGGTTCAAACACAATTTGAACTCAAGTGTGCCAGACAAAACTTTTTTTCCCTTTGTTTTCCATTTAAAGAAATATTTTCTTACAAAACAAATTATGAACAACCTTGTATTTAAGTTTTTCATTTACATGTGCAAGATCACAGTGAATCTACAAAGACACACAACATTTAGTCACAGGTATCGGGATCTGAAATATGTAGAATCCTGCTGGCCGGGTTGGACCCTTTGGGGGGCCGAATTTGGCCCGTGCTCCACATGTTTGGCACCCCTGATTTAAATCATAATGCGACACTAAGAAAAGAAGACAATTGTTTGTGAAGTTTTGTCTCTCCACAAACCAGTTTGCGTGATAGGTTGCTTGTGGTGAGACTAGGGCAGGACAATATGGCCTCAAATCAATATCACGATATATTGAGCAGCTCACCTCGATAACGATAAATGAACGATAAGTTACAAGACGCTAGATGATGTCATCGCCTATTTTGCATAATTTACCATGTATACATGTGTGTTTAACGTCTGGTATCAAATGCAGTGATTTATTTTGTGTGAGACTGAGAGAAGAAACATTTACCGCTCACTGCTCTGACTGCAGAGACTGACTGCCTGAGCCCTTGATTATGCATTTGTGTTTTTTCTCCTTCGTCGTGTTTGCGTAGTATGTTATAGCACGTCGTATTGTGTGAAGGTGTAAAAACCTGCGGCCATGAACGCATCATTTAAAAACCACCAAGTGTATCGTCATTAGCAACATACGCGGATCTCAGCGGCTCTGTTATTGTTGTAAATCAGACTGTGGCAGCAGGTACAACAAGCTCCCGCTGTGGGGAGGACGTACGTGTACATTTACGGCTCACGTATTAAAAAATTGTCGGGTTTAACTCGGGCTCAGGCAGCACCTGCTGCTTGTTGAGATGGATTTGTGCTTTCACGTGAGAGTTTCCAAACACCACAAAAGTCTCCAGTAACACCAAAAGTCGGGAGATTTGTCACTTTTGACAAAATAATTTGCTAGGAGGAGTCAGAAAGTCACCAGATTTAGCAACAAAGAAAACTGCTACCGCACCCGCCGCAGCAGTAGCCTTCCCTCACCTTCTCTTCCCTTCTTGTTACAGAGGGCGTGGAGTCACGTGCCTACACGCTGTACACAGCTGAGCGTCTTAAAGGGACACTAACATGCCGGTAGCGTTTTATTTTCTTTTTTTAAATGATCGAATATATCGCCATGGACAAAATGACATCGATTATCGTTGTAAATTTCGATAACGTTAAATTTTCAATATATCGCCCAGCCCTAGGTGAGACATAAATTCAAAACCTTTTTCAACACCTTTTTCTAAACCTTTAAAAAGGGACAGTGCAGACTGTGACTTCTGCACTCTGTTGCCTCAGGTCCATTTAGATACAGTGCCAGGTTGAGATGAGCTAACAGTGCTAATCCCACATTTCAGCATTAGCTGAGCTGTAGCTTATTCATGCCGTTTCCTCTGCATGAATGAAAGATGAGGTGCATAAGCACATGCTGACATGATTGATAGCGTGCATGTGTGTGTGTCTGTGTGTGTGTGTGACAGAGAGAGAATGAGAGATGAAGTATGTAGCAGTGTCAAAGCCAGATTGATGGGGAACATTTTATTTAACAGATTGAAGTGAGTGAAAGGTCACAGAGGTGGCAGCTACCACTCTCACACATTTGCATGATTGTGTGTGTGTGTTTGCGTGTGTGCGTGCGTGTGTGCGCAGGTGTTCACAATGTATGATGTATAGACTAAATCAAAGCACTCTTGACATTTTTGGTTAAAAAAGGCAGCTGCATTGAATGCCTCTGTGCATCATTCCACATCTGTGTGTGTGTTCATGTCTGTACCTGCTTCTGTGCTATCTATCTACAACATAGCGTGTGGTATGCAGCTCACCTGCAGTCAAAGAACTCTGCCAGCATACAAGTCTGTGTGTGTACTTACAGTTGCTACCTATTTAGGACCTTTTCTGGCATATGCATTGATCAGGCTTTTAGCTAGGATTCTTTAGAGGGTGCCCCCCCCCGTCTTGCCCCTTTTTTTTCCCACGCACCGCCCCTGTTGACTGTTCTTCTCCCTCTCCTGCATTGTGCACCGTTGTGTGGACCCTTCGTATCCCACGCTGAATCGATAATTTCTCTATGCGCAGTTTTATCACCACATCCATGTATGACACATACATAACGATCTTTATGACGGGGATCAAGTACAGTCGCGATGAAATACAGGAGATTCGAGTAGATCTTAGTAAAACGTGTTGACAGATTCTCAAGAGCGCACTTTTCATTGTTTTCACTCCATGGTCTCAATCTTTGTGTAGAAGGCACTTTAGTGCTGTAATTAAGGGAATAACAGATGCATCAGAGGAGTTGATCTCTTTAGTTAACTGCTCAAAGATAGAGAGAGAGAGAAGAGATTGTTGTGGGGAGTTCATAATCTGCGCTGCGGACAGACGTTAAGCGGGTATAGACAGGCTGGTGTCATCACAACATCGTTTCGGTGGTTACCGGGGGAAAAATAGGGAGTCTTCAGGGCATCCTGCCTAAAAGTAGGGCGTCTAATTTCTTATTATTTTCAGTACGGGGCGCCCGGACGCTCTGTTGGCTAAAAGCCTGACATTGATACTTGTGTCCTCATGAAGTCCACAGTCCTAGTTTTGGGCTGAGATTTGAACTGTGACTAGGTCACGGTTAGGGATAATGTATTGTTTTTGGTCTCCAAATGGGTTAGGGTTAATCAATGCGGTGTCTGAAAAAGAATATCTGCACAAACATACACACACAATCAAGCCAAAACCAAGAGCAAACAGATGTTAAAAAACGAGTGTGTGACTTTTTCTCCGCCAGGTCATAATGATCCACATGACTGACGTGACTGAGTGAGTGTCTCTGTGAGAGACATGAGGACAGGGGACAGACAATTAAGTCTCAGCGTGGTTTTACCTGTTGCCACGGTGATGTTGTCTCTGGTTTCTTCCGTGTGATTGGCTGCTTCCACCATTGGCTGATGGTGAACTGACAATTGCCTTGACCTCAGTGACACTGCAGAGTGGACAGTTTATTGATTTGTTTCTGAATAGTATGAATAGTTTTGAAAGAAATGATGGTCTGTGCTGCTCTAGAGTTGTGCCTTTAATCCCACGTTCTATTCTAATCTAAGTTCTTTCTTGAAAGATCTTTAAAAGCATGAATAGACCTCTGTACAAAATACATAGCATTGAAAAAATATAATGAGGATATTTAATTTGTGTTTTTAGTCATTGTAGATTAAACATATTTTGGTTTTGCACAGTTTAAAGTGATCAATTTGTTTTGTACAGTCTGGGATATGTTTAATCGTAAAACCTTGTTATTTATCTTTGAAATGTCTGATGATGTGTGAGCAGCAGCTTTTTTGTTTCTGGTGTCATTAAATCAGCAAAGCAGTCAGACAGATGGTCACTCTTGACATTTTCCAGCCCTGAGACGATCGAGAGTCTCTAAAACTGACTGTAACTTCACAATTGTCCTCTGGTCACAAGGGCATAGGTGTGTGTGTGTGCGTGCGTGCGTGTGCATGTATTTGTGTCACACCCCCCCCCCCCCACACACACACACACACACACACACACCCCCCCCCCCCCACACACACACACACACATCCATCAACACACAATTGTGTTTGCTTATGGGCAGCCTCTCTGGAACACGTTTTTTCAGTTTGCTGTGGTAACAAAAAGAGCACACAGCAAGTTGTTTCCTGGTCCATTAATGTCATTTGCCCTCAACCTCCAAATTGGCTACTCATTCAACTTTCCCTGGCAGGGTCAGTTTATTATTATTATCACACCAAGGAAAAAGTGGCTGCTTGAGAGTGACCCATCAACAGCGACGGGGTTCTTAAACTTTCCATCTGCTCATATTTAGATATCTGGTTCGAGTACTTTCCTGCGTTCTACCACACAGAGAAGGCTGTTGCAATAATGAACCAGCGTTTTTGTTTTTTTGTTTCCTGTGTGAGTAAAAGAGTTCCGAGTCCAACCAGAACTGCTTCCCCTCACTGCTGCAGAAATTGTGTGCAGAAATTGTTTGCCGTGCAGCCTCTTTGCCTCAGGCTCACACTTACTAAAACTGATTCTTTTTAATCATGACAGATTCCAGCGAGGAACAACAAGCAACTGTGACCCCACATGCAGACATGCACAAAATACATACACACACACACACACACACACACACTAACCACAACATCCTGTCACTTGTTTTCTTTCCTTTTCTCTTCCCTTCCCAACATGTTTCTTTTTTTATTATTTTCTAGAAGCAGGGAAGCTGGTTTCTTGACAGCGCAAGTAGTTAGTTTGAGATTCAATTCTACACTGTAACCCACTATAGATATAGTAATAAGAACCAAAACCAAGATGGCAGCAACCCTGACCTGAAGGTTTTGACCTGGAGCTGCTCTTTGAATGATCCCACATTTTAGTGCCATGTTTTAGTCCCATTGAGCCACTTTTTTTTACCCTACATTTCCCTTTGTTTTTTACGGAATCTTCACTTTGCTTATCACTGTTGTGTCTTGGTCCACTCCCATCCCCCTCCAACCAGTGAGCCATCAGGGCGAGAACAACAAACCCAAAGAGTGGCTATAAACTTCAGACTTGTTTATGATGTGGGTCTGCTTGCTCACCTCCCTGTGAACTCATGCAACAGACACCACTGTCCCCTCCTTTTGGCGTGGAGAGCAATGCGACCCCAACTTCACCCTGTCCAACCTGCCTTTGGACAGCTTCAATGGGACAGAGGGCTTTTGCTCTTACGCAACCACTGCCTACCAATTAAACATATCATGTCTTATCAAGGAACCATATCGCTTGACTGGTTTTTTTATTTTTTTTATTTTTTAATTAGACATCCCGCAAAGGAGATCTCTCAATTTGGTCAGCCCATATTTGACGATGAAAGACTTGGCTCAAGCAGGCGCTGGCATGACTGGAATTAACTTATATCAATCAGTTCTCCAAAAACGCTGCCAAGTTGGTGTCACTTGGCTCTGAAGAGTTTGGCACATCAATTGTTTTTGTGTGTTTTATGGTGTGGAAGTGGGAACTGAGTTTGGCAGCAGAATCGGTCAATGTTTACCCGTCTTTCTGCCTTCACAGGGACTTGTCTGACATCAAAAAGGAAGGCCTGGATGATTTGGCCACAATAAAAGTTTTAAATCTGACAGTGTTGATAATTATTGTGGCTGGTATAGAGGGCTGGGCGATAGGGACCAAAACTCATATCGCGATATTTTTCGCTTGAATTGCGATAAACAATATTATAACGATATTTTGAACAAACACCAAAATTCTAATTGGTCGATTTTTTTTAGTTTTGCCATGCTAATTTTATACACTCTATGGTTAATGTCATCAGGAGGAAAGTACCAAGTGCTAACGGGGGTGTTTTCAGACCACCCGTTTCGCAGGTAATGGCGTGTCTTCAGAGAACACCCCCCCTTTGGATTAGCCCAACCCACTAGAGACATATGGATAGAAGAGGTGCACACAGGAAGAAACATCGTTTTGCGACTATCTTAAGTTACTGATGCCTTTAAAATCCAGAAGAAAAATAGAGTCTGTATGTGACAACACAGCTAATATGGCGCTCTGTGTGGAAACACTGAGTCACATTAATGATTAGAGACGCAGTTCATCAGGTGCGCAGACACACTTTACAGCTCTGTATTAACGCTGCGCTCAATGATCTGGTTTGTTTAATAAATATTATTGTTTTCTTAAAGTGGATTTTGTGTTTAAGAGTAAAAGTTTTAAGTTAATAGTCTGTTTGTGTGTCTGTCGTGAAGCTGAGCTCCTATGTTCAGTCTTGCTCTGTGCGAGGTCATGGACAGAGCCAAATAATCTAAATATTCCTCCACAGTTCTTGTGCTGATATCACTAGTTCACATAGTATATTTTCGGAAATCATGGACTGTGATATTGCGCAGATGCACCTTAAGCAAAACGCTGTCAGATTCGAGTCTGTCTCTCGGCGCAGTCGCACGTACATGTAAGGGGGCTCAGAGAGAAACGCTCAGCCTTATAAAATAGCGCTCGCAAGGCAACATAAAAATAATATATATACCAGATATACCATATATATATCAAAAATATACCGGTATAATTCTTAATACTGGTATATCGCCCAGCCCTACTGGTAACAAATAAATAAAGATTGATTTAGCGCCTGAGCGAAAGTTGTGGTTTAAAAAAAATTAAAGAACTTTGCATCACAATGTTTAGTCATAATGAATGAGTCGTGCGTTGAACCAGACCACCTTACACGATGTTAGCTGCATTTGCGCATCACATATGATTTGAACATTGATGGAATGAAAATGTTTCCTATTAACGTAAACAAATTCATCCTGTGACGGCGCTTTTATAGAAATGTGTGTGCAGTCAATAGCTCCGCAAACCAGAGGGAAACCGGCTCTCGCAGAAAATTGCGCTTTAATGTTGGAATTCACCATTTGCAAAGCGTTAATTGTTCATAAGTGTGTCTCTGATGTGCACATCACTCTGATGACTACTTGTTTTCACATTATTAACAGTTTCCCAGCATCACCACTAAGTGAACAATAACTGTAGAAACGGGCGTACGCCAGCCATGAAGTTGGCGTGGGCAACGCACATTTCCACGGTCATTTCACGTTTCATACATCTGAACGTGAGCGTGGAAAAGGACGTACTTCACGTTTTTGTGCGTACGCAACCTTTGTACATGTATAATAATAATAAATTATTTAAGTATTTTAAATGTTGACGAGCCAATCAAATCAGGAAAAGCTGCAGAAAAGACACAGAGAAAAAACGTTTACAGCGAGAAAAGGCAGAGATGAGTGAGCGATACAGGTAGAGAAGAGAGAAAAATAAATAACATGGCACTCTCTAAGAAGAGAAAAGTGGAACCAAAACTAAATATTGTTCCAGGCTCACCGATGAGCACCTTTACATGTGCATGAGAATGGCCCTGACACCATTCCAGCCCAGATTTAAAATCCTGGCAGGACAAGCAAGAGCTCAGTTCTCCCACTAAACAACAGAAAGTGGGGGAGTTGAATAGAGAGAAAGAAAGAGAAACTAAAACTGTTCAGTGTTAAGATGTGTTGAAATCTGTTTAAAGTTGGCTGAGACTGTTAAAATGAAAAAAGTGAAACTCGAGCTGCTGCTATACTTTATTTCTCAAAACTTAAGTAATTATTTTATTTGTTTTAAGATTATATTATAATATTTATTTTCACCATTGTATTTGTATATGCAGCCCTTCTTTTCCTTTAAGAGAGAAGAAAATAACACATATGTTCAGTGTTACATCTATATAATTGTATAAGTGACAATAAATATTGTTGAAATGTTTTTGAATTGTTCTTTTTGTATTTGATCTGACAGTCAGTTGTTGATTACATGCAGACTACGAGGCTACTTCAGTATATATCCCACTACTAGATAATAACGCAAGTTAGACATTATGATGTTCCAGACCTTTGCTTGAGGAAATTTTCTCAAAGTGGACCTATTAGAATTTAAGTTGATTATCCCTGCACTAGAGTAATAAAGCAAGGCTCAAGGAGCAGTTGTCTACTTCTCCCATGCTCCTCTATAACACCTCTATATGATTTAATCATGCTTATTCATGAGTTTGACCTCAGCAGTGACCCATGGTTTAATATTGTTCCCTCAGCCATTGATTGAAGGAGGTTTAGATGCCTGTGGTTCCATCTACACTTCATCTCTGTTGCTCTCCTTCTTCCCTTTGGAATGAAAATGTGTGGTAATTGTCTCAGCTCCTGTAACTTACTTAAAGTGTCTCTGTTTGGGTTGTTGCGAGGTTAGCTGCTTTTAATCTGTTGTAATTGTTGGCCTGTATATCTTGAGGATTATATTGAAGGGCCACGCGGCACGTAAGCGGCTCCTCGTGCACTCCGTCGGACATTGCCACACATACACACTCTCTATGACAAACACAGTTATCCAGCCACAACAAAAACAAATAACTCATTCTATTGAGCGGACACTGTCGATGCACACACATGAATGAGTGCACACATGTTTCGCAATGCAAGAGAGCAGAGAATGTAGGCCACTGCCACTTTTCCCTACGCAGATTTCCAAACGACTTTCTGCCGCCCGCAGCTAAAGGCCTGGATTACCATTTTATTACAGCATGTCATTATTCTGATGTTATCAATGGAAATGAATTGGCCGACAATTGATTTACAATAACTGTCCCCCCCTCTATGCTGGCCCTTAGGGAGCCTCTGATGTTCATTGATTCAGTCCTCCTGTCTCATTGCCTCTAACATGGCTTCCACCTATCGTTGGCTACCTTACCTCTACATAAGAGGTTAAATCTACATCCAGAATTCAACAGTCACCTGCTGTAGCACTATCACCTATACTAACACACATTAAATGGCTGCATTTCAAACGTCATTAACAAAAAAAGAGCATTGCACAACAAGTTGAATTCTATTTCTTGAGGAACCTGTCAAGGAACATTTTGTGTGGGCATGAGATGATATGGAAATTTTCCTCATACCATTGTGATAATTGTAAAAAATTTATTTAAATCTCCTTCTAAATAATTTTATCATAAATCATGGAAGTCGTGGAATTACTTGAATTGAGGTAGCACTTAACAATAAATCCCTAGGAGAGTATGCTGCAAGATAGAACTTCATTTTCCACCATATAAAGACTTTATAAGACATAAGACATTTTGAGACAAAAGTGAATTTCATGTTCCAATTAAATACAAATATTCTATAATATTAAAATGCCACGTGTACAAGCAGTTGCATGGATTGTTTTAGTCAAAGCTAAGGCTGGGTGATATGGCCTAAAAATAAAATCCCCAATTTTTTTCATGGGGTACTATGTGCAAATGAATGACATTTTACATACACACGTACGCATTTTAGACATTTTAGGATTGTTAACTAGTTTTAACCGATCTACAGTTCGGCATCGTTCGGCTTGATCCTTGTGTCGAACGTCTCTTCGACACGCTGTTTGCCACGCACACTGTCATGTTGATATTGTCAGAGAACTCGTGGGGGAAGGGGATATATTATACAATGTATAATAATTGAATATTATAGTATTACTAAGGTGGTGACTGGGTCAGCTGGGAGCTCTGCAGGTTGTTATAAAGTCTTACAGAAGCAGGAAGGAAGGACCTGCGGTATCTCTCCTTCCCAGCTGCTCAGTGCTGTGACTGGAGTCGTTCTCCAACAGCGATGTTAGCTTTGCTGTCATCCTCCTCTCTCCCACCACCTGCACTGAGTCCAGGGGGCAGCCCAACAGAAACGCCAGAGCAAACACATACTCCACAATGAGCGCATAGAAGGAAAAGAGAATAACTTAACGTAACGTAAAAAAACTACAAAAAAAGGGAAAAAGGCTCAACAATGAGCGGAGCAGCTGTAACTGCAGCCACTCAGGGCAGCGCATGCGCACAAAAAGTAAAACGTTATTAACTCTAACTTTTTGGGATATAAAAAACGACCTGGAACTTCTACCGCTAATTTAAGTGCAAGCAGCAGTTATCTGGCTGAGCTGGCACATTTTCTGTGTTACATTAGTATGCAAAAGTAAATGTTCATGATTTTCCTTGATACATCATTGGTTGTTTGGATAAGAAATTTCTGTTAAATATATCATATAGGAGACAAACACAGTGATATTTGAGTGAAATAAAGTTTATATGATTTACAGAAAGTGTGCAAGAATTATTTAAACAAAAGTAGGAATGTGCATATGTTTAGTCACATTTTATTGAATTCAACACCTTTACTCAAAATTGGTTTGGTAACCTCAGTGACCCTTGACCTCCATACACAGGTGAATCCAATCCTGAGAAAGGGTATTTAAGGAGGTCAATTGTAAATGTTTCTCCTCTTTGCATCTTCTCTGAAGAGTGGCAACATGGGAGCCTCAAAACAACTCTCAAATGACCTGAAAACAATGATTGTTCAACATCATGGTTTAGGGGAAGGATACAGAAAGCTATCTCAGAGATTCAAGCTCTCAGTTTCAACTGTGAGGAACATTGTGAGGAATGTGAAGACCACAGGCACAGTTCTAGTTAAGGCCTGAAGAGGCAGACCAAGAAAAATCTCAGATAAGCAGAGGTGAAGGATGGTGAGAACAGTCACAGTCAACACACAGACCAGCTCCAAAGACCTACAACATCATCTTGCTGCAGATGGTGTCACTGTGCATCGTTCAACTATTCAGCGCACTTTACACAATAAGATGCTGTATGGAAGAGTAATGCAGAAAAAGCCTTTTCTCTGCACCCGTCATAAATAGAGTCGCTTGAGGTATGCTAAAGCACATTTGGAATAATGGTGCTGTAAGGTGACTGAGGGGGCGTTATGCATGGCGTAAAAAGAACGCAGCATTCCAAGAAAAACACTTGCTACCTACAGTAAAATTTGGTGGTGGTTCCATCATGCTGTGGCGCTGTGTGGCCAGTGCAGGAACTGGGAATCTTGTTAAAGTTGAGGGTCACATGGATTCCACTCAATATCAGCAGATTCTGGAGAACAATGTCCAGGAATCAGTGACAAAGTTGAAGTTGTGTCAGGGCTGGATCTTTCAACAAGACAACGACCCTAAACACTGCTCAAAATCTACTAAGGCATTCATGCAGAGGAACAAATACAACGTTCTGGAATGACCATCTCAGTCCCCAGACCTGAATATTATTGAACATTTGTGGTGTGATTTAAAGCGGACTGTCCATGCTCGGAAACCATCAAACCTGACTGAACTGGAGATGTATGTAAAGAAGAATGGTCCAAAATACCTTCCTCCAGAATCCAGACTCTAATTAGAAGCTATATGAAGCGTTTAGAGGCTGTTATTTCTGCAAAAGGATGCAAGAAATGTTTTTTTGTGGTGCCTAAACTTATGCACATGCCTAATTTTGTTTAGATAATTCTGGCACACTTTCTGTAAATCATATAAACTTTATTTCACTTCTCAAATATCACTATTTTTGTCTCCTATATGATATATTTAACTAAAATTTCTTATTCAAACAACCAATGATGTATAAAGGAAAATCATGAGCATTTTGTGTGTGTATGTGGCTGGAGATAAACTGTTCAATACACAGTTGGAGGGAGAAGAAGAAGAAAAAAACAACTTAAAATCCCAGCTGGCCGCAGGGCATGCTGAACATCATTAGTGCCAAGTGTCTGAAAGCTGTCAAAAACATTCCCATCACAGCACAACTGAAGTGCTCACTAACAACCCAGACCATTATGCTTCCTCTCTGGGAGTAAGGCAGTAGACATAGCCCTGCAGACTTTGAGATGTGACTTGGGTACACGCAGCACATGTGCAGTGGCAACCATCTTTTTTTCTAACCTCTGTCAAGTCTGTCAAGAGGCTCATAGAGAGTCTCTCGCCTCAGAAAATTGCATGTGACAGTTTTGGGACTTTGCTTGGGCAGTTTTTCCCCTTCCTGAAATACTTTCTTGGATGCAGCAGAGGTTGGAGCTCACCATGCCCGACTGCTCCGTCCCCTGAGGGATACATCTTTCAAGTGTGAGCTGGAGCTCCAGTCTGCTGCTTAATGACTTGTAATAGCCACATATTCCTGTTGCTGCATTAGAGGAACATGGCTGCTGTCTCGTTTCAAAACAGTTCCCAAGCACCACTTGGCCTTTGCAGCACATGACCTGATGTCGCAATTGCAAACTGTCTGTTCGACAAACTTTGTTTGGTGAAAGTTTAAGTTTTTAAGTATGTAGAAAATTAGCTTTTTAAAATTGCAGTTTGTCTGAGTGAAGGGAAAGTCACATTTAGGTGCATTCTCTTGACAGATACTCTGCTTGAAAGTTTACCTGATGCAAACTATGCTAATGTTAATCCCAGTGCCACTCATATAGGCTCTTACTATATACTGATGGTTGGTAGTTCCAGGCAGGTCAGCAGCTGGCATTGGCTGCTTTGACAGCTACACAACAGTGTTGAGCTTTAAATATGAAGGGGACTGGAATAGGCTGTCGGTGCTGGAGGTAACATGGCTGCCACTGTGAGCAGGAGTCTGCACAATAAGCCAACACCATTGTATACAAAGTTTAGTGCTGCTGTTTGATTCTTCGTTTGAGAAAGTTGAGAAATGTCAGATTAACGTTGCAACACCGAGAGAACGGCTTGTGAATAAGCTGCTTCACATCCTGCGCAGGAAATTTGTGGCCCTGGAGGGCGTTTCCTAAAGACTGACGAAAATAAACTTGATGCTGTTGTTTGGGTTATCCTGAATTCTGTGTCTGCGAGGACACTTTTGAGCATGCAACTCAAACTGTGTGACGGCACAGACCGTGTGCATTGACTGTGCATTCTCCTATTAGAACAATGGTTCACAGTGGACAAATTGTGAGATCAGATACACAAGCATGGAATACAAGACAAATGTGGACTGTCATTTTTAGCATGAAAGGAACTAGGGCTGCAACTAACTTATTTGTTTTCATTTGGATTGTTTGTGTGGTCCACAAAATGTCAGAAAATGATCTCAAAAGTCTTGTTTGGCATCGGCCAATTCTCGGTTAACCTAATTTTAATTATTAGAAAAGTCCTTAAAGGAACCATGGGCAATATATTATGTGATTGGAATGTGTTTGCAGCTGTGCAGATTTTGGAAAAGATGGTGAGACGTAAGAGCAAAAGAGAGGTTCTTGAGAGACAGAAAGAGAAACAAAAAAAATGTAAAAGAAAATGGCATATGACTAAATCATGAGCTACACCTCGTCTACTCTTGAATCAATACTCAATTACGTAGCATCTGAAAGGATGCTACGTAATTGAGTGTCAGAAAATTCTGTTATGGTATTCGTGAGACATAAACATTTAGACAATATAAATATATCGAAAAAATAAAATACTGTAAAAAAAACTTAAAAAAAAAAATTATACATTGCGCTGTAAATAACTCACAGCAGGAAATTGCTCATCAGCACCTTTGAAGCACTGCTTCTACTAGTAAGCGTTAGCTTCAGCTAGCATTCTGATGCTGTTAGCTGCTGTTCAAGTCTGTGTCCCCGTTAGTTAGACAAAGTAACTGTTCAGTAACAGCAGTCATTTACTGTTAATGTTATGATTATATCATTATCTGCGCCAGTAGCGCCACTTACAACTGTGTGTCTTTCTTTTTTTCTTCATCCTCTTTTTTCTTCCTCTTCTGACTTCCTGATTGATAACTCCTCTTCATTTTCCTTCAGCTTCATTTACAACTTGCAGATAACTTCACACAGGTTAATGTGAGGCAGTGGCGTAGGCAGAAATAATATTTTGGGTGGGCCAGTGCAAAAGTGGGCGGGCCATCTTTGCCCAAAAAAGGAATTAGAACTTAAAAATGACAACCATAGACAAACTGGAATTTTTACTTTGTAATATTATGCATTGCAAAGGCAATGGCGGAAAAATACTGCCTATAACACAAGCTCTAGCTCTGATAAAGGCTTGTATACAATACAACAGTGTAGACAAAAAAAATAATTTGGTATCGGCGCTATTGCACGACACAATTAATCATTATATTGCACAAAGTGCCAGTAAACCCAAACAGCAGAAAAGTTGTTAACGTACAGTATAACATAGGCCTACACCAGACATAATTCAGTTTGGCACCATCTTTGCCATTTGAGATTTCGTAGGTACCAAATTGTCAATATGTCACAGAACTTGTTTTGAAAAACAAAACAAAAAAAGTCAGAAAACTCGCTGTAAATCGATGCTCCCTGTGAGTGTTAATGCGTAAAACATTTTTTTACACGTTAATTCCACAAATTAATCATCCTGCGTTAACGCGTTCATTTTGACAGCCCTAATTGCAATATGTCTTTTTTGTCATGAAGTTGTAGCAAACACCCAACTCTGTTTGCATGGGTAAGTGCACAGCTGAAACCTGAGAGTGTTCTACTGCGCTAAGTTTTAAAAAGACAAGAAGGCAAAAGTGTCAGGGAAATATACAGCTGTACTTGAAGCTTTAAATTTGTCGTATGTTATTATGAGAACTGTAAAAATATATTTTTTGTTGATTACGAAAGTGTGGTGGCACAAATTACAATATGTTGAGCTGCCACAGTCTGGATAATTAATGGGTAAAGCCAAGCTCTAATGTAAAGAATGTGGTGCAGTGAAAGACCTTGCAAAACGCAAGAAATACATCTGGGCGATGTTGTTGTGTATACTAAACAGCCTGGTGTGTGTAGCTACCATCTACGCCACATGTCATTTATTATTAGACAACAGGCTTCATTCATTTCAGCCCTCTCCCCCTTGTTTTTCCCATTCTTTCCACATAATAACAGCTGAAGACCACAGCTTGCATCAAAGCAGCACCAGCATTTGTAAGAGCTTGTTTCTCCACGTTAGATGATGGGCTCAGCACTGTTGCTCGTATTGACCCGCCATGTCTGCACAAGCATTAGTGAGGCCGTTGTTGGCACACTTAATGCCCAAGTACAACAAACACAGCCATCATCAAGATACAGCCTCTGTTTTATGCAGCACATAAGGTGCCGCTGTCTGCCCGTGAAGACCCTGTGTGTTTGTCTGAAATGTGGGCAGTCACAGGTGACAGGCCCTGTCTGGTCTGGAGAAAGTGGCAGAGGCTCCTAGTCACGGTGTCTAAAACAGCCTGACCTAATCCCCACCCCACGGACAGGAAGGAAAAGGAGTGTAACCTCTGGCAATCTGATCTCTGAGAGTCTCATGGTTTTGTGTACAGCGAGAGACAGGTAGCAGGAAGATTAGCTGAGAAACAGCTAAAGCGTTGTCACTTTTACTCACTGTACATTGTTTTGCAGCCAATCTTATCCTTATATATTTGGACAGCACCGGTTTTGTTAAGATGTTGATACTCATCTTTTGAAATTAGTGTAGCTAATGGCAGACATATCATATTTTTCTGTCCAGCTAATATATAGCATATAACACTTCAATAATAACTAATGATACATAAATTGCTTAACTTACATACAATTAAAGAGCCCATATTATACCCTATTACCCCAAGTTAAACTAGTTCCTGATGTCCTAATGAACATGTCTGTGTCATGCTTTAGTCAAAATATCATAAGGATGAAGCACAATAGCAGTTCAATAACTCTGCCAAAATAGCCCTTTTCAGAACGCTCGGTTTTGTGCCTGGTCATTTACATGTGAATGAGACCCAGGTAAACACATATCCACTGCTTCCAGGGGAGTGTTGATCTGACTTACTATCCACAGCCATACTGTCGCCACTTATCACCTATTGTCATGCAGCGTCGTCACAACCCCCGCTCCATATACCCCATAGTAATGTCCGTTTACCCATTGTTACTGAGTTTCACCGTAATGCATAGAGTGACCACGATTTTGACTTCTCGCGATCATAAAAACATTAGAATAGAAGAAAAACGATTAATGCGCCGCACGGCGCGGCGTGTATGTATATTCCTATGCTAGAAAAACACCTTGAATGCACCTGTGTTACTGCAGCTGCAAGTGACTTTGTGGATCAATAATATGAGGAGAGAACGTGGAAACACGACAGAAAGCAGCCTTTGGTTGAGAAGAAATGTAGGACAACATCTACATCTTTCTGCAGTGCTTTCAAACGCGTGCTCTTCATATTATTGATCCACACATGTCACTCGCTAACTGCAGCGCACGTAACTGGTGCGTTCAAGGTCTTTTTCTAACATAGGAATTTACATACACGATCAACAACAAAGGGCTTGTGAAGCTTGTAAAATATATCCACTGGACACACAAGTCCGCTGTGCAGCCACTCTTCCTCCCTCGCCTGCACTCTTGTATTTCACAGGGACAAGGATCTACGGTGGAGCTGTGAAGTACTCTGCCTGGCGGGGTGCCAACATTCACGGTGAAATGTGTCACTATGTCATAATTCCGCGGGAGGTTTAAACATCGCATGTTTTATCGCCTATACTTACACTAAGTGGAACCACTAAAACATGACTGAGTCTTGTTTTTTCACATTTTGGGGACTGGTATGTCCCAAATATCAGTACTAAAATGATTAAAAAGTTGATTTTGCACAATATGGGCCCATTAAAACTGCGTTCAGTTTTTTTTCGGGACAAAATATTTATTTCAGCTGAGGAACGGCCACTGTTTCAATGTTATTCCACTGCAACAACAACAACAGTCTTTCTCTCTCGGACGCCATTGCTCACTGTGGCCAGAAGCACAACAGCCTTGCGTAGCGACCCCTACTGATTGGGCGTGAAATTGCAGTGCGTATCCGGCACCACGACGGAGAATTATGAAGGCTCGAGGGGTCTGTGGTTTTGCAGTCGGAGAAGTATAATGTGGCCTTTAGAACTTAAGAAGTCGATGAAATATTATTTTTTATAATTTTTTTTTATAAAAGGTGAGATGGTTTAAATAACTTTCTTGTCTGTGAGAAACGCTGGTACATAGTAAGCGGATAGTGTCTGAGCTCCCATCACTGTTGCTGAACGCCTCTGGTGTCAATCCTTAAACAGACCTAATCCCACAACATCCTGCCCCAGTAGTTTGATCCCACGTGACTGATCACATTATGCTCTGGGGCAAAAGCATCCTCTTCACTGGTGTAGGGTAAGATTTCCACATGGAAAATGGTGGAGAGTTTGGTCACAGTGGCTGATTGGTCGACTGTCACCACAGCAGTCATGCAGGAGTTGGGCTGAAGTGTTGGCTGCGGTGCCAAAACAGTTGCACTTCCTAAATTCGAAGTGAGACAAATTTTTGCTACACCCAGTCACTGTTTACTTTTAGCATTTGCTGTAAACACAGGCGCACATGGCTGAAGTAGAGAGTCCCACTCGTTCATTGTGAGCCAAACGACCTGTCTTGTTCACAATGGCTCAGCACTCCCATGAAACAGATGTCTTCTAACATAATACCTGCTATTTTTGTAATAAACTGGGAACAAAAAATGGAGCAAAAAGAAGCTGTAAAGTCACAGAGTTTGTTTTAATTATATGAAAAAAAAAACTCGAAATGATTAATCGATTATCAAAATAGCTGTTAGTAATAAACTAAGACAGGACTAGAGTGCGTGCATACTATTCCTCACCACAAAATCCATAATGGCAGTGCTCTTCCTTTATTAATGCATCACTCAGTGGAGTGTTATAATAAAAGTTTAAGATGTCATAATGGAATTTTCATTATTTATGCTGCATTGTAATCATGGTAAAACTGTGGCTGCGAAACCACAGATGGCTGCTCGTAGGGGGAAATGCTGCATCTCGCTCCAGCTCAGCGGATGATGTCTGTAAAGCCGACAGCCTTTAAAGTCTCCCATGAGGCAGTGTCTTTATCAAACCCTGACTCTCTTCCAGCTCTAGGTGTCAGTGAGAGCGAGACATAGAGGGCACGACAGAGGTTAAGACTGTAATTGGTGGTCTGTCGTGGTTGTGCGGACTCCAGGCATGAGGCTTTGCAGGCGTAATGATGCCTGTAAGATGAGAGGGGATTTGACTGCAAGCCCCCGCCCCTCCCTTAAATCCCCCCTCATCCTCTCTTGACAGGATCCACACACAGGAAAAACTGCTAGTGCTCATCATCACAAGGACACATTACGTACTCACAACACGGCAAAACATTTTCACCCCTGCCCCATTTTTAGGAAGTCCAGCCAGACCTGAAAAAAAGGAGAACGGCTTGTAGACATGTGAAATCCTTCATGCCAGATGAAGGACCCTGAACCTGACCTAATCCATTCAGATTAGTGAAAATGTCAAGCAGGTAAAAAAGTGTGTATTTATAGGATTTGAGTGTTTTGTGTTGGGTTGTCCATATTCGTGCTGTTCCAGGTTGAAAAATCGGTGCTGGGTTGTGATTTATCATAATGGAATGGGGCCCGCCACTGCTTCCCTCTGCTGCTGTGAGCTCTTTGATGTGTGCGAGCGGGCTTTTTTTTTAGCGTGTTTGCATTTGTGTGTTTGTGTGCATAAGTTAGTTTGACTTCCAGCGCTACGTACACAGACAGAGTTTGTGTGTGTGTGTGTGTGTGTGTGTGTGTGTGTGTGTGTGCGTGTGCGTGTGCGCGTGTGTGTGCGTGTCAGTGTTTGCATAGCATTTAGCACGTTTATACAACATTACAAAACATAACAAATCTAAATATTGTGTCAGTCCGACTAAAACTGGAATTTAAAAAAAAATACATGTCAATATGTGAGTTAGCCTAGGAGTTCTGAGCATGCTCCATAGTCTCCAACCTTTGACCCTGAAATAATATTGGAAGCCAGTACTCAGGAGAACAAGAAGTCTGTTGACTCCAAGAATTTAATACTTTAAAGTTCATGAATGACTCTGAACTGGAAATTGATACTGGGGCGTAACACCATGGAGCGTAGCCAAGACGGACACATTTCAATCAGTAAATCAATTCCCCACTAATGTTGGTGGTCGCGTTTTTGAACTGAGCATGGAAACGTAACGAGGGAGGCATCTGCCACTGTGGCCCAGACTGGACTGGGCGACCTGTCCCGAGATGCGTGCTGGTGTTTCACTGCCCCATAACTAATACTTAGAGACTGCCAGTTTGTGTATGACTGTGTGACAGACACTCACATGAACACACACACACACACACGCACACACACACACACCTTCCAGTGCTATTTATGTATTAGCTCAGCCATGCGACTTAACACTTTCACAAGCAAACTCAACCTGAGGGTACGTTACACTTTAAGCAGGAATATGCCCCATGTCCCACATTCCCCTATCCTCACACACACACACATACACACTACTCCCCTTGTTACCCATAATTCACATCTGGCCTTTTAAAAGGGGCAGCGTTTTGCACCACTGCAAGGAAAAGAGCCATCAGCAGATTCCTTCCCTCTCGCGCCTCTCTACAAACTTCTCCTGCGCAGAGAGCAACGTTTTTATAAGGGCTATAAACACAGGAATCTTTGACTCTCCGCTGCTACTTCACAGTTCTGGTGCCAAACATCACCGCGGCTCATCACACCATCGATGACAATCAAGGCCAAATTATTAATGTAGTCTTAACACTGTCAGAGATGCCGCAGGGCTAGATGACACGATGTTCGTCATCCCCACTTAGTTTAGTTTGTCATTTAATATTGTGGATTAGTAACTCAGCTATTCTTGTGTGACATATATTCTTAAGTGCACACGCACACACACACACACACACAGAGAGAGAGATCAATGGAAAATGCCCATTAGTGTACAGCGGGGATTAGAACATGTTTAAAAATAGAGCAAATTGAATTATCCTGCTTTCAGATAGCTTGTTTGCTAAGATCATGGAAGGAACATTAAATTCTTGGCCACTTTATGACTGATCCGCTTCCAAGCAGAGTTTCAGATGCACAAACAAAGTTCAGCAGCAGCATTTTAGTTCTTCACGCAGATCCTGAGAAAAGCTTGATTATAAAGTGTTCAAATTGCATTAGAGTGCAGCCCATAGACTGACCAATCGTCCAATGAGTTATTTACCAATTAAACATTTGTGTTGGCTGATAGGTTGAGATTTTTTTCCCAGCCAATTTGAGGAACATTTAATCATGAGTTGAACCAGTACAACTCTGAGAGCCTGACCAATAAATAACCGCTATAAGCTTATTATCTGTGCTTCCAATCAGTCAGAGGGGATTTCGGCATTAGATAAGTTGTTCTGTACAGAAAAATGTAGATGTCTTAGACGTGATTTTCCAAAAACACATTTTTTATGGTTCTCTTTTTGGAACATTACTATGCTGAAATATTGGTATTGGTACCAAAAGCCTACTCTGCTGATAATACTCAAATTATTATAATATAACATCGACTTGATGTTGATCTTAAACACTGAGTTTACACTTCTGCTCCATTGGAGTCACTTGTTAATGTTAGCATTTGGTCCATCTCGAAACAGCAGAAGGCAAGTAAGGGGGTGGAAAGGGAAAAGCTATGGAAAAGCTGTATTTACTTACACCCCCCTCTCCATTTTACTTTTTTTTTCTTTCGAGCTTTCCGTCTCCTCGGTGGGCCGATCCCTGGCTCTGTCCGGCTGAGCAGAGTGAGTCTCTCACCATTCCCACGGAAAGAGTTGCCAAAGCAAATTTGGCAAGAGGAAATGGAGACCCTGCTCCCTTCCCAAACCTCCCAATCTCTTCCCCTTCCTTTACTTTTTGTGTGTGTATTCAGAGTGGGTCTTTGCGGCCTCCAGGCAGCAGTGGGAAGGCCTGCGGTCCCGGAGCAATCAATCGTTTCCCTGCCCCTCTCATTATTTGTACTTGTGCTCTGTTTTTCCATGCATATCGCTGTTGTCACATGAAACCTGCAACTCGTCTAGTTTTTGTGATTTCGGACGTCAATCGTGAACGTTCTGTGGCTCAAGGCACCGTCAGACAGATGAGCTGAAAGACAAGGCCGCTTGTTTCCTTGCAGAGACACGCAAGTTTGATGAGAAATCCTCTGTTTGTGAGTCTGACTGTTGCTCTCTGTTCAGGCTTGATTCCTTGCCACAAACTGTTTATTCTTCTTTGTTTCTGTCCTTTATTGCATTTTTTTTCTCTCTCCTCCCCCTCTCTGCCTCACTGTCCTTTCCTTTGTTTTAATTGATGCATTGGGGACTGGAACCTCATATCCTTTTGGGGCTAAAGGGGACTAATTTGAGTAATTTGTCCCTCACTTTTAATAACAGGAACCTAGCTTATCATAGACGCAGAATAGCATAGTGTAGCTCCATGTTCAGGCCAAAATCCATGTATGCACGTTGGTATGATCTACTCTGTGATTGTTTCGCATACATGTGAACTGCATGTATGGAACACCAGACTACATTCTTGGAAATAAGGGTTCCAAAAGTGTTCTTCTACAAGGGCTGTGGTTCTACCTGGAACCATTTGTTTTTCAAGGGTTCTTGGTAACACTAATAGTTCCAGTAAGAACCATTTTTATCCAGAGAACACTTTAAAACCCCTTTCCTGAATAAAGGGTTTTAAAAGGGTTCAAAATCCACATTATCTCGACATTATTTGACAATTTTTTAGGACCAAATAACTAACCGATTCATCAAGAAACCAATAGTTGGAGCCCTTGTTGCTAACGTAATACTGCATTTACCTCTTGGAGTAAATACAATGAAATGTCCCTAAATATAGATTTTCTGTTTTGAAACTGTAAAACAGTTTTTACTTGTTTCGTTCTGTGACACCAGGTTTAAAGATGGAAAACAAAGAGTCCGTTCTTCATTATCAAAAGCAGAGGGGTGAAAAGAAGTATTTTCTTTTTGGAGCGTTTCGACTTAATCAGAGACACATTTCCCTACACTGAAAGGTTGAGTTTTGCAGCATTTGTTTTCATATCTTTATCAGTTGTTCCAAGTGTTTAACCTTTAGCAACGCTGACAGCAGCTCTGGGATTCTTCTCCTCTGTTTTGTCTACCGGCCTCTCTGGACTCTTCCGAGAAGTGAAAGACACAGGGATACAGCAGCCCAGCTGCCTTAAGAACAATAATAAAGGGTAGAATTTTCACGCTGAAATAGGAAATAGCTCAAATGTCAGTAGTATTGGACAGGTGGTGATGTGAGGTAAACATGTTTTGATGGAGAGCTGTTTCTCTGCCAGGTAACAGGAGGATGGAGGAGAAGCTGCTCGGCTAATCTGATAAAAGATGGGTTATGTGAGGAGAGGTGGTACAGGCAGGCACTGCCGGGGCCTCCTCTCTCTGTACAGCCACCTGATAGTCTGAACATCTGCCATGATTTCATACACAAACAGCCTCAACAAGCTCCACAATTCTGAACTCCGAGTGAATAAATAAAGTTACTTATCTGCTGAGCACAGGGAGAAGTATCTTGTCGCCGCATCAAAGTGATTAGATGAGGTCATTTTAAAGTGTAGTCAGCAAACCAGTTCATCTCAGCGTCGGAACTCTGTCTGAGCGAGACTGACAACAGGAGACTTTGCTGTTTTAATAATAACATGACTTTTATCTGATTGCAGTGCAGTGCAGAGCTGCAGCAGTTTGACTGTAAAGCACATTTCACTATTTGCTTCACTGAAGACAGAGGCCCCATTGTTCTGTGTGACTCCTCAGCCAAGGAGACAATCGTGGGATGAACTAGTTGCCAAAATTGGAGCTGTGTGTGTGTGTGTGTGTGTGCGTGCGTGCGTGCGTGCGTGCGTGCGTGCGTGCGTGCGTGCGTGCGTGCGTGCGTGCGTGCGTGTGTAACCCACAAACGCACAGTCGAGGAATCTCACCATGGTGCTTGCTGTATTTTTATCCCAGATGTTCACTACACACACACAGGTCTGTGCAGCTATACATCTGAGGACATTGGCTTCCATCCTTTGGACAGCTTTTATCCTTAACCTTAACTACAACCTAAACTTAAGTCATTTAACCCATTCTGCTTCATGAGGAACAGTTCTTTAAATTACACGAGGTCCTGACAAGGTCAGTGTTCCGGTACACACACACAAAATACACAGTGTTTCAGTTCCAAGCCGTGATGTTTTCAGAGAAATTAACATGGACAGATGGTGAAAGTTAAACTCCAAAACAAACCTCACCTTCCCAACACTGCTCACAGAAATTCAGAAAAAAAAAAAAAACACAGGTCAAACTTGAAGGGAATTTAAATTGCTCCAAACACAGAGCTTGTTTACTTGCTCCAATGCTTGCAGGCTAATAAATTCAGCCTCCAGATCATCATTGGTCAGCTTTTCTTTCTATTTTCATAAACAGTGGAATGACATGTTGTCTGACACCTGTTTGTTTCCCAGCATATGTGGCTTTTGGTGAGCTGATCCCTGCCTCCAGGAAGGGCCCCTCCCTTTCCACCACTGTGGGCCCCTCAGCAAGACATGCAGGGAGGCCAAAGTCAGGTCACAGGCAGGGTGCAGCTCTGCTCACCCTCCTGAGTAAAGAAACAGTAAAGAAAACAGGTTGCTTGCCCTTTCATCTCCACTTAGTCCTCGGGGGGAAGTTGGGTTAGGCAACCTGTTCCACACCATACCACTACAGGCTGTTTGTCTCTGGCTGCCGCATGATCTTGACACTGACTCACATTATGTTGTCAAAGCAGAAATGATTTCTTGCTAAAGGAAGTGACAAGCGGGTTTTACACAGCAGAGGGGGAAATGTATACTCAACAAAAATATAAACGCACAAACTTGAAATGGTGAACAAAAATAGAATGTCATGACATTTGCTCAGATTCTTGATGCATTTGTTTATGGAATGATTTGTTTTGCTTAAACCCAGTAGTTAGTAACTACAAGTTTTTCTTTGTGTGTTTATATTTTTGTTGAGTGTAATATTACTTTGGATATCAAAGCTAAGGCTGTCCAAAAAAAGAACTGATTTAGTAATAATAGTCTAACAATAACAGTGTTATTCAACAGTACAAAATGGTTGTGTCGGAAAGTTTTATATGAAATCCCAAAACTGAAGTCGAGAAAGGTTGACTAACAACAACAAGACAAACAGCGGCAGCTTACTTTACCAATATTATTTGCCATTATTTTTACATTGATGTAATTGGGTATTATCCGAGTTATCACCTGGTAAGCATCCCATGAATAGAACCAGAACTCAAGTCAGGGTTTCATTGTCACACATTCATTCCCTGAACAATTTCTCAGTTGTACAATACGCCGCTCAGATTGTATGTGTTTCTGTCGGAGTTATATTTGATGTTTCAGCATTATTTTCAGTGCAATTTATTCACAGATTAATATTTTTCCGGAACCTGCATGTAGTCACTGCGACTTTTCACATTGGTGATAGAATTTCAATGAGTGATAATTGAGAGGCTCTTTGCTTCCAACAGCTCTAAGATATATATAAGAAAAAGGTAAATATTTTCAGTCTGTCTGAGTGACATCCCAGAATACATCCTGAAGCGATGGCTTTCTTTCTTGTTCCTTCTATTAAGTGAAATGTGCACCAGTTGAAGTTGCCTTTTGACCTTGAGGTGAGTCAATTATTGGCTCCAAATTACTTACAAATAAATTCATGATGCAATTGACACAAAAGTTGGTGTCACCTTCTCATGCCAATAACTTGAGATTTGGCTTCACATTTTCTTCCAATAGACTGTAATGGAAGTTTGTATTTCTATGCTTCTTTCTCTGCAACTGGAATTTAACTTGTTTGCAAAAAAACATCCGATAATCTACAACACAGGAAACACTTGGAGAGATAGATGAGTGCAGTGGACAGCACGAAGAGGTAGAGTCAGAGGGGGAAAGAAGAGTATTCACTGGGTGGGGGGTGGTGGTGGGTGGTAGATGGAAATGACAGATTGTATCAAGAAGCAGATTATGTGTTACCTAATAAAAGGGCTGTCTGTCACCGAAGCTTCACCAATCAAAGCCACTAGGATTTGGTGGCTTATGGTTGGTGACACTCGTGCTTTCAACGCCGTACGTTACTCACATCCAAACTTCCCCAAGGCGAGTTTGACTCAGCCTGGAGCCTTTATTCTGCCAGATCAGATCAAAAGATTGTTTAAGTCTGCATCATGGGACTTTTCCAGCAGACAACTTTTACTTTGTTGAGCTCTTGTAGCTTGTATTTATAGACCGTTTTCCTCTGGTCAAATATCTTGACAATCGGCATTAACTCTTTTGTCAAATTAATCCTTTGGGCGGTTATGCAAACATTTTGAATTTCTTCAACTACTACTTTCATCCACTGGCATTGAGAAGGGTGTCAATCACATCTTATACTGCTAGTTTTTGGTGGGTTGACTGACTGAAAAAATGCACAACTGATTTAGAACATTTAATGAATTCCTTCTTCATACTTTTTTATGATTATATCACTAGGGGACTGTATGACCATTTCACAATATGTCATCAACTTGAAGGAGGAGGAATATACAATGGCATATAGATAGCTTTCTGTATCCTTCCCCTAAACCATGATGTTGAACAATCATTGTTTTCAGGTCATTTGAGAGTTGTTTTGAGGCTCCCATGTTGCCACTCTTCAGAGAAGATGCAAAGAGGAGAAACATTTACAGTTGGCCTCCTTAAATACTCTTTCTCATGATTGGATTCACCTGTGTATGGAGGTCAAGTATCACTGAGGTTACCAAACCAATTTTGAGTTCCAATAATTAGTGCTAAAGGTATTGAAATAAACTTTTTTTCACATCTCAAATATCACTGTGTTTGTCTCCTATATGATATATTTAACTGAAATTTTTTTTTTATCCAAACAACAAATGATTTATAAGGAATGATTAAGGGAAATTTACAGGGGTGTCCAAACTTTTGCATACTACTGTATTAACTGCCTAAAGGTCAACATAGTGAAAGTGTAATAAATGTCAATTTGGATCACACGTCTCACTTCTCCTTTTGTTTTTCGGACAGTTTTCGCCGAATGTTTCTCTTGAATGGACTTTTATGGAAATACCCTCAGTCATATACACATTCAAGACTTTGAGAAATCAGTGAAAAATATCCACTTCTGATGAGCAGAGACGCTGATGCAAAAAGGCACAAGCATCAGCGATTCATAGTGTTTGTTGTCTGGCTGTGACAAACAGCGGTGGCCTGCAGACAGAGGAAGTGTTCTGAAACTGCGGGTTTCAAAAGGCACAGACAGTCTTCAATCGGCTGCGACCCCGCCCATCCTGTCGCAGCCACGCAATAACAATAACTCAGCGCGATATACTCTTTACGTATTAAATAACGTCTTTACGGTTATCCAAAAAAATTATGTCTAATTTAAAATAAAAGCCCCCCCCCACCACCACTCCAGACTCCAGTGTAATGTCACAGTGTAGATATTAGGAGGTGTCATGTTCACGCTGTGAGGTGTTGGCGCTGAGTACATAGTTGCAGTCTGGGCACGTCTGACACACACCTCAGCTAATCGGAAAGCCTTATCTTAGAAGTGTGACATCCTGTCTATGCTGTGTAATCCATGCTGGATCATGCAGTAAGGGGGTTCATGCTTTTGTTTATGTGTGCGTACACAAAAGCATGAAAACCACCGCTGCACACATTTTTGTGTGTGTCCTTGAAGTCCTCTGTCATTTACAGCAGGCTGACTGTAAATCGGCGCTGTCAAGTTTCCATTAAAAAGGACATTTTTCTGATATCCTAATGTCCTAATGTCCTCTTTATGTCCCAACCCCTTAGCCACAGAGCTGAGGGGTTGGGACATAAAGAGGATTTAATCTTTAATCCCAGAGACATTCAAAGGAAGATATCATGGACTCTAATGGGATCATTTTAAGTGAATCAAATTATAGTGAAATTAAACCAGAGCTCATTTTTGTCCTGGGCCCCCATGAAAGCAGCCCATGGGACTGTGAGCATGAGTGCCACAGACATCACCGGTGCCTTTTTGAAAAACTAGGAATTCCCAGGCCGGCTGTGTTTCTGCCCCACGTCTCACAGTCCCACTATTCAGTAATGGAGACATGCAGATTTGTCCCTCCCAGAAGCCCCCGCCACTGGGTCCGTGGAGCTCAGCTGCCAACTTGGTTGCTCTCCTACGTCCAGTGTCACTGAGGCCGGATCTCACCCTAATGGAGAGCTGCGGCGTTGGCAACTGGTGTGTGTGAGATCAGTCACTCTCTGGACTGAACTGTAGGGACTAGCCTTTCGCCTCCAGCCCTGCCCTGCCTGCCTGTTATATAGGACCTATCTATTCGTTTGAGAATAGCACACAAACCTAGAGTCAACCACAGTCACACAGTCTATGTTCTGCCATTCAGGATTTGATGTCCTTTCTTTACCACATATAACAATTAAAAGGGTTTTAAAACTAATATAAAATTAAGTAAAATGAGATTTTGATATATATATAGTTGGCTGACTTTTCTGTGTGCAAAAATACAATAAGATAAAAAATGGTTTAAATTTTATAACCAGGTATTGAACAGCACTCGTGGTCTGTTTCTCCAGTCATTGTATATCTGTGTTGTAGTGCAATTATATTCAAGATTCTCTATAAAATATATAAAACAGGTAATCAAAAAAAAACAAACTGTACTTTTAGTGACTTTACGCAACATTTAATAAGTGTCTGAGAACTAAAATGGGTAATTAATTAATAATAATAGCCAATTATTTTAAAAAAATGGCAAATATCTTTGGGCCCATTGGCCAGTCTAATTCTAGTAAGATTTTTTTTGGGAAAATAGTGTATCAAATGAATCTCTCTCCCTCTCTCTCTCTCTGTGTGTGCGTGTGTGCGCATGCGTGTGTGGCAGCTAGTGACAGCCACAGCTTGGAAAGGCTGAGGTCATTGCCACAAAGTCTGTCGAAAGGGGGAGGGAGAGAGACAAACCCCTACTTGTCTGTATGGCTGTACCTGTGTGATGCGCACACACACACACATACAAACGCAGACAGACAGTGCCCTCGTCACCTCTTGCCTCATCTCTTGGCTGCCCATGAGCAAACATAATTTGTGTGTGTGCACACCTTATTGAAATAACTTCCCGAGACTCAGAAAGACACACAAATACACACAAAGTCAACACCACACCTCAATTTAAACATAGTCACACTTCACTTCCAGCTATCAGACACTCCTATCAGGCATTTTTACACACACACAAATACTAAAACACACGTACACACATAGTTGTTGGTCTGTCTGGCACTATTGGACACGTTTTCACTTTGACATTTCAGTGTGACAGCACCAAGACGGCTGCCAACTTGGCAACCTGTTGTGCTTCACATGGGGAAACTAATCAGCTTGGCTTTGTTTACACACTCAAACCTGTTTCACACAGTACAGGTTTGATTTGTGATTTATTTTGCCCATGAATGATTGTGTGTGTGCGTGTCTGTATTTACAGAAGTAAAAACTTAAAGCAAATGTCCTTTTTCTGTCTTGCAGCCATCGGACACCACCCCCATCAAAAAGTCCAAACACGAAGACTTCCTGTTGCAATCCTCGCTGGCCGACAAAGAGAAGCAGCACGACTGGCTACAATCCCTGTCTGCCTCCGCCAAGGTTGGTGTTGCTAACCTCAGAATGATGATGATAATTATGAGAGATATCGCATAATGTTCTATGGAAGTTTTCAGATGAGAGTAGCATTTAAATTTAGATTTGGCAAGCTGTGCTAATGGGGGGGGGGGGTTTAACTGGTTAAAATGGAGCCAAGTTTGAAAGAGCAGTGTAACAGACTATAACCTCAAAATCACAATGGATGTCCCTCGAGAGGATCAATACGCCTGAAACTAGGGCTGGAAAGACGAAGCGGCTGCTGCGGCGAGTGCGGTAGCAGTTTTGCCAACTTGCCGACTTTGTTGCTAAATCTGGCGACTTTCCGACTCCTTCTAGAGACTTTTTTTGTCTAAAGCGACTTGTGACAAATCTCCCGACTTTTTCTGGTGTTATTGGAGACGTTTGCAAACTCTCATGTGAAAGCACGTATCCCTCTGCAGTTAATGTGCTCAACAAGCAGCGGGTGCTGCCAGGATCCCCGCCCCCTCCAAAAGCACTCGCAGTCTGTCAGAGCAGAGAGGTGACCCTCTGGCTTACAGAGCGCAGTGTAAATGTAAATGTTTCTTCACTCAGTCTCACACAAAATATCACTGCATTTCATACATATCAGACATAAAACACATATGTTATGTCTGATATGTGTAATGATATCTGTGTGTCACGGTACACATGCTTATATCAGAAAAATGGTTATGCAAATTAGGCAATGACATCATCTAGCGACTTCAAACTAGTCGTTCATTTATCGTTATCGAGGTGAGCTGCTCAATATATCGTGATATTGATTTGAGGCCATATCGCCCAGCCCTACCTGAAATGCCTGGAAATGCCTATCAAACCTATGGGTGATTTCAGAAAGGACCTCTTAAACCTGAGGTTCAAACATAATTATGTCTTAACCACCGATTGGTGCAGTGCGTTTCAAGTTATCAGCAATAATGTCATCGAAGCCGAGAAACTCCTCTAAGACAATGTCACGAGGACCCCTTATACCCCTCGAAAATTGACGTATCCACTTTCCCGGCATCTATAGTAGAAATACGCAGCCGCGCCCCCGGCGTCAATGGTAGAATTGCGGCAATGCTTTCCCAGCGTCAATGGGTTAAGAAACAACTCTGGAGGTAATACTTACAGTCAGGTCCATAAATATTGGCTCTATTCACCACTACAATGGATTTGAAATGAAACCAACAGGATGTGGTTTAACCACACTTTCAGCTTTAATTTGAGGGTATTTACATCATTACCAAATAAAGTGAACAGTGTAGGAATTACAATACTTTATATATGTGCCTGCCACTTTTTAGAGGACCAAAAGTAATGGGACAAATGACTGAAAAGCTACTTCATGGACAGGTGTGGGCTATTCCCTCATTATGTCATCTTCAATTAAGCAGGTAAAAGTTCTGGAGTTGATTCCAGGAGTGACATTTGCATTTGGTTGAAGTGGGCTGTTGCTGTTAACTTTCAATATATTGATCTCAGGGCTGAGCCATTTCATCGATTCTGCGATATATATCGATTTTTTATTTTCCCAGAAAGCATTGATACATTAAGTCCCATTCAAATCCCCCGTGTTCCTCCTGGCACGTCCTTGCAGGAAGAGCGGTTAGGTCAGCCAGCCACTAGTGTCGCTGTAGCCCATTTATGGTGATGGGCAGATGAAGCATCATGAAGCATTGAAGCCTTCCATCCATTTGGTTCACTCCAGTGCAAAGCTTCTTGAAGCTTCATTTGCTCTAGTAGGACATCTACTGGACACAAAAATATCAGTAGGCATGAAATAGAAGTGTGTGGCATTTTGCAGAAAGTCTGTGAATAAAACTGTCAGCAAAATAAAGAAGTATGCAAAACATGTATATCGCAGTGATGGCAGTATACTGTGTGTATATACTGGCAGTATGGAAAATTATTATTTGTCAAAACTTGCAGCAAAATCCGAACCATTTCCTGAATCAGTCACGTGGTATAGCCGGACACAGAGGCTTCAGACGTCATCATCTTCAGCTCCTCCCCTAAATGAAGCAAGCCTCGATACGCGTATCACGGAAACGCCCCCCTCCCCTTCTCGGCACACGCTTCGAAGCCTCGATACGGAACGTCACATCACTAGCATTTATAGCAAGTGACCCGTCTTCACACGCCGACGTCTCCCTCTTCCTGTTTACTCAGTGAGAGCGAGGAGGTTCAAGAAAATAGCGGCGAACATAAGTCCAACACTTTCATGCTTAAGAGCAGATGTGTGGAAGCACTTCGGCTTTAAAAAGGAGAACGTAACACCGTTTTTCATGCCGTGTCACCAGAGTCCAGCCACCGTTTAGCAGTTAGCTCCGTTAGCCGTTAGCCTACAGTCGAACTGCAGCGGTCTGTTTATCAAACGAAAATAGCAGCGCTACAAATAACCAGCGTACCTGTGTACTGCGTGTGTGTGTCTCTGTTTTTAAAGTTTACCGTTACTTTAGAGACTCATTTTAACGATCGGGAGTCACATAAACATGACGTAACGCATGTATTTTTTAGGTCAGTCGTCATGGAAACGAGTAAATGCGCCGTTCATGGTTAATTTGTTCTTATTGACTGTTTGGGGAAAGCCATGGTACTATGTTTACTTACCTGGTGGCTGGACTGGCTGCTTCATGTGTTCAGAACAGGCCACTTGATGCACTTTTTAACTCTCCATTGTTAATTGCAATACTGCACTTTGTGTACTATTCAGGCTTGTAAGCTACAGTTTGCACTGTTTCAATAAAGGGAACTAATTTTCTCATCACATTAAAAACATCTTTAATTAATTTTGTCCAGCATTTGCAAGGTGTAGACTCTGTCCAGTCAGATACATATATTGTGTAATTGATGTTTTCAGTTCAATTAATTCAATCCAAGTAAATGCAACACTCACAAATTTCACCAAAATCACTTTGTTCCCTTTAAATCTTTCAGTAAATTATGTAAGAGTATCGAATTATATCGAATAGTATTGAATATCGTGATATATATCGTATCGTATTGTATCGTGAGATTAGTGTATCGCTACAGCCCTAATTGATCCAAGGAGCTGTCACTGTCAGTGAAGCAAGCTATCATTAGGCTGAAATCAAAACAAACCCATCAGAGAAATAGCAAAAAACATTAGGTGTGTCCAAATCAACTGTTTGGAACATTCTTAAAAAGAAAGAATGTATGGAAGCAAATTTGTGCCATTATCCAAATTAAAATGCATTAACAGAAATGCTTTTTCATTTCCAAAATGGAGATGCATTTTGTGACTCATAAATAAAATGAATAATCAATATTTCAAAATGCATTTTCATTTTCAAATTCAGGACTGCTCATTCTGTGACGTAATTAAAATGATAAAGAAAATTACATTTAAGATTTCATTTTCAAAACATCCTCCAGCAAAAAGGGAACAAAATCCAATTTGAAATGTCAAATTTGAAAATGAAAATTGCATTAACAGAAATGCTTTTTCATTTTCAAAATGTAGCTGCATTTTTTGACTCATTGATAAAATTAATAATCAGTATTCCAAACTGCATTTTCATTTTCAACTTCTAGACTGCTCATTCTGTGACTTAATTAAAAGACAAAGCAAACAGAGAAATGCTTTTTTCGTTTCATGTTCGCCGCAAAAAGGGTCTCATAATTCAAATGAGTTCGCAATACGGAGCGGTGCAGGATAGTGACGTCACTGGCCACTCCCCTTGTTCTTCAATCGTGCTGAGCATAGATATGTAGAGTATAGATGTCTTACTGTGGAGTGTCCAACGACAGTATTGGCCAGCAGCGCCGACGACACATCTACCCTTTACATATCTATGGTGCTGAGCAGGTACTATATGACATCGCCAGACTGCTTGACGACTGATGACCAGAGGCCGTCACAGGAAGAAAAGTCTTACACAACTGTAGATCAGTTAAAACTAACGTAACAATCCCAAAAACGTGGGTTAATCTCCAACAATTACTTGGGGAAACGTCTAAAATCTCATTAAGGAGTCTGGTGTGTTTAGGCACAGCACCGCTGATTGTGACCGGCTGCATAGACGCTGCAGCTGTGTGTGTTTGTGTCACAGTCTGTGCTCCAGAGAACTCCGACACAAGGATCGAGCCAAACAATAATGCTGAACTGTAGATCTGTTAAAAGTACTTTAACAATCCTAAAAACGTGGATTAATCTCCGAAAATTACCAGGGAAATGTCTGACATTTCAATATTTAACAGAGAATTCTGGTCCGCGATGTTTCTCCACTCGTTTGTGTGAGTGTGTAGAAGAGCCAGAAGAAGGGGAGTTGTCAGTGACGTCACTATCCTGCGCCCATCCGTATTGCGAACTCATTTGAATTATGAAACACTTTTTGCGGCGAACATAAAAAACGAAATAGCATTTCTCTGTTTGCTTTGTCTTTTAATTAAGGCACAGAATAAGCAGTCTAGAAGTTGAAAATTAAAATGCAGTTTGAAATTTTGATTATTAATTTTATTTATGAGTCACAAAATGCAGCTCCATTTTGAAAATGAAAAAGCATTTCTGTTAATGCATTTTAATTTGGATAATGGCACAAATTTGCTTCCATAAGAATGCACCGGTGAGCTCAGCAACACCAAAAGACCTGGAAGACCCCTTCACAACAGTTGGCCAGATCAAAAACCCTCTCCAGGAGGTAGGTGTATGTGTTTCAAAAACAATCAAAAGAAGACTTCACCAGAGTGAATACAGAGGGTTCACCACAAGATGTAAACCATTGATGAGCCTCAAAAATGTACTTTTGTTCCCGTAAAAAATTCATACTAGGGATGCAACGGTACAGTTTCCCACAGTTCGGTATGCATCACCGTTTTGGATAACGGTAATGGTGCGGTTTCGATATCTTAAGGCATTATTGCATTGTAAAAAGATATAATCAAACCACAAACTTTATTTAAACAATAGTGCACTATCAGATTAAATTAAACAGCAAACATAAAACCACACAAATTAAAAATAAATATGAAGTTTAGTGCTATCCAATAAAAAATGTGAACATGACACCGTGCTGTTAGTAAAAGAGACGAGTGATGGCAACGTAAATGAGAGTCTTTCTCGGAGTCGCGCTGTAAAGAACGAAAGAAGACATTTATTTGAACTTCACTGTGGTGCATAACCGATGCTTGCACACCCTGGTTTGTTTGTTGACAGTCCTTTTCCCAGTCTCATCGGAGTCTCGTTCACTCCTAATTGTTTCTGCACTGTTCAGACAGAGCTCAGCATTTGCATGTGGAGCACTTATTGGCTCCTGGGGAACTCAGGGACGTTCTGATTGGCTCTGAAATTGGCATAAGCAGAGCGTGGCACTGAGTGCAGAGCTGCTCTCATGTCTCTGCTCCTCAGTAGATCTAATCGCACAGAATGTACGGCTATACAAAATTTTGATAATGTTTTGTGACGGGCCAAAATGGACTGAAATACTGTTGTTTGCTGTTGTGTATAGAACCGAACCGAATATTGTTGCATCCCTAATTCCTACACAGTTCACCTGATTTGGATGTAAATACCCTCAAATTAAAGCTGAAAGTGTGCAGTTAAAGCACAGTTTGTTTGTTTCATTTCAAATCCATTGCACTGGTGTAGAGTCAAAAAGAACAAAATTGTGTTGATGTCCCAATACTTATAGACCTGATTGTATGTTCAGTGTCTTCATCCATTCATCTTAGCAGTCACATGACACAACAGAATCCACAGCTACTGTCATGATGAAAGGCCCATTCATACCCTTTAATCAATGGACAATGATGTGGTGTTAGACACTGTTGCCATGATTCCATTGTACAGTTCTAGCACTTGGTTATTTTGCTGTTCCATTAGTGATCGCACCTGGTTACCTGGTGCTTTCTTTAGTACATGCTCTGGCAAGGTTCCAAGCGAGCTGAGGCGATATTAAAATTTGATGAATCAAACCGAACCATGCCGAAACTGTCAATCAGCTAATAACCTACTAAATAAACTGGTTGAGTTATAGAGAGCACTAGTAAAAGAAACAGGAAGTGAAATGCTACATCACCACCAATCTGTCAAGTCACTGACTCACTGCTCCCTTTGAAGGGCCACACACCACATGTTTACCCTCCAGTGCAGGTGCCATTTTTTGGTCTATGCTGTCTGATGTGGTGCTGGTGGCTTGTCCTCCTCATCCCTTGTTCCTACTGTGGTGTTAATTTTTTTGCCGTGACCACAACAGCCGAACTGTGTCGACTTAATCTCAATCCTGTTAAAAATGTAACTATTGTCAGTGTGTTTTTTGGTTTTTTGTTTTACTTGTGGTTAAAGTAGTGTCTCTGTATTTGTTTTTTGTTTGTTTTCAGGGAGTAAACTGCATTCAGCCCAGGCAGAGGCCATCAGCCTTCAGGCCCTGGTCTCCCCACATCTCTGCGGGTGATAAGGAGCCCTCCAGTCACCCTCTGGCCCTGCTGAGAGACAGGTGAGTCTTTCAAAAACAGCTTTGGCTTAAAAAGAAATCGGCCAGAAAGAGTGAATACGAAGAGCTTTTTTTTGTGAGAGATTGCAGCCATTTGCTTCACTGGATCTAATGAGCTCACCCACAGCACACTCCCTCACTTGTCTGGGTGGGCTGGTGTCATAGAGGTCAAGTCTGACTGTACCACAGCCTCCCACACACCACCATTCAAACACATTTGACACACACTCATTATGTGGGCACCCACTTGCTATGGTGCTGCCAGTGCAGGCTGCGCCATATCACAGTAGATCTGGCCCAGTTTCTCATCAAGTGGGAGGAAACAGCTGCAGGCCCTTTTATTTAAATGTTTCTCTATGGTGGCTGGCACAGGCTATCCAGAGTGGACCGTTACATTGTCGCTCTGGCTGTGATTTAATGCAGCGGTCCCCAACCACCGGGCTGCGGACCGGTACCAGTCCGTGGGTCGTTTGGTACCGGGCCACACAGAAAGAATAAATAACTTGAATAAAATGACATTATTTCCGTTTTATTTATTATTGGGGTCTGAACAATGTTTTATTTTGAAAAATGACCCGAGGGAGATCGCTGGCCAGAGTGTTTGCAGCGAGAGCCGCTGCAGAGATTTCTCTCACAAAAGAAGTCACCACTGGCAGCACATTTCAGTGACAAGGAGTGAGTCGCAAAACTAGATTACTTGTGCGACGTATTCAGCCTACACACCTACACAAACATAAGTAAATGAACTAATGGCCAAGACCACAGATCTCACTCACTCGCACTCGTTACTCTCTCTCTCCCGCCCGCCACACATACTGATTTTGATGAACAACAAACAAATGCTGTGTGAGTGCTGATCAATAGTTTTGTGCAAGCAATTTAAGATCCCGACTCTTGTTCCAAATATGACAGGCTTCATTCAGTGATTGAAGCAAATATATCAACATTAATGCAACGTTGAGGACCGCTGATTTAATGAAATAGTCTTGATATGGGGATGTAAATATCATGACGCATGTAATTAAACTTTCTGCTTTCCCCTCAGCTTTTACAACTACAAGAGTCTGGAAAACGGTGTGGCCCCCAATGTGGCCCTCACACCGCTGCCTCCGGCAAAGGTGGGTCCCATGCCCCCGTCAGTACCCAGCACCTCCCATCCCAATGGAGGCGAACCTCCAAGTGAAGGCGCCAACTCGAGGCCCCGCAAGAGAAAAGCCATGGGGGAACACCATCCACAAGCGATAGAGGCCACATGTCCTCCACCTTTCACTGCCGCCAAGCCACCACCGCCACTGCCGCCACCTCAGGAGGACAAAGACTCTGAGGTGGAGATCGAAGTGGAGAGTCGTGACGAGTGTAAGTAAAGAACTCTTATGAGCCAAGCTTAACTTAGTTGAATCTGGAATTTCCACAAATCTCACCCTCTTGTCTCTGTTCTCTCCAACAGTTACTTCATCCATGTCCTCCCTGTCATCACCATCTTTCACCTCACCCAGCAGTTCAGCCAAGGACTTGAGCTCGCCATGCGCCCAGGTGCCCAACTGCCCTGCCACATCGGCCGAGAGCACGGCACCCCCCACCGCCGCTGTTGCTGCTGCTGCACCCAGCGCACCTATCACGGCTACAGTGACTCCTCCAGAGCTGGGGTTGGAGACGGAGCTGGAGAGCCTGAGGCAGGCGCTGGACAGTGGACTGGACTCCAAAGAGTCGAAGGAGAAGTTTCTGCACGAGATTGTGAAGATGAGGGTGAAACAGGATGAGAAGCTGGGATCGGCTCTGCAGGCCAAACGCAGTCTCCAGCAGGTACATCCTGTTTGATGAGTCACAAAGAGGCAGTTCAAGAACATCGTCATCTACGAGTTTAATGTGCATGTGTTGAGTACTATTTAAGTTCTATGATTAGCAGAGTTTGGCAGAACAGACTGCTCACTTTGCCTCATGAGGAATGTCAAGACACCTCCAAAACAGAGCCATAGACACAACCATGCCAACCATGTACCAAGTATGAACGGCAGGTTTGTACAGTGTCTGGTGCAAATGTTGCTCCTCAGTAGCACAGTCAAAGCAGCGTCGGTCATTAGTGTGTGTTCAAGTGCTTGATTTTTGTTCAGGGTGTTAAAGTTGAAAACAAAGCAACTGCGGAGACAGCAGGTTTCTCTCTCTAGTGGAGAACCAATGATTGTCTCATACTGCATCAAATTCACATGTAGCACAAACACGCACACACACGCCTAAGGTTCCATTCATAACAAAATGAAGGTTCATGTTGGTCTGGGGTTCCACACATGCACTCCCACATTCCATTCTCATATAATATCCTAACTGAGTATAGATCTAAATGTTTGTCATAAAATACTTTTCACATGTTCAATGTCGTAACACACACACACCGTGATCTGCGGGAAACAGTCATACCTTGAGTAGCTGCCTCGCTATAGACTGTTTATAAAATGGATGTGGAATGTATTTGCAGTTGTCAAACCATGGGTAAGAGCTGCTTCACCCTAACTCACATCTGTCATTCAAGAGAACCAGTCAGATATGTTGGTATAACTTTCTATACAAGTTGTAACTGTGTAACAGGCAAATGATTGGAAGAGTTCAGTGAGGATTAATGCTCACAGTGATTCACAAATGCTTTCCACTGTTGCCAGTTGCAACACCCTGATATCAGTGTACTGTGTTCAGAGCTGCCTGGTGACTCACCAGTCTGGCACCAGTCAGATGTATTTACATTGTATATAATGTCATTGCAGTGATGTGTCACTGCTTAAAAGGGATTTCCCAACCTTAGCTGCCAATGACAGCTCATACCCGACTTTCTCTGAAATCAGACAGAAAATTTTCAGTGAAACGCAGAAGTTGATATGGAGTCTTTATCAGTCCTTGAAGTTGAGCATGAGTTGGCAAGTGATAACAATTGACAGTGGATGAGGGAAGGCCAGACTTCCATTTTTTATTTTTGGTCTTGAACTGAGAATAAGAAAATACCAGCGAAGGCGTCTGTGTGTGGGCGAGCAACACAGAAAGTGTCCTGAGCAAAGTAGGGTAGATTCAGTGCAGCAGCATTCCACTTTCACTTTCCATCAGTATAGAGGAGCTGAAAAAATGATTCAATAATAAATAATCCAGCCAGCCATAAGTTAAATGAATGTGGGCTTCCATGAACAGAACCCGCTGCAGTTGTTTAGATGAACTAACTCTAACCCTGACGGTATTTAGACAGTTCTTGCATAAAGCCTCTGCAGAGTAAAGGGTGTGATGGGATTCTTTCTTTTCACTCTTTTTGTGGGAACTAACGGAGATTGGTGACAGACAGGTTTGTCTCAACTGCTCAGTTCCCATGAGAAGACTCTGGGTGTGTTACCACAATGCACACACACTCACACTCTTTCAGTGATTCGGAGGAAGGAAAGCTTACTTCTGTCACCGCACACGTTGCCCTAACCTCTGACTCGCTTGAGTGTAAACACTGACATGGACACTGCCTGTGTAATAAGTCACAGTGACTCAAAGTCACATTCCACTGGCATTCATAAGTGTTGCATAAGCAACTGTTATGAATCATATATCTATATAAAAAAAAAAGTAAATTTACTGATTGATTAATCGTCGTCTTCTTCCCAGGAGTTGGAGTTTTTGCGGGTGGCCAAGAAGGAGAAGCTGCGAGAGGCGACCGAAGCGAAGCGAAACCTGAGGAAGGAAATCGAGCGCCTCCGCGCTGAGAGCGAGAAGAAAATGAAGGAAGCGAACGAGTCGCGGATCCGCCTGAAGCGGGAGCTGGAGCAGGCTCGACTGCTGAGGGTCTGTGACAAAGGCTGCGAGGCCGGACGGCTTCGCGCGAAATACTCGGCACAGGTCAGTTCGTTTTTTTAAGAATCTGTATTTTTTTCCAACTTAGGAAACATCGGACATAGGTGGGAATCAAAGCCAGACAAGATCTCGCATGTCAGCAGACACTTAATAGTGTGATGTGTGCAAAGTGATGGTAGGAAGTCTAGACAACAGCCTTAGGGTAATTACAGTGTATCACTCTTTCAAATCCTCTCAAAGTCAGTAAAGGAGAAAGGCAGAGAAAAGTCACACACACACACACACACACACACACACACACACACACACACACACACACACACACACACACACTTCCTCTTCCAAAAATAAAATAAAAAATGGGTGTAGCTTCAACTGCACAGACATGTGAGTCCCCCACCTAGAGGAAACAGAAAGAGACGTCAGCTTCCCCCAGGCACCATGGGAAATGCAGATTACACAAAACAAGAGGGAGGTTGTGCTCTACGACTGCATGTGTGTGTGTGTGTGTGGCTCCCTGCAGAGAGCACATGACAGATGTTGCAGAAGTTTCACAAACTTCCAGGGTTTCCATCACACTTTCAGAGATCATTTGGCTGAAACTGACACCATCATTTTCACGTCACCAGCAGCATAAAGGATTTGTTTGTCTTAAAAATATGATAGTACTTTGAGGAACTTTTTTTTTAGTTTTTTTACTGAGAAAACTTTGGCTGTTTTGATAGAAACAAGGAAACCAGTGCTCTCAGAGCAGTGAGATAATCTGTCCAGAAAATGAACGCAGGATTTCGGTTCATTTGATTCAACGACATTTCTACATTGATCACCATCAGAGAATGTGAACAAATTCAGAAATTAACTTATCTTTCAACCCTAGATATGTATATTATGGTGTCTTCAGAAATCACATGTTAGCAACATATTTTTGATATAATGTCAATGTAGAAAAATAATCTAATAACATGCAAATAAGGAAGTAATCTATATAAAAAATCTAAATTGAAATTGCAAACAAAAATGGAAACGCACACAAAATGTTGGATAATGATATTAAAACAAGTGCAATTTTGCAGAATTTGAGGGGGAAAACAGCGTCAAGTGCAAGAGGGAAATATGGTCAAATCATCTGGTAAAACAGCATTAAGCGTGTTTTAAAAGAGGCATTTGAAAGTTTTAGGTTAATCTCACATTGAGCAGGAGGCTTTTCCACAGATGAAGAGCCGTTTCAGTCTCATCCATAAAAGGACTCAGAGGTTTAGATCAGCTGATCTCATGGGCCTCACTCGACAATATAAGGGTTATATGATGTCGTCTCGTTAAGAAGAAGAGGCTTCACTGTACATGACTTACTCTGCATCATACAAACAGGCAAAGGAATGATTTAGTTCCACAAAAAGTCTTGAGTTTTCTCTGGTCATGATCGTCCTGGAGTTAGTTCCGCTGTGTCGCATGACTTCATCTGTTTCCTGCCATGTGTTTACCAGATTGAGGACCTCCAGATGAAGCTGCAGCACGCAGAGGCCGACCGCGAGCAGCTCCGAGCAGATCTGATGCAGGAGCGGGAGGCCAGGGAGCACCTGGAGCGGGTGGTGAAGGAGCTACAGCAGCAGCTCAACAGTGACAAAGACGGTACAACCAAGGACACGGCCGCTGATAAGTAACGCACGGCAGCCACACACCCTCCCTGCCCTTTCACCCCGTCACCCTCTCAAACTTCACCTGCATAAATCAGACCAGAACCTCACCCAGGAGTTCTGGGCCAGGACACACAAAGACTCTTCCTCAGAGAAAGGGAGGAGCGGTGTCCTCCTCCCTGCCTATGAACAGTCACAAACTGGAAACAGCAAAGTATACATTCTGCAAACATGGAAGTGTTTCAAAATCAATCACTGACACGCACACTGACACTGACAGAAACTCAGAGGACCTGGATCTCACACACACGTGCGTGTGAAGGACAACATGCTTAGAGCACAACATGTGGCTGTGCCTGGAGATTGTCTGACAAAGTTAAAAAAAACAAAAAAAAACTTTTGGAGACATTGATGCAGAAAGACGATCATTTTCTATCAAGAGTGACGCAGCTGTGGTGAGGTGTTTGTGGTGCAGCCAGCAGGACGGCGCTCATGCACCTGCAGTTGGAGGAGGATTTTGAAGACAATTATAAACTATTTAAGAGACTACATAACGATGTGTAAAGAAAATAAAGGCAGTTACATTGTTTCTCTGTGAAATGGAGTTTGGTATGGAATTAGATTTGTGTCAATATTTTCAAACACTTTTCACGATTCAAACAACAATTATATTTTCACACAACACTTTTCACGAAGCAAGCAACACTTTAAAAAAAAATAAAAAAATGTATTTAATCATTCAAAAATATATTATTTTAATGTTTGAAAATCTAATTGTTCTTTCCACTCCCTGAAGTGTTGCTCCGTGGTTTTTGGTTTGTGGGCGGGCCTTAGGAAGCGGTCTGCTGATTTTTGAGTGACAGCTCAATGGACCGGATGTCGTCATGAGCTCGGAGTCGCAGATTTACGAGATTAAAAGTGTCAAATATATGGGAATATAAAGTCACAGATTTATGATATTAAAAGTTTCCATTTTATTAAATAAATCAACTCACACCCAGAATTTCTCCTACTGTTTATGTGGTTTAAACATATGTATCTATATCAGTTCAGTCTGTGTGTGTCACCTACTGCCGGCTGCCTTGCTACGCTGGGTGAGAGTCGTTGCCGTCTTTGGAGCTGACTGACAGACATTGACTAAACCAGAATAGTTTTAATGTCGGCTCCATGGGAAGAAATCAACAGTGTTTAACTGATTCATTGACTTTATTTCTTCGCCCAGTGCAGCGAGGGTCAAAGTCGATATATGTATATATTTATATATATTTATATATATAAATATGTATATATATATATATATATAGTGAGTCGATATATTTAATAAAATGGAAATGTACTTTTAATCTCATAAATCTGCCACTCCGAGCCCACGTCGACTTCCAGTCCATTGAGCTGTCACTCAAAAATTAGCAGACTAAGGCCCGCCCACAAACCAAAACCACGAAGCAACACTTCAGGGAGTGCAAAGAACAAATGTATTTTCAAACATTAAAATAATATATTTTTTGAATGATTAAAATATTGACACAAATATAATTCCATAGTTTGTAAAATGTAAAAGATTCAAATACATTAGAAGAAAATAACCACACACACGCAGAAGAACTTCCCACAGTGACACCGTGGTTTTGTCGGTTCTTCGGGAAGCAATCAGTGCCCACTCAGAGGGGAAAGGTGAAGCAATACATTACCCTCCTTCAGTTGTTTTATAAAAGAAAGAAATGATGTAGTTCTCTAACCAGGGAGGGGGGCACGGGGTACGTGTGTGGCTTGCACTGGGGGTTATCTTTCTCTGTGTTAAACCCTGGATTGGACACTGAAAAGAAAAACGTGTTGCATTGAAGGAACCTTTCTGAGCGAGCACTTGTTTTGGATGAACAATAACAATGTCTGGCTGTCTCTGATGCAGTGTTACCCCCCCCCCCCCCCAGAAGTGAGCTCAGAGGTGAGGTTCTGCCTCATTAGGACCAGGTTTTTGACCCCATGAGGACTACTGGTCCTGACAAGGTCAGTGTTTATGCCAGGAAAAACATCCTAAAGACATAAAAAATACAAGCACACGCACTCTGCCTTTTGTGTTTTTAAGCACGAACCCTTTTGACACGACCATCGTTTAAATGGCGACATGTTTTTTTACTCCAGTCGACACCAGAACAAGTAATTATGACATCATAGGGGACTGGGTGTGGCGCCCCCAAGCAAGAACCACAAAAAAAGGAAAAAGTTCATGTTCATTAAATTAAGGTATGTAAATATAAATATCATGTTTTCCCTTTTTACTTTACAATAATGAATCGCACTTTGTCATAACAAAAATACTGTTTGAAATAACGCGTTGTACTCTCACTATCGTTGTCAGCCTTCATTTGAGAACATCACCTTATGTGACTGCTATCATATAAATCCAAGTAAGCATTGTTATTGATTATTATGCATCTTGAATAAACACGGTTGCTCTGTTTCTCTAAAGGCAAAATATTGTAAATAAAAGAAGAAAAAAAACAAGGTTCTACCAGTGCTTGCTGACGCTGTCTGGGGTTGTTGGAAAGTTTTTTTGGGTAACATTCTCTGTTTTTTGTTTTGTTTTGTAAACGAGCTTATGATTCACCACCAGGTTATAACAAATTAAACAAAAATAAGTAACCATCCACATATTCTGTACATCATCAGGGTGATATGTTATTTTATAGGAACCTGAAGAGAAATCACAATATTCAAATCAGATTTTATTCACACACAAAAAAAAGACAGAGCCACTGCCTTCAGTGGGTACAATGCAATCAGAATGTACATTGTGTTAATGCTATTTTTTTTCTTTTTGGTTGTTGATGTTGTTTTTTTAAAATGTGGAGATTTTTATTGCTCCTCTGTTATGTTCACTTCTTTTTTTTCCACAATAGAAAACTCATTATTTCCTTTCATGCATGAACTTTGAGAAAGTTTTGCCATACATATAGTCAGTCAGTTAGTGGGCATTTGATACTGTACATGTAAGGGTTTATTTTTCTTATTTTTTATTTTTTTTGTGTTATGCAACATAAAGCAATTTATCTTATTTAGAAGAGGAAGAAGTGATTCAAAATAAGCGACACATCATATGTTGTTCTTAAGAGAAAAATAAAATAAATACATAAAACTTCACACCTGCAAAAAAAATTAATACATAAAACAACAATATTCATCCAATGCTGGACAACCTCAAGTGCCTGGATGTGGGCGAAAGGTTTCCAAACTGATGAGTGAATCTGTTGGGGGCGGGGCCTCTAATAACTTAACTTCCTGTTTTTTAAATTAAAACGACCCCACTCTGTCGCTCAGCAGCTCTTTTTTAATCAGTATTCCTATAAAAAAAGTTTACAAATTTCTTTCATTTTTGAGAACAACCGCTACAGTTTTTTTTCCCCGAATGGGTGCTCTTTTTTTATTCATTTGAAATCAACGATATGCATGTTTGAACCATTTTTTATAAAAGAAGAAAATAATTAAAGAAAGCCACTTGCTTCGGTGAATTGTTACTTTGGTTTGTACATAAAAAGACGACAAACATGTTTGTTCCCGTTCGCTGAACAGTTCTGAGGCGGGAACCACGTCCCAGGACAATAAAAGAGGGGCATTATGCTGAAATTTAAAAAAAAATATTGTTTCTTATCTCAGAGGACGACACTGCATCTGTGACTTTTGTCAGAACTACAAATTGGTACATTTTGTAGTTGTTTTTACACTCAAGAAAAAGAAAAAGAAAAAAAAATGCTGACAGCCTGTGTGTCGTTTACTCATGGTTTTCTACAAAAAAGAAGGGAGACGATAACGACTTTGGCTCTTTGCTCTCCTGCTTGCTAAAAAAAAGAAAAGAAAAAAAGCTGTTTAACGATGTCTTGTTTTCTAAAGGAGAATCATTTTGCTAAGAAATACAAACAAACAAACAAACAAACATGGACAGTAAAAGCAGCAATAACAGTCCATGTTAATAGACATATACTAGCCAGTGTGAAGATCTGAATAAGAATTTTCAAATGTAAACATATTTTTTTGTTTTTCATTTTACGATATTGTATAATATATGTACATGGTGTTTCCTTTACAAGAAGAAAACTTTTCTTACAATAACTGTCTTTTTGTTGTTTGGGGGGAATTTGTATTTTAACAAAGATGTTTCAAAAACAGTTGAATGCTGTGCGTAAGAGAATAATTCCCTACATAAACATCTTACTCCATTTTCTTTTCATTCTTTTTTTTTTTTTTACTGTAGAGTCTTTATATGAAATGATCTTTTTTCACCAGTTCATATATATTTTTAACAGTATGTTCAGTATCAAATACCAGACCTACAGTATGGCTCACAAAAATGTGACTATGTCACTTGCAGATTGCCCCACCCCTTCCCCACCTTTAATCCTCATGTATCCTTTTAGCCCTGTGCTGCTGCTAATACTACATAAATTTTACAATACTAGAAATATTTTTATCTAAGAGGTAAATGTAAGCTCTCCCATTTATTAATACCACATATACAGTATGAAAAAAAAAGCTTGGCTCCTTCGTCTATCCCTCGTTTCCCCATCTTTTTCAAACCTCGTCCCTTGTCTCTCTCCAACAGCGACACCCGTCCCCTTACTCCTCTCACGACACGGACTATATTGTAAAGTAAAGGACTTTATGAGATTATGTTTGAAAATAGCTATGCTTATATACTACAGTGACTGAATGTACAGTGTATAGATGCATTACCAGAAATAAAGTTGTTTGTCCAGATGACTGTTTCACTTTCTGATTATTGCTTTTGGTAGCACTTCGTGTCTCAGTCCCACAACTTTAAAGGTTTTTTTTCGGGGTTAAACCTGGTTTAAGGGCTTTTTCAGGGATAGGATTTTATGGCGTCTTTCCACCGGCTTGCCTCGTCTCGCCTCGGCATGGTTCAACTAGCATCGCGTCTTAAGAAGCATAACACCTACCTTTAGTAGCTGCTCTGGCAAGAGATCTGAATAGGCCCTATGCATGATGTCGCCAGATTGCCGGCCACTGATTGTTCAGGGTGCCGTCACAGGAAGAGGCATCCGACACAAGAGTCAAGCCAAACAATGCCAAACTGTAGATAAGTTAAAAATACAATCCTAAAAACTGGGTTCATTTCCAACAATAACCAGGGAAATGTCTAAAATCTCAATATTTAACAGAGGAGTCTCGTGTATTTAGCGACAGCACTGCTGATCGAGAGCGGCAAATGACCAGGATGGTGATGGCAGAGCATTGCGAGGCCCAGCGTCTCTCTCAGTTTTGCAATTTTGCAGTGATTATCCTTTTAATACGGTACAGCTTCACCGAAACAGGAACACCCGACAGTGATCGCAGGTGGCCGGGACCGTAAACAAAGGCGGCCCTGCTGAAAAAAACAGCTTAGACCAGCTTAGGATGGTTGATGGTTTTAGCTGGTTTTAGCTGGTTTTAGCTGGTCTTAGCTGGTCTTAGGCTGGTTTAGTTGGTTTACCAAGCTGGACAAGCTGGCCAGGCTGGTGTGTCAGTCGCTGGCCAGCTGGTATGGCTGGTCACCCAGTCAGGCTAAGCTGGTCTCAACCTGCCTGACCAGCAAAACCCGGCTGGTCAGGCAGGAGTCAGCTGGTCTGTCCAGCTGACAAGCTGGACAGACCAGCAAAACCCGGATGGTAAGCTGGGCAAGCTGGTTGGATGGCCAGCCTCTTAGACTGACCAGGCTGGACTGGGCAAGCATGGCTCATAATTGTCATGATATGTATAAATAATACATCCTGATATATATATACATATATATATATATATATATGTGTGTGTGTATATATATATGTATGTGTGTATATATATATATGTGTATGTGTGTATATATATATATATATATGTGTATATATATATATATATATATGTGTATGTGTGTGTAATAGGGAAGCCACAAGGCAGTGCTGGTTATTAAAAGTTATGGCTAAAACCTACAACAGGTCTATCGTGTTTGCTCTACAAAAATATATCAAAACAATAATAGTCCCTCTTTCCCATGAAGAGGCAAAGGCAGGTTGAGAAAATGATTTCATGAACTATTGTTTTTAGAGGATTTACATGGACTGTCCTAATACCTGTGATCCATTCAAACCATAAAGAGCAATGAAAAATATTTCCTCATATTTTGTTTCACAGTTTATATATTAATGACACACCAATACTCCAAAAAGTGATCGGTTTGGTCAAAGAGAAAAAAATATTATTATTTTGGCACATGTACTTAATGTGCCAAAAAACTTCAAAACTTGATTGGGTCAAAATCCATCAACGTTGTCTGTGCGTCGAAAGTCACACGTCATCACGTCGACAGAAGATGACGCAACACACACCTCGCCAGGTTCTGAAGACCGCGAAGCGTGAGCCACCACCGGGGAACCGGACCGGCGAAGGAAAAGGGGAACAAAAGGTCTGTGCACGCTACATACGGTATATAATTCACACTTTGTGATGCGTTTTCTATTAAAGTAGTATATTTATATTGTCGAGGCTGGTGGGTTGGTTTGGATAACAACGTAGCTAGCCATTTAGCCGCTAGCATGGAAGTTTTGAGGTGAGTTCGGAGTGGGATTTTGTCGGGGGGGGGGGGGGGGGGGTGTGTAAGGGGGTGTGTTTCGGCGTTGATTGCAGACTAAGCGCAGTGTTGGGAAGGCTGTATATTATGTATGTATGTGTATATTACATACATTTTTATATATATATATACTTATACATATATATGTATATATATATGTGTATATATGTATATATATATAGGTATAAGTATATATATATATATAAAAGTGTATATATATATATAAGTATAGGGCGAGAGGGAGGATTGGTTTCTTTCACCCACAAACAAGCTTGTTATCTTCACATTGGATTACATTCTGCTGCTTGAATGCATTGCTTTTGGCATGGTGATATCTGAATAGTTACTATATAGCTGAAACAATCGATTGCTAAATTAATGGTCAACTATTTTGATAATCGGTTTGAAGCTTTTTTCATTATTAAAACAATATTTCTGATTGTTTTAGCTTCTTAAATGTGGATATTTGCTTTGTTTCTTTGCTCCACATAACAAATAAATCATTAAAACTGAATTGTTTAGGTTTGTGGAAAAAAACAAGACATTTTAGAGCATCGTCATTTCCAGGTTTGACAAACACTGATCAGGTTTGTTTTTTTTTTTAACATTTTCTGTCATTTCATTTGTCAGATCAATCGCGCTTTGTCACCAACACTCTGCCAGCGTGGCAACTGGCAGAGCTTATAGTAATATTTAAAGGTAAGAAATACAATTTTTTTCCCCCAATCCACAGCATATCAGTTCTGCACTACTCATAGTGATAATTTGGATAGTTATGGAGTTGACTGCATTCCTTTTTTCTTTTTTTTTTCAATAGGTGGGCTGCACACATTTTCAGAACATGTTTATTGTAATGATAGACCCTCAATCAATTTGTGCCTTCTTAGGTCAGTTCAGGTCTGAATCCTTTTTTAAATTGTTTTCTGTAATGTGAGCTATATGCCATAACCATTAAGACTTAAACAAAAAAAGTTTGGAATATTTTGTTATGTGCAGTGAAAGGTAGACTATTAAAGTTCAACTTTTTGAATTATAAATGCACTGAATCTTTTCCAAATAGTAATCCTAACAAAGACTCATTGTTCTTGTGGGGACCAGGAAAATGGTCCTCACAATGTCTAGTTTTAATTCTACTATAGTTGATAGACATTTGGTCCTTACTCACTCACATTTGCTCTCTTGCATTCTTTCTTCGTTTCTTTTTTTTTTTTAGCCTGGAACAAACATGGTGGAGTATCTTCATGAGTACAGATCCAGACCCTACACCTATGTCCTGACACTGGGGAATGATAATCACCATCCATCTCAGGCTATTACTATTGTTGCCGGAGAGGCTTTGGAGCATGATTCAGGCCATTGATGTCTGCTTTAAGGCAATTTCATCTTCGACATTGAATATCCAAAGCAGTGTAAGTATGTGTGGGAATTCCTACAGAGCGCAGTCTATAAAATGCCAGGAGGGGAGTCCAAAAGGTGAAGTTCCTTCAGACAAGAGTACTTGCGTGCAAGTAGAGCTAACTACCTTTTTCTAATTTAAAAGCTGTTCTTGAGGCCAACAGGTGTTGATTGTTGACTTATTTTATTGTTTGTGTTCCAGTGACCTGAAAGATGCTGAATTTGATTTTATATTGTAGATAATTTTCAATAATAAATGTTTTCCAAGATTCCAGTATTGATTAAGTGTTTATTGCATAATATATGCTTTGCGTGACCAAACTCTGACCAGCTTAACCAGCTATACCACTGTGACCAGCTATACCACTGTGACCAGCTTAACCAGCAATGGTGACCAGCTTAAGCAGCTATGGTGCCCAGCTATACCACTGTGACCAGCTTAACCAGGTATGGTGACCAGCTATACCACTGTGACCAGCTTAACCAGGTATGGTGACCAGCCAGACCACTGTGACCAGCTTAACCAGGTACGGTGACCAGCTATATCACTGTGACCACCTTAACCAGCTATGGTGCCTAGCTAGACCACTGTGACCAGCTTAACCAGCTATGGTGCCCAGCTTAGACCACTGTGACCAGCTTAACCAGGTATGGTGACCAGCTAGACCACTGTGACCAGCTTAACCAGCTAAAGTGTCCAAAACCCCTCTAAACCAGCAAACCATCCCAGCTTAGGCTGGCAGACCAGCCTGACCAGCCTGGTCAATCTAAGCTGTTTTTTTCAGCAGGGGGGGGGAAGCGTGGAGGTATACGAGCTAAGCTGAAGCTAGCACTACACCGGCTCCCATTACCCAGCATTTTCCTCGCGAATGTGCGGCGTAAATGCTAACATGTCAGTTTAATGTATTCACATTTATTTATTTGGTTCCTACCCACCTTTCAGTTGAGGCAGGTTCATTGTTGTTTTGTTTCTACACGGTACCACTTTAATGACGCACCACCAGGCAGAGCAAGGCGAGGGAGAAACAACACAGTTGTTGTCTCCACACTCGGTAAAGTTGAGTAAAGATAAAGAGTTACAACATTGAATGTAAACAAAGAAGATGAAGAGAGAAGAAGATACAGCCCTTTTTTTTATATATATATATTTTTTAGGGCCTTTTTGCCTTTAATGATAGTATAGTGGAGAGAGGCAGGAAACAGGAGGCAGAGAGATGGGGAATGAGACACAGGAAAGACCGCTTGGTGAGGGATCCGAACCAGGGTCACCTGCAGCGAGGACTACAGCCTCAGCATATGGGGCAGGTGCTCTACCAACTGAGCCAGCGCTGCCCCAATACACAGAAATGGTGATGGTGAAGAGATACAGCAGCACGGAACAGACATGCAATCACAAGCATCTGAAGGCATCGAAGCTGCTAACCAAAGGCCCGTTCCACAAAAGTAGGATAAGGGATTAAGCCGGGCTATGTTGCTTATCCTGGCTTAACTTATCCGTGATCCGGTTCCTCAAAAGCAGGATAGGGGAAAGCAGGATATGTTATGACATAAGTTACCATGGAGATTTATCCTGTGGCCTTAGCCTGGTCTGGAGCTAAGTTCCAGGATTTATTAAATCTCATCCCTCATCACAGCAGCAGTCACCACAAATGTAAACTAATAGTTATTCCACTAACCACTACACTATGTTTTCACATTCAACTATATCCACGGTCATTATCTAAACATTTGTTATCATTGATACAATAATTCAAAATAATTAATAATTTTATATTTATACACACGATAGAAATTTAAAAACACATCAAAGAGTAACACGACGCTGCTTTATTGAATAAGGATAAATCAAAGCAAGTAAATCAGCTCCTTTCAAAACTGAACTCTGTCTCTGCAAAGACATAAAGCACCAATTCAAGGCATATTATAGAACATAAGAATATTATAGAACATAAGAATATTATAGAACATAAAAATGAATGCACATTCAAAGGTCTGTATATAATACACTAACACACACACTCGCATACGCATGCACACACACGCTACACAAGCTCGCTCGCTCGCACACACGCACGCTCGCTCGCACACACACACGCTCACACACAAAGTGTATTTTACAATCTAAAGGAAGTGACATTTACACTCACAATTTCAACTCATTATCAAAGTACAACTACGTTATCGGAGATGTTAAATTACTTTTTGGATCGTAAATGTGACGGTTTCGGCGGAGGAATTGACGTGTAGTTCCGCACTACTTACGCATTCAGGCGATCGCTTTTTCTCGTTGGTTTATTATCGTGTTTCATTTCTTTTTTGATTTGGTCTTTCACTTCCTCCATGAGCATTTCAGCCTCCGAGGACGAAACGAACGCCGCAGTTGTCATGGTGAATCTGAGAATCTGTGATCGACAGCGAGGTCTATTCTGTGTACACGCACTGATACAGGATAGGTTTCACCTGGCTTGATGAATCCGTGTCCGATCATCCTGTCTCGGTCTTTGTGGAACCAACTGAGCCTGGACACGCTTGTTTTGGATTCGTTGAACCAGGCTCAATCATTCATCCTGGATATCTGAATCCTACTTTTGTGGAACGGGCCTCAGGCCTCTTCGCCAAAGCCACAAAGAAGTCAAAGAGCTTGCAAGTTAACGGAAAAGGGCCAAGAATTGCACAAGGAGCAAGTTAAAGGGGTTAAAAGGGAACACCATTTCATCACGAGCTACGACAAGTGGAAAGCGGTCATTAAGGATGCTAAAAAGGAGTGGAGAGCACTCAAACAGCCTACTGCATGAACACATTACTAAGGTGAGTGATGCTGCAAACAACCTGAACCATGTTTATGAAGAGTTGAGACGCATTGACATTCCAGAACCCAACACACGACGCAGCATAGACACCTGTGAAGCAGTAACCAAGACAATAATGAACACTGCTACAAGTTATCTAAACACAGAAATTGATGATCTAAGGATTAGAAAACAAGAGAGGAAAGAGGGAGATAGAGAATCCGTGCTTAAAGCCCAATTTATACTCCTGCGTAAAGTGCTCTGCGTAGCTACGCAGAGTCCTCTGCGTCGACGCAGAACCTGTCGAAGAGCCTCTGCGTCGTCTCCGGGTGCACGGAATATTTTTTAAGTGTCCGTCACTCCGTCAAGGGACTACGGAGACGGCAAGAGCTGCGATTGGTCCTCAGGGCAGGCTGAGCTAAGCTGCTCTGTGCCGGCTCACAGTGCGCTCCGGGCGTCCTGACAGAGGCGGAGCTGATCCCCGCCGATAACGCCGCTGCCGAACTATAAATACGTCATATCTTAAC